>NC_142872.1:106112777-106727222 GCF_051225735.1 Oryctolagus cuniculus
CCCTCTGATCTGACTGCTTACTAAGCTGTAGTCCTTGGGTAGGCTACTCAAAGTCTCTGTAAGCCTTAGTTTCTTCAGTGGTGTTTAGTGAGAACCCTTCAGTGTCTGTTACAGTAATAAAAAGATTAAAGAAAATAATGCATGAAAATATCTTATTTTTTATTTTTTATTAAAATTTTTTTGACAGGCAGAGTGGACAGTGAGAGAGAGAGAGAGAGAGAGAAAGGTCTTCCTTTGCCGTTGGTTCACCCTCCAATGGCCGCCACAGCCGGCACGCTGCAGCCAGCGCACCACGCTGATCCGATGGCAGGAGCCAAGTACTTATCCTGGTCTCCCATGGGGTGCAGGGCCCAAGCACTTGGGCCATCCTCCACTGCATTCCCTGACCACATCAGAGAGCTGGCCTGGAAGAGGGGCAACCGGGACAGAATCCGGTGCCCCAACCGGGACTAGAACCCAGTGTGCCGGCGCCGCAAGGCAGAGGATTAGCCTAGTGAGCCACGGCACCGGCCCATGAAAATATCTTAACAACAAAGTGCCTAGCACAGAGAGTTCAAAAATGTTAGTTATTGTTGTTCTTATAATTAAGCACAAATTAGAAAATACATGCTGAAATTCTGGGTCACTAAGATTCTGTAGATGCTATCAAGAAGCAATTTAAATTAATATAAACTTCTACAAACTAAAATAGAACTCAGACCTTCTAAAAAGATAGCTTTTAATTTTTCTAAAATCAACTCTTAGGTCAGTAGAACTACAGTCTGAACCAATTCTAGGAGTGCAGCCTTGACTTTTTCTCTTCTTGTTCCTATTAAGATATTAACTTCAAAGCTTTTGTGGGGACATTTAATTGCTTGCATTCTTTAACAAGCAGCCACCATAGTAGTTTCCAGATTCACTCTTGACCTTTACAGTCCTGGAAGGCACATAAGACAAACTTACTAGACAAGTAAATTTAGACACTCTCTGGGCTGATGTGATATACATATGTAAATATGAAGCAATTCAATCTAATAGAACTAATCAATCCAAAAAAACCTTAGCTACAACATATATCAAATAAGAAAACCACCACCAAAAAAACTCTAATACTACTAAGTCTGAATGACATGTTTCATAAGCCCAGAACACTTATAAGATCATACTTTAAAGTCTGATTTTTGGATATTTGAATATACAAATAATAACTGAACACATAATTTAATTTAAACAATTCTTAAGGTTTCTTATTAAAAACTTAATTTAGCAGATGCTCATTTATTCCCTGACTCCAAATCAGAGATCTGTTCAAGAAAAACTAACAGAATGATTTTTAAATCACCAATCTATTTAAAAATATGCATACTTTTTATATTGTATTCCATGATCACTTAATACAAATTCTTATTTTCTCTTCTCCCCAACAATACAACTTTAAAACTTTAGTTTTTTGGAATATTCAGTATACATTTTACTCTTTTCTGACCCTACATATCACACAACCTGAAATAGAAACAAAGACTAGGAAATTACCTTGTTTATTCCACCTTAATGTCAAAGAAATGTACAAATAATATTCAGTGCACGTGCTAGTTACCTTAGAACTGCCAATCATGCTTGTTTTGAAACTCTTTGATTTTCAGACCTGTCAATCATGTGTTTTGATAGAGATGCCAGTACAGAGATAATGCTTTAAAAGACACAACCCTCATTAACACATTAATAAATAAGTGAGCCTTACTTGTAAAAGTGGACTTGAGAATTTTACAGGAATGTTTACAATTCTTGAAAAATCAAAATTAAAATATAACTTGCTGATATCAAAAGATTTGGAGAATTAGACTTTTTAACCAAAGCAATAAGCATAACAACCAAAAGGATTTTTCTATTTCAGTAAAAAGAGAAATGTTCCTTAACTAATGCTAATCAGAAGTAGCACGACATGAATGGAAATTAGAATCAGTGACCTATATCTGACCACTTTACTTTTTGTTTTTAAGGCAAACAGCATTATCTGTATAGAACAAATACAAGGCCCTCATCTTCACCTCCCCGATACAACCCAATTCATTGTCCACTTGGTCTTTAACAGCTCAAAGAACACTATTCAAAACATTTCCCTCTACCTCACAACCTATAACTACTCATCAAAACCTGTCCTTTCTACCTCCTAAACACATAGTTTTTCCCCCACTTTGAGACTTAATCCACATTCTCATCATTTTTTTCCAGCAGCTTCCTTATCGATCTCCCCAACTCCAGCATCATTCTTCCAACATACAAAAATGTTCTGCTCTGCCAGAATGATATCAGTGAAACACAAATATGATCCACATTTTAATGGCTTTTTGTCATTTTCAGAAAAAAGCCCCCAATTTTTTAAAAAGTTTATTTTATTCATTTTAAAGGCAGAGTTACAGTGAAACAGAGAGACAGACACACAGATCTTCCATCTCCTGGTTGACTCCCTAACTGGCCACAATGGCCAAGGCTGGGCCAGATGAAGCCAGAAGCTTTATCCGGGTCTCCCACATGGGTGCAGGGGCCCAAGCACTTAAGCCACCTTCTTGCTGCTTTCCCAGGCACATTGGCAGGGAGCTGGACTGGAAATGGAGAGCAAGGACCCAGATTGGCACCCATATGGCAGTGGCTTTATCTGCTGTGCTACAATGCCAGCCTCTAAAGCCCCAAATTCTTAGAATATAAATTCCTTGAAAATCTGGCTCCTGGCCACCTCTCCACTCTCTCATCACTTCTCTTAATTTAAACCAAAAAATCCACTTGAGTTCCCAGGAAAACCAGTCTCTCTCTCACACTTAACATTTTTCAGATGCTGCTCTCTTACCTGCAATCACTCTCATTTTCTGCATTTAGCATCCCTTAACCCATTTCCAACTCAGTTCAATTGTTAGCTCTTTGGGACACCTCTAATTTAAGTAGAATCAACTATCAACCTCTTCTTCTCCACTTCAGTAGAATACAGAAAATAAACCTATTTATGGTGTTATATTTATGGTTTTATTCTCTATTCCCCTGAACTGAATCAACGCCATAAAAGCAAGGATTATCTGTAATCTGTACATTAACACTAAATATGTAGGTGACACAAAATAGCATATATTAAAGGCTTGCTGACTCAATGAAAAGTTATACCAAAATCAACACCTTATTTCTTAATAAAATGTCACAAAGGTGCATTTCAATACAACCAAACTAATCAATGCCATTAAGCAATTCTCTGAGCTTAACAAAATTTTTAAGAAACTGACTTAGGGGTCGGCATTGTGGCACAGTATGTTAAGCCTCCATCTGTGACACTGGCATCCCATACAGGCACTGGTTCATGCCTCGGCTACTCCTCTTCTGACCCAGTTCTCTGCTAATGACCTGGAAAAGCAGCAGAAGATGGCCCAAGTGCTTGGGCCCCTGCATCCACGTAGGAGACCCAGAAGAAGCTCCTGGCTCCTGGCTTTGAATCGGTCCAGCTCCAGCCATTGTGGCCATTTGAGGAGTGAACCAGTAGATAGAAGACTTCTCTCTTTGCCTCTTCCTCTCTCTTTCTGTAACTCTTTCTCTCAAATAAATAAATCTTACAAAAAAAATTGACTTAAAACTTACAAATTCATTGTATGAACTAGCACCATCTCCTATCTTATTTTCATTACTGTTCCTACAAGAGGTATTAAAGTCCCAAGTCACAATAAATGGTTATGTCCAAACCACTCAGCACTTTGATTGGTTCAACAAACACTGCAATGATATGTGACAACTCCTTTCAAGGGCATCAGTAACAGCCAGTCAACACAGACAAAACCCTAACCCAGCTGCACTTCACTAATCAGTCAGTTGGTAACATCAAATATCCACAGGACCCAGTGAGAATGAGGCAGGAGTTTAGGAGCTGTCAAAACACATGTTGAAATCTATACAGTTTATTCATGGAATAAACTGCCAAGTCCTTACTCAAACACAGTTGTTTTTATTTTAAACACAACAAACTTAGTGACCAGGTATTTTTTTATTCTAAGAAAATTAAAAGTCTGAGAAAGTTATAAAAAGTCAGCATGGGCATTAACAGAGAAAAGGAGAGATAAAATACAAAAATCGTAGAACTGAGAGGTTATCTGGCTATGCAAGAATAAATCTATTCAGTATTTTTATTATATAGAAATTAATGTTTAATAATTATGACGCTGGGTCATCAAAAACAAACAAACCTACTTTAAATCTAATACAGGTCCAAGAAAGAAGGTGTATTTTATAAAAAAGAACCAACCCAAGAATTAAAAATTAATACATGTGGGACCTGTACTGTGGCGTAGTGGGTAAAGCCACTGCCTGCAGGGCAGGCATCCCATATGGGTGCCAGTTTGAGTCCTGGCTGCTCCACTTCCAATCCAGCTCTCTGCTATGGCCTGAGAAAGCAGTGGAAGAAGGCCCAAGTCCTTGGGCCCCTGCACCTGCATGGGAATCCAGAAAAAAGCTCTTGGCTCCTGGCTTCGGATTGGCACAGCTCTTGCTGTTGTGGCTATCTGGGGAGTGAACCAGTGGATGGAAAACTTCTCTCTCTCTCTCTCTGCCTCTGCCTCTCTGTAACTCCGCCTTTCAAATAAATATATAAATTTTTTAAAAAATTAACACATGTATAAAAGCCACCTTTTTTGTTATTTGCAGAATAAACTTTTTTGGAATAGATCATTCCCAAATAACATGAGGCATGCTGACTTGAATCAATCAATCATTGTCAAATATAATCGGGTTCCTGTGACTACAGGTCTCAGCCTAAATACAACATGAATCTAACCCAAAATAAGGCTGGACCTTCTACATAAATTTATTGGCAGTAATACTATCTAAACTACTGTTCTAGTCAGTTTGGGCTCCTATAACAAAACAGCACAAATAGAGAAGTTTATAAAAAATAGAAATGCATTCCTCACAGTTCTAAAGGCTGGGAAGTCCAAAGTCAAGGCAGCAGCAGATTCAGTGATTGGTGGAGGCCCACACCTGTTTCACAGCTGGCACCGTCTCACTACGTCCTCACCTGGTGGAATGGGCAGGGCAGCTGTTTGGGTCTCTTTTATAAAGGCCCTAATTCTATTCACAAGTGCTGAAACCCCAGAGCCTAATCATCCTAATAACCCTACCTCCCAATAGCATCAAATTAGTGAGTAACGTTTTACCACATGAACTCTAGGAGGATACAAATATTCAGACCATAGTAGCCATGGACACCTTAGGCAAAGCTAATATATCAGACCACCTACCATCCTTTCTTTAGTGTTTTTAAAATGTGATTAACATGTAATATTTCCATATTTTTATGGGATGCAGTGCAGCATTTCAACACAAGTATATGGAATAAACTGATAAGTCAGGCGTTTCTGTTGGCGTTACTTGATGTGTGGAGCTTTCCAGCTCCTCTCTTCAGTTTTTTATACTGTATGTAACACATTGTTGTGAACTATAGCCACCCCACTGTGCTGTGGAACATTACCTATTATCCAAACTCCTATCTCTCCTCCCCCAGATCTTACCAGTCCCTGGTAAGCACCATTCTAAGTTCCAATCAACTGCTGTATTTTTTTTTAAACTTCCACATATAAGAGAGAACATGCAGTATTGTCTGGCTAATTTTGCTTAATATAATGACCTCTAGATCCATATTTTGCAAATGTCAGGACTGCATTCTTTTTAAAGGCTGAATAACATACAATTTACTTATCCATTCATTCATCCATTTACTTAATTTACTTATCCATTCATTCATTCATGGAAACCTACAATGATTCCATCTCTTGGCTATTGTGAACAGATCTGCAATACATATGGGAGTGTAGGTATCTTTTTCACATGTGAATTTTTTTAAAGATTTTTATTTATTCATTTGAGAGGCAGAGTTACAGACAGAGAAAGGAAGAGTCAGAGAGAAAGGCCTTCCATCTGCTGGTTTACTCCCCAAATGGCAGCAATGGCCCAAGCAGGGCTTATCTGAAGTCTCCCACGTGGGTACAAGGCCTAAGCACTTGGGCCATCTTCCACTGCTTGCCCAGGCCATTAGCAGAGAGCTGGATCAGAAGAGGAATAGCCAGAACATGAACCAGTGCCCAAATGGGATGCCAGCACCACAGGCGGAGGCTTAGCCTACAGCACAAGGCCCAGGGTATGTTTTTGACAACTTGTCAAGAATTAGTTGGTTGTAGATGTATGGGGTAATTTCTAAGATCTCTATACTCTTGCATTATTCTATGTGTCTGCTTTATGCCAGTATCACACTGTTTTGGTTATTAACCTCTGTAGTATGTCTTCAAATCATTTATTGTGATGCTTCCAGCTTTGTTCATTGTGCCCAAGATTGCTTTGATTACCAGGGTCTTGTGTGCTTCCACATGAATTTTACGAATTTTTTTTTCTAAAACTGTAATGTCATTGGTATTTTGATGGGGATTGTGTTCAATCTGTAAATCACTTTGGGTAGTATGAACATTTTAGTAATCATTAACTCTTTTTGTGTCTTCAACTTCTTTCATTAGTATTATGAAACTTTCATTGCTACTTAACATTCTTTAACAGACCTCCACAGCTTCACTACCACACTACCTTAAGGGTCCCTGGTATGATGCTCCTTGAATATGAGACTATTTTCGGAGGCCTTAAACAGCACAATGAACTAAAAGAACATCTACACACAATCCCAGGCTTAAATTCCTGCTTTGTTAATTCCTAGTCTTGTGATTTCAGCAATGTTTTTTACACTCAGAGACTCAATTTCCTTTATTGAGACAGTGTGGACACAGACAATAAAAAGAAAGTGAGCACACAGTAGTCCCCCTTTGTCCCAGTAGTCCATGGTTTCAGTTACTTTTAGTCATTCACAGTCCAAATACATTAAATGGGAAATTCCAAAAATGAAAAACTCATAAGTTTTGAAGTGCACACCATTCTGAATAACATGCTAGAAATCATGAGGACCTGTTCCTTCCTATCTGGACAGGAATCACCCCTCTGTCCAGTATATCTGCACTGTAAATGCTACTTGCTTGCCAGTCACTTAGTTTGACTGTTGAGGTATGTCAGTGCTTGTATTCAAGTAATCCCCATCTTACTTAATAAAGGCCCCTAGGTGTGCAACACTAATGATGTAAAGGAGGCAGCAAGGCATTAAACATGGAAAGACAGATTAGCTCAGGTACAGTGTAGCAACACTGCAAGGCATTTAGAAAGAAACACAGTATATACAGGGGTCCGTTCTACCTGAGATTTCAGGCACTGTCTGGGGTTTTGGAACACACACTCCTCGGATAAAGGGGGACTACAGTGATGCCATCTATTTTTTGTGGTTTTTTTTTGGTGGGGAATATATACTATGATGCACATTAAATGCTATTATAAGCTTTTAAAAAAGCAACTCTTCTGATTATCAGAAGGAAATAGATGGAATATGGAAAAAGAACTATCTTAAGTCACACTAGCACAAGTTTTGTAAAAAACTGTGTGCTGTTTTACTATGACAGAAAAAACGTCTAAATAGAAGGGTTGGCAGGTTCACATGATGGAAAGAATGCTCTCTCATAGATTGGTTCATGGAAAAGTAGGTCAAGGTGAAAACTCATTAAAAAGTACATATACAGGCTGCAAAGATATTAACTGATAGAAAATTAAGATAATTAACTTATAGGAAATTAAGTAAATATCCTGAGAGGCCCAGGCTTTCTCGGAGTAGAGGTCCATTCACTGGAGCTAGGCACTGATTCCTTACATAACAACACCCACACTACCAGGTCTGTAATCTCCACGGTTGGTCACTTCAAAGTACAACAAGAATAAAAGACATCTGGAAAGCAATTCTTTCTAAATTTTTAAGATTTTCTGCTAATCTTTATGGTTTTCTTGTTCAATCTAATTCAATAGTAATTTCTTTCTCTTTTTTTAAGATTTATTAATTCATTTGAAAGTCAGAGTTACACAGAGAGAAGAGAGGCAGAGAGAGAGAGAGAGGTCTTCCATCCACTGGTTCACTCCCAAGATGGTGGCAACGGCCGGAGCTGCGCTGATCCGAAGCCAGGAGCCAGGAACTTCTTCCGTGTCGCTCCCCCTCTTCGTGGAGGAACGACACAGGACCCTGCGCTGTTCTTTCGTCTGCTCGGCCCTCCCCGGGTTTGCTGCTGGTTCTTCCCGGGTTGGCTACTGTCCCTTCCACCTCCGTGGAAGGGCGGTTCCCCCTGGCCACTTTCCCCACTTCCGCAGGGGAGCAGCACACCGCCGGCCGGCTCTCTGGGGGGCTGCACAGGTGTTCCCCTTAGGTGTTCCCCTTAGATGTTCCCCTTAGATGTTCCTGGTGCATGCCGTCTCTCTCCTCCTTTATAGTCCTCCTCCGCCAATCCTAACTCGGCTGCCCACACGCCGAGTACGCTGCTCTCCTCCAATCAGGAGCAAGTCCTACAGCTTGTCAAGTTGGTGAGAGGCAGCTGGGTAGAAGCTGTTTTCTCCTCTCCCAGCGCCATATTGTGGGAGAGCAGATGCATAGAATAAGTCTTAATTCCAGTAACTCAGTCCAGTCCGGATTGCTCCCCACACTTCCGGGTCTCCCACATGGGTGCAGGGGCCCAAGGACCTGGGCTATCTTCCACTGCTTTCCCAGGCCATAGCAGAGAGCTGGATTGGAAGAGGAGCAGCCGGGACTAGAACCAGCGCCCATAAGGGATGCCAGCGCTTCAGGCCAGGGCATTAACCCACTGCACCACAGTGCCAGCCTCTCAACAGTAATTTCTTTTTTTTTTTCTTTTTTTTTTTTTTTTGACAGGCAGAGTGGACAGTGAGAGAGAGAGACAGAGAGAAAGGTCTTCCTTTTCCGCTGGTTCACCCTCCAATGGCCGCTATGGCCGCCGCACTGCGGCCAGCGCACCGAGCTGATCCGATGGCAGGAGCCAGGTGCTTCTCCTGGTCTCCCATGGGGTGCAGGGCCCAAGTACTTGGGCCATCCTCCACTGCACTCCCGGGCCACAGCAGAGAGCTGGCCTGGAAGAGGGGCAACCAGGACAGAATCCAGCGCCCCAACTGGGACTAGAACCCAGAGTGCTGGCACCGAAGGCGGAGGATTAGCCTACTGAGCTACGGCACCGGCAGTAATTTCTTTCTTTCTTTCTTTCTTTTTTGACAGGCAGAGTGGATAGTGAGAGAGAGAGAGACAGAGAGAAAGGTCTTCCTTTTTTGCTGTTGGTTCACCTTCCAATGGTCACCACGGCTGGTGCGCTGCGACCAGCGCACTGTGCTGATCCGAAGCCAGGAGCCAGGTGCTTCCTTCTGGTCTCCCATGCGGGTGCAGGGCCCAAGCACTTGGGCCATCCTCCACTGCACTCCCGGGCCACAGCAGAGAGCTGGCCTGGAAGAGGGGCAACCGGGAAAGAATCTGGCACCCCGACTGGGACTAGAACCTGGTGTGACAGCGCCTAGGTGGAGGATTAGCCTATTGAGCCGCGGTGCCGGCCTAGTAATTTTTTTAAAGAAAAATTTCTCTCCACTATCGGGTCTTTCCAAATCATAAAAATTAACTATCTTAATAACAAAAAACCTTCCAATGTTCCTATTTTACTAATTTGTACAATATTCAAATAAGTTACTTAATAATAAAAACAGGTTTCAGAGCAAGTTAGCTTTTGCTAAATATATCTAAATATATCCTTCAACTGGAAGAAGCAAAAGTGCCCAGGTGAAGTACAGGATTGCCAACATCTAATGTTTCATGTGATGTTGGTATCAATGGGTTTAACAGAAAACAAAATGTTGATTAATTTGGGAAATCAATTAATTAAATGAAAATCACCAAAGTAGTTAATGTCAGAATCACTGTGATTTATTATAAGCTAATTTGAAAGAAAAATAAAAGGATTAAAACTGTTGAAATTGGTACTCTATTAGGTTTCACCCATGACCCCAATTTCAGAGTTCATTTACAACATTCCTATTCTGCAATTTTGACTAGATCACAATTATAGCTTAGATTCTGAATGTACTATCTTTATGAAATTAATTTCTTTCTCTAAATGTGTTCTTCAAACTTTTCTTTTTGGCAGTTGAAATATTCACCAGCACCACCCCACACTTTCAACAAAATGTTTTCAGAATTGCACTACATGAACAAGTAAATAGAGCTGCTCAGAAGGCAAGGCCTAACATTCCTTTAACCCCTTAGAGCAATCTCAGGAGCCTTTCTTAAAATTGTAGAGCTTTCTGGTGAACACCTTGAAAACTGTTCCTTAAAACTATGGTAAAAAAAAGAATATTAAAACACAAAAGTTATAGAATTTATTAAAAGGCTGCTACTTAATTAGAATATTAATTAACCAAAATAATGTCTGACCTTTTTCAGTTTTCTAATTCTAAAATGCTATCAAACGTTTATTAGCCAAACTAGATATTTCAGAAATTTTAGTTATTCTTTTTTTGTATTTTATTAATGCTTAGACTGTCCTAAGTAGAACATACTCAACCACACAAAAAGTTCGAATGAGGAGAAGAAAGCAGTTCTCTCAAGAGATTTTAAAAAAGAGGTCAGGTATCAGGCACATGAATAATATATCATTTATGGCAATTTAAAAGTACTAAAGCAGGAAAATTTGCCATCGAGATTTAGTCTCCCACAATTTGCTGACTCAGAGGCCTGACATCTTGGAGGTAGCAGTTCTGTCCAGTCAAGTCATTTAAACTTGAAGGTATAAATGGGACAAAAGGGGGAAGACCAGAAACACCAAGTTTGATCTTACTACTTTCCCACTCAGTGTTATCATTCTTTCACCAGTGATAAACACAACAGGTAAACATTTGAATAAGATACATTCCCATCCACAAATTTAATTTTGGATGAGTACAAGGTAACTGAATGGTAATTATGCTGGCCTCGCAATTTTCTCTAGTGTTTTCTAAGTGTAAGTGACAGAAACCTAGAAAATAGCTTTGCAAAGAACTTAAGCATTTCTATATGTGCAAATCAACAGGCTTAATAAATGTTTTGTGAGGAGTATAAATTTTCATAAATGAATCAATGAAGAATGGGACTGGCAAGGGGAGAGGGAGGAAGAGGTGGGGTGGGAATGTGGGTGGGAGGGCAGGTATGGTGGGAAGAATTCCTAAAGTTGTACTTATGAAATTTGTATCCCATAAAAAAATAAATTAAAAAAATCTTATCTTTATAAAAACAAAAACTAAACAATAACAAATTTCTAAGTTAAAAAGTTTCTCTCCAGAAAGCAATTTATGTAGACATATAGTTGGAGTTGTTATCTACACAGCCATATGGTATGTGTACAAAGGTAAGTAGAGAAAAAAAGAAACTACTCAGGTTAAACTTTATCTGAACTACTCCCTCGGGCACACTGAGAGAAATAACATTACCAGTCTGTAGGAACAGAGCAGAATAGCACCTAAGCCTTTACTCTTGTTTATCCCCCTACTTTTAAGGTACTATAATGGCATTTCATACTTAGAGCAACAGAAGTAGAGGTCCAAGGTATTTCTGACTACTATTTTCTACTCACCAGGCACTTTGTCATCATATTTGCTTGTGTAATCATAAATACTTATTTATATATTTATTTTAAATATTTGAGAAGCAGAGTCAGAGATACCTGTCGCTCCCCCTCTTCATGGAGGAACGACACTAAACCCTGCCTAGGCTTCATATCCGAGTCACGGCACCATTATGTCGCTCCCCCTCTTCGTGGAGGAACGACACTAGACCCTGCCTAGGCTTCATATCCGAGTCACGGCACCATTATGTCGCTCCCCCTCTTCGTGGAGGAGCGACACTGAACCCTGCCTAGGCTTCATATCCGAGTCACGGCACCATTATGTCGCTCCCCGTCTTCGTGGAGGAACGACACAGGACCCTGCGCTGTTCTTTTGTCTGCTCGGCCCTCCCCGGGTTTGCTGCTCGTTCTTCCCGGGTTGGCTACTGTCCCTTCCACCTCCGTGGAAGGGCGGTTCCCCCTGCCACATTCCCCACTTCCGCGGGGGAGCGGCACACCGCCGGCCGGCTCTCTGGGGGGCTGCACAGGTGTTCCTTCAGATAGATGTTCCCCTTAGATGTTCCCCTTAGATGTTCCTGGTGCATGTTGTCTCTCTCCTCCTTTATAGTCCTCTTCCGCCAATCCCAACTCGGCTGCCCACACGCCGAGTACGCTGCTCTCCTCCAATCAGGAGCAGGAACAGCTCCTGGAGGTCATCACTCAAGTTGGCAAGAGGCAGCTGCGTAGAAGCTGTTTTCTCCTCTCCCAGCGCCATATTGTGGGAGAGCAGATGCATAGAATAAGTCTTAATTCCAGTAACTTAGTCTAGTCCGAGTTGCTCCCCACAGATACCATCCACTGGTTCACTCCTAAATGGCCAGAATGGCTGGGGATGGGCCAGGTTGAAGCCAGGAGTCAGGAACTCAATCCAGGATTAACAGGGTCTACGTTAGCAGGGATCCAACTACTTGAGCCATCACTGGTGCCCCCAAGGTCTACACTAGCAGGCACCTAGAATCAGGAACGAGAACTGAGACTTGAACTCAGGTAACTCCAATATGGAATACAAGTGTCTTAAATGCCAGGCCAAATGTCTGCACCACCAATATTTCTTTTTTTTTTTTTTTTTTTTTTTTTTTTTTTTGACAGGCAGAGTGGACAGTGAGAGAGAGAGACAGAGAGAAAGGTCTTCCTTTTGCCGTTGGTTCACCCTCCAATGGCCGCCGCGGCCGGCGCGCTGCGGCCGGCGCACCGCGCTGATCCGATGGCAGGAGCCAGGAGCCAGGTGCTTTTCCTGGTCTCCCATGGGGTGCAGGGCCCAAGCACCTGGGCCATCCTCCACTGCACTCCCTAGCCACAGCAGAGGGCTGGCCTGGAAGAGGGGCAACCGGGACAGAATCCGGCGCCCCGACCGGGACTAGAACCCGGTGTGCCGGCGCCGCTAGGCGGAGGATTAGCCTAGTGAGCCACGGCGCCGGCCACCACCAATATTTTAAATTAACTTATGGGGGCCAGAAATTTGATACAGTGGGTCAACTACCATTTGCAATGCCAGTATCCCATATCAGATGCCGGCTGGAGTCCTAGCTGCTCCATTTCCAATCCAGCTTCCTGCTAATGTGCATGGGAAAGAAGTAAATGATGGCCCAAGTACTTGGGTTCCTGCCACCACGTGGGAGACCTGGATGAAGTTCCAGCTTCTGGCTTTGACCTAGCCCAGCTATAGCTGTTGTACACATTTGGGGAGTAAACCAGCACATGGGAAATCTCTGTTTCCTCCTCTCTGTCTCTGTCACTCTGTTGTTTGAATTTTTAAAAAATTGATTTTATGCACTTGTTCTACTCTTTTCCCCATTAGAACTCTTCATGAGCAGAGAACAAATCTGTCTTGTATACCAGTCCTTACAACAATGCCTGGCAAATTAAAGAGGTCCACTGTTTGTTGAATGAATGAATGAACGAATCATCACTGTGGTTCCTCCCTTGCATGATCTTCATTCATGAATGTACTGATTCTGTGAGAGATCTGGAAGTACAAGTTGGTATTTCTGGTAAGAGTAATTGGATACTGGGCAAGTGGTTTAAATGTAAGGAGTTGAATGATAACTACCACAGATCATCAAAAAACAAAGAGATTTAGTCTTTTAACTCTCCTAAGGACATAAAAAAATGAATACAGTGACTTCTCCAAAGAATACAGAATTTATTTGCAAAATTATTATATAAGCCTCTTCCCCTGGAAGAATTTTGCTAAATAGACTGCATCATTAAAAGGAGACCAGATGGAGTTGAGAGTTTTAAGAAAATAGTAATTTCTATAGTAGAATATGTGCAATGTGGTATGTGTATAATTTTAAATGCAAAATTAAGATTTAATAAATGTTATAACAGATTCCAATATTTAACTGCTGAAAGTTATAATATGCATAAAATAAATTCAAATCATACTATAACACTCATTGGAGAACTACCTAAATACAAACACCGATATTTAAAAATCTACAATAGTAAATAAGGCATGAGAATCAAGTCAGTAATTCCAGTTAGTAATTCAAGTTAGTAATTATCTAATGTCTTATGAAATATTATGCTCAAGATTATAACATAATGACAAAACTGACATTTTAAAAACTGAATGCTGAAGATAAAAGGGTATCTACAGAGAATTAAATACCCATGAAAGGAATATTATTAACAAAATTCTATCCTCAAACATAAGGAAACATGTACATCACTTATATTTACAACTTATAATAAACTTGACTGAGCCGGTGAATATTGGCTGAGAAATATCTTGGTAAAGTTGTGTGTAAAATAGGTCTTTTTATAAAGTTAATGCCTAATTCTCTGGCCACACGAGTAAGATGGTCATTGCAACTGGACAGTATCGATGCTACTATGATGGAAAGTTTACCAATTGTAGGGAGGCGACATTAAGGATTTCTTTGTGTAAAATAAAATAGTGCTTTATTTAGAAGTTATTAACATATTTTCTATTAATGAAAAAGTGATCTGCTATTGCTTCTCCTGTCAGGACCCAAAAGCTAAGGTTGCCTCTCCCAAGGCTGACTTCAGGACCACTTATCTTTACACCTGCCTCCTTCATAAACTCTCCTCTTTAGGAATTCTTGAGGGAGGGCATCATTAGGTCACTAGGGTTTCTGTAACACAATATGAATGACAACAGTAGTATCAGTTTACTATTTTAAAGTTACTGTACAAAATAATTTTTTTCAAGATTTATTTATTTTATTTGAAAGGCACAGTCACAGAGAGAGAGACAAAGAGAGAGGGAGAGAGAGAGAGAGAGAGAGAGAGAGAGATTCCATCCAGTGGTTCATTCCCCACAGGGCTGCAACAGCTAGGGCTGGGGCAGGCTGAAGCCAGGAACTAGGAACTCCACCCACGACTCCCATGTAGGTGGCAGCGGCCCAAGCACTTGAACCAAATCCTGCTGCTTTCCCACGTGCATTAGCAGGAAGCTGGATCGGAAATGGAGCTGACAGGACTTGAATCGGCGCCCATATGGGATGTTAGTGTTGCAGACACTGGCTTAACCCACTGTACCACAATGCCAGCCCCTGTTCAAAATCTTTACATGCAATAACTAATCAAAAAACCTTTACTCAACAAGCACTGAGTACAGCATTAAAGTCTGGACTAACAGACACATCCTACTTAGAAATGTCTTTAAGTCTTATGACCTTTGATTGAACTTGTGTGTTATTTTATCTATCAACTCAAGCTGTCCTGAGCCACAGATCCTCATGACAGGCAGTGTAAGAAGTCCATTTGCCAGGAATTCCCTGGTTTACACTACTCACCTGGCTGAGACAGTGTTTAACTTCTGATTATCAGAGGTAGAGGCGTGCTGCAGAATGCTCATACTAACTTGTGCAGAGTTCCCTGTGCACACCTCTTCTCATCTCAGCATTCAGTGGCATCAAACTATAACTTGAAATTGGCCATTGTGGGGCTATTTTATAAAGCAGAAATCAGCAAATCAAAGTCTTTTTTAATAAGAAAGGTGGTTATTAAATATTTACTCACATATCATTGATCTGAGGAAATGTTTATCCCATTAAATCTGTGCAGTCCTATTCAGACTGAAGCAGAACAAGTTTGTCTCCTAATTGGATGAGCACAGTTAACAACTATACCTTTAGATATACATAGCTCTCAGGAGAGGGTCAAATTAGTCTCACAACTGCTCTCCAGGAATACAGGAAACTCCTATGAAATGACTCATTCCTAAAACCAACTTCTTAGTCACTGTAATTCATTCTAAGACACCATTGAATACTATAATCATCACTATTTTATGTACTGTTAAGAAGAAAAAAGTACTGCCAATTAAAATCAATATTCTATCAACTCACATGCATCCTGATACCAGAAATATTGATGTTGAAAAAAGTGCAAATTAGAAACTAATGGGAAAAAAATCATTTCTATCTTGTTTACTATTGCTTTTCCATCTCAGCATCTTAGTTCAACATCTCCTTTACCCTTGATATTCTGCTCCTAGATCTTCCACTCTCCCCAATGAATATCTGTATTCATAAATATCTTTATTTGTATGCTAAAAATACAATGACTTCTGTTGATATAATATGAAAAATAATTCTTTAAAAAGATGTAAAATAATAATAAAAGAACAGGGTAAAGCACAATAATTTGGTAAGGGAAGAGAAAGGAACACACAAAAAAGCACAAAGTAGAGGCTTCTCAGAGAAGCAGAAACAGACTGGAGAGAGAAGGGGGAAAAAAGGTTACAGGCAAAATGGTCTGAGCAGCAAATATTATTACAAAGTTCATTTTAATTTTGTGGTATGGAATGGTCTGTTACCATGATAAACATTCATATCTTCTCCAAAACTGTTCTGTTTCAAGACAGGAATCTGGCCTAATATGACTAAAAAGGATTTTTTTTTCTTTTTTTTTTTAAACTTTTTTTTAATGAATATAAATTTCCAAAGTACCGAATATGGATTACAATGGCTTCCCCCCCATAACGTCCCTCCCACCCGCAACCCTCCCCTTTCCTACTCCCTTTCCCCTTCCATTCACATCAAGATTCATTTTCGTTTCTCTTTATATACAGAAGATCAGTTTAGCATACATTAAGTAAAGATTTCAACAGTTTGCTCCCACACAGAAATATAAAGTGAAAAATACTGTTTGAGTACTAGTTATAGCATTAAATCTCAATGTACAGCACACTAAGGACAAAGATCCTAGCACTTCAGACTCTACTCTCAACAGCATTCCCAACTGAAATATACTGTCTGTCTTTGCAAAAAATCACCTATATTCAACAATTCTTTTGAGATATCTCAACTTTTGTGAACAGGATTAAAGGACTTGGAAATTATTCTACTTACTCTCCATCTACTTCAGGTCTTCTACATACACAGTGAAACTTGCCACCAAAATCTATATAAAGATCATCTTCTACAATATGAAATATTCGTCCAATGACCAATTTATCCTTGGCAGGCCCCATCTGGGTAAGAGGAGAATGTCTCAGCAGGGATGCAAAGGATTCCACATTTCCCGTAGACTCCTAAATATGAAAAGAGATATTTATATTAATATAAATTCAAAAAAATATATGGTAAGTATAATAAAGCCTTAAAGGAGAAATTTTAGAAAGTTAATTTTATGTATCTTTGCATTTTGTAGTAATAAAAAATTTAAGTGCAATTCTGCTTTTTCAAAAGTGAGTTATGCTCTTAAACTTCCTCTTTCTCCCTTTCCTTCCCAAAGATTTACAGAAAAACAGGTACTCATGTATGTACTTGGTGGGGGACGGCAGGGATGTGCTGGTCCAGAGAGGGGTCTCAAGACCCCAAACAGGGTAAAGAACGTCAGAGTGTATAAATGGCCTTCCAGGATAGGCAGCAGGTGGGGATGAGGGTAGGTGTGTCAGAACCTCATCATGTGAGGAAGGCATCCAAAAAGGTGACTGACTTTATTCCTAGCACTGACCATCTGCAAAACATGCCTTCTAATTCAGGTTTAGGTAGAGCAACTATTAAAAAAAAAAAAAAAAAAAAAAAAACAAAAAAAAACACCACAAATTCAGTATATACAAAGGGGTCTTCAAAAAGCTCATGGAAAATGTGTATTATGGGAAAATTATGGATGGATTTCAAAATTTGTTGCATCAAAATAAATGTTTTAATTACATTTTCCATGAACTTTTTGAAATCCTTGCATATGAGATAAAACGGGGGCCCTCACTACAATCACCAGTCTAAACATGGGTTCTTAAACATAAAACAATTTTTTTAAAAGATTCATTTATTTATTTGAAAGACAGAGTTACACAGAGAGAGAGAGAGAGAGAGAGGTCTTCCATCCACTAGTTCACTCCCCAATTGGCTGCAATGGCCGGAGTTGTGCCGGAGTTGTGCTGATCTGAAGCCAGGAGGCAGGAGCCAGGAGCTTCTTCTGGGTCTCCCACGTGGGTGCAGGGGCCTAAGGACTTGGGCCATCTTCTACTGCTTTCCCAGGACACAGCAGCGAACTGGATCAGAAGAGGAGCAGCTGGGACTAGAATCAGCGCCCATATGGGATGCCAGTACTTCAGGCCAGGGCATTAACTCGCTGTGCCACACTGCCGGCCCCCAAAACAATTTTTTTAATATTTGAGAGACAGAGAGGAAGAGACACATAGACCAGAACTCCCGTGCCCTTGTTCTCTCCCCAAATGCCTGTGATGGCTGGAGAATTAGGCAAAAGATAAAGGGAGGAATGAGAACAGGAAGCATAGGGGCCTAAGCCCCACTCAGGAACTCAATCAAGTCTCCTACATGGGTGGCAGGAACCAAACTCCTTGAATCATCACTGCTGCCTCTCAGGGTCCACATTAGAAGGAACATTGAATCAAGACCTAGAATAGGGTATCAAGCCCAGGCACTCTGATGTCGGATATGGGCATCCCAATTGGTGGTTTAACCATTAAGCCAAATACTCACCCCTATAACGCTTTTAAATGACTTGTACTTGTTCTTTTCCTTAAAATCAAATTACAAAGAAAAACTAGCTTCTTTAATTGTATCATGTTGCTCACTTTCTAGGACTCTTTCTACACAGTAAATTCACTTGAGGTATCCCTGAACATGTACTCTGATTACTCTTTTTTCAGATTCTTTGAAAAATTTTTACAAAAATATACTTTTTCAGAGATCCATGAGGACAGATATATGTCTTTTATTCCTCTTTAATTTACATATGGTGTAGTATGTATGTGCTTTCAAATAAGCTAAGAGAAGTACTAGGTTTTTATTTGTGAAAGCTAAACACAGAAGAATATTAAATTTGACCTGATTACTTATTTATACCCTGTATTTACAATGAGTTTTACATTTGTTATTCGAGAGAATTATTAAGAGTTTGACAGCATACTTACTTACAAAACTGTATTTATGATTTAATTTTAAGGCATGTACTACTCCAAGAATTACAAATGCAAATGCCAGGCCAAGTAAGGACTTGGCAAGCAGAATATGTGCCCCTTCTAAAAGGTACAGCCACTACTCAGCTCTAGCTCCAATTCAAGTCCAGTTTTTGCCACATGTTTTGATTTTCCAGTAAGTCAGAAATCAACATTTGAAGGCATAATTTCCAATATTTAAAGACTTAGATGTTGAAAAGAAAAAAAAAAAAATGATGTTCTCCAAGACAGGTATTTGGCACAGCAGGTTAAATCATTCACTGCCTGGGATAGCTATGACCCATACTGAAGTGTCTGGTTCAAGTCCTGGTCGCTGTGCTGTGATCCAGTTTCCCCCTAATGCACACTCTTGGGAGGCAGCAGATAACGTTTCAAGTACTTGAATCCCTGCCATCCATGTGGGAGACCTGGACTGAATTCTGAGCTTCTGGCTTCAGCCCGGCCTAGTCCTGGTTGTTATAGGCATTTGGGGAGTAGATGGTAGATCTTTCTACATCAGTCCCTCTGCCTTTCAAACAAACAAAAGTGAAAATAAGGGATCGGCATTGTGGCAAACCAGATAGAGCATATGGGTGCCAGTTGGAGATCTGGCTGCTCCACTTCTGATCCAGCTCCCTACTGACACGCCTAGGAAAGCAAGGAAAGATCGCCCAAGAGCTTGGGCCCCTGCACCTATGTGGGAGATTCAGAGGAAGCTTCTGACTCCTGTTTTCAGCATGGCCCAGTCCCAGCCATTGCAACCATTTGGGGAGTGAACCAGCATATGGAAGACTGATATATCCATTCATTCATTCATTCATTCATTCTCTCTCTCTCTCCTTTCCTCCCTCCTTCCCTCCCTCCCCCGTGTGTGTGTATGTGTGTGTGTGTGTCTTCCTCTGTATAACTGACTTTCAAATAAATAAATAAATCTTTAAAAAAATAGTGAAAATAAATAAAAAATTTAAATATGTACTCTATTTTACAAATCAAGCAAAAGATATCTGGTGTTGAGTTTGGTCCATGAACCTCAAGTTGTGTTTTTTTTTGTTTGTTTGTTTGTTTGTTTTACCTCTGTCTCAGGAAAAAAAGAATGTCAAGAGATTTGGCTGACAGCAAGTCCGTAAGGTGCTAGATGAAAGGTATGGTGATGAATTTATTTCAGTGAATTGAAGCACATTAGGAGGGAGTCCTGAGTACAAAAGCAATCCATCTAAACCAAAGAAAAGTCAGCACATCTAGATGCCAACTTGAACTGAAAAAGTAGCCAGGAAAGTAAGCCATAAGCCACAATACTAGTTTCATAAATTCACACTATAAGAGTAAAGGATCATAAACAAGCACCTTGAAAAAAACAGTAAAATACATCCTACATGTTCAGCACAGAAACAGCCAGGAATTGCCCAACAGAAGTAATACAGGCCGGTGCCACAGCTCAATAGGCTAATCCTCCACCTGCGGTGCTAGCACACCAGGTTCTAGTCCCGGTCGGGGCACCGGATTCTGTCCCGGTTGCCCCTCTTCCAGGCCAGCTCTCTGCTATGGCCCGGGAGTGCAGTGGAGGATGGCCCAAGTCCTTGGGCCCTGCACCCGCATGGGAGACCAGGAGAAGCACCTAAGCACCCGGCTCCTGGCTTCGGATCAGCGCAGTGCGTCAGCTGCAGCACACCAGCCACAGTGGCCACTGGAGGGTGAACCAACAGCAAAGGAAGACCTTTCTCTCTGTCTCTCTCTCACTATCCACTCTGCCAGTCAAAAAAAAAAAAAAAAAAAGTAATACAAAGAGAGTAATACAAGAGCCATCAGTGACAACAGCAGCTCCTCTGCTGACAGCAACTAAACCACCCACAGCTCTGTAACCAGAGCAGCTGAGAAAGCAGTGCTCAGGAAAAAGCAAGTGAAGTATCATCTTGAGAGTCTCCTACTCCTTGCAACCAGGGAGGGTCCTAATCACTTTCCCCAATGACCTGCTTTCCTGCTACCCACTTTAATACTTGATATCTAACACACTTCCACTCCCCCCATCTCTTTTGGCCTCTCAACTGAAGCCACAGTCAATTGTTCAATTTTAGACAATAGATTAATCCAGTAGTAGATTCAGAAGTTAAAGCATTTATTGGGGATTATTTAGCCATCACTAAAGTCTGTTCCTAAAATGAGACCATTTCCTTCTCAACTGTAAAGCGATGCTAAACCTAAGACTGGTGGTATTTCCCCAATTGGTTTTAGAAAAGTACTAAGCTTTCTCAACTATTTAAAAAGATTCTTGTGGAATTTTTAGTAAATCTGTTATGAAATATTAAGTAAAATTATGAGCAATTTTTTTAAAGATTTATTTATTTATTTGAAAGTCAGAGTTACACAGAGAGAGAAGGAGAGGCAGATAGAGAGGTCTTCCATCCACTGGTTCACTCCCCAGAAGGCCGCAACAGCCAGAGCTGCGCCAATCCAAAACCAGAAGCCAGGAGCTTCTTCCAGGTCCCCACTGTGGATGCAGGGGCCCAAGGACTTGGGCCATCTTCTACTGCTTTCCCAGGCTACAGCAGAGAGCTAGATTGGAAGTGAAGCAGCCGAGACTCGAACCAGCGCCCACATGGGATGGCAGCACTGCAGGCGGTGTCCTTACCCACTACACCACAGCACCAGCCCCATGAACAATTATTTTCAACATCAAGTAGGATACAACGCTACTTGCTTTTACTTAATTATATTTTGCAATGGAATCTAATGTGTTTTCAGTGAGTGAAATGGTTTTACCACAAGCATAGAATCTTGGATTAACATCTGAATTTGATCTTAAATTGAATACTCATTATTGTTCACTACTTTTTAGAAACTATAACAAGCAATTAGACAGAACCCTCCAAAAATCATAGTCTAAAACCATCTTTGAATTTCTAGGACATAATACAAGGTGTACTCATTTATTTGTCACATGACTTCTAAAAATAATTTATGTAGCAACTTCTACAATGCACACTGACAACAGGGAATCCTGGCTATAAAGTATCTAAACCAACACTGTTAGCTGCTCTCCATAGGGATGCAGACTGTAGAGACCGCAGGTACCTTGTCAACTGCTGGGCTTGTGTCATGGCTCAGTGCCTCAACCTAGCTATGGAAAATGTTACCATAAAGCTCACTCATAGAGAAGTCCTAGGTAAAGTAGGTAACCTGGAGTTAGCTGCTTCCATTATGAGCTGGTCGGAGAGCTCAGGTTTTGTTATTCTGCTGTACTACTTTCTTTCTTTGAAGCTAGAAAGCTTAAGAGAACTGTGTAGGTAAACAAAAAGTAAAGGGACTACAAATAAAGGGAACAGTACTACTTTCATTCATGCATTCATATGTTGACTGCTTATCATGTAACCAGGCTCTGTTTAGACCTGGATATGAAAATAGGTAGAATGGCAGAGTTAAACCAACACGACATCAGAGATAAGGGTCCAAAAAGTTGCTGAAAACAACCACTACCTTCACTTAGATTGCATACAGGGTTAGCGGAGAGTGAAAAGTGGTTTCTAATTAATGGACAGTACTTGCTCTTTGTTTTGAAAAAGAAATTTTGGCAGCAGAAAGAAAGATGGACCAGAGGGAGAATATAAAATTGGAAAGAGTCAACTGTTAAGCTCCTCCAATCAGCTGAGTAGAAACGACAAAGCGCCTACACTGATGAGGTGACCACTGGAATATGGAAGAAGGGATACGGAGATTTACCAAACAGTACAGCAAGAACTTTTACCCAATGTCTGTACAAAGTGAAGGAGGGAAAGGCGATGTCATAGATGGAGGAGAAGAACAGTATAGTAGAAATAAGAGAGTAAGTTTAGTTTTGTACATACCAGCTTTATTATGTAAATCTATATAAAATCTTGAGGAACATTGGCTATTTGGTAGACAGTTAAAAATAACAGGGGGGGCCGGAGCTATGGCATAGCAAATACAGCTGCCATCTGCAGCACTAGCATCCCATATGGGTACCAGTTCAAGTCCCAGCTGCTCCACTTCCAATCCAGCTCCCTGCTGTGGCCTGGGAAAGCAGTGGAAGATGGCTCAAGGCCTTGGGCCCCCACACTCACGTGGGAGACCCGGAAGAAGCTCCTGGCTCCTGGCTTTGGATTGGCCCAGCTCCAGCCGTTGCGGCCACTTGGGGGGTGAACCAGCGGATTGAGGACCTCTCTCTCTTTCTCTGTCTCTCTGCTTCTCCTCTCTCTGTGTAACTCTGACTTTCGAATAAATAATTAAATCTTTTAAAAAAATATTTAAAAAAAATAGTGAAATGTTTATATACATGCACACCTTTATATGTTTAGAATAATATTATATGAGTATAGATGTAGACCTTTCAAAAATATACTGTCAACTGTAATTTCCACATAGGCCTATTTTGTTCTGCCTATTATTTATCATAGAATCTAAACTACAAATATACATATTATTTTACAATGTTTAATATACATTAAGCATATACTCAAATGTAACTATCATGCACATGAGGACATTTAATAGATAACTTAGAATCAAGATTATTAGTGCTAAAAGAAATATGGCACCCCTGCTAGTTCAACTATTTCATTTTACATGAGTACCAGGCCTGCTATTTAAAGCTACACGGTAAGCTGAGTATTGATTCTTAAATAAGTTGCCACAAAAAATGGAAAATAGGAAGTCATTTATCCTCTCCAATCCATTTTCTTATTTATAAATAAAAAGACTGGATAACTATAAATTTTTTTTTCAACTTTAAAGTAGTAGGTTTTCCTAAACATACTGAAATCTGAGAAGGATTTTATAACATTATGCACGTTAAAAATGAATGACATCACCCTATCTAGCTTCCTCTTTTAATAGAAACAATAACAACAAAAATAATGAAATGGTATATATATTTTATTTCACAGTGGCTAACTAAAAAAATAAAATTCAACATGATGTTCTCAGACAAGTAACTTTTAAATGACTGACTTCTACTAACTGTGGTGCATTCTTTTGTTTCCTCAACACTAAGCAATAAAAGTTATTCTTCTGGGTCTCCTACACGAATGCAGGGGCCCAAGCTCTCAGGTCACCTTCTACTACTTTCCCAGGCCATAGCAGAGAGCTGGATCGGAGGAGAAGCAGCCAGGACTAGAAGTGCCACCCATATGAGATGCCGGCGCCGAAGGTAGAGGATTAACCTACTGAGCCACAGTGCCGCCCCTAATGTTCTTTTTTTTTTTTTTTAAAGATTTATTTATTTATTTGAAAGTCAGAGTTACACAGAGAGAGGAGAGACAGAAAGAGAAAGAGAGATCTTCCATCTGATGGTTCACTTCCCAATTGGCCATAACGGATGGAACTGCACTGATCCGAAGCCAGGAGCCAGGAGCCAGGAGCTTCGTCTAGGTCTTCCACTGGTTTCCCAGGCCATAGCAGAGAGCTGGATCTGAAGTGGAGCAACCAGGACACTAACCTGCGCCCATATGGGATGCTGGCACTGCAGGCGGTGGCTCTACGTGTTACGTCACAGTGCTGGCCCCAAATAAACGTCTTTTAAAAAGATATTTTTCTATGTGCATCAATGACCTATTATTCACTGAACTCTCCACACAAACATGTGGGGGCGTCGGATATAACACAGGTTGGCAAACAATGGCCAGCTCTGGCCCATGGTATATTTTTGTAAATAAACTTTTATTAGTACCCCTTACCCCCCAAAAAAAGATATTTTTCTTGGAGCTGGCACTGTGGTGTTGCGAGTAAAGCTGCTGCCTGCAGTGCCGACATCCCATATGGGCGCTGGTTCGAGTCCTGGCTGCTCCACCTCCGATCCAGCTCTCTGCTATGGCCTGAGAAAGCAGTGGAAGATGGCCCAAGTCCTTGGGCCCCTGCCCCAACGTGGAAGACTGAGAGGAAGCTCCAGGCTCCTGGTTTTGGATAGGCACAGCTCCAGCCGTTGTGGCCAACTGGGGAGTGAACCAGCAGATGGAAGACATCTCTCTTTCTCTCTTTGTAACTCTTTCAAATAAATAAGTAAATCTTAAAAAAAAAAAGATATTTTTCTTTTTTAGTAATAAATTAGTCTTAGCTCACTGTAATGCTTTTACTTTATAAATTTTTTTATTTTTAAGAAGTTTGTTAAAAACTAAGAAACATACACATTACATATGTACAGTCAGGATCAACAATATCACTGCCTTCCATCTCCACATCTTATCCATATCTTATCCACTGGAAGATCTCATATGGAGCTGTCATGCTGTCTGATAATCATGTATTCTTCTAGATACCTCCAGAAAGACCTCTAAGAATGCTTTACTGACCTTTTTAAAAATATATTAGAAGGAATACAATCTAATGATTAAAATTATAGCACAGCAAATACATAAACCACTAACATTTACCATCATTATCAAGTATTATGCACTGTACACAATTTTATGTGCTACATTATTTATTTATTTATTTATTTTTAAAAGATTTTTAAATTTATTTGAAAGTCAGAGTTACACAGAGAAAGAAAGGAGAAGCAGAGAGAGAGCTCTTCCATCCGCTGATTCACTCCTCAGATGGCCACTGATGGGCTGCGCTGATCCAAAGACAAGAACAAGGAGCTTCTTCCGGTCTCCCATGCGGGTGCAGGGGCCCACACACGTGGGCCATCTTCTACTGCTTTTCCAGGCCATAGCAGAGAGCTGGATTGGAGGTGGGGCAGCCTTGACTCGCACTGGTACCTGTATGGGATGCTAGCACTGCAGGAGGCGGCTTCACCCGCTATACCACAGTGCCGACCCCAGTAATGTATTTATCACTGTGGCAAAAATAAATACAAGTCTTTCCTCTTCTCATAAAATGACTGAGGGGCCAGCGCTATGGTGCAGAAGGTTAAGCCTCTGTCTGCAGTGTCAGCATCCTATATGGGTACCAGTTCAAGTCGTAGCTGCTCTACTTTTAATCCAGCTCCTAATGTGCATGGGAAAGTAGGGGAAGGTGGCTCAAGTACTTGGGCCCTGCGCCCACGTGGGAGACCTGGAAGAAGCTCCTGGCTCTTGGTTTTGGCCTGGGCCAACCCCAGCTGTTGTGGCTATCTGAAGAATGTACAAGAGGATGGAAGATTTCTCTGTCTTTCTCTCTCTCTCTCTCTCTCTTACTTTCAAATAAATAAATAAATCTTAAAAAAAAAAAAAGATCAAATCAACAGTCTAGAAAACTAAGTTTACGTGGTTTGTTATACAGTAATAGGTAGCTTACAAAAGCAGTAAAGAAAAGAATAAATGATTCCGTGCAGCAAGTGCAAGAGCACTTATTAAGGACTAGAGCAGCAAGGCTCCTAAAGGGAGCCTCTAAAGTCTGGCCGCAGGGCTCACATCTTCGTTCTACAAGTCACCAGCACTGTGGATGAGGCAGTGCTCAATGCTGGGGTTTATTCATCTGGTAAAAGGAGGCTAATAATTACATCTATTATATAAGACTGTTATGAAGACTAAATAAATACTTTACCATATGTGAAGCATTCAAATAGCACCCAAAGGTAAGCAATCCCCTATATCTAGTTTTTTTAAAAAAAGTAATCAACTTCTTTTAAAAAAAAAAACTTATCTTATTTATCTGAGACAGAACTACAGACTGACAGAGAGGTCTTCTGTACGTTGGTTCACTCCATGAATGGCTACAACGGCCAGAGCTGAGCCTACTGGAAGCCAGGAGCCAGGAGCTTCTTTCAGGTCTCCCACGTTGATGCAGGGGCCCAAGGACTTGGGCCATCCTCTGCTGCTTTCCCAGGCACATTATCAGGGAGCTGGATTGGAAGCGAAGCAGCCAGGACTCCAACCAGAGCCCAGATGGGATGCCAGTGCTACAGGCCAGGTCTGTGCTGCTGGCCACAGCACCCCAAAAAATAACCAATTTGTTAACGACCCAGTCACTATCAAGTTATTGACTCACCTAGTCTTTGAAACAGGACTATTTTGCCCTTGGCTCCAGGGGACACTTGGCAGTGTCTGGAGATGTTTGATTGTCACGACTGAGGGTGCTGCTAGAATCTGCTGGACGGAGGTCATGATGCTGCTAAACATCTTACAATGCACAGAACCGCCCCACTATATTTTGGTTCAGAATGTGACCAGTCCCAAGGCTGAAACTCCCTGGACAAATAGTGTCCAGCGGCAGACCAGGTTTGACAGCTACGTGAGTCACATTAAGGGAGCTCTAGAATGTCAGGTAAGGCAAAAAATAAAGGGCATGAGACTCTAGGTATCTGAATAACTGTGAAGTTGTTCCAGACTGAGTAGGAAGAAAGGAAGACCCAGAGAAAAGTTGACAGACTGTTGAAAAAAGTATGACTGAGGAACTGCAAAAGAGAATAGTAGTGTGCTAACTTGAAGAGGAGATAGTTCTAAGTGATAATGATACACACATTATGATATATCTCTAAGTGAAGGAAAGTGGAAATGAAGGTCACACAGTACAACATTGAAAAACTGTGTGTTGCCTTCTGGCATGTAACCAGCATCAAAGAAGATGGAAACTGCTACTCCTTCCTAGCAGGAAGTAAAAAGCTGAACAAGGGGCTGGCTTGTGGTCTAACTGGTTAAGTCGCCACCTGTGACACCAACACTAGCATCCCATATTGATGCTGGTTGGAGTCCCTGCTGCTCCACTTAAGATCCAACTCCCTGCTAATGCACCAAGGAAAGCAGTGGAATATGGGCCAAGTGTTTGGACCCTTGCAAACACGTTCAGAGAGCTGGAAGAAGCTCCTGACTCAGTCTGGGACATTGCAGTCATCTGGGGGAGTGAACCAGTGGATGGAAGATATTTCTCTCTCACCCTCTCTCTCTTCTTCTCTTTCTGTAATTCTGCCTTTCAAATACATAAAATAAATCTTAAAAAAAAAAAAAGCTGAACAAACTGAAAACTCAATTCTACTTACATCTATCTGAAAGCTGGAGACACAGGGCAAATGTTGCCTCCAAATTTGAAGAGACAGGCAAATGCAAAGAACTGCTGGTTATAGCAGAAACACCTTAGCACAGACCTCCAAAAACCAGTGTCAAGATGGGGAACCTGAATTATAACTGATTAACCACTGGAGGCTCAGAGTGGACAAGTCTGAGTCAAAATCTCCAGGAGAAACCAATCCCTGGGAGCTCCCATGCTTCTGTGAGTTTTACCTCCTGGAATTCAACCTGGTTCCCCCAGTGCGACTACAGGAGAAAAAGAGCCCTGAGCTGGGGGGAAGGGGAAGAGGAACCATCTCAAAATACACCAGAGCATTCTGTTCTGTTCTGTTCTGTTCAACAAGGTCTGCAGTTTTATTAGAGCCTAACTGACCTGGAGGAAGGAAAATACCCACCTCTTGCTGGCTCTGGCTATCCTGTCCCACAAAAATAAGGGAAAACGAGGAAGCACTGTGAAGTTTCCAGCAGAGGCATAAGCACTAAAATACTGAGATCTATGCATAGCAGTATAGAACACACTTCCCCCACTCCATATTAGGAAAGGCATATTTATTTACTGCAGTTCCTTTCCCCCGTACATCACATCCAGCTAGCAAGAAAAAATTACAAGATATACTTAAAAGGCAGAAAACAGTTTGAAGAGACAGAGTAAGCATCAGAAGCAGATTCAGATATGACAGGGATGTTGGAATTATCAGTTCAGAAATCTGCAATAACTGCAATTAAGATGCTAACAGTTCTCATGGATAAAGTAGACAGCTTGGAAGAACAGGCAGGCAAAGTAAGCAGAAAGATGGAAATTCTAGGAAAAACCCAAAAATAAATACTAGAGATAAAAAAAAAAAAACTGTAGCAGAAGTGAAGAATGCCTTCAACAGATTTATGTTGGACTGGACACAGATTAAAAAAAAAAAAAAAAAAAAAAAAAAAAAAGAGGGGCCGGCGCTGTGGCGCAGCAGGTTAACACCCTGTCCTGAAGCACCGGCATCCCATATGGGTACCAGTTCAAGATCGGGCTGCTCCACTTCCGATCTGACTCTCTGCTATGGCCTGGGAAAGCAGTAGAAGATGGCCCAGGTCCTTGGGCCCCTGCACCCGCATGGGAGACCTGGAGGAAGCTCCTGGTTCCTGGCTTCGGATCTGTGAGGCTCTGGCCATTGCGGCCAATTGGGGGAGTGAACCAATGGATAAAAGACCTCTCTCTCTCTCTCTCTCTGTAACTCTTTTTTTTTTTTTTTTTTTAAGATTTATTTTATTTGAAAGACAGAGCTACAGAGAGGTAGAGACAGAGAGAGAGGTTCACTCCCCAGATGGCTGCAACAGCCAGAGCTGCATCAGTCCGAAGCCAGGATCCAGAAACCTCTTCCTGGTCTCCCACGTGGGTGCAGGGGCCCAAGGACTTGGGCCATCCTCCACTACCATCCCAGGCCACAGCAGAGAGCTAGATCGGAAGAGGAGCAGCCAGGACTAGAACCAGCGCTCATATGGGATGCCAGCACTGCAGGCAGCGGCTTTAACCTGCTGCGCCACAGTGCCAGCCCCTGGAACTCTGTCTTTCAAATAAATAAAATAAATCTTTAAAAAACAAAAATAAAAGAAAAGAAAAAAAGAAAGGAAAAGAAAAAAGAATCTCTGACCTGGAGAACAGCTCTTTAGAAATTGCCAGGACTGGGCCAGTGCCGCGGTTCACCAGGCTAATTCTCCACCTGCGGCGCCAGCACCCCGGGTTCTAGTCCTGGTTGGGGCGCTGGATTCTGTCCCGGCTGCTCCTCTTCCAGTCCAGCTCTCTGCTGTGGCTCAGGAAGGCAGTGGAGGATGGCCCAAGTGCTTGGGCCCCTGCACCCTCCTGGGAGACCAGAAGGAGGCACCTGGCTCCTGGCTTCAGATCGGTGCAACACACCGGCCACAGCGGCCACTTGGGTGGTGAACCAATGGAAAAAGGAAGACCTTTCTCTCTGTCTTTCTCTTTTTCTCTCACTGTCTAACTCTGCCCATCAAAAAAAAAAAAAAAAAAAGAAAGAAAGAAAGAAATTGCCAAGACTGAAATGCAAAAAATAGACTGGAAAGAAGAAACAGAATATCCAAGAACTTTAGGACAACTAAAAAAAAAGTATAGGGTGTACATAGTAAGACTCTCAGAAGGAGAAAAATGAGAGAAATAAAAGGAATATTTGAAACAATGAGAATTTCCCCAAATTAATAACAAACATCTAATCACAAACCCAGGAAGCTCAGAGAACACCAAGTAGGTACGTGGTAAAAACCCTACACCAGGGTTTAGCATTTTCAAACTAGAGAAAACAAAGATGAAGAAAAAATCAAAACAAAAGCCAGATGCTGGGTAGTAGGGGCAGCATCTTACATACAGAAGACCAAAGATAAAAAATGCATTGATATTCTCTTCAGAAACCATGCAGTAAGAAGACACAGTATACTAAGTGAAATAATCTATAACATTAAGGGGGAAAAAACACCCACCAAACTAAAATTCTGTACCTGTAAAATCCTTTTTTAATGTTCGTTATTTACTTGAGAGAGAGCGAGCGAGCGAGGCACACAGAGCTCCCATCTGCTGATTCACTATCCAAATGCCTGCCACACTCAGGGCTGGGTGAGGGCTGAAGCTGGGAGCTGGGAACTCAATCTATGTCTCCCACGTGGGTGGCAGGAACCCGATTACTTGACCCATCACCATTGCTTCCCAGGGCCTGCCTTGGTGGGAAGCTGGAGTCAGGAGTCAAGAAGCCACAGCAGGAAGTTAAACTCAGGAACTCCAATGTGGGATGTGGGCGTATTAACTGTTAGGCTGAATGCCCACTCTTACCATGAGAAATTATCCTTCAAAAGAGAATGAGAGGGGCTGGTGTTGTGATATAGCAGGAAATGCAGCTGTCTGTGATGCTAGTATCCATTATGGATGCTGGCTCATGTGCCAGCTGCTCCACTTCAGATCCAGTTCCCTGCTAATAGTCTAGAAAAAGCAGTAGAAGATGGCTCAAGTGCTTCAGCACTGCCACCAACCTGGAAGACCTGAATGAAGCTTGTGGCTCCTGGCTTCATCCTACCTCAGCCCTGGCCATTTCGGGCATCTGGGGTTAACCAGTAGGTGGAAAATCCATTCATTCATTCTCTCTCTCTCTCTCTCTCTCTGTGTTTGTGTGTGTGTGTGTGTGTCTCCTTCTCTCTAACTCTTTCAAATAAATAAACCTTTCAAAAAAAAAGTGAAGGAGAATTTAAGACTTTCTTAAACAAAATTTAAGGGCATTTGTAGTCAGTAGGCCTTGCAAAGAGTGTTAAATTCTTTAAAGAGAAAATTATAAAGTTCAGAAACTTTTATGTATATATATATATGAGGAACATTAGAGAAGAAACAATTTTTATTATTTTTCTTATTCTTAATGGATCTAACAAGTACCAGTTTGTTAATGATAAAAAAAGTTAATTCCACAAGAAGAAATACAATCTGTTTATGTCACCCAACAGGCAAGAGACAAAATAAATGAGACAAAAATTGATACAAATGCAAGAAGAAATAGATGGATCCATAGTTCCAGTTAGAGATTTCAACACCTCTCCATCAGAAATGGACAGACCCAGCCCAGAGAAATTGAACTCAACAACTCCATCAAGGAAAGAGATATAACTGTCATCTATAGGCTACTTCATCCAACAACAGCATAATCTTCTCAAGCTCAAATGGAACATTCACCATGACAGAAACATTTGAGACCGTAAAATACACCTTAACAAATTTAAAAGACTAAAAATCATACAATTTCAACTTTCAGACCCAACTGAATTAAATTAGAAATCAGTAACACAAAAACAGCTCAAAATTCCCAAAATACTTGGAGAATAGAACACACCTTTCTAAATATTACATGGTCAAAGAGGAAATCTCAAGAGAAATTAAAAAGTACTCTGAACTAAATGAAAATGAAAACACATTGTGAGATGTAGTGAAAGCAATTCTTAGAAGAGAATTTATAGCATCGAATGCATAAATTAGAAAAGAAAGCTCTAAATCAATTACCTATGCTTCCACATTAGCAAACTAGAAAAAGAACAAATGAAATCCAAAGTAAATATTAGGGGGGAAAATGGAATAAAAACTAGAGTAGAAAGTAACCAAGAAAACAAAGAGAGAGGATACAACCTTCTAATACCGCAGTCTCTATTTATGGTGGATATGTTCCAAGAACCTCAGTGGAATCCTAAAAGCAAAGATAGCATTGAACCTAATATACAATGTTTTCTCCTTTCCACACATACCTATGGTAAAGTTTAATTTAAAAATTGGGGGTCAGCATTGTGGTATAGCAGGTAAAGCTGCTGCCTGCAACACTGGCATCCCATATGGGCACCAGTTCCAGTCTTGGCTGCTCCACTTTGATCCAGCTCTCTGCTAATGTGCCTGGGAAAGCAGAGGAGGATGGTCCAAGTGCTTAGGCCCCTGCACCTACATGAGAGAAGCTTCTGACTTTGAACTGGCCCAGCCCTGGCCATTGCAGCCATTTGGGGAGTGAACCAACAGATGAAGCATGTGCTCTCTTTCTCTCTCTCTTTCTCTCCTTCTCTCTGTCTCTCCCGGTTTCTCTCTGTAACTCTTTCAAATAAATAAATCTTTAAAACATTGGGCATGGTAAGATATTATCAATAATAACTAATACTAAAATAGAACAATTATAGCAATATATTGTAATAGGCATTAAGAATATTCTCTTTCTCGCTTTCTCTCAAAATATATTATACTGTACCCATCCTTCTTGTTGACCATAACTGGAGCCATGGAAAGCAAAACTGCACATAAGAGAGGACTACTATATCAGAAGTGAAAGAGGGTACATTACTACAGATCCTATAGACATTAAAAGGATATTAAAGGGGATGCACAACTGGTGCAATGGTTAAAACACTGATTGGGACACCTATATCTCATATAGGAATGCCTACTTCAAATCCCAGCCTCTCCACTTCTGATCCAGCTTCCCACTAATGTACACAATGGCAGGGAGCAAGGATGGCTCAAATGTTTGAGTACCTGTCATTCATGTGGGAGACCTGGACTGAGTTCCAAGCACCTGGCTTCGGTTTGAACCAGCCACAGCTTTTGCAGGCATCTGGGGAGTGAACCAGCAGGTGGAAAATCTATCTATGCCTCACTCTACCTTTCAAATAAAATGAAAATTTAAAAATAATTTTCTTAAAAAAAGAATAATAAAGTGTCGCTCCCCCACTCGCGGAGGAACGACACCGGACACTGTTTTCTTTCCCGGTCCTTCCCGGATTTGCTGCCGCTCCCCCACCTCCGCGGAGGAGCGGCACCAACTAGCTCTCCGACCAACTCTCTCAGGGGGCCACGCATGTTGTCTCTCTCCCCCTTTTATAGTCCTCTCCCACCAATCCATGCTCTGCTGCCCATGTGCTGAGCATGCCTCTTTCTTCCAATCAGAGGCTGGATCAGGAATCAGCTAATTAACGAAGCAGCTGTGTAAGATTTGTTTACTCCCTCTCAGCACCATATGGTGGGAGATCAGACACATAGAGTTAGTTTCAGTCTACAGTCTCAGTACTTATTCGTCTCCTGGTGCCCCGCCATGTTGCGGGAGACAGACCCTGTTCCCCACAATAAAGGATTAGTAGGAGCTATATGCTTACAAATTTGATAATCTAAATGAAATGGACTGACTCCCTGAAAGACACAATTTGTCAAAACTCACACAAGAAACAGACAATCTGAAAGGCCTATATCTATTAAAGAAATTCACTGAATAACTAATATTTTTCCAAAACAGAAAGCACCAAGCCCAGAATTCACTAAATTCTACCAAATATTTAAGGGAGAAATTACATGAATTCTCTACAACCTACTTCAGAAGATAGAAGCAGAAGGATTACTTAACTCTTTCTAAAAGACCCATATCACCCTAATATGAAAAGTACAGGGGGCTGGCGCTGTGGCATAGTAAGCCAAGCCTCAGCCTGAGGTGCCAGCATTTCATATGGGTACCAGTTCGTGTCCCAGCTGCTCCTCTTCTGATCCAGTTCTCTGCTTATGTGGAAGCAAGTGGAAGATGGCCCAAGTGTTTGAGCCCTCGCACCTGCATGGGAGACATGGAAGAAGCTCCTGGCTCCGGAATGGCTCAGCCCCAGCTGTTGAGGCCATTGGGGAGTGAATCAGAAGATGGAAGACCTTTCTCTCTGTGTCTCCCTCTCCCTGTAACTCTACCTTTCAAATGAATAAATAAAAATATTTTTTAAAAAAATCTTTTAAAAATAGACATTACAACGAAACAACACACAAAAGGAATATTTATAAAAAGAAAACAATGTGGGATTTACAAAAAATAATTTAATGTAACCCAACACATCAAGACTGAATATGAAAAACAAGGAGAAGGTATTTGCCCTAGCAGTTGAGATACCAGTTAAGGTGCCTGCATCCCATATCAGAGAATTTCAGTTCAACTCCTGCTTACAGCTCCTGACCCCAACTTCTTGCTAATGTACACTCTGGGGAACAGTGACAATGGTTCAAGTAATCACATTTCTCCCCCCTACCTGGGAGACCTGCATTGAGTTCCCAGCTCCTGGTTTCAGGTGGCCCAGTCTCAGCCATTAAAGGCATGTAAGGATTGAACCAATGACGAAAATGCTCTCTCTCACACACATATAAAGAAATTTTTAAACAAATCATATGGTCATACTGACAACTGCAGAAAAAGCATTTGACAAAATCTGACACCCAGTCATGATTTTAAAACTCTAGTAAACTAGAGACAGAAGGGATTTTTTTCAACTTGATAAAGAATATCTAGAAAAACCCTATAGCTAACATCATACTTAATGATGAGAAACTTGAAGCTTCCTACTAAGCTCAGAAAGCATCAGGCAAGGATGTATTCTCTCATCATTGCTTTTCAATATCATACTAGAAATCCTTGCTAACACAATAACATAAGAAAAGTAAAACGTATACAGAATGGGAAGGAAGAAATAAAACTACTTGTTCATAGATGGTATTATCACCTAAGGAGAAAATCTAAAAAGAATCAACAACAAAAAAACTCCTAGAACTAATAAGTGATTATAACAAGGTTGCAGGGTATAAGGTTAAACAGAGACAGTGAGAGAGACAGAGAGCTCCCATCTGCTGGTTCACTCTCCGAATGCCTGCAACAGCCAGGGCTGGGCCAGGCCAAAGTCAGGAGCTGAGAATTCATTCTGGTTCTCCCAGGCAAGCGGCAGGGAAACACTTCATTGCTCATAACCTACTGCCTCCTAGGGTAAACATTAGCCAGGAGATGGAATTAATTGGGAGCAGAGTCAGGACTCACCGCCAGGCACTGTGATATGGCATACAGGCCTTTGAAAAGTCTTTTTAAAGAAACAGTAGTCTAAGGCCGGCGCCGCGGCTCACTAGGCTAATCCTCCGCCTTGCGGCGCTGGCATACCGGGTTCTAGTCCCGGTCGGGGCGCCAGATTCTGTCCCGGTTGCCCCTCTTCCAGGCCAGCTCTCTGCTGTGGCCCAGGAGTGCAGTGGAGGATGGCCCAGGTGCTTGGGCCCTGCACCCCATGGGAGACCAGGAAAAGCACCTGGCTCCTGCCATCGGATCAGCGCGGTGCGCCGGCCGCAGCACGCCGGCCGCAGCGGCCATTGGAGGGTGAACCAATGGCAAAGGAAGACCTTTCTCTCTGTCTCTCTCTCTCACTGTCCACTCTGCCTGTCAAAAAAAAAAAAAAAACAAAAACAAAAAAACAATAGTCTAAAACAGTACTGAGAAGCCAAGAACCAAAATGACTCCTTTTCTTCTCTTATTGTTAAGATTTATCATGATCTATACTAGGGAAGTCCATAAGAGAAGCAGTGTTATCAAGAGAAATCATGAAAGCAACAAAAAATACTTGTAAAGAAAGTTAAAGGGAAGACTTTTCACAAAAATGCACAAAGATTTGGACAAATCTAGACAGCAAGTTTCTAGGAGAAAGGTTGCACAAAAGAGCATAATAACTCACAAAAGAAGAAAACACTGGAGTTTCTATTTTCTGTTTTTTATTTCACACTTCAGAATGGTTGTGTGTGTGTGTGTGTGTTTGGTTTTAAAATGTTACATATGATATATATGCACACACATATCTATGTATCTTTTCAAATTAAATATTGAAACATGCTCAAAATTTTCATAACAAGGGATCATGATGAGAAAAGACCTCTGTAATAGAGGTATATCACAGAAGCAGGAAAATAATTGGTAGGTGGGGGAAATACAGGTCTAGGAGGAGGCTAGAATTATTCTCTCTGGGAAGAGCTATAATGCAGATGGTAAATAAATGTGGGAGGAGGAAAGAAGATAAACTGGGATCAAAGGGTTTCTAGTAAGAAGTCTGACAAGAAGATAAAGCAATCAGGTAGACATGTAGAACTTCACTGGCAACCACCCTAGCAAGTGGACTACCTCTTTTTTTTTTTTTTTTTTAACTTATGTATTTGAAAGGCAGAGTTACACAGAGGCAGAGAGAGAGAGAGAGAGGTCTTCCATCCACTGGTTCACTCCCCAGATGGCCACAACAGCTGCAGTGTGGCTGATCCAAAGCCAGGAGCCAGCAGCTTCTTCTGGGTCTCCCACATGGGTGCAGGGACCCAAGGACTGGGGCCATCTTCTACTGCTTTCCCAGGCCATAGCAGAGAGCTGGGTCAGAAGTGGAGCAACTGGGACTTGAACTGGCACCCATATGCGATGCAGGCACTGCAGGCAGCAGCTTTACCTGCTATGCCAAAGCTCCGGCCCCAGTGGAACACTTCCAAAACTAGATCAATGTCTCTCTCTAAGATCCTCATTAGTCAGATGGTACTACGCAATTTAAATTTATTATTAAATGTTACCTTTCTTGATATATTTCAAGATACAAGATATCTGTCTTGTTCACTACTAAAAAAAATCATAAATAAATAAATAATCTTGGCTCCTAAAAGACAAATTTAAAAAAGAGTTGGCATATTTACCATTCTAAAAAAGAACCTCTAAATATCAATTTCTATTTTACATACAGCACCACCTTTTCAACACCACCCACATTCTAATGTTTAACAAACACACTAGTCAAAAAATTCATTCAGAGGTGTATTATTTAAAAGACTACTGCAAAAAAGTGTTTTCAGAGTTCTGATATAAAAATGCTAATGCTACATACTTCTTATTCTAACCCTGCACAATAAAAACACAGGGACAATGCAAATAAATAATGTCTGGAAAAAAATGTCTAGGACAGGAACTGATTCATAAATAAACATTCAAAGAAAAAAAAAAGTCCCTAGAGCAGGGTTGTGAATATAAGGAGATGAGACTACTAAAACAGTTTCACAAGAAAAGAACTGTAGATGGTAGCTGGATAATCCTGGGTTATTCCCTGAGCCAATTCAACTTAAAGGCATTAATGATTCCCTTTCCAGTGATAGGGGACACTGAGAATCCATGGTATGTAGTGGCAAACAACTGGAGAAATCTATAATCAAGTACCCACAGAAGACTAGACTTTGTGATGAGCAGTATTTTCAGCCCCAGATCAATTGGGTCAAAAAACATAGAAGCATAAAACTGCTCATTGTTTGTTAACTGCTCTGGAAAATGCACACAGGGCTTTAAGTTCCCAGCTGAAGGTCAATGCCGGGAATCTGAAAGCCTCTGGGACATTCCTAGAAGAAATCTTTATCTTCTTTAGTCACAGATCTGAGATTTCTAACAAACTCAAAGTCTAACCCTATAGATGGCTGAATGACAATGCAAACTGAATTCCTAATTTTGCAGGTTCCCTACTATTAAAGTTAGGGCATGGATTAGGAAGGCAGCCGGTCCTGAAAACTGGATCGCATAGCTAGATACTAATGACATCGGGAATCCTAAGCCCCTAAATTCTGTTGAGTGTTCTCTACCAGTAAAAGAAGTCCTTCCATTCAATCTGGGGAAGTCAGTCTGCTCTTTCCTGAAGAATCTGTAAAGGTCTACCCTAAGGTAGTGAGAAAGACCTGCTGACCCCCGAAACACCCATCTCCATTATTTTCATGGTTTCTAGATTTGCACCATTCAATATGATATTCACTAGACATATGGAGTTACTTAACTTTTTAAGGGAATTACAATTAAGTAATATTTAAAATTCATTTCTTCCTCTGTACTAGTTACATTTCAAATGTTCAAAAGCTGCATGTGGACAGCATTTTATAGGAAATTTCCAATACTGCAGAAAGTTCTACTGGACATCACTGTTTAGACCAATAACCAAACATAAATCTTGGCAGACCCTCAAGGGTGATATACAAGGTACAGTCCATGAGAAAATGGAATGTACATCAAAAAATTGCAAGATTTTGCCAATTTGCATCAATAGAAACTGGGGGGCCAGCGCTATGGCACAGCGGGTTAAAGCCCTGGCCTAAAGCACCGGCATCCCACATGGGTGCCGGTTTGAGACCCAGCTGCTCTACTTCCCATCCAGCTCTCTGCTGTGGCCTGGGAAAACAGTAGAAGATGGCCCCAGTCCTTGGGCCGTTGCACCTGCGTGGGAGACCCAGAAGAAGCTCCTGGCTCCTGGCTTCGGATCGGTGCAGCTCTGGCCGTTGCAGCCAATTGGGGAGTGAAACATTGGATGGAAGACCTCCCTCTCCCTCTCCCCCTCTCTTCTCCCTCCCTCCCTCCCCCTCTCTCTCTCTCTGCCTCTCCTCTGTGTAACTTTGACTTTCAAATAAATACATAAATCTTTAAAAAAAAAAGAAACGGGATATTTGTAAGAATGCATCTTATTTATTTATTTATTTTTGACAGGCAGAGTGGACAGTGAGGGAGAGAGACAGAGAGAAAGGTCTTCCTTTTGCCGTTGGTTCATCCTCCAGTGGCTGGCGCGGCCGGCGCGCTGAAGCCGGCGCACCGCGCTGATCCTAAGCCAGGAGCCAGGTACTTCTCCTGGTCTCCCATGGGGTGCAGGGCCCAAGCACTTGGGCCATCCTCCACTGCACTCCCAGGCCACAGCAGAGAGCTGGCCCGGAAGAGGGGCAACCGGGACAGAATCCGGCGCCCCGACAGGGACTAGAACCCGGTGTGCCGGCGCCGCAAGGCGGAGGATTAGCCTAGTGAGCCGCGGCACTGGCAAGAATACATCTTAAATGTACTGGATCATCATGAGAGAAAAACAGTATGGTTTCAGGGCAAATTATTTTTTTAAAAGATTTATTTTTTATTTATTTGAAAGCCAGAGTTACAGAGAGAGAGGAGAGGCAGAGAGAGAGAGAGAGAGAGGTCCTCCATCCTCTGGTTCACTCCCTAATCGGTCGTAATGGCCAGAGCTACACCGATCCGAAGCCAGAAGCCAGGAGCTTCTTCTGGGTCTCCCACATGGGTGCAGGGGCCCAAGGACTTGGGCAATCTTCTACTGCTTCACCAGGCCATAGCACAAAGCTGGATTGGAAGTGGAGCAGCTGTGTCTCAAATCGGTGCCCATATGGGATGCAGGCTCTGCAGTCAGTGGCTTTACCTGATATGCCACAGTGTAGGCCCCAGGACAAATTATTTTGTTAAGACCCATTTATATTTATTTATTTGAAAAAGCAGAGTTACAGAGGGAGAAGGGGAAAGACAGAGAGAGAGCGTTCTTTCATCTGCTGGTTCACTCCCCAAATGACCCCAACAGCCAGGGTTGGGCCAAAGCCAGGAGCCAGGAGCGCCCTATAGATCTCCCACAAGGGTGGCAGGGGCACAAGCACTTGGGCCATCCTCCACTGCTTTCCCAGGTACATTAGCAGGGAGCTGGATCAAAGTGGAACAGCGGGCCAGCACCGTGGCTCATTTGGTTAATCCTCCACCTGTGGCGCCAGCATCCCATATGGGCACCAGGTTCTAGTCCCAGCTGCCCCTCTTCCGGTCCAGCTTTCTGCTGTGGCCCAGGAGGGCAGTGGAGGATGACCCAAGTGCTTAGACTCCTGCACCCGCATGGGAGACCAGGAAGAAGCACCTGGCTCCTAGCTTCGGATCAGCACAGCGCCATTTGGGGAGTGAACCGGAGGAAGACCTTTCTCTCTGCCTCTCTCTCACTGTCTATATCTCTACCTGTCAAAAAAAAAAAAAAGTGGAGCAGCTGGGACTTGAACAGGCAGTTAATTGAGATGCCAACATTGCAGGTGGTGGCTCAATCCACTGTGCCACAGTGCTGTTCCCAGGCCAAATTTATTAATATGGGATAACTAGGCAGAGATTCTGAATATAGTGTGTTAGCTTACGTGACTGACAGCAGCTTATAATAGTTTGCTTGGTTGGTTGCATGAAACCTAACCCAAAGACTGACTACTCTATAAATGCAGTTGAAATACCAGAACTTCCTTAGTATACCACAGAGGAAGGTATCCAAAAGGCTTGGAGAGAATGGAATGTTGGAGTGGATTTATTATTTATGACCTGTTGACCTCATATGCCCCTAGAAGGATCTACTCTCTACAGGCTAGGACTGTAAGTGGAAACTACTGCCACATAAAGGCTCCATGAATTTAATGATGAGATCCTCACATGCCAGGAATCAAGGCAGCATTTAATAGGCTAAGATATGGTAGGCATGGTTAATATAATGCAACAGATCCTAAACAATAATCAAAATAGTTTGATTATTAGTTTGATTTGTAGAGCTCTGGCTGGTTAATAGTGGTGTTCCTAGAAGTGAAACAGAAACAAAAACTCTAGATCTAGTGACCATCAGTTTGACATGAATCACCACAAATGGATGTCATTTTCCCTCAACCAACTCCCAGATCTCCAGGCTCTTGAGTGAAGAAGAGGTCATGTCCCCTTGAGAAAGAGTCCTGCCTACATAGTAAAAGAATTTTACCACCAATCTTCCTCCTAGCTTTCCTAAGGGCATTATGGCTATTTACCAGAGTGACTGTCCATAAGGAAGAAAAATATCAGAGCTTAGAGAGATTATATATCCTGACACTAATTCTTAGAGATCCAATATGCTGCAGAACAGGGCTTAGGGAAGTCATATGATTATTGGAATTGCAGCTCAGGTCCATCCAAAAAACTCACCCTGTAGTTATCATCCCAACTCCAAATGTACAATTGAAATAGGCATACTCAGTGACTGGCAGCCTCTCCATATTGGTGTCCTGATCTATAAAGTGAGAGCTAGTAAAGACAGGAAAGGACAAGTGGAAGATATCAGAACTTCCCCTACCTACCAAATAAATCAAAGATATTACTATATTCTTGGAGGACTACAGCAATTAGCACTCCATCAAGGACTTGGGAGATTTAAGCATGATGACTCCTACCTCATCCCTATTTAACTTGCCTACTTGGCCCTGCAGAAAACAGATGGGTCTTACGAAGCAATTTATTATCATAAACTTAATCAGGTGGTAACTCCAATTGCAGCTGTTGTTCCAGATGTGATTTCATGGCTGGAACAAATCAAATATCCCCCAGCATCTGGTATGCAAATACTGATCTGCCAAAAGCTTTCTTTTTCTAGATCTCTCATAAAGAATGTCTACCTCAGGGTGATGTCAATCTTCTAGCTCTATGTTGTTACCTAAAATCTATATAGATTCTGATTGTCATACCATTCCACTGGACATCAGGCTAGTCCATTACACATGCTGACTAGATCCAGGAGTAAGAAATAGTAACTACTCTAGATACATGGTAAGACACATGTATGTCAGGCAGTGGAAGTAAGTCTCACTGCAGTGAAGTTCCTAGGGGCCAGAGGCCTGGAACATGTTGAGATACCCTTTCTTATCCCTAAGAAAGAAGCGGAAATCTCAGTGCTTCTTTTTTAATCTTAGAAGCAACAAATACATTATTAGGACATGCTTCTCTAATCCTTTGACCAAGTAACCCCCCAAATCACATTCTGAGTGGGTATCAGAACAAGATACGGCTTTATAGCAGCTCCAGGCTCCCAGACAAGCTATTCTACTTCCTGGGCTATTCCACCTGATGTAGCTGGAAGTGTTTGTAGTAGATGTGGCTGGAGATGGAGACTCTGACAGCTCTCTATGGATGACTTACAATGCAGAACTGGGATAGCACCAAAGAGGAGGTCATGTACAGCAATAAAGGAATAGCTACCCAGTGGGAGAACTCTGGCCGATACACCTGATGATTATTTTGCCTGAAGAGGTATCCTATGTTGATTGCATTAAGTGGCTAATGATTCTGCTAGATGGTTAGGAACTTAGGAACACAACTGGACATCAGATGACAAGAAGGTCTAGAAAAGAGATGTGTGGGTAGACCTCTCTGAAAAGCCACAGAGGAAGAACATAAATGGCGCACATGCGCATGATTTTTTCAGCAGAGAATCTCAGTAAACAGGTGGCTAAAGTAGCCAGTCATATGGATGTCAGTCCAATGTGTTTCCCCAGCCACTGCTGTCCTTCCAAATGGGTTCAAGAACAAAATAGTCACTGCAGCAGGAATGTACTTCTGTCTAAGTGGTAACAGGGGTACCCCTAGAAATTTTACCAAGGTGGCAAGCCACTGTGTTTTTACTGCATTTGGATTATGTGTGATTTCTGGAACACTGACTTCTATTCACTCAGGTTGATCTGGCTACTCCCCCTGCTAAAAAACCATTATGTCAAGAGCAAGGACCAACACCAAGCTTGCAGTATAGCAGACTGATTACACTGGACCATTCTGTATAGAAAACAAAGTGGTTAATGTTATCATTGGAATAGATTTACTCTGAATATGGACTTGCCTTATCTACCCACAATGATCCTACCAAAACCACCATCCATGAACATACAGCATTCATTTCTCAGTATTAAGATAATCCACATAGCACTGCTTTTAACTAAAGAAATAACAGGAACCAGTGTGGGGTAATGGGCTCATACTTATGAAATTCACCAGTCTTACCTGTGTAATGATACTTTCTTTAAAAAATTAAACTTTTAGGGTGGGTATCTGCCCTAGCAGTTAAGACACTAGTTAAGAAGCCCACATCCCATATCCGAGTGCCTGGGTTCAATTCCTGACTCAGCTCCAAATTCCAGTTTCATGCTAATGCAGACCCTGGGAAGCAGCAGGTGATGGCTCCAGTAGCTGTGTTCCTGCACCCACGTAAGAAACATGGATTAAGTTCCTGGCTCCTGACTTTGGCCCAGCCACAAGGCCTGGTTGTTGTGGAACTCTTTCTCTCATAAATTAATTCTTTTAATTTAAAAAATTTCACTTTTAAGATAATTGCAGCTGGCGCCGCGGCTCACTAGGCTAATCCTCCGCCTTGCGGCACCAGCACACCGGGTTCTAGTCCCAGTCCGGGCGCCGGATTCTGTCCCGGTTGCCCCTCTTCCAGGCCAGCTCTCTGCTGTGGCCCGGGAGTGCAGTGGAGGATGGCCCAAGTACTTGGGCCCTGCACCCCATGGGAGACCAGGAAAAGCACCTGGCTCCTGGCTCCTGCCATCGGATCAGCGCGGTGCGCCGGCCGCAGCGCGCCGGCCGCGGCGGCCATTGGAGGGTGAACCAACAGCAAAGGAAGACCTTTCTCTCTGTCTCTCTCTCTCACTGTCCACTCGCCTGTCAAAAAAAAAAAAAGATAATTGCAGGTTCATGTGCAATTGTGAGAAATAATGAGATCCCTTGCACCTTTACTCAGTCCCCTCAACGGTGGTGTCTTTTAAAATCACATATAATATTACAACTAGAAAACTGACATTGATACATACCTTATTCAGATGTTGCCAGTTTTACATGCATCATTTGTAAGTGTATATGTACATGTATATGTAGTTCTATGCAATTTTATCAGTAATATAGGTCCCTCTATCCTATCTCCTACCCATCCACCTTCTCCATTCCTAACTCTTTGCAAACACTGACAGTTCTCTATCCCTATAATTCTTTTTTTTTTTGACAGCAGAGTTAGACAGTAGAGAGAGACAGAGAGAAAGGTCTTCCTTCCGTTGGTTCACTCCCCAAATGGTTGCTATGGCTGGTGCGCTGCGCTGATCCAAAGCCAGGAGCCAGGTGCTTCCTCCTGGTCTCTCCCATGCAGGTACAGGGCCCAAGCACTTGGGCCATCCTCCACTGCCTTCCCAGGCCACAGCAGAGAGCTGGCCTGGAAGAGGAGCAACCAGGACAGAATCTGGTACCCCAACCAGGACTAGAACCCAGGGTGCCAGCACTGCAGGCGGAGGATCAGCCAAGTGAGCCACGGCGCCAGCCTCTATCCCTATAATTCTATCACCTCCAGACTGTCATGTAAATGGAATCACAAAGTATGTAAATCCTCTGAGACTGGCTCTTTTTCTCCCACTCAATACAACTTCCTTGAGAGTCATTCAAACTGTTACAAACATCAATTTCTCATTCCTTTTTTACTGCTTTATAGTATCCCATGGAAAGGATGTACCATAGTTTAACCATTCACTAGTTATAGGATACCTGGGCTATTTCCAGTTTGTGGCTATTACAAATTATGCTGCTATGAACATGTGTGTAAGTTTTTATAGGAACAACTTTCACTTCCTTCATTCTCTCTCTCTCTGTTTTTCCAATTTGAAAGGTAGATTACAGAGACAGAGGGAGAGGCAGGGAGTCAGAGATCTTCCATCCACTGGTTCAGTCCCCAAATGGCCACAAATGCTGCAAGTGGGCCAGGCTGAAGCCAGGAGCTTCATCTGGGTCTCCCACTGGGAGCTGGGGCCCAAGCACTTGGGCCAGGAGCATTAGCAGGGAGCTGGATCAAAAATACAGCAACCAGGACTCGAATAGGCGCCCATGGGTAGGCTGCCATTGCAGGCAGTGGCTTAACCCACTGCACCACAGTGTTGGCCCCAAGTTTCACTTCTTTAGGATAAAACTGCCTCAATGACATTCAGCTTCCAATGTATATTTATCTCCCACAGGAAAAACTAACCACCTCAACTTGGGTAGCTGAACAGAGGTCAGTATCTTGAGTTGCTGGCTCCTCGACTGACAACTTCCTGTGCCAGGACTGACTCACTGCCTAGCACTTGCCAACAGTGGAGTCCCCAAAGCTTTAAAAAAAAAAGTGGCGAACTCCAACTGAATCAAAGTTGTTTAATTTTATTCCCAAATCCCTATAAACGAGGCCCTACTCAAATGTGGTTGGTTTCCTTTATTTCCTCTGTCATTTAATGTCAATAGATAAAAATAAACTTAAGGGCCACAAAATTCATGTAATCAAAAAAGGAAAATTCAAAAAAACTTTAAAAGGAAAAACAAAATAAAGCAAAGCTTAAAAACAGTAAAAGAAGGAATTAAGATTTCTGAGAAAATAGGAATTAAGAAAGATCTATGAAGAGTGAAAGCCCATGTAGATTTGGGAAGTTATAAGAGTCTGATTGCTATAATCAGATCATATGACCATCCATAAAACAAAATACATGCAGAATATACACATCTTTTCTTCCAGGAAATGTATAGTACTTTTATAAGCCTATTACAGGCTGTAATTTAAACCTACTTTCCCTAGAAAATTCTATCTAGATCAAGTCACTCTTTCATTGTTTTTATATTAATTCAACTTGTCCTCTAAACACATTTTGAAAATATTAGACTATGCTGTGAAAATAAGCATTTTTATTACTAACTCAGAGATAATTCTATAATCTTATAATACAAAAAAACAGGCTGGCATCATAGTTAAACTCAGAAATATTTTTCAATACTTCTTTACACATGAAATGTTTTTAAAACACTGGTATAATTTTTATTCATAAAGTTGTCATGAAAAAACTGGTGAGAAAATAAAGGGTTAAGTAAAACATATAACTTTGCTACCATATCAATTTCATGTACTTAAAACCTATACTGAAAAACAAAAAAATTTTCTCTTACACTGAAACAGGTTTATTAATAATCCATATTTTGCAATTTTTTTTCAGTATTCTGAAAGGACTAAATACATGACTTAAATAGTGTATCTCCTAGAATATCTTAGTATTTTGAAACAAAAATGAATAAAAACAATAAGAAATGTACATGAAAAAGCAAAAAGCAATACAAAAATATTTGCATGAACTCCATCTAATATATTGCTAAAATTAGGTTAAAAGTATAAACTGTCTTGCAGTATCAATATTCTAAATAAATTACCCCAAATAGCAGAATGTTTGTGTGGCCCCAAAACTCATGAAAATCTTTTCTTCATGTGTTAAAGTGATATGCTACCCCCTATCGTGAGGAAACAGTAGTCATATTAACAAAGCAGAAAAACGAATTCTTTGCTCAACTATTGCCACCTTGTGGTTAGGAGATGGGTGATATGCTATGACACAGCTCCCAATGGGCTGACTAGATTCTACAAAACTAGATATTGTCTAAGTGACAGAAGAGAGATTAAGGCTCACAAAGGATTTTTTAATGGAAGGAGAAGGGTATTTGATCTTTAAAAAAAAAATCTTAGAAAACACTTACTATGGGGCTGGCACTGTGGCACAGCGGGTTAAGCTGCCACCTGCAGTACTGATATCCCATGAGTGTTGGTTCAAGTTCCACTTGCTCTACTTCTGATCCAGCTCCCTGCTGAAGCATCTTGGAAAGCAGCAGAAGATGGCCAAGTGCTTGGGCCCCTGCACCCACGTAGGAGACCTAAACAAGTTCCTGACTCCTGAATGACTAAGATCCAGTCATTACGGCCATTTAAGGAGTGAGCCGATGTATGAAAGCTCTTATATGTGTGATCATTCCGTCTTTCTCTCTCTCTTTCCCCCTCTCTGTCTCTGTACCTCTGCCTTTAAAAAAAAAAAAAATCTTTGGAAAAAATAGAAAGCAGTTACTAGGTCCTCTGTACAAAGTATGCACTATGGTAGTTACAAAAATGAACAGTGGGGCTTGCATTGTGGCACAGCAGGTTAAGCTCTGTCTTCATAAGGTTCAAGTGGTTTGAGCCCTGGCTACTCCACTTCTGATCCAGCTCCCTACTGATGCACCTGGGAAAGCAGCAGAAGATGGCCCAACTGCTTGGACCCCTGCCACCTACTTGGGAGACCTGGATGGAGTTCTGCGCTCCTGGTTTAAGCCTGGCCCACCTCTGACTGTTGCAGCCCTTTGAAGAGCGAACCAGCAGATAGGAGCGCTCTCTCTCTCTCTCTCTCTGTTTCTCTGGCTTTCAAATAAATAAATCTTCTTAAAAAATGAATAGAATTTTTCCTTCCCCTTATAAACAAAACAAAAAGTAGTTAAAGAGATACATATGTAACTAAAGCTAATTAACCAAAGGGAAGGAGAAATGGACAAATGAGTATGGGATGAGTAGGGAACTTACAACTTACATACAGAAAAAGGGTGTTTCAGGTCATTAAAATTTGAGTTCCCTTTAACTAGCAACCTAAATAAAATACTAGGATAAGAAATCCATGCTATACCACCATTGATTACATTTCTGGCCACAGGGGAAAGTTCTTTGTAAGCATAATTTGCTTCACTCCTACTGAAAATGCTTATTCTATAGTCCGCATATTTATATAGCTATGCTTTACAGACTAAGAATTGAATCAATGAGTAAATGAACTTTCATCACTATATATACATACATATTCTTAAATCCAACAGCAGGCCACCTGCAATGTTATTTTTCATTTAATATCAATCAACCATCAAATTGCGCAAATTTCATTACAACTTAAATTAACATATATATATATTCAGTTCCTATTTGTGTATAAAGCGTTACACAAGGGATGACAGGGTGAATTAAAAATAATGCTGGGGGCCAGCACTACGGTACAGTGGATTAAAGCCCCAGCCTGCAGTGCCGGAATCCCATATGGGTGCCAGTTTGAGTCCCAGTTGCTCCACTTCCGACCCAGCTCTCTGCTATGGCCTGGGAAAGCAGTAGAAGATGGCCCAAGTCCTTGGACCCCTGGACCCTCGCAGGAGACCCAGAAGCAGCTCCTGAATCCTGGCTTTGAATCAGCTCAGCTCTGGTCATTGTGGTCATTTGGGGAGTGAAAAAGCAGAAGGAAGACTTCTCTCTTTCTCTGGCTCTATCTCTCTCTGTAACTTGTCTTTCAAATAAATAAAATAAATTAAAAAATAATAATAATGCTGATCTCCAACTTTAGCTAGAAAACAGGTTCACAAATGATTTTAATCTAAGAGTTGTGAGGAACCATAAACTTAGTATAAAACAAAACCCCATGACACTCAAAAGGAGTTTCATCTGGTTGTTGAGACCACAAGGCCTAATAAAGGAGGTAATTTTTACAATAATAGTTGTAGTCAGGGACGCTATTTCCAGGTAAACAGCAGCAAAGATACGAGGTACTTCAAAACAAAACAAAAAGAAAAGCACAAGGAAAGGATCTAGCACTGTGGCATCACACAGCCCGTGATGCTGGCATCCCATATGGATGCTGGTTCCAGTGCCGGCTACTCCGCTTCCAATCCAGCTCCCTATTAATGTGCCTAGGGAAGCAGCAGAAGATGGGCCCCTGCACCCACGTAGGAGACCCAGAAAAAGTTCCTGGCTCCTGGCTTCAGTATAGCCCAGCCATTGTGGCCATTTGAGGAGTGAACCAGCAGACTGAAGATCTCCCTCTGTGTCTCTCCCCCTCTCTTTGTAACTCTGCCTTTCAAATAAAAAAAATAAATCTTAAAAAAAAAAAGTCATGGAAAAACAAAATTAAAAGATAAGTTTATCTGGTGCAAAAAAATTGAATGCATATGTAATTTTTGCATAAAATAAATTGTCATGGACTTTCTGAAGAACCTTCATACGCAAGAACTTCAAAAAATTTTTGCACAATAAACATTTTGAGTTCCATTTTCACAAACTTTTTGAAGTAACTTTTGTTTGTTTGTTAAAGATCTATTTATTCATCTGAAAGGCAGAGTCACAGAGAGACAGAGGCAGAGAGAGACAGAGAGGTCTCTGATCCACTGATTTACTCCCAAATGGAGTTTGGGAGCTGGAGCTGGGCCAATCTGAAGCCAGGAGTCTGAAGTTTCTTCAGGTCTCCCACGTGGGTGCAGGGGCCCAAGGACTTGGACCATCCTCTGCTGCTTTCCCAGTCCAACGGCAGGGAGCTGGCTAGAAAGTGGAGCACCCAGGACTCGAACCAGCATCCACATGGGATGCCAACACTGCAGACAGAAATTCTACCCACTATACCACAGCACCAGCCTTGATGTAACCTTGCTTTTTTTAAAAAAAAGAAATGGCTTAGGGAACAAATTTGTTTCAAAAAATTTACAGAAACCATTTTATAAATGAAATCCCACACAGAAACCAGACGGTGTTTCTGATTAAATAAATTATGCTAATTCCATAGGATGAAATAACAAGCAAATATTTTCTTAATAAAGTATAAATTTACACATATGTAATGATACAAAAAATGAAAGCTACATTTAAGAGAAAATATAGTAAATTTAAGTGGAAAAAATAGCAATTTTCAGGAATAACTGAAATTTTCTAAGTGCATTTAGCATTGTGCTAAATGCTTTAAATACTAATTTCATTTAGTCTCATGAATGACAACTCACATGACATAATTTCCTTTTATTAAAAAAAGGGAGATAAAAGGAGACATACAGGTACTAAGTGATTTTCCAAAGAAACAAAGCTGGTGAATGGAGAAGAACTAAGATTTAAAACAAGATTTCTGAGTGCTTATATTCTTAAATATTAATCTAGTTCAAAATGGTATTTTTAGTATGAATCAACTTGTATTTTTAAGTATTTGTGCCCATACATATGTGCATGCATGTATAAGCCTCTGGAGGCATGCATTAAAAAACAAACAAACAAACAAACAAAAAAACTCCCCAGTCTTGAGAAAATGAAGAAAAAAGACAAGGAGCTTTTACATTTCACACAGTAACCTTTGGTACCATCTAATTTTCTTTTTATAATAAGAAAATACTACTTTTATACTCCATTTTTTCAAAAATTATCATCACATAAGTGTTTATGCATCTTATAATCTCAGGATGCACTTCAATTAAATAAACCCAGACACTTCAACAAGTGATTTTTTTCATAAGTTGAACCGCTTACCACCTAAATCTGTTCTTATTCCTTATCATAAATATGAAAGTTAGTAAAGCACCAAAAACTTGCAATAAATATTAAAATTAAAACTAAAGTGATATTTTCAGTTTTCTTATTACTCTAACAATCGCTTCTGCTCCATTATTATTCCAGTCAGGCACATTTTACACTCTTAAGCCTGGTCTATTCTCAGTGGTAGAGACCGCATTCAGAGACAGGCCTTGCAAGTGTAACTGAAGTCCCAACATGTACCATGTGCACTATTCATTAATTCACCCACTTGGCAAACATTTACTGAGTGCACACTGCAGGTCAAGCATTGTGCTAGGTGTGAGGACAGAACAGTGAGACAAGGTCTCTGCTCTCCTGAAACTTACATTCCACAAGTGGGAGAAATCAGGAAAAATCTTATTCTGAAGTATACATACATTACTCTGGCCCCACAAATGACATATTAATGACCTTAAATTTGAGATTAAATAATGACATGTGCATAGGAAGTTGTGATTTTTGGTGATTTAATTTGTTTTTTTTGTTTTTTTTGTTTTTTTTTGCCATTAAAACCTTGATTTTGTCTCTGAATGTTTTGGCTCAAGCATACACTTACTTACTTTTAAAACAGCATTTCAGAGGCATTCTTAAAATAAAAAACACTTCATTTCCATCAAGGAGTTTTAGGTTCACAGCAAACTGAAGGGACAGCACAGAGATATCCAATACATTCCCTGCCCCCATGCCAACAGCCTCCTGAAAACCTACATGATTAGACAAGTTAAAACATATTAGTATTTAAGAAAAGAGTGGAATTTCATTCAAATAATTGTGCAACTCTGGAAGCATCACTAAAACTATTTTCTAGAAAGCAGAAGACTGGAGGAAAAATGGCTAAGGCCACACACAAGCTAAAATATACTGAGTAGATGCTTAATTCTGCACCAATCACTGTACTGAGAGCACTTTAAGTGTATTATTCCACATGCATTTCCCAATAAAAGTATTACTTCCACTGAGATAATAGAACAAACTCAGACAGGCTAAGGACCTTGCCCAAAGTCACTCCACTAGCAACATAGCAAAAACACTATCTGAATGCTGACAGCCCGAAACTGAACCTAAGTTTTTAACCTCTGTACTAGGAATGGTCTGAATGGTGGCAGGCTTCTATTGCTACAGCAGAGATGCTTATTTATTCTTGGAGGTTCACAAGATGTCCAGAAAACAAAAAGGTCATCTCAGTATAGAGCTCAACTTTAGGGAGATAACTGTCCTCAGTGTGTGTAATAATCTGGACAAGGGAGGAACTGGTCAGTGATAACAACTAAGAATCAGCAGCGCCGGGGGGGGGGGGGGGGGGGTTGGTGCCAGCGCTATGGCTTAGCGAGTAAAGCCACTGCCTGGGGTGCCAGCATCCCATATGGGCGCCGGTTAGAGACCCGGCTGCTCCACTTCCAATCCAGCTCTCTGCTATGGCCTGGGAAAGCAGTGGAAGATGGCCCAAGTCCTTGGGCCCCTGCACCCACACGGGAGACCTGGAAGAAGCTCCTGGCTCCTGGCTTCAGATTGGTGCAGCTCAGGCAGTTGCGGCCAATTGGGCAGTGAACCAGTGGATGGAAGACCTCTCTCTCTCTCTGTAACTCTTTCAAGTAAATAAATAAATCTTAAAAAAAAAATCATAAGGGGGGAACAAGCGTTCGGCCCAGAAGTTAAGATGCTGCTTGGGGTGCCCACAGTCCACACACTGCCTGGGTTACAGTCCTAGATTTGCTCTCTATCCCAGTGTTTGGCCCAGAGGTTAAGATGCTGTTTGGGGTGCCCACAGTCCACACACTGCCTGGGTTACAGTCCTAGATTTGCTCTCTATCCCAGTTTCCTGCTAATGGGCATCCCAGGAGGCAGCACAAGAGTCACCGCACCCAGGTAGGAGACCCAGACTGAGTTCTCAGCTCTGACTTAGGCCCAGCTGTTGCAGGCACTTGGGGAATGAACCAGCAGATCAAAGATCTCTAGCTCTCTGGGCCTTTCAAATAAATAATAAATGTTAAAAAAATAAAATTCAGTAATGGGCTCCAGGTAACTTCATGTAGAACAGAGGCTACAAACCAGCCTCCCCTGGAAATTTTCTTTTCATTAAACAAAGGTAACAGCTGAATATGCTTCATCTCCATTTAGTAGATGTTTTCTAGACCGTGATAAGGGGAGAACAACTGTTCAGGGAGACTCATGCGTCCTGAGTTGGACTGAGCATATTTGATGGATATTCTGGAACCTCTAGAAAACACCCCGGCCACCTCCTGGAAAAACTGAGCAGCCCTATTAGAGCTGTCTTGAAAAGGAAGGAGAATCCTGGGCACTCTTAAAATACCTTGGTTGTTTCCTTCATTAAACAAACATTTATTACTACTTAACATGTTGAAATTCCAAAGCATGGGAGACTTTTTGATGTGATGCAATAATTTCATTCTTGCTATAATTAACTCAGCAATTGAAATTTATTCTCTGGGAGTTTCTGAAGCTGTGTGGAATGTGGTATTATGGTGGGAGTGGGTGAAAAAAGTTGGAGAGAAACAAGGAAATTCCTTTCCTTTATAAATATTTGGAGGAAGAGCACTGAACTGTATTTATGTTTCCTACCTCACTGTGCTCAATCCTCAAAGCACTAAGCAAGAATGGATCTAAAATCCCTTAGATGTCATCAAGACAATCACAGCTATTCTGTTGAGTGACATATGCCTGCCTCCCCTCCAAACATCCATATTCTAATCCCTAGAATGTATGAATAAATTAACTTCCATGGCAGAAGGGAATTAAATTACAGGTGAAATTAAGGTTGCTAATCAGCTTAAAATGGAGAGATTATCCTGGATCACCAGGGCAGGCCCAGTGCAATTGTAAGGGGCTCCCAAAGTAGAAAAGGGAGGCAGAAGAGATGTTACAGTGATGTGGTAAGAGGACTCAGCCTTGTTGCTTCCGAGTCTGAAGTCAAGGAATGGGATGGACTCAGATTGAAGCAGGAAACACAACTTTCTCAGAACCTACAGAAAGGAACTCTGTCAACATCTTGATTTTAGATCAGTGAGACATCATCAGACTTCTCATCGGCCTAGAAACAATACATTTGTGTAAAGTCACTAAGTTTGTGGCAATTCGCTACAGAAGAAAATGGAAAATATACCAGGCTTCTTCTAATCCTGGGGTTTCAGGACAATTTAAACCACAGTAGGTACTAAAATGACCCTACGATATAGGACTCTCTCAGTCTGTGTACTGTTTGGAACTACTCTCCAGGGAGCTAAACACAGAAATGGAGTCTATTTTTACGTAACCCAATTTCACATCTGTTGTATCTACTTTTAGCAAGTCAAGCTTGTAGGCTTATTTTTCCCATTTTGTTTATCTAGAAATTTTAATATTTTACCAAAGTACTGGTTGAGACAAGTGGAAATTTTATTTCTTTAAAAAGGTGAAAGATTGACAGAATATATCACTTGCCAAAGATCGTGAAGACAGTCATTCTTTCATCTACCTGCTAATTACATACTCAGGAGGTACTGTGTAGAACAGCACTGAGCGGACCCTGCAGCTCCCAACCTGAGTTCCGTCTGCCCGCGCCCGTCAGGCCAGCAAAGGAGAGCGGACAGGGCCGGTCCAGCACGTGAATGCCACACAGGAGCACAACGAGTGGAGGAAGGCCACCAGCCACACGCTCGGCTCCCAGCAACCGGCCAGGGGGCCACCATTCGCCAACTCCACCGCCCACCCCTCTGCTCGCGGCTCCAGCCCCACGCCGTGCCCAGCCCTGCCCCACCCACCACGTCGCCGGCGTAGCCCCACCCCGAAGCCGGGCCCCGGCTTCCCGCGGCGTGAAGGCGGCTCCCGCGAGGGCTCACCAGCTTGGGCTCCGCCTTCCGCTGCAGCTCTGAGTGTCGCTCTAAGGCACTCGCAAAGCCGCCAGGACGCAGCCTGTGTGCCGTGGAGTCGGAATCGCCGCTGTCGGAGCCGCTCTCAGTGCTTGCGCCTCGAAAGGGCCGGCAGAAGAGAAAGACTCGCAAGAAATGGCTCTCGGCAGCCACGGAACGGGTCCGACACAGCGCCGCCATGACGCCTTCACCTCTGACCTTTGGCCTGGCTTCCGCAAGCGTGTGGGTCACGGGGGCGGGGCGACGAGCGGCCCGCCCACCTGCCGCGGAGCTCGGCCGGTTGTTGAAGGGCGGGCTCAGTCCGGTGCTGAGACGGAGCGCAGGGCTGAAGAAACTTGAAAGCTGAAATTGGGCCCCTTAAGCGTTGGTGGTGAGAAGTCCTCGAAGCGCCTTTGACTCGCAGGAATTTTGCCTTCTAGGTACCCGGTGGTCCTTGCCCTACGGTGTATTTTGGTAACGTGACACTTGGTGTTCTCCTGTGTGTCCCAGAGGGCAACAAGGCTCTGCCCGCACACCTACGGGGGTCTTAGCCCAAATAGGAGGGTCTGCTTTACTGCTGTTTACTTTCGGACCCCCCCCCCCCCCCACACACACACACACACACGCTATCCGGCTTCTCTGCTCTCTTCCATGTTACTTCTTGATACGTACTACGGCTGGTCTGAAATGCTCGCCCAACTTTGTAAACTCAAGGGCAAGGACTTTGCTTTTCTTGGACCCTTGACACCAGGCTCAGTAAACACCTGTGAAACCCCGGACCCAAGTTTGTCCTTTGCCACTTCTACATCCAGTTCAGCCATGTTTCAGAAATTGTGTTGAGCCATCTGGTCACCGCTCGGTAGCTACTATCCCTGCTCTAAGGGAGTTGGGGGATCTCGGAACATGCCTGGACACTGTACCATCACAGACCCCACTTTTCAGCCTTCTCCCTTTTTTTCTCCCAGTGTTTATTCCCAGAATGTGCCCACCCCCTTCAAATCCAAACTTGAGGGAGTGTTTTTCTTTTTTCTTAAGATTTATTTGAACGGCAGAGTTAGATCTTCCATCTGCTGATTTATTTCCCAAATAACCAGGCACGATAGCACGGAGCTGGATAGTAAGTGGAGCAGCCCAGATTCAAACCTGTGCTCCCATTAAAGATTCTAGCACTGCAGGCCTCGGCTTAACTGGGGTTGCCACAAGGCCAGCCCCATACGCCTTACACTGCATCTTCTCTGGCCCATGCAGAAAGTAGTCACTTAGTTAATGCCTCTTGGTAGCCAGTGTGTAGCAGTTTTGTTTTGTTTAAAGATCTATTTATTTGAGAGGCAGAGAGAGAGAAGGGGGGTGGGGTCTTCTCTCTGCTGGTTCACTCCCCAGATAGCCCCAACAGCCGGAGCTGCGCTGATTCAAAGTCAGGAGCCAAGAGTTTCTTCTGGGTCTCCCACGAGGGTGCAGGGGCCCAAGGACTTGGGCCATCTTCTACTGCTTTCCCAGGCCTAGCAGAGAGCTGGATCGGAAGTAGAACAGCTGGGACTTGAACCGGCGCCGGCTATGCCACAGCGCTGGCCCCAAAAGTTTTGATTCAGTAAAGCTGCTTCGGGTTCTTTACCAATCCAGGAGATGAAGGGTTTAGAGAGAAGCTGAAGAACGAAACTGCTTGCCCCTTTCCTCCACAGACATGTATACAAAAGAACCCATACCCAAATTATAGAATTTTTATTGTTTTCAGGTACTATGCAAAGAAAAAAAATACAGTTGTATATCTTAACAGATCCAAAAACAAGTATTTTTTTCTCTATTTCCAAAGTTACTTTGTTGTTAAGGTGATAATCCAACTGAGTTCTCCTCCATCGATTACTTTGTTCTCATAAGCACAGTATTTCTTGCTTAATTTTTCACCAACTCCATAAATTAAGAACATTCCTTTTTGTAAGAAGAGATTTTCTTCACGCATATTTTCCTTCCATTAAACTTCTCAAGTATCTGGTATTTGACTCATTGTTTTCTTGTATTGTTAACTGCAACACAATAGAGTAACCAATCAATACCTCTTTCAAATATTCCTATCAATTACTATGTTCTAAATTTCTAAATATCTGTGAATTCACAGTATTGGATATGCCACTAAGGCCATTTTGAATAATGTATTTTTCTAAATTCATTCTTTTTACTACTTTTTTAGGAGGCAGAGCACAGTAAAATTGAGGTTAAGTATAGGTAGATGTCTAGAAAAGTAACTCCAATTTCTTTCATAACCATCCCACTTCCTACTCCAACTCTCTCATTTTTCCCCAGATAGGCAGTAAAGAGATTTGAGGATATTTCACTCAACTGAAGAAATTTCCATCTTACTCCATTTTGCCTTGTTGGAAACACAGTAACAGCAGACAAGGACACCCAAAAAATAATGTGATAAAAAGATGTTGGAATAAAAAAATTAAAGACTAATTGGTAGAAAAAATAATTTAACAGTTATATTAAGTAATCAAAATGTTTCTGTTAAACAGACCAATTTCTACAGATCTCCTCTAAGACAATGTTTCAGCAGCTTTTGCTGCAAAGCCTCTGCGTAGAATGTGATTTAAACTGGATGGTTAAGAAAAAAAATTTTAAGTATAAACACCAGCTGATTTTTTAAGTATAAAATACAACAAGTTGTTTGCAGACCACTGGTCTCATAATAAATATTGAGACCTATACTACTGATATACAGAATTTATTAAGCTTTTTACATGTCAGAGAGCATAGTTTAAGATGCATCCAAAGTGCTAACAAAGTTCCAGCAGTCAGAAATGATAACATGGTATTACATGACAATCAACACTGTAGCATTTCCAATTTGGTTTTCACAAGATAATTTACCCTGAAATAAATCTAGTCATGCTTTAAAAAAAGAATGCTTTAGGTCACTCCAGTATTGGCAATTAACGTTTTCATAAACAATAATCAAACAATCACAACTTGATAAATAACAAATATAACATTGTTAGCCCTACACGCACAGCGTAAGGAAAAGTGAGTCACTGGAGTACCTTGGCCTCTGTGCAGATACATGCACAGGCTGTGATCCCTTCAACCCTGGCGACCGCTCTGCAAAGTAGGTGCAATGTCTACAGTATAATCTTATCATTTCTAACACATAGAAAACAAATAAGGACAAAATGATGAGTTGATTTTTATTAATGCACTACAGCCTCAGGGATTAAAACCAACTGCTCAGTATACAAAATTTTCAAGTTATATTAGTCATAGAACTTTGTGTGCTTAGTTAAAAGGGTGCTAAATAGATTACCTGAACACAGCAATGTTGTCCCTAATGGCACTGATTTTAGCATTTCTATAGCTAACCAGAGCTTAAAAAAAAAAAAAACAACTTTCAGGCTTTTGAATTGAACATCCATGACAGTACACATATTTCAACTTACTGATAATACAGTATGCTTGATCCAGACTGAATTTTGTCAGCTTACTCTGAAATTAAAACTTGAATGTGATAAAAAATAAGTTGATGTAAGTAGAATAACCAGTACATTGAAATGGTTACTGTCATAAATGTTGATAAACAAGGAAGTAGGGGGTTTCACTCTCAAGTCACCAGTAGTTTGAATTACTGTACATAGTGTCACTTACAAAACTAGAACAAATTGTATGTAGAGCTGTTTAGTCTGGTGATAGCAGATACCAAGATACATAATTTACACCAAAACAGTGTTTATCCAAAAATATTTTTTACAGCTAGTAGTTCTTCCCTTGGAGATGAAAACAATACCAAAATTTTTAATAACCAAGATTCAGAAAAATCAAAACAATTTTAGTTAGGAATCAAATATACAGAGGTTCAAAAAAGAAAATGTCATAGAAGACAAAGATCAATCTGGCATCCAGAACAATTTTTGTAAAATAGGAAAGCAACTAAGATAGCTTGCACAGTCTTAGATTATTCTAGTGAGTGTCCTCACATACTACAAGTGTTTTCATAAACGTTTCCTCAGTAAAGGGCCCTGAATGTACATTAAAGGATGCTTTCCAGGAATACAGGTGAAGGTACTCTCATTTTGTTTAAACCACAAACTATTTGGTCAAAGAAATATGTAAAGCTAAATAAGAGCACATCTGGTAGAAATCCATGGCGATGAATGTTGACAAGATGTGCTTGGATCTCGCTCGCAGCATCTGGCAGTGGGTAGCAGAACAAAGGTAGGAATCTCACAGGCCCTCCTGTGTCTGTTCTGGAACCGGCTCCCCAGAGGTGGCACTAGCATTTGCAGTCGAATTCAAGACTTCTCCAAAATCCCCACCAGCAGGCTTGGTTCCTCCTACTTTAGACTTAAAAAAGAAGAGAAAAGTTCAAAAAGAGAAAAGACATCTTGAAACAAAATTAGCTAACTCTGCATAAACTAATTTTGCTTTCAAGACCAAATAAATCAGGATGTTAATAGTTCAATGATACACATGTATGGAATTTAGTCCTACTGTAATGTTCAGTGTGCTTTAATAATAAAACTTGGCATCCCTCCTTACTGAAATATTCAGATTAATAAATGCTCTTTCCCTTCCCCACTATTTGTTAGTTATTCTTCACACGGAAAATTGTCTACAGAACTCTGTAAGGTCCACTGAACTCTACAGTATACCACTGAATTCTCCTTATTCTTGGGTAAAATTTTGCATTGCATCAAATTGTTCATTCAAATATACTCATTCAAAAAATATTATTGACTGTAAATCAAAAAGCAAAGAATATACGTTTCTCCCACTTCTATTAACTATTATTTAAAATGTGGTCCCAGGGACCTACAGACTCAGCAACACCTGGAAGCTTTTGAGAAATGCAGAATCTCCCTGCCACCCAACTCCAACTGCACAACAGAAATCTGCACTTCAACAAGTCCTCCAGGTAATTCATGTGCACATTAGTGTTTGCAAAGCACTACTCCAACCTCTCTGGCTTGAAATTTTATCAATAAACATCTGTTTGAATAGTTTGGCCTTATACTTCTATATTCTATGCTTTTCAAAAACCCTTAACACATCATTTCATCCTCTTCAATACTGATTTATGTACTCTCACCAGATTACTGACTGACAAGATGGCAAATATTAAGAAAACAGTGTGCAGGGGCCAGCACTGTGGCATAGCAGGTAAAGCCGCCACCACCTGCAGTGCTGGCATCCCATGTGGGGGCCAGTTCAAATCTTGGCTGCTCTATTTCCGATCCAGCTCTCTCCTATGGCTTGGGAAAGCAGTAGAAGATGGCCCACGTCCCTGGGACCCTGCACTCTCGTAGGAGACCCAGAAGCAGCTCCTGGCTTCTGATCAGCTCAGCTCAGGCCACTGTGGCCAACTGGGGAGTAAACCAGCAAATGGAAGACCTCTCTCTCTGCCTCTACCTCTCTGTAACTCTGCCTTTCAAATAAATAAATAAATTTTTAAAATAAATAAAAACAGTGAGCAGCAATTCAAGAAGCTGCTAGTAGGTGTGAATCTAACTTTGCTCTTTACTCAGTTTTAATTGAACTGGCCAGAAAATTGTTAACAATGAGAATCCAGTTGAAATTTTTTCCCCCCTTTTTGGTCTCCTATATAAAGATCATTAAATTGTCTGAGAAATCTGCCTAATTCATATCCATATTTTAGTTTTTAAAACTAAACTGCAGGGGCCAGTCCTGTGGCACAGCAGGTAAAGCCTCCACCTGCAGTGTCAGCATCTCATATGGACTCAGGTTCAAATCCCGGTTGCTCCACTTCCGATCCAGTTCTCTGCTATGGCCTGGGAAAGCAGTAGAAGATGGCCCAAGTCCTTGGGCCCCTGTACCCACGTGGGAGACCCAGAAGAAACTCCTGGCTTCAGATCAGCTAAGCTCCGGCCAATGCGGCCATTTGTGGAGTGAATCAGTGGATGGAAGATACCCCTTTCTCTCTCTCTCTTTCCCTTTCTCTCCCTCTCCCTCTCTCCCTCTCCTTCCCTCTCTCCCTCCCCCTCTCCTTCTCTCTCTCCCTCTCTCTCCTTCTGACCTTCTGTAACTCTGCCTTTCAAATAAATAAATCTTTAAAAAAAAATAAATCATATTCCTTAATTATAAGAAAATGCTAAACCAAAAAAAAGGGGGGGGATATCTTCCACTACTTTCCCAGGTGCATTAGCAGGGAGCTAGATCATATGGGATGCCAGTGGCGCAGGTGTAGGCTGATCCTCACCCTGACATGAAATCCTTGGTATTCCTCAAAAGGGTGCCAAGCTTCGGGCATTCTCCTCATTCAGGCCTCTCTGCATAAGACTGAGACACCTGGGAGGCCATCCCTAACCTCCCCTTCCGCCCAGCTAGGGGCGCGTCCGCTACTCATCCTCACTGCACCTTCCACTTTCCCTGTCGCAGCAAAGGCTGCACAATCGTAGAGTCATCCATCAGTCCAACAGCCAAATGCAAGACGTGTCAACCCAATGTTTAATTGCACATAAATGCAATTTAGTAAAATCATATCCCAAGCATACAATTATATTTTGCAGCTTCTTTGGGGATATCTCTTTAGTATATACTTTAAATTGGATTTTTTAATCCAGATGATGCCTAGTCGTACTTTAAAAGCAGGTCTCACCACAATTTGTAGAATGTAAACACACTCAGGAGGAGAGTGTATAACAAATGCCTGGAAAGTTTCTCATCTCTAGTGTTGAAAGAACATACTGGGGCTGGCATTGTAGCACAGCAGGTTAATAGCCACATGCAATACTGGCATCCCATATGGGAGTGCTAGTCTTTACCCCAGGCACTCTGCTTCCAATCCAGTTTCCTGCTCATATGCCTGGGAAGGCAGTGGAGGGAGGTTGGCCTGAGCACTTGAGCCCCTTGCACCCACATGGGAGACTAGGATGGAGTTCCTGGCTCCTGGCTTCCAGCTGGCCCAGACCTGGTTGTTGTGGCTATTTGAGGAATAAACTAGGATATGGAAGATCTCTCTGGGTCTCTCTCCCTCTGTCCTTCCATTGTTCAGCCTTTCATATAAGTAAGTATTTTTTTTTAAAGAAAGAGGAAACAGAACACAAGTTGCCTGGCTTCCCAGCTAGCCATTTGAAAACCTTATGCTTAGGGCAGGTCTCAAAGAGAAACAGTCCTAACAGTTCTGAGAACTAAATTACAGTAAGCCTTGGCATCCTGCAGAGAACACAGAGGAATGTCACACATTTTTTATTCATCAAATGCATAGTGGGCAACACACCAAGGACTGTTCCAAGCCCTTGAGAAGTGAGCACACAGAACAGGTCCCTGCAGTCATGGGTGCACAGGGAATCATGCTAGTGGAGGTGGAAGAAAAAGCTGTACGACTCTGTGCAGTGTGATTCATTTTTGAAGAACATTCATTTGTGTCCAGATTTGTTTGTACAAAAGACATGTAAAACCACTTGTGTGTGTGAGACCAAAAGATCAAGATCACTCCACAGTGATTTTCTTCTGATAAATGTGCCCTGCATCTGTAATTTTTAAAAGATGCATTTAAAAACAGGTGATTTGGTTAAAGTTCTGAAAGACTAAACTGAACACCAGCTTTTAAGCTGATTTATATTCTTAGAATACATTGATCCACTGTGATTATTAGTTTGCTTTAGAAGAAATGACAGATGGCTCTGTCTCTGCAGAGAGAGTCAGGGTGGGAAATGGAAAACTAGATGATATTTGAGATCCTCTGTGATCCTAATAGTTGATGACTTTAATTTTAATATAATCTTGATAATAACACTGTTTACAAATCAATAAGCTAATCACTGTAGGGTCACCCCCACTAAAATTCAAATACATTTAAAATAAAATCAGTGGGGGCTGGCGCTGTGGCACAGTGTGTTAATGCCTTGACCTGAAGCGCCAGCATCCCATATGGGTGCCAGTTCAAGACCCATCTGTTCCACTTCCAATCCAGCTCTCTGCTATAGCCTGGGAAAGCAGTGGAAGATGGCTCAAGTCTTTGGGTCCCTGCACCCGTGTGGGAGACCTGGAAGAAGCTCCTGGCTCCTGGCTTCGGATTGGCGCAGCTCCGGCCGTTGTGGCCAATTGGGGAATGAACCATCGGATGGAAGATCTCTCTCTCTCTCTCTGCCTCTCCTCTCTTTGTGTAACTCTGGCTTTCAAATAAATAAATAAATCTTTAAAAAAATAAAATAAAATAAAAGCAATGAATACTTGATGACAGTTATCATGGCCTCATACTAATCAAAAATCTAATAATTGAGGATTCAATAAACAATATCCTTTATATCCTGCATATATATATATATATGCAGCCATGAAATATAACATTGAAAGATTATATTTAAAGATAAAAGAAAACATTTATGATATATAAACATTTTTAGAGCATAACAATAGAGTCCTACTTATATTACCATCTCTGGATGCTAGGGCCAATTCTTTTTTTGTGTGTGCTTTCTCTATATATATTCTTGTTATCTAAAATAAAGATGTTAAATGTTGTCCAATTACAAGAGTATTTGAAGTGAATAAAACCTAGGCACTGTGAGTTAAGCCACCGCTTTCAATGCTGCATCCCGTATCAGAGTGCTGGTTTGAGTCCTGGCTACTCTGCTTCCAATCCAGCTTTCTACAAATGTGGCTGGGAAGGCAGCAGATGATGGCCCAAGGACTTGTTCCAGCAGCCCACACAAGAAACCCAGATGAATTCATTGCTCCTGTCTATGACCTGGCCTAGCCCTGGCACAGATGAAAGATTTCTCTTCCTTCCTGCTTTGCTTCCTCTCTCTGTCTCTCTGTCTCCCTCCCTATCTCTCACTGATTTGCCTTTCAAATTAATAACTTTTTTTTTAAAAAACTCTTTTTACTTCATTCAGTTTTTTTAAGAGAAGAAACACAAATTTCTAAAGTACTATTGCTTTTTAAATTATACATTTCCTTTCAGCATTTAGCAAGCTACAATGCTACAACACTCAAAACTGAATATAACACTTTAAATATCCATTTACATAAACACAAAGTTCTTAAAGTCCTTTAAATATTTTTCAAAGGAAATACTATAGTGAATGATTGGGCTATACCAAGGACAGTTCAGAGACCAAGATAGAGAGCAAGAAGATTATTCATTTGTACTTGCCTTTAAGTTTTCAACTTTCTCTTCAAAGGATTTGAAGGTTGGGGAGTTTCTATGAAGAGGAAAGAAAAATAATAAAATTACATACACTGGAAAGAAAGCCATTCTGAGAACATTACTAGTTGACTGTGTTCCTCATCACTACTGTTCTCAAACAAGAAAGAAGAGATGTGTTCACCGGTATCATGTGTGTGCAGGCATGTACACACTCACTATGACACAGTAACAACTTCTGATCTAGTATTTCCAGGAATACACTTTTGATTCCATGAAAACAGCCAGTGAGGCGTAAGTGACAAAGACACAGTCAAGTACATGTGTGTGGAGGAGAACGAATGAAGTCAGGTAAAACATCAGTGCTCTCTCTTCCCCAACCAGCCTGTTGTGACACAGGTTCAGTTTCACGGTGGCTAAGGCGCCGTGCTCTAGAATTCCTGTGAGATTCACATCTGGCCTGGCAGGATTCCTACCTACATGAACCCACATCACCCAAGCAGGACAAGCAGACCACAGGAGGTGTCATCACTGGGACCCTAATTCCTTGGGGGCAAGGTAGCAGGGAAAGGAGAGACCAAAGGGCAGGGGAGGACACAGCAGTGGGCACTGCCCACCTCATTACACTGCCCCCAGCTGACAGAGAGCCTCCTGTACCCACAGCAAAGCTTGGCAGGTACCTTTGTCTTCATCCACATGAAGTGGGGGTCACAGCACCTCTGTCTCTCACACTTGGATTTCCAAAGCTTTTATCCTACCCACCAGACCTTGAAGATCCTTCCCACTACCAACATAAAAAGCAAAAAAGGAACCAGAGATTCCTCCTTCCTACAGTGGTGATGGCAGAAGAGCCTCAGCCCGTGATATTCCAGCTCCCCCTAAACCAGACCAGACCTATCCGCAGCTCCCCCTAAAAAACAGTGGTAACAATGCAAAGTCTTGTGTCCTGGCCCAGCTCTGCAGCATCAGAAACTCCCGGGGTGGAGCCCAGCAAGCAGAGGTGCAACAAGCCCCCCAGGAGATTCCAATGTACACTGAAGTCTCCCACAAGCACACGCTGTTAAAAAATCCTCTGCCTGTCTACACAGGTGAGATAATAACTTGTACAGCTTGCAAGTGCTCAGTGATGGAAGCAGATAGTGAAATGAAATCACAGTTGATTCCAAATATCCCACTGGATGAAGGAAGTGAAAATGGGATGGAGAGAAGAAGAGGAGAGTGTAACTAAGGCTGAGGCAGACAAAGGAGGTGAGACCCCTGCATCTATGGAAAGAGAAAGTTTATTAGAGGGAAGTGTTCATTTGTCAATTAAACCATCATTGGATATAAAACAAAATAATTAGGTCTGACAAACAAAATTGGAAATAAAAATTCTTCCTAAAAAAGCTCACATTTAATATATCTCTTGTACCCCGTGCTAACATTGTAGGAAGAGTAACTGGAATTTGATACGGTGTTAAACATACATTCTTTTTAGAGTAGAGTTCTACTCTCCCACTTCAGTTCAGGTTAAACATCTACATAAAGAATAAGAAAGCATATGGCCAACCACATTTTATAAAAACATACTTTACCTCATAGCAGGCATGCTAATTGAATGTTGAATGGAGCGTATACTAAGAGGCAGCATTAAAAAGAGACAGAAAGGAAATTATTACAGTATTGATCCAACATTATAAAAAGCTGACAACACTAACTTTTTGGGAGCTTGATTCTTCAGCAACACGAGGAAAGACCTACTTTTTGAGGAGGAGGGGATCAAAGGTACTCCAATACAACGCACTTTAATTCATAAGCAATTTAATCTCAGTAGTTACTAAAGCCAATAATGCAGCCGTGCCTTTTACTGCACTTTGAAACTGGTAAGTGCTTCACCTGGAGCTCTAAGGCTCAGAAGTTAAATGACCTGCCAGGGGCCACAGGAGAATCAGAGATAGAACTTGGGTCTCTGTATTCCTGATTCAAGGTTTATTGCCTCCCCTCAAAAAGGAGGTGCACACATGTAGATGTACACACACACACACACACACACACACACACACACACACTGTGAGGCCAGCGAAAGGCCCTGCAGACAGCTTTCTCAGCCAGGAATGTGTCAAAATAAATCACCTATGTGACAACTTATTTAAGTGTTTTTAAAATTATATATCACTCCTTAGCAGTACCAAGTTTCTTTAACAGATGCTTACTTGTACCTCATCCCAACTACACTACATGTTCTTAAAGGCGATTCAAATAACCTTTGCCACAACTCACTTCTCACTTGAAGGCAATAAAGCACACCGGCTGTTCAGGTTCAATGTTATCTACTCTTAGCCATTTCCCATGGAGACCATCTCACAGAGGAGTACATCTTAATTCTTGGGCTCATAAAATCATTGTATTCTGCCAATACCACCACTGTGCATTTGATGTGTTATTTTGATATTGTGCACAGTTTTCTTGGCAAATAATCTTCTTTTGGGTAAATCATACAGCTAATAGTAATAATTCTCAGTTATACATAAATATTTTGTGTCCTTAGGACCTAGTTTTCTCAAAGACTGTTGTTACAAATGATACTGTGTGTTGGATGCAGATGCTCAAATCTAGTTTTGTATTAGTATGTAGTAACACAGAATATGCTCTTGATTCTTGATGTATCTCAAAATAGGCTCACATTTTGTGTAATTAAGAGAAGCAGTAAAATATCTGAACATTTTTGTACTTGGTGTCTTACGCAAACAGAAAAAGACACATGTAGCTCAGTGTTCTCTCCTTCCTACCACAATAGGCAGTTTCTTGGGTATAAGTCTCATTTGTTCTGGGAGAAATTTGCTAATTCTTTTCCTTCTTGATCCATCACAGTGCATTATTGTCAAATTTGAAGAAAAGAAATTAATGAAAAACAGCCTTCTTAATACGCAACACCAGAACCCCAACATCACCTCTCCTTTCTAGGGTCCCTCTGAAGGAAGCTGCCTGGAATAGCCACTTTACCACAAACCAGCTTCCACCATCACCAAAACAATAACTGGATCAGTGGAACATCACCCACCACAGCAAAATTCCTAGTGACTTACCAACTGGACTGAATAGGAAGAAAAAGTTAAGATAACTGACTTCTTCTATTCAGATGTTGTTAATTACAACACTAAGCCCCCAGATCAGTTTGGGTGTGTGTGTGTGGAGGGGGATGCTAGGTGCTCAAGCTCGAAAGTCACACAGACCTTGATGTTGACAAGGACATTTTGGGAGACCAGGGAGAAGCTACAAGAATGGAGAGGAAACCAGTTCCCAAGAAAAGAAATTAAATATGAGCACAAAGAGAGGTATAGGAAACAGGGCCAGCTGCAAGAGGAACAGGTTTTCTGGTTTTCTTGGTTTCCAGACAGTATCTGAACTTTGAATAGTTTCCTAGTCAGGAGCACTGGCGTCAGCAGGGCCTGGACTTGATTCCTTTCCTCTCTTTGAATTACAAAAGAACTTCTTATCTGAGCAACACATTCCCCTTTTTAGTTGAGCTAACAAATACAGGTTTTTACTCCTTTGTAACCAGATTCTTCCCTAGAACATTCACTTTTGCATAAATTATCAAATTCTGGTGACAGAAGGTGAGTAACAATCAAACAAGAGCATGGGACTCACACTCCACAGTATCAGCAAAATGAGGAAATGCGTGGATAAAGAAGGCACAAATTTCAGAAATTCCCACGTGGGAATGCTTACCATGTGCCAAGCTTCTAAGAGCTCTCTATTGGTTACTATTCCATTGTGCCCTTGCCACAATCTCTTCATGTCTGTAATGAAACAAACTAACTTCTGCCCATTGCTCTGGAACTGGGGTGTGCGTGGGTTTAATGCCTGGCCTTCAGCTCCCTATAATTGCTGGGTAAACTTAAGGCAGGCAACTCAATCTTCCTAAGGAAATGTGTGGCTAAGTTTTCTCACCTATAATATTAAAAAGTAACAGTATCAACTTAAGAGATACTATATATACAAGGAATCTTCATTAAAAATTGAATATAAATTGCAAAAAAATTTTGAAATACCAGTACTTTTGAGAGTGAAAGAATGAATGAATAAGCAATTTTGGTAACTCAGACTAGGAAACAGAAACATGAAAGGTAGGAAAAGTCAAAGAAGAGAAACTTAAACTGTACATGGAAAATGAAATGAAAGAATAAAGATTACTTTAGTGCAAAATATTTGGAAATATATGCATAAGTTACTATAATCTTCCCAGGCAAAACACACTAATTATTATTAACTGCTATCACTGATTTTAACAGAAACACTAACATCTATTTCATATTATATTCTCTTAAAGCTTCCAAATTTTTTCCAGTTGTTATTTTGGATGTCAACCCCAAACCAATAGTCTAGATCAGTTCCTGGCACACAGTTAGCATACTCACTGTGCTTCTGAATGAAAGAATGAATGAATAAGTAATTTTGGAAACTAAAATTGAGAAGTAAAGACATGAAAGGCAGAAAAGATCGGTAAAGCATTTCAATTTCTAATCCAAAGACTCTCTGTCTCTAAAAAGAGAAAAGGGACCTTTTCCCTCCCTATGAATTGGTGGAAATTTTCAGCAGAAAGGAATTGTCTAGAATGATTTTAATGAGTTCCTAAAAAAAAAAAATACACCCAGAGTTCTACATGAAAAAATACTCGTTTAAAAGGGAGAGACCCTTTGGAAATAAATAACCATCTCTCTCTCTCTCTCTCTCTCTCTCTCTCTGTGTGTGTGTATATGTGTGTGTGTGTGTGTGTGTACATATATGTGTGTATACATACATACACACATATATGTGTATATAAATTATAGATGTTATTAGTAACAAATTAATTTTTAACATTGGCAAGTCCTGAAATGAGAAGGTTCTAAGTTCCTCTCAAAATGTTAAAGGCCTGAGTTGAGTCTTAGCAAACAGGAGAGTGGAGGATATTAACTCACTACCTGGGAAAGAGGTTGGCTGTTCCCCAAAAGCCACTAGCTCAGGTCTTATTACCACAAGCTACACCTGATTCTCTTTCACAGACACCTCACAAGCCATCAATACCTCTATCTACCTTATCACCTCTCCCAACAAGGCATAAGACAAATATGTTAATAGCTAATATATTCATTAAAAGTTGTTGCTCAGTGTTACATTCAAGTCAGTGAGAGCAGTAGATTTACTCCTCCTATACCCATGATGACATCAGGTAGTGAAATAACTGGTATACACCTGCCAGAACAAAGAGCGGGGATACACAACCATTTCACGGTAACTGACAAAATCAGCCTTTTGCATCCCTCTCCATGGGAGAAAAGGCCTTACTGCTGGGATTGGAACACACACAATCGACCAAGTTCCCTCTTCTCGGGCAGGCGTTGTAGCACAGTGTGTCACACTGCTGCTGGGGACACCAGCATCCCATACAGGACTGCTTCCTGCCTTCCCTTCACATCCAGCTTCCTGGTAATACACCAGGGAGGCAGCACGTCGGCCCAAGGACTTGGGTTCCTGGTACCCACACAGCAGACCGAGATGGAATTCCTGGCTCCTGGCTTCAGCTTGACCCAGCCCTGGATTTTGTGGGCATTTCGGGTGTAAACCAGCAGATGGAAGATCTCTTTCTGTCTCTCCCCTTCTTTGTCACTCTACCTTTCAAAGAAAATGAAACTTTTAAGCATCCTCTTCTTGTACAGCAGAACCTGGCCAGTGTTTGATTCCCTCGATCTAAACTATGTGGATTTTCTACATGCAAGAGGCCATCATAAGTTCATGGAAAATGTGTATTTGAAAAGACTATGCATGGATTAAAAAAAAAAAAAAAACAGAATTGCACAAAAGTAAACACCTTTTTATTCCACTTTCCATAAACTTTTTGAAGTCCCCTCCTACATACGAACACATTTAATTACAAACTTAATTCAGCTGATTTGATTACAAATAAGACTTCTTGGCCTAGAAGTGATTTTTTTAAGTGACTTCATTCAACCTTTGGTCTGTAATTAATTATAACTAACTTTCAAGAGAGAATCTTGTTTTTTTGCATTCCCAAGTGTTTATTAAAACCTCTACATAATGAGGCACAATATAAAGTTATTCAAAACAAGACTGAAAATGGTGGAGGTAGTCTCAAAATTATATTTTTAATTGAAAGAAATGACTATATAAGGAGCTAGAAAAAAAACAAATTCAATTTGTTTCTGATGAATTAACAAGCAGTACCTACTGATCCACACCGAAGTGCATTTATTTAATCTTTTCAAAGATACAGAAGGGCTGGGCATTTGGACTAGCAGTTAAGATGCCCACATTTTACATTGGAATCCCTGGGTTCCATTTCTGGCTCCACCTCCTGATTCCATTTTCCTGCTAATGCAGATCTTGGAAGGCAGCGATCACGCAAGTAACTGAAGTCCTGCCACCCATATGAGACACCTGGACTGAGTTCTGAGCTCCCAGCTTCAGCCCCGGCTGGCTTGTTGCAGGTATCTGGGAATGAACCAGCAAATGCGAGTGCACCCGTGCACATGCTCGCTCGCTCTCTCACCCTCCCTCCCTGTCTTGCCTATCTACCTCTCAAATAAGTTATTTAAAGGGACAGAAAAGTACCATGATCTGGGCTAGTTTACACACAGTCATCTAAAGTCCTTACATATTTTTACATTTTATATTTATGCTTACATCACATCTAATATTATTTTCTAATCAGGCACCAATAAGGCTCTTCCATTCTTAACTCATTTTTCCAAGTCCTCACTTACTTCGCCTACTCTGTTCAAAGATTTTAAGCTTTATTCTAACCAAAGCTGTGTCTGGTTAAGTTACAGTGTAACTAACCAGTTAGTAAAGTTTAGACAAGCTGGAACTCTTGCATCCCTGCAATACAACCCTTTCTCTTTAATTGTCAATTTGATACGCCCACCTTCCCAGAATGCACCCATTGCATCCAGGACCAGGGTGCATGCTCACACCCAACTCTAGCTGTATGTCCAATTGGGATACCACCCCCTTCCTCATAAAAGCAGGAAACAACTTTCTTTCCACTGCAGAACACACACTTGAACGTACCATCTCCTTGCTTTCTCTCGGCTACAGACTGGTTTCGGACCCACCTCTCCCGCTGAGGTACTGTTTTTGGTTTTCTCTTTCTTTCTCATTTACAGGTAACTCTTTGGCCTCAGCAAATGTTGGGCATTTCTCAGTGTGGGGCAGCCCACACTCACATGTGAATGTGTGTTTTTTCCCTTGCTGTTAAATTCTACTCCTGTTGGCACACAATACCAGTCTCCACTTGATTTTTCTATCTCTGCTGGAGGCAAGAACCTGGATTAAAAATATATTCATTGCCCATTATTAGTAATGGACATATCCTTAGGACCTGTCCGCAGGAGACACTCATATAGGTTAGCAGAATGGATTAGGTGACTGAAAGCACATCCAGTTATCTAGCACTTAGGCTATTTTGAATTAAACACCACAGATACATAATCACCTGCATGATTTCCTCTGACTACCAGTGCCAAGTGCCACCAAGACATGAGCTCTCTAAGTAGATGTCTCCTTCCTCAAGAAGACGAATAGCCACACCACAGCCAGGGAGTGCTTGAGAAGCTCATGTGTATTCACTGCAGGAGCAGAGACAGGGACTACTGTACTCTTCCTGCTCACACTCTGAAGATCCTACACCTCCTTAGCCCCTCCAGTAACTCCCTGCATAATCAGAGAGTCTCCGTGCAGAGACAGGAGAGGTTTGCTCAGTATCCCAAAGTCTCCTTCTATGGCTTGGTTTAGGCTAATATTTTCTTATGTGCTTTTTTTTTTTTTGCAAGCATAGTTAAAAAGTATGGCTAATATAAAGATATAATAGTAAAACCTGTTAAGACAGTGAAACACGTATTTGAAAAGTATGCAGTAATGGTGAACTGTGCCTTATGTGTATTCTACTACAATCACGAGAGTAACTCATGTAAGACGGAAGACTAACATCACGAGGCAGGACATATGCTGTCTATTACAGCTGCATAATGGGACCCAGGGGAAGAATTCCATCATCCTTACAAAAGCACCGAAGAAACAAAGGCATCAAAAACAAACAAACAAAGTCAGACATTCAAAGGGAGGAATTCTGCATGCCATGGTAAAGCTGCTTCTTCTTACAAAAGAGAAAAAAGAAACGTCAAAATCTTTTCCACATCCCTTGAACCACAGTGTCAAATTCTCCTTTTAATTTACTCATTACCCATGGTATACAAGGAAGCCTCCCTTGAAATTAGGAATGCACTCGGGGAAAAAACAATACTCCAAATGCAAGAAGATTAAGGAGTGGACAAACACGACCATCCAACACGTCATAATCATCTAATCTTTGCACACTGGTCTCACACAACTGCTAGGCTGCAGTGAGGGGGTAAAACTCTCCTTACCTAAACGAATGTGAAAAAGCTTGCAATCTGGAAGAAGCCAGAGTAAGCATTAAAAAAGAAAGAAGTTCTGATAAATCTAAAATAATTAAATCATCTACTTTTTTACAATGTTTTAGCTGAACTCTAAAGTGCTACCCAATTCAGTCAGCAGAAAAAGCAAAGAGAGCACCTAACAGATACATATATAATATATATATAATGTATATATATATCAGTATCAAAAGGGTTCAAGAAAGCTACGCTTATTACATCATATTTAGAATGAAAGTCCAAATACAGTGAGCAAAGAATTGAATTCTTTTGGTTCAAAGAATAACACAAGTACATTGATTGATCAAACCTACCCAACAAAGAAAATTCTGGTTGTAAAATCTAATTCCCCCACATAAGAAAAATACAAAGTCATGCAATCTGAGCATTTAAACAACACACAAATCTTGCATGCCAACAGAAGCACAGCTGACTCAAACCACGTTTGTCATTTTCAGCACTAGTCTAGTCCACGCAAGTGGAGGGAGGCACAAAAGCTCTTCTAGGTAGTTTTATCACAAAGGCAAGAAAAGTTCTGCAGACTCATCTAAAATACAAATGCAAAACAAAAAGCAACAGCTTCAAAATCAAGATTTGCACCTAAGCATGAACGCAGATAGTTTACGGGTTAGTACAAATTAGGGCACAAATGAGCATGTTGTAATCACACCATGGTATAAACACGTCACACACCGAATGTGAAGCCGGTTCTCAATCCAAGCGTGCACGTCAATGCTCTTGGACTTATCCCCAGGAAGACACCAAGCTCTGTCCAGTCACGAATTAGCAACCACCAGACATATACTTACCCTCGTACCATCAAGGACTAAAAAAACACAAAAGTTCACAACCAGAATTTTTCACGTTATCTAGAAAATGGACTCCTAAGATGACCATTTTGAAGTTAGGATGCTATGCCTAGAAGAAGTCAGGCATGCAAATGAGGTGTCACTGTACAGGACGGCCCTCTGTCACTTTAACAGAGGAGAACGAATGCATCGGGATCGCAGAGCCAAAGACAGGAAACAAACGCAACCACAGCAACCCTGCAAGCAGCCCCGGCTACCTGGTGAGCAAGGAAAATCTAAGACATACTTTACGTCTTCCAGCTTTTTGGTGATGACTGAGCCAACAGACGAAAATGCAGCAGAAGCCTTCTGCCCGGCCTGAGACAAGGTTTCAGATGTCTTCTTGTATCTACGTGAAATGATAAATGGGGAAAAAAGGAAGACATTAGGCCGTCTCTAATATCTGTTTCTTTTTTTTTTTTTTTTTTTTCAAGTGCATTGGTGAACAACTGCTGGAGAGCTCTCAAAAATAAAGTGTTGTTCAGAACTCCCTAAAGTCCTTCATGGCCATCGAGCAGCTGTACCACATCCCCTTCGATTGAACCAGCATTTCGGGTGCCGTCTTCTGCTGTGCACTCATCTAGCTGAAAAGACAGGGGCCTATCAAGACAGAGCCAAAGAATTCATGGTAAAGGCTACAAATAGCCGTGAAACAAGGATGAAAATGAGCCAGAATCTGAAAGAAATACCCCTTGTTCCTCCCTTTCCCAGATAAGCCTAGCAAAACCAAAATGCATTAAATTCCTCAGATACCTTTGACAACTTTATCTCCCAAAATGAAGCAAGAAGTAGGTCAGGAGAGGTAGGGCTCATCTATATTTTATTACACAGACTTTTATGGGCATAAAGCTTTTTTTTTTTAATATGCATGTCTGTGGAGCTACCAAATAAAGACTGGCTGAACTCTTGGAGTATACAAAATACTTTAAATGATCCTAATGTGATATTTGCTGTAACACAAGGGTATAATTTATCACTTCCCTCTTCCCAGCTACCAAGGAATAGAAGGGAAAAGCAAAAACACAAACAACAGAAGACAATGGCACCTACCAAAAAGGATAAGATCCACACGTTGTACAAATGAATGTACTTTTACTTTCAAGATCAAATAGCAAAACCAGATGTGCTTATTGCAATGAACTGAAAGGAGAGTTTCCTACATGTTTCCACACTGCCGACCTATACGGGAGGAAAGTGGACCAAAGCAGCTAGCTCACTGCGCATGGCTAAACTTTAAGACAACTCCCAAGTTCACTGGCTTGGCAGCTGGGACTGAATACTGAAAACCGAGAATGCCCAGAATCTGCTGCAAGAAGCACCTTATGTTGGGAAACAAAACTGCATTATAATAATGCTGTGTAATTTGGGTGATCAAAAGGGAAAAAAAAAAGTGGGACGGGCATTTGTTGCAGTAGTTAGGATGCTACTCGGGACACCTGCATCCCATAGCAGATGCCTACATTTGAGCCAGGGCTCTGCTTGCAATTCCAACTTTCCGCTAATGCGCTTCTTGGGAGGGGAGCAGGTAGTGGCAGGCAGTGGCTCAAGTAGTTGGTCCCTGCCACCCATGTGGCTCAAGTAGTTGGTCCCTGCCACCCATGTGGCTCAAGTACTTGGCTCCTAGCTTCTGCCTAGCTCAGCCCTTGGTTGCTGTCAGGGGTGAATCAGGGGATGAGAGAGGCAGTGTGTCTGCCTTTCAAATAAAATAAAAACAAATTAATAAATAACACACTGCACATATCTGGCAAGTTATTATACAGTGGCACACCCCTTAAAGGCAGAGGATACATTCCAAGACCCTCAGTAACCTGGAATAATACCACACCCTGGATACACTGCATTTTCTCCTATCCAGCTACTAAGCTACTAAGGTTAGCAGCATATACAACATGGATACACTGCACAAACAGAGGATTCCCATCCCAGGAAGGACACAATGGCACGCCATGAGATTTCATCACACTACTCAGAATGGCATGCAGTTTAAAACTTCTGAACTGTTTACTGCTGGGATTTTCCATTAATATTTACAGACTGTGGTTTAAAACAAAAGTGCAGATAAGGGGAGACTACTATGAAACAATGTTGGAACTTGAATTTTATTTCCCCAGCTCATATGTGGGGCTGGTTTTCTCTCCATTCCCTAGAACACTCTGGGAAACTAAGACTCAGACACACTTGAGAATGGGAAAGAAGCGCCCTTTGCAATCCAAAGAAAAGTTGCAGTAACATGCTCAGCCCCTTTTTCTTCCTCTCCCCAGACAAAAAGTGCAAAAGTGTCCTTGACATTCTTAGGAAAACGGATGACCAGGGAACATACGCGGACGTTGCCGTCACATCTTGCCACCCTTTGGCAATGTTCTGCTTTAGTTCCTGCAGTGAGTTGATTCCCAGCTTCCGCTTGATCTCTGCTAGATGCTTCTCTTTTGCTGCTAACACCTGAGACAGAGTCTGGATTTCTTCTTCTACCTATGAGAAAAGGGGGAAGAGGAAGGAATACAGCAAGTCATTGAATAAGTTAACGTGATCAAAGCGAAACTACATGGAAAATTCTATAGCCATTATTACCTTTTTTTTTTTTTTTTTTTTTTTTGGCCAGGCAGACTGAGACAGTGAGAGAGAGAGAGACAGAGAGAAAGGTCTTCCTTCCCTTGGTTTACCCCCTAAGTGGCCGCCACAGCCAGCGCACTGCGCCAATCCAAAGCCAGGAGCCAGGTGCTTCCTCCTGGTCTCCCATGCAGGTACAGGGCCCAAGCAAGCACTTGGGCCATCCTCCACTGCACTCCCGGGCCACAGCAGAGAGCTGGACTGGAAGAGGAGCAACCGGGACAGAACTGGCACCCCAACCAGGACTAGAACCCGGGGTGCTGGCGCCGCAGGCGGAGGATTAGCCAAGTGAGCTGCGGTGCCGGCCTATTCTTACATTTTTAAAATCCACTCAATCATCTGTGTTAAAGACAGTATGCAGTGTTGTTAAGTAGATTGTTTCCATGCTGATCCCTCCCTCTTGGGCGGCTCTGTGCTCTTCCAATGTAGCTCTTCACTGTCCCACCTTGAGTTGTCCTTGACCCTCCACCCCCTTCCTACACTCCTGACTCAGCTATCTCAAACTAGTTAAGAGCTCAAAATGTACTCTGCACAGGTTAACACTCAAAGGAGCTTACCATCTACTCTCCTGAATTCTGGGTCTGCCTTTCTGGCTAAGGGTTCCTACCCAAACACTCACAAAACCTCGTATTTTTACACTATCTCAAAAATAATCTCCTCCCCACCACCACCACCACCAAAACACATACAACCAAGCCAAACCAAAACCCAACCTTTCTGTGTAGTTCACATTTGTTCATGCTGGATATGTCAGTCCCAGCAGGTGCCAATCCCACAACCACAATAAACCAAGCTGCGTCCCCTGAGAACCCTGAGGAAGATTCGTGTCTACCTGACTGACCAGACCCAGCAGGGTGGGTCCCTGACCCAAGTACTGCCTCCTGCTCAGTGGGCAAGAACCAGTGGTGCATCACCCAGAATCTGCTGTGAGAGACTGAGATAACATTAGGAGGAGAAGCTGGAAAGACTGAGAAAGAAGCCTTGAGGTACAGCTAGGGCACAGGGAGAGCGTGAGACTGGGAACGTTTGCACAGACGCGAGGAAACCAACTGTGAGCAGAAGCTATGATGAAAGGAAAAAGAATACAAGAAAAGGCTAAGTCAGGAAAACAGAGGGAGGGGAGACTCAGAAACACACACACCCCACGGAGGAAAGATGTCTTATACCAGGACATTGAAAACCTGAGTTCCTAAAATCTTTACAAATGCTTCTCCTGGACTGTTAGAGAGACATTTTCTCAGCCTTGACATGCACAACATCTCCATGATTTCAAAGGCAACGTGGCCTTTAAGAACAACATTCATGGGGATTTCACAAATTTCACGGAAAAATGGAATTAAAGGTACGTTTGTGGGCGGGTATTTGGCACAGCAGTTAAGCTAGTGCTTGGGACACCCACATCCCAAATCAGAGCGCAGAAACAGTGCCCATATGGGATTGCTAGAGCTGTAGGCAGCAGCTTAACCCACTGCATCACAATGCTGGCCTCATGCCATGAAATTTAGTGCTGCTTGCAATGCCAGAATTGGCGATATAAAATATAAAAATGTAAAATAGTGTCACTGCTATCAAAAACACTTTGGCATTTCCCAAAAACAGTTAAACATGGAATTATCACATGACAAAGTTCACTTCTAAGTATATATGCAAAAAAACTAAAACTAGGCTTTTAATTATTTGTATATAAATGTTCCCAGCTCACTATCCACAAGAATCAAAAAGTAGAAAACACCCTCAACGTCCATCAGTGGATGAATCTGAATAAACAAAATATGCAGATACATACATAATTCAGCCATAAAAAGTAATGAAGTACTGGGGCCAGCACTGTGGCGTAGCGAGTTAAGCCATTGCCTACAATGCCAGTATCCCATAATAGGGCACCGATTCAAGATCTGGCTGTCACACTTCTGATCCAGCTCCCTGCTAACGTACCTGGGAAAACAGGTCAAGATGACCCAAGTGCTTGGGCCCCCGCCACCAATGTCAGAGGTCTGGATGGAGTTCCAGAGTCCTGGCTTCTGCCTGGCCTAGCCCTGGCCATTGTAACCATCTGAGGCATGAACCGGGAGATGGAAGATCGCTTTCTTTCTCTCTCTCTCTCTCTCTCTCTCTCTCTCTCTCTCTCTATATATATATATATATATATATATCTGCTTTTCAAATAATAAAATAAGTAATTCTTTTAAAAAAAAACAAAAGTGATGAAGCACTAACACATACTATGCACAGATGAGCCTCAAAAACTCTGTGGTGAATGAAAGAAGCCGGATACAACAGGGTCACATATTGCATGACTGCATTACGTGGGAGATTCAGAGAACAGTGAAATCTATTCCAGACGGAAAGCAGACTGGCTATTGCCAGGGCGCGCGGTGGGGGCAGGGTGGGGTGGGGGGGACTGAGGAGTGACTGCTTACTGAGTGCAAGGGTCTCCTCTGCGGTGAAGAACAATGCTTGGAACTTGAAAGAGGTGCCAGTTGCACCACACTGTAAATGTGCTAAAGATCACTGAGCTACGCACCTTAAAATGGTACATTGTATGTTGTGTGAATTTCATGAAAGGATGGAAGTTCAGAAAGAAGGAAGTGAGGGAGGGAGGCAGAGCAGGCTCAGAAGTGCCCATCTCAACACAGGCACGGAGGCAGCTGGAGAGCCAAGTGCGTCCTCCTCCCCCCTTTCTATATCACACCCTACTCCTCAGATCCACTGACCACGTAATCACCTTCCCATATGAAAACAGACACCACGCTCTTCTCTCTGCCCTTCCCCACTTAGGACAGCCACCCCCCACACACCCGGGACTTTCTCCCCACCCCCCCACACCCGGGACTGACTCCAAGCTATTACTGTAAGCTTTGGAAGCACAAGCAAGTGTACATTGTCAGTGCAGAACAAGAAGTTCATAGGGGAGATTTCTGTACCTTGGCGAGTTCCCTTCTCAGCTCTTCTTGCTCCTCCTCAGACAGCGTCTCGGTGGCACTGATGGTGGCCGCGGCATCTTCTGCTTCCTCAGGCACCGTGTCCGTCCTCAACAGACCTTTGTGGGGATTGAAAATAGTCTGTAGCGTGAGAAGGTAGAGGAATACTCTCTTCAGGCTGCTCCCTGCCGGAATAGAGCTGAACGGGTTAGAGCCACACACCGCCTCTCTGCACCTGCAGGCAACCTGGCACTCCGAGGGAAGGACCCCAGAAAAGTCTGGGCCAGCACCTAAAGCCACTATCTCAGACCCTGCCAAAACACAGACTCAGGAAATACAGTCTGCTCACCGGTGCTGTCTGTACTCTGTCACAACGCGGTTACCACAGAGCAAGAGAGCGCTGGACCAGCGAACCTCCAAGCTCCTCCATACAGACAAGGGGGAGCGGCTTCCTGTGATGGCCAATCCAACACTTAAACCGCAGTGAAGCAGCCATCCCCCAACAAGCGCCGTGCCCGAAACTCTCTTCCATCTCCTTCCATTGGCTAGTGGAGGTAACAAACCTTACAGTCAGATACCCCTTGTAAAAACAAAACAAAAAGAAAAAACCCTAACACACTCATGCTGAGAGGTTCCGTCTTACTTAAGGCCAACATACTATATTCAGTCCCCTGTGACCCAGCCCACTGAGAAGAACTCTGCATTGCCAGGGAATGGCCAGCAGGGGTGTGGCTGCCTCTCAAGTCTCCCCTCTCTTCCTGCCTAACCCCATCCACAAGGTCAAGATGAGATCAGCAAGGCCCTCACACCTTGTTTGCAAAATCAAAGCAGGAAATCAGAAAAACTAGGTGTATGTAATACTTTAATGCAATATTTTAAAAAAAAATCAAAACTACTTCAAAGAATCCATGATAAACAAAATTCAAAATGAATTGTTTTAAAGATTATTTATTTGAAAGACAGAATTACGGAGAGAGAAGGAGAGACAGAGAGAGAGAGAGAGAGATCTTCCATCCATTGGTTCACTCCTGAAGGGCTGAGCCGCACTGAAGCCAGGTGCTTTATCCAGGTCTCCCACGTCGGTGCAGGGCCCCACGCACTTGGGCTATCCTCCACTGCTTTTCCCATGTGCATTAGCAGGGAGCTGCATCAGAACCGGAGCAGCCAGGAAATGAACCAGCGCTCATATAGGATGCTGACATCACAGGTAGCGGCTTTACCCACTACACTACAATGCCAGCCCCTACAAAAAAATTTTAAAGACTTATTTATTTATTTGAAAGGCAGAGTGACAGAGTGAGAGATAGAGACAGAGAGAGATCTTCCATCCACTGGTTCACTCCTCAAATCACCGCAACAGCTGTGACTAGGCCAGGCTGAAGCCAGGAGCCAGGAAATCCATCTGGGTAGTTGGGAGGAATTCATGTACTTGAGCCACTATCTGCATATGGAGACAGCTGGATCGGATGCAGAGCAGCTGGAACTCGAACCAGCACTCGGATATGGAGTTCGGGTATCCCAAGCAATGGCCATGTACAGCCATGACTCCCTCCCTCAAAATACCAAATTTTTAGGTAGACAGAATCAGCATTGTTATTTTTTTCTTAATGCCTCAGTCTCCAAAATGGTTCTGCACAAACAGCATTGTGACTAAACGTCTTTTTAAAATTTGGACGTTTTATCTAGCAGGGACATTTTTTGCATTAATTTTAACTTTTCATAAATAATGCATGTGATCATTGAGTTTTTTTGGAGTCCTTTTAAATGTTACAGCTGAGGCAAGTGCTTGCTGACCCCTCCTGCCTTATTCCAGCCACAGTCTGCCATCTGTTCCCATGTCCCAGGTCGGGGATTTCACAGCCTCCTCAACAAGCAGACGTTTTGCAGAGGGAGCCAGGGAAGGGTTCCTTCTCTCCCTGCTCCTGGCCTCTTTCTACCCATCAATGTCAAGGTCACAGTGTACGCCCCCCCAAGACCATTCTGGAGAAGTGCAAGATCAGCCACACAGGCAAGGTGATGTTTGCCCAAAGCAAGATGCCAGGCAGCAGGCGATGGACTCAATGGGCGGAGAGAAAAAAGGAAGGAGAACTGAACCACCCTGTGGAACAGGCAGCCAGCACTGCCACAAGCGCAAGGGCAGTGAGGCAGTGAGTGCACTAGTGGAGTCGTAACAGACAGCGCACAGGTTACCAAGGCGTTTAGGACAGCATCTACTGTATGTTCTGTGCTTAAAGCAGGGAACAATTATGTTAACAATAATTACCAGTGCAAAACAATGCCTACCTGGAAAGTGGCCACACAACTATCAAAGGCATACAAGGCAAATAAGACAGTTCAAAAATCACAGATCGGACTGGCAAACAGAATCTGATTAAGGTTTTTTTTTTTTTTTTTTTTTTTTTTTTGACAGGCAGAGTGGACAGTGAGAGAGAGAGACAGAGAGAAAGGTCTTCCTTTTGCCGTTGGTTCACCCTCCAATGGCCGCTGCAGCTGGCGCACCGCGCTGATCCGAAGGCAGAAGCCAGGTGCTTCTCCTGGTCTCCCATGGGGTGCAGGGCCCAAGCACTTGGGCCATCCTCCACTGCACTCCTGGGCCACAGCAGAGAGCTGGACTGGAAGAGGGGCAACCGGGACAGAATCCGGCGCCCCGACCGGGACTAGAACCCGGTGTGCCGGCACCGCAAGGCGGAGGATTAGCCTAGTGAGCCGCGGCGCCGGCCCTGATTAAGGTTTTGAACACACAGATGACACCAGAATAGGTACAATCAAGAGACGGAAAATCTCAATGAATACATTGCTTCTGCAATTCTCTAAAATATCTTCGAATGGACTGTCCAAGAAATATTTCCATAACAGAAAACTGATCATGTCATTCTCCTGCTTAAAATCCTTATGTAGTTCCTTACAGTCATCAAAGCACACTTCACCTGCTTGGGTTAGCACACAAGCCTTACAGGAGCCATTTCCTGCTACCTGGCACTGGCACCTTTCATTTCAGCACGAGCCAAATTAAACCATGCACCAGGTGCTGTGCCATATTCTATCAAAAACCACTTCCAAGGACCTGTCTGTGCTTGTCAATATAACTTCTAGGGTGGATTATGAGATTGAGGACAGGAGACAAGCATGCAAGGAACAATTATATAAAGCAACACAAAGAAGCAAGACATAATTACCTATGAATTTACATAATTTTAATATTTTGCACGGAACTCCCAAATTCCCCAATTAGTACAAGGTCTCAGAAGCAAAAAAAATAAAACTCAACTGCCAAACAAGGTTTTACACAGCTACGACTCTATCATTCTTTTTAATAAACATTATTTTTGCAAATCTATTTAAACAAGAGGAAAAATATGATATCTGATTGCTAATAATTCTTTAGGCATGTTGCCCATTTCCAAAAATAGTTTAAGAGGATTCTGATACTATCCAAGTGTTAGGTTACCAAGGAAAAGAAATGTCTCAGAAAATGGGACAACAGGATTGTCCACAGTTGGCTTCAGTATTGCCAAGATGACCTTGAGATTTTATATACAGTATTCCAGAAGATTGGCAATGCCATGTTTGCTTTTTAAACATTAGCCTGTAGGTGGCAGCAAATCATCAATATTAACATGTAAAGGTGTAGCTTGCTTGTTTGTTTATTTATTTATAGAAAGCTTTTATTTAATAAATATAAATTTTGTAGGTACAGCTTTAGGAATATATTGGTTCTTCTCCCTGCCAATACCCACCCTCCCACCCCCACTCCCGTCCCACCTCCTACTCCCTCTCCCATCCCATTCATTAAAATTCATTTTTAATTATCTTATATACAGAAGACCAACCCTATACTATACTGTGCACCCACACAGACACTCATAGTATAAAGTACTGTTTGAAGACAAATTTTACTGTTAATTCTCAAAACACAATTCATTAAAGACAGAGGTCCTACATGAGGAGCAAGTGCACAGTGACTCCTACTGTTGATTTAACAATTGACACTTATTTACGATGTCAGTGAGCATCCGAGGCTCTTGTCATGAGCTACCAAGGCTATGGAAGCCTCTTGAGTTCACAAACTCTGACATTATCTAGACAAGGCCATGATCAAAATGGAAGTCCTCTCCTCCCTTCAGAAAAAGGTACTTCCTTTTTTTGATGGTCCCTTCTTCCCATTCTTCCCACTGGGATCTCACTCACAGAGATCTTTCATTTAGGTTGTTTGTTTGTTTTTTGGTTTTGGTTTTTTTTTTTTTTTTTTTTTTTTGCCACAGTATCTTGGCTTTCCATGCCTAAGAAACACTCATGGGCTTTTTAGCAGGATCTGAATGCCTTAAGGGCTGATTCTGAGGCCAGAGTGCTGTTTAGGGCTTTTGTCATTCTGAGTCTGCTGTGTATCCTGCTTCCCATGTTGGATCATTCTCTCATAAAGGTGTAGTTTAAGATAATCAACTGATGAAAAAGATGGAAAAGAACACAAATATCACCAACAAAGCATGACAGTCATGACAGAATTGTTAACCACAGCCACCATTGTTCAGTACACTCTACTTACATCCAAACCTGAGCTAGGTGCTCCAAATACATAAAGACTTCTGCAACATACACAATACTTCTGTAACATGGGGAACACAAGCTTTCCCTGTTTTTCTAGATCTTGTCCTGCACATTCAGTAACAGAAAAGTATTTGGTATGAAGGCAGAGTCTGACTTTGGGGCAATGACATTAATTTTTCATTCACAACACAAAAGGTGGCAAATGGGAACATTTTATCAATTATTTAAGGCAATAAATAATCCCCAAAATTCTTACTTGTTCATTCCTTAATTTTACTGCTTCTACTCAGAATCGGTGGAAAGCTATTTCTAAAGGACACAGAAGAGAAAGAAATCATGACTGGTATATACTGGAGTCTTAAACACCCACTATGCAAGGGGGGACTTTCTTTGCCTGTCCACACTTTCCTCAGTGCTGGCCCTTCTCTGTATTTTCTCGTACAATTCAGTTTTAGCAAAAAGAGCCTTGCTAAGTCAGTTTAGTCAAAAGTCTCCATCTTCCCATCTCACTGTTTCCTCACAGTCTCTACTACCTTCCAGGTACTGTCTGATCACCTTGGCCAACCCAACAAGAAAACATCATCACTGATGTTCCTCTTAGTGATTTTCCGTTCAATGACCCTCACCCTGTCCCTAGGCTATCAATACCCACTTGCCCTGCTGTATTCTGGTTTAAACCTAACCTTTTGGAGCTGGTATTATGGCTCAATGGGATAGGCCACCACGTGGGACATCCATATCCCATATTACAGTGCTGGTTTGAGTCTCAGCTCCTCTGCTTCAGATCCAGCTTCCTGCTAATACACCTGGGAGGCATCAACTGATGGCCCCAGTACTTGGGTTCCTGCTACCCATCAGGGAAACCAAGCTGGAGTTCTGGGCTCCTGGCTTCAGCCTGACCCAGCCCTGGCTGCTGTGGGCATTTAGGAAGTGAACCAATATTTGGAAGATCTCTCTTTTCTGTCACTCTGCCTTTCAAATAAATAAGTGAATCTTTTCAAATAATAAACCCAGTCTCTCTCCCTGCAGGGAGCCCTTTGCAGTGGTCCCCACCCCTATGGCAGTAGTCCACAATAAAGTCCTCCTCACCAAGCTTTAACAAGAGTCACTGAGTAACTTCTTTAACAACACGTTATCCCATAAAGACAGAACTAAGCAGAACACCAAACAGCCAATACCGGATGAGGGGAGTAATATTTATTCCCACTAGGAAACTGTGGTTCTCTAAGGTGACACAGCTTGCCCAAACTCAAAAACCGAGATTAACACGTGGGTCTCACTCTGAACTCTTGCTCCTGCACATGTACTTTTTCATATAGAAAAACCGAAGTGTGAGGGCAGAACAAGGAAAGGCAGCTGAGACTCACTTCTCCAAGGCTATAAGAACCTGCAGGGATCCCTGGCCGGCAACTCACACACAGCACGAGAGAAACCACTGAAAGTCACACACGGCACTAGGGAACTCAAGTGCCTGAAAATGGATGACAACTCATTCCACTGGGTTAACAGTTTGTCACCTCCGTAATTCTTCCTCTAGCTGTGCAGACTGCAACCTGTCTTAAATTCCATCCATGGTATTCCCTGAAGACTTTTTAAAAGGGGAGTGACAAATCTAGCCATGTCTGTGAAAAAGGCCCTCCAGCAGCAGGGTGGAGGGTGGCGTGGACTGGGGACAGCCTGAGCTCTCACCGGGCTGCCCAACCTCTCACTGCCCGGGTGTCAGCCCCTGTGTCTCAGGGGTGAGACCGGAGAAGAGCAGCACCACGCCCATCTTGAGATGTATTTCTAGGGGCGGGCATTTAGTGCAGCAGATACGACACCCTACATCCCACATCGGAGTGTCTGGGTTTGAATTCTTATTCCTCTCTTGATTCCAGCTTCCTGCTAATGCACACCCCAGGAGCCAGCACGGATGGCTCAAGTACTTGAGTCTCTGCCACCCACATCAGAGACCTGGATTCAGTTCCTGGCTCCTGGTTTTGGCCTGGGCCAGCCCCAGTTGTTGTGGGCATTTGGGGGATGACGAAGCAGATGAAGCTCTTTGGCTGGCTGTCAAGGCCCCTTGCCTTTCAAATAAATAATTTTTAAAAGATACACTTTTACATTTTATATCTTTGAACTTGAGATGCATTGTATAACTGGTCCTCAAAGACTCATTTTGCCATAGTTGCTTAATCACCTGCAAACACCCTTCAATAAATGCAAAGTAAGTGTGACTCAGAAAATCCGAAATCTACTTATATACCTCCTTTTAAGAAAGGCTGTCTCACAGCCATTTTGCATGAGAAAAAATAAATAGTATATACTGAGCACTCCTAGGTGAAAAGTTAATTCAAGTAAGACAATGATATTTTGGAAAATGTTAACTCTTTTACTCTAAATATAACAAATTTATTTTATCAAAGTATATTTAGCAATATATATGTATCAAAACATCATATGGTACCCCAAAAGTATGTATAATTTTTATATGTCTTCATGTTTACAAAAATACATAAGAGTGTTATGGTCAGAATACACACCTGAACAAATCTAAAAGAATTTCTATAAGCAAAAAATTAAAAGTATTAAGTGGCAATAAATCATTGCCTTTTAACTGGCAGCATTTTTTCCCCTTTAATGAAAGACAAAAGAACAGTCTCTCTTATGGCCCGAGGTGGCTTAGATTTAAAGAAACAGGATACTACAGAGAGCTCAAGAGTAACACGAGCAGAGTAAAAGGCTCACCGCAGCTTAGGTGGGGAGGTGAGGATGCGGTGTGAGGGAGGGTGGTGGAGAGGAGGGGAGAGAAACCAGCTTCCAGTGAGGAAGAAGGGGACCCGCTCAGTCCTAAACTCCAGTCTCCGTGGCTCCAGCTCTGGGCTATAAAGTCCTGATGTCACTTCCTCATCTTTTCATTTCAGAATACACAGTGCCCAAAGCACAGCAACTGTGAACAGATATGTTATTTGAGCTGATTTATTGGCTAAAGATTTCATCAAAGCCAGTTTCTCTTCCCAGGCACAACCACCTACTGACACATTCTTCCACAAATTTCAGTTGAGGAAAGCAGGGGAGAGCCATTCCTGGAGAAACTGAGAGTGCCCAGTGAACCAGCCCAGAGTCTGGTGGTCCCACTCTGCTCCTCTGCCTGTGCACTACAGGTGCAGCCCCCAGGAGAGCAAGCCCCTCTCCCCTTCAGTTCTTCATCCTCGGCCCTCATTCCAGTTGAGACCACTTGTTTCCCTTCAAGATCTGCTCTGAGCGTCTATGAAAACATTTTAGCCATTTTCATACAATTTTAGATCTCAAAAGAATTTTGATTAATTACTTGAAACACTTCACTGTATTAAGATAAAGAAACTGGGGGCAGAGATTTTTTTTTTAAAGAGTAGAAAAAGAGACAAGCACGAGCTTTGAAATTAGCACTATGGATTGAAACACATCCACTTAAAAGAAACGTTCAACTTTCCTAACTCCCAGGACTTGTGAATGTATCTTTATCTGGAAATGGCCTTTGCAGATACAATCAAATTAAGACGGGGTTATACTGGGCCAATGCTGTGGTATAGCAGGTAAAGCTGCCACCTGCATTACTGGTATCCCATATGGGCACTGGTTCGAGTCCCAGCTGCTCCATTTCTGATCCAGCTCTCTGCTATGGCCTGGGAAAGCAGTAGAAGATGGCCCAAGTCCTTGGGCCCCTGCACCCATGTGGGAGATCCAGAAGCAGCTCCTGGATCCTGATCAGCTCACCTCCAGCCATTGTGGCCATCTAGGGAGTAAGCCCATAGATGGAAGATATCCCCTGTCCCCGTCCCCGCCTCTCTGTAACTCTGCCTTTCAAATAAATAAGTCTTTAAAAGAAAGAAGAAAAAATTTAAAAATAAATGATGGGGTTATACTGTTTATACTGGATCTCATCCAATAGTTGGGGTTCTAAGAAGGAAATCTGAACAGAGACCCAGCAGGAGAATGTCACATGTACACAGGGGGATGACTGCAATGACACAGGAACAGGATGGAGTGTGGCAGCTACCAGCCAAGGAATGCCACAGAGTGCAAGCAACCACCAAAAGCCCCAAAGAGGCAAGGAAGGCTCTCCTTACTGTTTCAGAGAGATTGTGGAGTTGATATCACCAGGACTTAGGACTTCATGCCTCTAGAACTGAAAGACAGGAATACTTCTGCTGTTTAAAGCCTCCCAGTTTTGTTAGGATAGCCCCAGGAAACGAATACAGATGAACAGGACTATAAGAATTCATCAGGGGCTGGTGTTGAGGCACAGCAGGTCAAGCTGCATCCCATATTAGAGCACTGGTTCAAGTCCCACTGTTCCACTTCTGATCCGGCTCCCTGTCACTGCACCTGGGAAAGCGACCGGAAATGGTCCAGGGACTTGGGCCCTTGCCACCATGCTGGGAATCTGGATGGAGCTCCAGGCTCCGGGCTCTGGGCTTCAGCCTGGTCTAGCCTCAGCTATTGCAGCCATTTGGGAATTGAACCAGCAGATCGAAGATTTCTCTCTCTCTCTCTCTCTTGAACCAGCAGATCAAAGATTTCTCTCTCTCTCTCTCTCTTTTCCACCCCCTCTCCCCTCTGCCCTCTCCTTCAATCTTTCAAATGAATGAATAAATAAACCTAAAATAAGTAATATTAATATGTATGATTTTAACCACAATTTTCAGTGTTCAATTCAGTGGCATTAATCACATTCACAGTTCCGTGTAGTCACCTCCAACACCTCTTTCCAAAACATGCTCTTTCTTGTGTCTTCATACATGTTATTTTCTCTCCCTAGATCCATGTTCGATTCATTTCACTGTCAGTTTAAAAGTCTCTTGTTCTTGAAGGACTTCCCGCAGACCTCATGACCCAGGCAGAGAAAAAGGCCCTACCTCCGGGTCCAACCTGGGTGCCACATCTACTGTATAGCACCCAGCCACAACTGACCAACACTTGGCCTGCATGCTCTAATCCCTGGCACTCTCTGGGTAAATGAATTACAGGTGTACACAGCTGGATTACAGGGAAATGAGAGAGGAATCCACTGTGGCTTCACTGTCCACCTTACATCCCCATTTATTTTATGCAGGACATTTGCACTTTTACCTTTTTTACAAAGGTTTTTCAATTGTAAATAGACACCAAGTATCACTTTTCTAAAGAAATACAACTTCTATCTCTGACATCATCTATGCAAAGGTTAGAGCAGGTCACCTAACTTTGTGTCACAGAAAAAGTAAGAACCCAAACACACCAGATTATATGGGCAGGGCACAAGGGCTATTACAGAAGGAATATGATGTAATATCATATTATACCCTAAAGAAAGCTGAACTAAGGGGGAAGAAGATGCCAGGAAAGAAGCCCAAGACACCCACTTCTGATCGGTATGTTAACATTGTCTATCCAAAAAAGAGTTTGCTAACGTATAATTGAGTCCTAGGACCTTCTCTGGAACATAAAATTACACAACTGTACACACTTCCCTAACACAGTCTTCAAAGTGACCACCATGGCTTTAAGGCCAGAGCAGGAATGAAAAACTTCAGTCTCTAGCATTGTTTCATTTAAAGCACACACAAGAGGAAATGCACATTCCACATTCTTCTTTTTTTTTTTAATCCAGGGACATAAAAGGAGATGACATACACTTCAAAGTCATTTAGGGATAATATCCACGAAGATCACAAGACCGAGATATTTTTTCCCGTGTAAGTTTGTGCTTGAGGTTCTTTGTTGTTTCTGAATTGTTAACAAATCTCAGATGTGGGAGGAATGTTTGGAGGTACCCACACCACGTTGGTTCACTTCAGGAGACAGGAAAAGCACTGGAGTCAGGTAAGAACAGCTTCCCAACCACAGCCTGAAGGGCATTTTGAGCTGGGTGACTGATTGTCCATGGTGGGGACAGACCTGTGCATTTTCGGTATAGCACCCTAGGCCTCTACTCCGAGCTGTCACATCCAGCAGGGACAGTGAACAATGCCTACAGGCAAAACCACCCAAGGTTGAGAGATAACCCTGAAGGCAAGGGAGCATCTAATAGGACTCAGCCAGCAGACACCAGCCTTCTGACACCATCCACCTTCCAGAGAGAGGGACATGGCAGCCTGGGCCACGAACGCACTCGATTCTTGCGGCTGTTATTTCCCCGAATTTATCCACGGTGAGAAGAGGAAAACCTCAGAGGGCAGATACGAGTAACTGTAGTTGAGGCAGCAGGGAACTTGATCCACTCCATCTAAGGAAAGAGGAAGGAGCCCCTAGAGCTTAATGAGCCAAGGTCGGGGTTATTATCAAGGCACAGAGACAGGAGGAGAGGAGAGGGTAAGCAGTAAGGCAAAAAGGGGAGGGGGGCCTGAGAGCCAGGGATCCAGCAGAGCAAGCAGGGTCCTGAGCAGCGACCTGTCCCCACCCCAGAAGCAAGGTCACCGCCAAGCCTTCACTTCACAGAGTGGAGGAGGGAGAAAAAGATCTCCAAGGCAGAACACTTGAGTTTCTCAAACGCTTTCGTTGCCCCTTCCAGATATTCATAGAGCGCCCCTTAAGTCTCCTTCTACTTTTTAAGGCAGGGGGGAAAAGTCAATTACTTCAGAGCCACCTCTTCTTCCCATCATTCCATCTTCCTTTCCCCAAAATTCCAGGGTACATCTAGCAACTGGTACACTCCACTAAACAGAAATCAATGTCAGGCAGGGAGAGATCTGGGGACCCCTGGAAGGGGCCTCTCCATCTTCTCGTGTCCTCCCTGAGAATCAAGAAGGTCTCCTGCTCGTCAGCTCTGCTCTGGATTTTATTTTGCAGACCCGGGGCAGGTCTGCTATTGAAGACCTCTGCAATCATGAAAAACTGCAGAAGTGATCTTCACTTCCCTAAAAACAAGTGAAGATGACACAGAGTAAAATTCATTGTGGGGCAAGGGGCTGAGCTGCCACCTGCTACACTAACATCCCATATCAGCGCTGGTTCAAGTCCAGGCTGCTCTGCTTCCGATACAATTTCCCGCTCATGGACCTGGGAAAGCAGTGGAAGATGGCCCAAGTACTTAAGCCCCTGCCACCAATGTGGGAGACTCAGATACTGAGTTCCTGTCCTGGCTTCAGCCTGGCCCAGCCATAGCCATTATAGCCACCTGGGGAGTGAACCAGCAGACAGAAGATAGATCCCTTTCCCTCTGTGTCTGTCTCTTTCTCTCTCTCTCTGTCACTCTTTCAAATAAATAATACTTATTTTTTTAAACAAATGTAAAAGAATGAAAAGAATTGTGAATGAAGGGATTTCAGGTTGGTGTTTCAGTCTTTTTAACCATGAGAGCATTAAAATGTCAGATTTTTAAAAATTGCCCCTATTTCCTGAAGTCACTAGAAATGACTAAAGGTGTTATAAGTTAGGGCTGTGTTTTCCTGTACGTAAGAAAATTCTTAGGAGGAAGAGAGATCTTACGCAAATAACGTTTGGGAAATGATCCTTTCAGATGTTCCTGGAATGGAAGAAAAAAATTGCAACAAAGGACTCCAGCTGGGAGCCCCTGATGCTGACCCACAAGGCAAAGATGGAATGGAATGTTCAGGGCCAGTAGCACATAAAGAATCAACAAACTACCCCCACAGCAAAACCCTGGGCCTACGTCATGCCTTGAATGATTAACCTGTTCTATAGCAGCCAGAACCAGAGATGTCTAAAGAAAATGTCAAGCACTGGTGTGAGAATCAAGATAAGTGCTTGTCCCAGCATAACAAACCACATCTGGAATTCGGTGATGTCACACTTCTCTAGGCCTCAGTGTTTACATCTGCAAAATGAACTGGTTCAGTGAATCAATGAATGAGTGAATGCAATGTTGAACCATGAACAGGAAGCACTCCTGTGGATGCTTGGGGAAACAACACCGAACAAAAAAAAAGACCAAGTAACATTGCTTAGTGGGGAATATAGATCCAAACGCTTATTATAAGGAAGGGTTGCTTCTTATTTTTTAAAGAGATTTATTTTATTTATTTGAAAGGCAGAGTGACAGAGAGAGGAAGAGACAAAGAGATCTTCCATCCTCTGGTTCACTCCCAAATGGCCACCAACAGCTGGGGCTGAGCTAGGCCGAAGCCAGGAGCTCCATCCAGGCCTCCCACATGGGTAGCTGGGACCCAAACATTTGGACCATCTTCCGCTGCCTTCCCAGTGGGAGCCACGAGTTGGATCAGAAGTAGAGCAGCTGGGACTCGAACCAGCACTCTGATACAGGATGCCAGGGTAGCGGGCAGCAACTTAACCTGCTGTGCCACAAGGCCGGCCCCATAAATCCAGGATTTTAACTGTGGGTTTTGAGATCCACTTAATAGAACCAGATGAGCATTTTTTAGAAAGAAATAGGGTGGTGTCGGCACTGTGGTGGGTAAAGCCACTGCCTGCAATGCCAGCATCCCATATGGGTGCCGGTTCAAGTCCCAGCTGCTCCACTTCCAATCCAGCTCTCTGCTACGACCTGGGAAAGCAGTAGAAGATGGCCCAAGTCCTTGGGCCCCTGTACCCACATGGGAAACCTGGAAGAAGCTCCTGGCTTCTGGCTTCAGATTGGCACAGCTCCAGCTATTGCAGCCAATTGGGGAATGAACCATCGGATGGAAGACCTCTCTCTGCCTCTCCTCTCTCTGTGTAACTCTGACTTTCAAATAAATAAATAAATCTTAAAAAAAAAAAAAAAAAAAAGAGGCTGGCGCCGTGGCTCAATAGCTAATCCTCCGCCTGCGGCGCCAGCATACCAGGTTCTAGTCCCGGTCGGGGCACCGGATTCTGTCCCGGTTGCCCCTCTTCCAGGCCAGCTCTCTGCTGTGGCCCGGGAAGGCAGTGGAGGATAGCCCAAGTGCTTGGGCCCTGCACCCGCATGGGAGACCAGGAGAAGCACCTGGCTCCTGGCTTCGGATCAGTGCGGCGCACTGGCCACAGCGGCTATTACATGGTGAACCAACAGCAAAGGAAGACCTTTCTCTCTGTCTCTCTCTCACTGTCCACTCTGCCTGTCAAAAAGAAAGGAAGGAAGGAAGGAAGGAAGGAAGGAAGGAAGGAAGGAAGGAAGGAAGGAAGGAAGGAAGGAAGGAAGGAAGGAAGGAAGGAAGGAAGGAAGGAAGGAAGGGAAATGGGGTAAGGTAAAGTATCAGTACATCATACATGATAAGGATAAGCTCTGGTTCACAAAATCTGGCTTCAGTTACTGAGACACTTGCATGTACAAGGACGGTGGGCAAGAGGTATAAAGCATTTCTCGATGTGGGACGGGGCTGCTAAAAAAGTGCAGTACCTGAAAGATCTGCTTTTGTTCCCGTCATTGGCCCTCCTCCCGCCCTTCACTCTGACTGCTTTTCAGGAACCTCTTGCCCACAGATTAAATCTCATCACTTTATTTGCTCCAGGCTGGCATTTCAGATAAGTATCAAAGACCACTCTCTTTATTTATCAGTGTTGTCAGCCTTCCTGAGTAGGGTGCCCTGTTACATCAGTGCCTTATCTCTGTACTACTTGTCTGCTGATTCAGAAAATGCACAGTGGCCGAAAGCCACGTGAACTCTGAAATTAAATGGTTCGGGTCGCCGGCGCCGCGGCTCACTAGGCTAATCCTCCACCTAGTGGCGTCGGCACACCGGGTTCTAGTCCCTGTTGGGGCGCCGGATTCTGTCCCGGTTGCCCCTCTTCCAGGCCAGCTCTCTGCTGTGGCCAGGGAGTGCAGTGGAGGATGGCCCAAGTGCTTGGGCCCTGCACCCCATGGGAGACCAGGAGAAGTACCTGGCTCCTGCCATCAGATCAGCACGGTGCGCCGGCCGCAGCGCGGCGGCCATTGGAGGGTGAACCAACGGCAAAAGGAAGACCTTTCTCTCTGTCTCTCTCTCTCTCACTGTCCACTCTGCCTGTCAAAAAAAAAAAAAAAAATTAAATGGTTCAGAATGCATTGGTCCTAAGAGCTTCTGCATGGAAACACAGAGGGTACCACACATGAAGACACATTATCCATCCCACATACACATTAATGTTCACCTGGCTTGCAGGCCTCTAGCGCTGAGGAGTTCCAGGCACAGGCACTGGCAGTCACTGTTCTGGGCTCCCGCTGTCAGCGGCTACTTCTGAAACACCGTGTCCACACCAGGTCACTGCTGATGGGGGTTTCTGCCGACTGAAAGTTCCCCTGCCCCTCCATGTCACAAACTACCAATTCTGAGCTCTCATGGGTATGTGAATTTGTTTTTAGATATTGCTGTTCACTGGGTTTTTTATGTCTTTAATCCGACGCAGAGATCCCTGGGAATTGTGAAAATAATTTTGAAAACTGGTCTAGAGGCCTACCCAACTCTACAACTCCCTTTGTTTTGACAGCAAAATATCCACAAGTGGCTATGACTGTACCCATCAAAGTGAAAGGAAGATGAAACCAGGAGCAAGGAGACAGCCCAGGGGCCAAGTTAAGCCTCAGCCTGTGAGGCCAACACCCCATGCTGGAGCACCAGTTTGAATCTTGGCTATTCCACTCCAATCAGCTCCCTGCAAATGCTCCTGGGAAAGCTGCGGAAGATGGCCCAAGCGCTTGGGCCCCTGCACCCACCCCTGGATGGAGTTCCAGGCTCCTGGCTTCAGCTTGGCCCAGCCCTGGCCATTGCAGCTATTTGGGGAATGAACCAGCAGATGGATGATAGATCGAGCAATCAATCTCTCTTTTTCAAGTAAAACTAAATACATACACAATTTAAAAAAAAAAAAAAAAACTAAACTCAAAAACCAAAGCCATGAAAGTTTTCATAGCCATCCTGAGTCGCAGCACGCAGACCACCAGGGAGTCCCTGCAGTCACAGCCCTCTGCGGAGGGCTGTCTGACATCATGGTGGATGCCACCATCCTTTCAGGAACTGGGTGATGCCCAGTCCGTTTATTACTGGGGTCCAAGGAGAACGCTTCCAGCTCCCCCAACACACATCCCACCGCTGCCCCCCAGCCCCTCTCTGTCATTGTCCCCATTTTTGCCTTCCAAGAAACCTAAGCTGCACTCCCAAAGAAGGCCACCAGTGGCAACCAGGACCTAGGAGGGTACTGCTTTAACACACTTCCTGTGCCGGCAAAGCTAAAACACTAGAACCTAGGTTTCATGCCGTACCCTTCCCCCAAACATCCCATGTTGAGCTTAGAAAGAACAAAATGCAACCCGTTCTTTATGAATAAAGAACAAAGTAACCTCTCCTGGGGACACCGGGTTGCCTGCCTGGCAAGCTATGGAGCAGGTCATGCAGCCATCTCCCAGCGCGGCTGTGGGAGAGAGAAGGGGCCTGGTTGATGGCGAAGGCTGCCTCCGGGCTGATAAACTAAGAAGGCCCTTCTCCTCCCTGGCCTTCAGACAACCTTATATGGCACACAACTGCAAAAGAACAGCGATCTTGAAGTTTTTCTTAAAACACACACACACACACACACACCTCTTGCCTCAGAATTTCCGTAAGCTGCTCTCAAAATTCTGTAACAAAATCCAGAACACCCAGCAGTAGCACCCTGGATGTATGTGACCAGTGCTTCTGAAGTCTCGAGTTAACCCCAGACACAAGTCAGGGTCCCACAGGCCACTGGAAACCCAGGCCTCCGGATTCTCGTTAGTCATCAGCTCCAGGAACTCAAAGTGGCCACCCACACACTCCGATGATCATGTAAGCATTAGTAACTTTAACATCTACCTTCCTGGTAAACATGTATTCTAGCCATCCGGCTGTCCCTCTCTCTGCTTTGAAGGTAGCACAGGTTGTCAGGCAGCCACAGCACAGTGACACCCTGGTACAACTCTGCGGGAAGACTTTTAAAGCCAGCCACATCGCCGTGACGAGTGACAGCTAGGTCTCAGCACAGCCAACTTTACAGAATTAGGAGTTACCGCATTCCTGAAGGGTCGGAGATCCGGGTGGAGAAACATTCCCGCCAGGAGAGAGGTAGAGGTAGCTTTTGTTCACGCCTGTGTCAAAATCAAACGGGGACTGGTAGTCCTCGTACAAATCCATCTCTTTACAATCCATTCCAGGCAAACGCAGAAGGCATGGCTCTGTGAGTGCCTGCACTCATCCCTCAGCTGAGCGCCGCGCTGGCCACAGACCCTTCACTCCGAGCAACCTCAACGAAGAACCAGCCCCGGGTTTCGAGGCCTCAGCTTGCTCCTGGGGCCAGCTGCGGCGTTTCCTTGTGAGAGCGTCACGCCCTCATGACCAGCAGGCCTATTTAATAAATGACTTAGCCCCAACAACCTTAGGAGGGGCTCTATCCACCACCTGTTGTTAATTTGGGCCAACAATGAACAACCTGGGCTGAGCTTGCTTCGGTAAACAAAGGAGGGCCAGGCTGTACAATATGGCTCAGACAAACGCCCAGGTCTAGCCAACATTAGACACGGGCAAAATTACAGCAAGAAACTGCAGCTTTCCAAAAAAAACCCAAACAAGTCAGCTGACCACAACCTCATCAGGGCAGAGTTAATCTTCTAGGACAAGAAAGGATTATCAGTGGGTAATCTCCCGCAAATGCCATCTGGGTGATACTTTTTTCCTCCCGGGATTACGTGAGAATTCTGAAAGGCACGCTTCCTGGTTTAGCAAATCAGCTTTCCAAGCATATAACCTGCTACAAACACCAAGCTAGGTTTCCATCACGACTGGATCTGGAGTGGAGTCTGCATTCGGGTCAGAGAATGTGTGTCTGATTTTCCATTCTTTCTCTTTTCAGGAAAGACCGTGCTCCCGTCAGCTGCAAAGAGGAGAAGCAACCTGGACGGCAGAGCTCCCAGGTGATCCTGCCCCTTCTTTGTTTGACTAAGGCCAGGGCTCAGCCGTCACTGCTGTTCACCTGTTTCCTTCTGGACAGCCTGCCCTGCAACGGCTGAGCCACAGCAGGCCTGTAAAACACAACGCTTCAGCCATCAAATTCACTTCCTTTCACCAAGTCCCCTAGCAGAGCCTTTTCATGCAAACTCTGGCCCCTGCGCAAGTGACAGCACTTAACAGCTCCTGCTGGTTCCAAAATGAAGCAAGCGGAGCAGGGGTTTGGTGCAGCACTTAATGCACAGCCTAGGAAGCCCACGTCCACTTCAGTGCCTGGGTTCAATTCTGGCTCCAGTCCAAGTCCAGCTTCCTCCTAACGTGCACTCTGGGCGGCTCAAGTACTTGGGTCCTCACAACCCTCACAACTCCTGGATACAGCTGGGCCCAGCCCCTGCTGTTGGAGGCATTTGGGAAGTGAATTAACAGATAGGAAAGATTCTCCCCATCTCTCTCTCTCTCAAATAAGTAAGAAATAATTTTTAAAGATTTATTTATTTATTCAAAAGGCAGAATTACAGAGACAAAAGGAGAGTCAGAAAGAGACAGATCTTCCATCTACTAGTTCAATTCCCCAAATGGCTGCCATGGTTAGGGCTGGGCCAGGCCAGGCAGAAGCCAGGAGCCAGGAGCTGCTTCTTTGTCTCCCACTGGGTGGCAGGGAACCAAGGACTTGGGCCATCCTCTGCTGCTTTCCCAGGCCACTAGCAGGGAGCTGGACTGGAAGTGCAGCAGCCAGGACTCAGAAGGACCAGCGCCCATATGGGATGCCAGTGTCACAGGCTTCAGCTTAACCCACTATGCCACAGTGCTGGTCCCAAGAAATAAGTTTTGAAAAGATCAAGAAAGTTAAATTGAAAGCAGCTACCTTCACCTAACTGGGCATGGGTCTGCCACTAAAGAACAAGTGGCACTGTTCAAACTTTTAAATCTACTGTATAAAAAGAGAACTTAGTTTGCTCTCTTTAAATGGGGAGTAAATATGAAACCTAATACATTTTAAGCATTAAAACATCAATGTGGGGGCCAGCGCTGTGGCACAGTGGGTTAATCTTCCACCTGTGGCGCTGGCATCCCATGTGGGCACCAGTTCTAGTCCCGGCTGCTCCTCTTCCAATCCAGCTCTCTGCTGTGGCCTGGGAAAGCAGTAAGAAGATGGCCCAAGTCCTTGGGCCGCTGCACCTGCGTGGAAGACCTGGAAGAATCTCCTGGCTCCAGGCTTCGGATTGGCGCAGCTCTGGCCGTTGCGGCCATTTGGGGAGTAAACCAGTGGATGGAAGACATTTCTCTCTGTCTCTCCCTCTCACTGACGGTAACTCTGCCTCTCAAACAAATAAATAAAATCTTAGAAAAATCAATGTGTAAAGCATACAAAATATATTCATATATAAATCAAGATAGCCTATATTCATCTCAAATTATGAGTAACTTGTAAATTCTTTGGTAGGTCTCACATTGTACTCTATATGTATCATGTCCTGAAGTTCTTAAAAAATTATTTATTTTATTTATTGAAAGAGTTACAGAGAGAGAGGTCTTCTATTCTCTGGTTCATTCCCAAATGACCATAAAGCCAGGGCTGGGCAGATCTGAAGCCAAAAGTCCAGAGTTTCATCCAGGTCTCCCACATGGATGCAGGGGCCCAAGCAATTGGGCCACCTTCTGCTGCTTTCCCAGGCCATTGACAGGGAGCTGGAGTGGAAGTGGAGCAGCCAGGACTCAAACTGGCACCCATATGGGATGCCGGTGCTGCAGACAGTAGCTTAACCTGCTATGCCACAACACTGGCCCCTAAAAGTTTATTTTTAACAAGAAATAAATTGTTATTTTTCTCCTAAAAGGCACCAAAATTTGGGCAACTACAAATGTTCATTTATAGAATATTTATTTAGAATATATAGAATATATATTTAGATTCTATATTTAGAAATAAATGGTCTCTTTTTTATTATTGAAAGAATGAACTGTCTGACATCCCTTCCAGGGAAGGGCCTGGCATCAGCACTAAGTCCCTGGGTGGGGTGTGGTTCACAGGGCCCTGGCCCTCTCCATACTCTGGGTTTGGCCACTGAACACAGGCAGGAAAACCACTGCGCCATGACCTGATTCGATCTTCCTCCTGCAGCCATAGCCATAGCAAGGTCATTAATACGAACACAGAAACAGTGCAAGCCACAGCCACCTCCATACTTCTCACCATCACTCGACCTGGCGCCCTTGACCTTCAGTGTTCACATCCACATTACACTGTCTCCTACCCAAAATGTCACCTTTTGGTCAGCTTGCCAAAGTCATTCATCCTTCAAGAACCAGGCAGATATGACCTCTTCTCAGAAACTCTCCTCTCCTTTCTCAGCTGCAGCATGGGGAGAGGGGGCGTGCCCTCTGCAGCCCATCTGTGCCTCTACAGCGCCCCGTCCAGGGCAGGCGCTGCACTCTCCTGAAGATTTGGCTCCAAATCAGTGTGGAATGAAAACAGTAATAAATAATGGCTGCATGAAATACAGGCTTTACTTGTAAATGTGAGGATTGAGAACTTTCAAGCAACCATCCAAACTTCTATCTGCTTAGGTACAACCTTAGGGTTGTTAGGTTAACAGCCTAGCTCTCTGAATCAGCTCTTGTTCTCAGCACAGCCTTGAGAAGAGTAAAGAGAGGGACAGCATGGGATGGCAGAAACCCCGTGGACTCAAGATTCAAGTACAAGGTAGAAGGGGGTTGAAAGAAATGAGAAATGGAAATGTAGCTTCAAGACCATTAAGGTCTTGAAGGACGAAATTTTATACTTAATATATTGCAGGGGAAAGGGGGTAGGCTAGACGTTTTTGAGCCAGGCACAAATAACATAAAAATAAGTTTAAAAAATGACCTTGGAAATGGTGCACAGGACACCCTGTAGGTAGAAAGGGGCTGGAGGGGGGACTCAGAAAGGGGCTGGGGCACCAGCCGGGAAAGCAGGAGGCGGCCTGTGTACCCATGAAGCTCTCTGTACGTCTGCTGTAGGCCACTGTCCCAAGGAAGAACCAGGTAAGACTTGGGCCAGACCTGCTGTACATTTCCACATGGCTGTTCCAAAAGTACTTCAGCATGCACACAACTGAATCCACAAATTTTCCTTATGATATATTCCTCTCTCTCAGTCTCCTGGGCCTGACCTCAAAGGAATCCTATCCAAATATTCTGCTCTGTAAGGAGGCACCACTGACCGTCCTCTACCCAGCCCACACCTTGTGCCTCCCACTCCTTCACTCTCTTCCATTGCCACTGACCACACCCTCCTCCGATCCACCAGGTTGTCCCAGTACACACCCGTCTACCGTCTCGTCATTTAACACCCTGCTTCCCTGAAGAATTCCCCCTCACCTGCTCCATGGGATCCAGAGGGAGAGATGACCACAGTTCCCACGTACTGTCTGGCATGGACACAGTGGACACAGCCCACGTAGACCCGTTCCTTTCCACAGGGACTGGCCTAACAGTAGCCACGTGACCCAAACACTGCTAGTCAGTGCCCTTCCCTGATGCTCATGGTAAGCATATTGGAAGACAGTGACTCTCCTCATGACCTGAAGCTGCAGGATACGTGGTTTGGAGGAGCTGGGGGATGGAAGGGGTAGGGTGGTTTCTTCTCTCCTGATGCCAACAGGCAAGAGAGCCAGGCAGAGACTGGAAAATGGAAGAAGCAGAAGCACAGCAGGCAAAGGGTGGAGCAGCAGTAGCTGAACCTGTGCACCCAGCTACCCTGGGCTTCGCAGCTACTAAACAGATTTCTGTTAGCTTCCCTTACAGTCTATCATTACAACTGAAAGAGCCTCAAAATACCTATTTCCCCTATCCCCTAGCCAGGTTCCAGACAAACCCAATTTTCCTTTTTCTTGAACACATCCTAAACTTGCCCTAGACTATTTTCTCAGTCTCTATTCCCTATATTTCCAGCTGTCAATTCCTACCCACAATCAAGCTCTACTTATTAAGTCATGTATGAACCATGCATGTGCAAGGGATGTTCATTTTAGATGTTATCACTCCCCAAGGGCCACAACAGTCAGCGCTGGCCCAGGCTGAAGCCAGGAGCCTGGAACTCCATCCAGATCTCCGCCTTGGGTGCCTGCCCAAGTTCTTGGGCCATCTTCTCTTGCCTTCCCAAGTGCATTAGCAGGGAGCTGGACAGGAAGTGCAGCAGCCAGGACTCAAACTGGCACCCGTATGGGATGCCTGCATCAGAGGCAGCCCTTAACCTGCTGCACCACAATGCCAGCCCCATGAAAACCATTCTTGATGCCTTTAAAAAACACAGCAGGTTTGAGAGCAGACTGTGTTGAATGACCCACATTTGTGAAATAAATGAAGAGAGAGATAGCAACTAACCAAAATAAAGTCCTGCCATACAACCCCGTAAGTGTCCATGCATGGCAGAGCCAGCAGAGGGCGCCCACAGGCAGCTCTCACATCAATTCAGTGCAGCCAGAGAAGGGCATTAGACCCCTCATGTTTACTGCCAACTGAAATGGAAGTAGGTACAAATAACTATAAAGTCAATTAAGGGTCTGTCTGCCTATTAATGCATCACTCAAATAGGTCAGCACAGACTCTCCCTGAAATTGAAAGACACTGAAGAGCCAGTCTGATTGAAAAGCTATGTATGACACACACACTTTACCTGGACAATAAAGCGCAGTCCCAGCATGGTACCTGCAAGCCACAGGTCATCTGACTAAGTGCATGCATCCCAGTGGCACAATACCAAGCCTCAAGGGACTCCTGCAAGCTGAATAAGGGACCACGGGCCACTGAAATAGTGAAGGACAGCAAGGGATTCTAAACCACTGGGAAAACAGAAACCTGAAAGTACATACAAACAGAAAATAAACAAGAAGCAGGAAAACATCCTGGTTATCACTGCAAAGATTCGGGCAGGAATAATCAACGGAGAACCTGAATCTAATCATTAGAAACATCAGAGAAATCTAAAAGTGGGGGAGGGGAATGCTCTACTTTTGAAGGGGGAAAGGGACTGCATTCTTCAAAAACAAGGCAATGGAAAGGCTCTTGGGGCTGGTGCTGTGGCACAGTGTGTAAATCCAACTCCTGCAACATCAGCACCCCACATGGGCTCTGGTTCAAATCCAGCTCCCTGCTAATGCACCTGGGAAGGTAGCAAAGGATGGCCCAAGTGCTTGGGCCCCTGCTACCCATGTAAGAGATCTGGAAGAAGCTCCCAGCTCCTGGCATTAACCTGGCCCAGAGCTGGCTGTTGCAGCCATCTGGGGAATGAACCAGCAGACAGAAGATCTCTCTGTCTCTCCTTCTCTGTGTATATAACTCTTTCTTAAAAAAAAAAGGAAAAAGAAAAATAAAGAAAGAAAATGATCCATATTAAAAGAAATGCAAAAGATGCAGCAGAGGCAGGTGCTGTGGCACAGCAGGCTAAGCCGCCACTCAGGAGGACAGCATCCCATAACAGAGTGCCTGGGTCAAGTACTGGCTAATCCACTTCTGATCCAGCTTCCTGCTAACTGTACCTGGGAAGGCAGATGATGGCCAAGCACTTGGGTTACTGCCACCCATATGGGAGGCCAGGATGGAGTGCAGGGCTCCTGGCTTAGCTAGCACAGCCCCAGCTGTTGCATCCACCTAGGTAGTGAACCAGAGGATGCAAGATCCCCTCTCTCTCTCTCTTTCTCCCTGCGTGTGTGTGTGTGTGTGTGTGTGTATCACTCTGCCTTTCAAATAAATAAGTAAATCTTAAAAAAAAAAAAATACAGTGGGGCTGGCACCGTGTCTCACTTGGTTAATCCTCCACCTGTGGCACCAGCATCCCATATAGGCGCTGGATTCTGGTCCTGGTTGCTCCTCTTCCAGTCCAGCTCTCTGCTGTGGCCTAGGAAGGCAGTAGAGGATGGCCCAAGTGTTTGGGCCCCTGCACCTGCATGGGAGACCGGGACAGGGCACTTGGCTCCTGGCTTCAGATTAGCACAGCACGCCAGCCATAGCGGCCATTTGGGGGATGAACCAACGGAAGGAAGACCTTTTTCTCTGTCTCTGTCTCTCTCTCTAACTCTGCCTGTCTAAAAAAAAAAAAAAGATACAGCAACTAAGGATCATACCTGATCCCACATGGAGTCCCCTACTGAAAGGAAACAAATTCTATAAAGGAGAATGTGGGTCAGTTGAAAAAACTGGAATGTCACAAGTTACATAAAAGTCTGGTAACAATTTCAAACTGACACAAGTTTATAACTGTATCATGCTTCTGCAAGAGAATAACCCTCTTGTCCAGAAATACGAAGTTAAACACTGAGAGGCAAGGTACCACCATGGATGCAACTTCCTCTCAAGCAGTTCAGAAAGTTAAACTATGTGTCACACATGCACTCGCATACACATGCACACACACACAGAATGATAAAGCAGATGGGGCGAAGGGAATCTGGGGGAGAATGCAGGTGCTCTCAGTACTATTCTTAGTGTTTCTACCTCTCTGTAAATTGGAGAAGAGTTTTTAACCATGGCCACAAAGAGCCTTCTGCACCAGACTGAGTATCTGGGGGAGAGCTGGGTGGGGGAGGCCCCTCTCATAGCAATCACGGGGCTGTGGTCGCCCAGGACCGAGGAGATCACAGCTCAGACACAGAGGGTACATCCTGCCTCCTGGCTAATGGAAGACCAGGAAGACCACCTCCTGGAGTGAGGATGGGATGGTTTGCATGGGAGGGTGGTTATGTGGGCAAGAACTGCTATAATCCAAAAGCTGTACTTTTGAAATTTATATTTATTAAATAAAAGTTTTCTATTAAAAAAAAACACTCAAGTTCATCCAGGACCAACTGGCTGTGTCACAACAAAACACATCAACACCTGCTTGGCCTTTTCAAAAGGGTACAGCCTGGAATTATAACACTGAAGAACAAACACTAAAATAAAGGCTCCATAACAAGAGAATGAAAGCAGACCATTCTGTCTAAGAGTATTAACGATGTATTTGAGAGCACAGTGGTCTCTGTGGTGAGATTATTGGAAGATAAAGAGGTTTTGTCCAAGCTAAATGTTTCCAATTTGCTGACTGAGTTTAAAGAGAGCCACGTAGGGTGCATAAAACACAACCACCCGTCAAAACCCTAAAAGGAAGAAATGAACTGGCAGCCACATTTTAATTTGGAAAAATTTCCACAATGCTTACACAGCTATTCCCAGCAACCAGAGGCCCACACGGAACACTTTTCCTTAAGGGAAAGGGAATTCCTCGCCCCAGTAAGCAACTTATTTAAAATTAATACTAATCACAAACTTTAATCATCAGCAGGCTGGCACATACCAAACACTCAAAATCAAACCACTCTCTACATCTAGGCAGCTCAACTTCCTTTTAAACAGCAACAAAGCTCATCAGGTGCAGCCAATGCATCAACTACTGAAAAATACATCACAAATATTGCTAAGTTTACTTCTAAATTTTATTAAGAAGCAGTCTTGGGGGGTAGGCAGTTGGTCTAGATTTTAAGATGTTGGTTAAGACATCTGGGGCCTCTAACCGACTGCCCTGGGTTTGATACCCAGCTCCACTCCTGACTCTGGCTCCCTGCTAATGCAGACTCGGGTAGGCAGCAGTGATGGCTCAAGTGGCTGGACTTCTGACATTCGCAGAGGCGACCTGGATGAAAGTCCTGCCTCCTACCCCAACTCCAGCTCCAGGCCTTGTTATGGACATTTGGGGAGTGAACCAATTGATGAGATTGTGTGTGTGTGTGTGTGTGTGTGCACATGCACATGTGAACGCATGCCTACACACAAACATACTCTGTCTCTCAAATAAATAAACAAAAAATTTTGTAAAGGAAACATTCTCATGCTGAAATTTATAGGCCCTCTATCTGAACCTGCTACTCTGGTTAAGAAATGTCATTTTCAATGCCAAATTTTTCATACTTCTTTTTTTTGAAAGATCTATTTTATTTATTTGAAAGAGTTAGAGACAGAGAAAGAGAGAGATCAATCTTCCATTAGCTACAAAAGCTGGTACTGGGCCAGGTCAAAGTCAGGAGCCTGAAACTCCATCTGGGTCTCCCCCATGGGTGGCAGGGGCCCAAGTACTTGAGCTATCCTCTGCTGCTTTCCAATGTGCATCAGTAGGAAGCTGGATCGGAAGTGGAACAGCCAGGACTCAAACCAGTGCTACTATGGGATGCCAGCATTGAAGGCAGTAGCTTAACCCACTGCACCACAACGTTGGCTCCTTTTCATTTTAAAGACAACAGAAATCCAGTGTTACAAGTAGATTCAGGAGTAACCTTTATTTTTTAAAGATTTATTTATTTATTTGAAAGTCAGGGTTATAGAGAAGCAGAGGCAGATAGAGAGAAGGTCTTCCATCTGCTGGTTCACTACTCCCCGGATGGGCGCACCGGCCAGAGCTGTGCCAATCCAAAGCCAGGAGCCAGGAGCTTCCTCCAGGTCTCCCATGCAGGTGCAGGGGCCTAAGCATCTGGGTCATCTTCCACTGCTTTCCCAGGCCACAGCAGAGACCTGGGTCGGAAGTGGAGCAGCCGGGACTCAAACCAGCGCCCATATGGGATGCTGGCACTGCAAGGAGCGGCTTTACCCACTATGCCACAGCACTGGCCCCAGAAGTAGCCTTTCATTGTGAAACCAAATCAATGCCGGAAGGCTTCAACACTTGACATTTCTGAAATATCAAATTTCGAAATGTGCATGTTTGATCTCTTACCCCTCCACGCCCAATCTTATTGCCTTTCAAATAAATATATTAATTTAAAAAATCATTATCAAACAAGTATTTATCAAAGTAAGATAGAAGTTTACTGATTCTAAGAAGTTCAGTATTTAAAAAGATGTAACAATAATTAATTGTACATTTCTAAATGGGTAGTCAAACGGATTTTGAATGTTCCCAGTACAAAGAACTGAAGAACAGCTGAGGTGATGGGGTGTCAGTGACCTAGATCTGATCACTACACATTGTATACATGTATTTAAATGTTACACTGCACCATAAATACATACAATTACTATGTGTCAATAAAATGTTTAAAACATGTTTTCTAAAGGATAAGATAAAGTTTAGGTAGGAAGGGAACAGGGAGTGGGAAAATACTTTCCTGAAAAGCAATCGGAACAAAGAAACAATGCAACTGCTGTCTTGCTGTCCTTGGAAGATCAACAGAGCTATGTGCACAATCTAATCATCTTACTTAAGATGGCGAACAGTGGACTCATCAGCAAACCAACTCCTTCTAATTCCTATGCACACAAGTAGATGTCGTTTCCCGTCTCCCTTGCATTAAGAAGTGGCCGTGTCACTAAGTTCCAGCCAAAAGAAAAATATAGCTATGTAACACAAGAGGCACACCCAGATTGCTGGCCAAAGCCACTGAGATTTGGGGGGCACTACCACAGCAAAATTTAGCATAAGCTGACTGACAGACATATCTCGCCAAAAATAGCTTCAGAATGACTTTTTAAATTCTTGTTTTAGAAACAAAGAGAGGATGTGGCCAGCATTGTGGCACAGCAAGTTAAGCTGCCGCCTGCAACACTGGCATCCCATACAGGGACTGCATTTAGTCCCAGCTGCTCCATGTCTGATGAAGCTCCCTGATAATGCACCTGCGAAAGCAGTGGAGGATGGCCCAAGTACTTGGGCCCCCACCACCCACATGAGAGACCTGGATCAACTTCCTGGCTCCTAGCTTCAGTCTGGCCAAGCCCCAGCCATTGGGGTCATTTGGGGAGTGAACCAGCAAATGGAAGATATCTCTTTCTCTCTTACTCTAACTCTGCCTTTCAAATAAAATAAATCTTAAAAATAAAAAATATAGGACGGAAAGAAGGAGGAGGGGGGAGAAGTATTATATTCTTAGAACTGTACCTATGAAATTTGTTCTCTGTGTATTAATATCCCATTAACATGAGAATTGATGAGAAAAGTAGTTACATTCCTCTTTTAATGACCATAACCCCAGATGAAAAAGTTTCCAAAACAGTGGAGATGGTTGCACCACAATGTGAATGTACTTAATGTTCCCGAATCATATATATTAAACTGGTTAAAATTGCACATTTTCTTTCTTTCTTTCTTTTTTTATTTATTTGACAGATAGAGTTAGACAGTGAGAAAGAGAGACAGAGAGAAAGGTCTTCCTTCCGTTGGTTCACCCCCCAAATGGCTGCTACGACCAGCAGCCAGGAGCCAGGTGCTTCCTCCTGGTCTCCCACGTGGGTGCAGGCGCCCAAGCACTTGGGCCATCCTCCACTGCCTTCCCAGGCCAGAGAAGAGAGCTGGACTGGAAGAGGAGCAGCCGGGACTAGAACCTGGCGCTCATATGGGATGCCGGCGCTGCAGGCAGAAGATTAGCCAAGTGAGCCACGGCGCCGGCCAAAAACTGCAATTTTTATGTTACATACATCCTACCACAATAAAAGAAAAATTTGACTATAAAAGTCTATATAATCATTCACACTTTAAAGTAAATTATCTGATCAAAATAAGAAGTTCAGAATGTTACAATGGGACAAGGGTAGGAGCAGAGAAACTGTGATTAAGGAATACTTGTTAAACATTGTAGATACCACTCCTTCTGGAGAACACGGCCAAGATCTCTGCGTGCAGAACTTATCCAGAAAACGCTGGGAGAACAGGAAGCTCCCAGACAGAAGCAGGCCTGGTCTGTTTGCCTCAGCCACCTAGGGCGCCTGTCGGCAAGGGGACAGACACTGGGAACAGGAGTAGACCACTGGGATGTCAGGGAGAGGAAAGGCGGGGGGTGAATGCCAGAGGGAAGGGTTGATTAGTGTGCACTAAGCTACAGCTAGACAGCACTAAGAAGTCCCGCGGGGCTGCTGTATACTGGGGAGACTACAGATCACATGAATGTGCTATTTCCCCTTTAAGGAAAAAAAAACTAGAAGATGGGATTTGCAATGTTTTCACTATAAACAAATGTTCAACCTTTGAGGAGATTCACATTAACCCTGAGGGGACAATGTACAATGTATACACCTACTGGAAACATCAGATAGTATCCCATAAATATGTACAATGTTTTTAAATTTATTTTACTTATATGAAAGACAGAGTTAGAGAGAGAGAGGGAAACAGAGAGAGAGAGATCTTCCACTCACTGGTTCACTGCCCAAATGGCTGTAATGGCCAGGGCTGGGCCAGGCCAAAGCCAGGAGCCAAGAGCCAAGAGCTGCTTCTGGGTCTTCCACATAGGTAGCAGAGGCCCAAGCTCTTGGGCCATCCTCCATTGCTTTGCCAGGTGAATCAGCAAGGAGCTGGATCGAAAGTACAGCAGCCAGGACTTGAACCGGTGCCCTTATGGGATGCTGACATCACAGGCAGAGACTTAACCTGCTACACCACAATGCAGGCCCTGTATGTACAATTTGTATGCCTATTTTTAGAAAGAGATTGGATCCTGGGCTGGCACTGTGGCATAGCAGGTAAAGCCATTGCCTGCAGTGCCAGCATCCCATATGGGTTCTGGTTCAAGTCCCAGCTGCTCCACTTCTGTCCAGCTCTCTACTATGGCCTGGGAAAGCAGCAGAAGATGGCCCAAGTCCTTGGGCCCCTGCACCTGCGTGAGAGACCTGGAAGAATCTCCTGGCTCCTGGCCTTTGGATTGGCACAGCTCCAGCTGTTGCAGCCAATTGGGTAGTGAACCAGTGGAGGAAGATCTCTCTCTCTTTTTGTGTGTTAACTCTTAACTTTCAAATAAATAAATAAATTTTAAAGAAAAAAAAAAGATAGATAGATTTCAAAAAACTAGCTTTATTCATAGTTGCTGCAAAGTGGTAGCAGCCAAGATGCTCTTCAGTAGGACAAGAAGTGGGTTCCTAAGGACAACGGAATGACACCCAGCAGTAAAAAGAAAAGAGCCATCAAGCCACGACAGGGCTTATATTCACCGAGTCATTAAACACTACAGACTATACGTCCAACTATATGACATTCTGGAAAATGCAGAACTACGGAGACAAAAATCCATGTTGCCAGGGGCCTGGGAGAGCGGAAGGAGAGAGAAAAAATGGGTTAAGCAGACAGGATTTTTAAGGCAGTCAAACTGCTGTAGCAATGGTGGATATAAGTCATTATGTCTTTGTGAAATTCAACTGAACTGAATACCAGTGAGAAATCCATAATGGAAACTGTGGGTTAAGATTAACAATTATAATAAATATTAGTCAATTATAACTAAAGTACCATACAACATAAGGTATTAATAACATAATAATGTGGTGCAGCAGGCTAAACCAACACTAGGGGCACCTGTGTCCCATAACCAGTGCCTGGGTTCCAGTCCTCTCTCTCTGATTCAACTTCCTGCCAAGGCATGCCCTGGGCGGCAGCAAACAGCGGCTCAGGAACCTGAGTTCCTGCCATACACAGGGGAGTTTCTGGCTTCCAGATCCAGCCTGGCTCAGCCCTGGGCCATCTGGGCAGTAACACAATGGACGGAAGATCGATTCTCTCTCTCTCTCTCTCTCTCTCTCTCTCCCCATCTTTCTGCCTTTCAAATAAATAAATAGAAATTTGAAATAATAACCTCAGGGAATACTAAGGAGATGAGGAATTTTCTGTGCTATCTGCTCACCTTTCTGTATGCCTAAATATGCCTTTAAAATTAAGTCTCATAAATTACTTTAGAAAACAAACACATTTCAGCTACTCTACCATCGCGTCTGGGGAAAAACACCCAGAACTCTGAAAACTCCTCTGGTTGGCTATTACTAAGGCTTCACTAGTATCTCAAGGACCGCTAGAGAAAGCACACATATGTGTAGTTAAATGACTCCTAAAAATGCAAGGGAGGATTTCATTTTTAAAGCTCCATTATTAATGTAAAGTAGACAATCACGAGAGCCAGCTGAGCAGCGATGGTTAAATTTTTCTATCTACTAAAAAAAAAAAAAAAAAAAAAAGTGGCTTGAATATCTGTTCCAAGCTAAATGTGTCATAAATTATCATTATCAAAGAATGTTCCAGCTCAAGTGAAGATGGCTCACAAAACTGTAAGCCGTATCTATTTACCACAGAAGTAGGACACCAAGTTCAAGGCCTACACTTGATCTTTAAAGTCTCTTTTTCTTGGCAAAAAAGTCAATGGAAACAGCCTCACCAGATAACAACCCCATCACTGCCCCATGATACAATGAGCACTGGCAGCCCTGGTTCCTTTGTGTGGATTTCTAAGAAGCAGGCGTGGAGGCTCTGGCATCTCCTCTAAGCAATGTTCTCAACATTTAACCCACACACTGATCAAAACAAAGAGCAACTCTAAATTTAGGCTCTCCCTAAGAGGATCTGATTTGGAAAGATAATCCTCTGGAATAATCTAGCTTCCAAATTTTGAGAACTGGAAATCAAAGGGCACTAATGAGGCAGCGTGACACAGAGAAAGATACTCTTCAAGATGCCTGAAACCATGGTGATACTCACCTTCACACACAGATCACTGTTTCAGAAAGCTGGCTCAAGCCCTAATGACTGCTCTCTGTCACATCTTCTTGCTTCTTAATGAAAACAGAAACGCTACTCAAAATGACCTCCCTTTACAGATTTTCCTCTGCTGCTCAAGAACAAGCAGAGGACAGAAGAGGAAGACAACGGGACCTTCAATACCTCCCTCCAAAAGCCAGTGGGGGAACAGGCGTTCATCCTAGCAGTTACGATACTCACGTCCCATATCAGAAGGCCTGGGTTCAATCAAAATACCAAGGATATTCTTCTCAGATCTAGAAAAAACAATACTAAAATTCATATGGAGGGCCGGTGCTGTGGCATAGTAGGTGAAGCCTCCACCTGCGTTGCTGGCATCCCTTAAGAGTGTTGGTTCATGTCCTGGCTGGTCCTCTTTCGATCCAGCTCTCAGCTGATGGCCTGGGAAGGCAGTGGAAGATGGCCCAAGTGCTTAGGCCCCTGCGTTTCCACATGGGCCCCCCAGAAGAAGCTCCTGGCTCCTGGCTTCTGATCAGACCAGCTCTGACTATTGTGACCATTTGAGGAGTGAGCTAGCAGATGGCAGACCTCTCTCTCTGTAACTCTGCCTCTCAAATAAAAGTAAATCTTAAAAAAAAATCATATGTAAACATAAAAGATCCTAAATAACCAAAGCAATCTTAAGCAACAATAACAAAGCCAGAGACATCACAACATCAGATTTCAAGACATATTACAGAGTTGCTAAAATCAAAACAGCCTCATATTGGCACAAAAATATACAGGTTGACCAATGGGACAGAATAGAAAACCCAGAATTTAATCCACAATTTACAATCATCTAATCTTCAACAAACAAGCTAAAACCATTCCCTGGAGAAAGGCCAATCTCTTCAACAAATGGTGTTGGGGAAATTGGATCTCTGCATGCAGACGTCTGAAACAAGACCCCTACCTTACACCCTACACAAAAATCAACACAATGGATCAGGGATCTAAACCCAAGACCTAACCTGAAACCATCAAATGACTACAGGAAAACATAAGGGAAATGCTGCAAGACATCGCCTTAGCAAAGACTTCTTAGATAAGAACCCAGAAGCACAGGCAATAAAAGCAAAAATAAACAAATGGGATCACATCAAACTAAGAGGCTCTGCACTGCAAAGGAAACACTCAACAAAGTGCAAAGGTAACCGACACAGTGGGAGAAAAGATTTGCTACCTATGCATCTGATAAAGGATAAAAATCCAGAATATATAAGGAATTCAAGAAACTCAACAACAAAACAAACAACCCAGTTAAGAAATGAGATAAGGCATTTTTCAAAGAATGAAGTACAAATCGCCGACACACACAATAATGCTCAGGATCACTACCCACCAGGAAATGCAAATAAAAACCACAATGAGGTATCATCTCACCCAAGTTAGAATGGCTTTCATCCAAAAATCAAAAAAACAGCAAATGCTGGCAAGGATACAGAGAAAAAGGTAACCTAATACACTGTTGGTGGGAATGTAAACAAGTACAGCTATTATGGAAGATTCCTCAGAAATCTAAAAATAGACCTACCATATGCCCCAGCTATCTCACTTCTGGGAGTATATCCAAAGGAAATAAAATCAGTGTATGAGTTACCTGCACTCCCATGTTTATAGCAGCTCAATTCTTAATACCTAAGATATGGAATCAACCTAAATGTCCATCAACTTATGGTTGGAATAAGAAAATACAGTACACATACACAATAGAATGCAATTCAGCCATAAAAAAAGAATGGAATCCTGACATTTTCTACAAATGCATGCAACCAGAAAACATGCTAAATGAAATAAATCAGACCCAAAAAGACAAATATCACATTTTCTCTTATTTATTATAGTTAATGTAGACAGTATAAAAATTGTGTGAATGTTCTATCACTCAGGGTATAAGTATAAAGAGTGCTTCACTGAGTCATACTACGTAAAGCACAGTACACTCTTATGTCACATGTTTTCAAAAAAGAAATGCAGAGGGTGCATAGTGAGAACTCTTGGGGTACAAGTAATGCTTTGTTCTTAATTCAGGTGTTGGCTATGAATATGATCAGATGCCATCTGTACATTTATGTGAATTTCTTGGTTTGTACACTGTATTTCAATAAAATGCTTTCAAGAAAAGAAAATATAAAAGATAGAACTAAATCATGAATAGAAACAGCAGCCATTCTCACCAGCCACACAGAATACGAAGGATTGTAAGGAAATACCATGAACAACTGCACGCCAACAAATTAGCTTACCTGGATGCACACACTCCTGCAAATGCATCAAATGCTGCACTGAGTCTAGAAGTATCAGCATATCTATTTTTTTTTTTTTTTGACAGGCAGAGTGGACAGTGAGAGAGAGAGACAGAGAGAGAAAGGTCTTCCTTTGCTGTTGGTTCACCCTCCAATGGCCGCCGCTGCAGCCGGCGCACCGTGCTGATCCGATGGCAGGAGCCAGGATCCAAGTGCTTTTTTTTCCTGGTCTCCCATGGGGTGCAGGGCCCAAGCACCTGGGCCATCCTCCACTGCACTCCCTGGCCATAGCAGAGAGCTGGCCTGGAAGAGGGGCAACCGGGACAGAATCTGGCGCCCCGACCGGGACTAGAACCCGGTGTGCCGGCGCCGCAAGGTGGAGGATTAGCCTATTGAGCCACGGCGCCGGCGTGAAGTATCAGCATATCTAAAAAGACCTCTACAGTAAAAACCTTTAAGAACCACCCACAAGGAAAAGCCCAGTCCCAGATGGCTTCACTGGTGAATATTACCCAATTTTTAAACAGGAATATGCAACACAAACACTGCACAAAAGAAAAAAAAAAAAAAAAAGGAAGCGGTACTGGCATTTAGCACAACAGTTAAGAGGCTGCCTGGGATGGCTGCATCCCATATCCCATACCAAGATAACTGTGTTTGAGTCCCAGCTCCTCTGCTTTTGAGCCAGCTTCCTGATAATACTTCCCCTGGGAAGCAGCAGTTCATGGCTCCAGAACCTGAGTACCTGTCACCTACAAGGGAGACCCAGATTGAGATCCAGGCTCCTGGCTTTAGCCCGGTCTAGCCTCAGCTACTCTAAGCATTTAGGATGGGAACCAATTGATAGAACATTGATCTCTGCTTCTCTGCCTGTCTCTATCTCTCTGCCTTTCAAATAGATAAATATAAATAAATAAATAGGAATAACAATGTTTCAAAATAAGATGAGAGAACACTATCTAGCTGAGTCCATGAGTACTACCCTGATACCAAAACCAGACAAAAATATCACAAGAAACCCACACACCAACATCTCTAATAAATATGGACACAAAAATCTTCAACATAATAACAGCAAAGCATATCTAGGAATATAGGGATTATATGGCATGAACATATTTTTTATCCTATGAATGCAAATGTAGGGATGGTTTATCATCCAGAAATCAATGTAATGCATCATATGGATAGTACGAAAGGACTAAAAACATGATCCTCATAACAGACACAAGATAAAAGGTATTTGATATAATTCAAATAATTTAAAATACTGGGGCTGGCATCGTGGTACAGCAGGTTAAGCCACCATTTACAACACCAGTATCTCATATGAGTGCTGGTTCAAGTCCCAGATGCTCCACTTCTAATTCAGATCCCTGCTAACTGCCTGGGAAAGTAGCAGAAGATGGCCCAAGTGCTTGGGCCTCTGTACCTACATAGCAGACCTGGACAGAGTTCCTGGCTCCTGGCTTCAGCCTGACCCACCCCTGGCCACTGCAGCCATTTGGAGAGTGAACTAGCAGATATAAGATCTCTCTCTCTCTGTCTCTCCCTCTCTGTAACTCTTTCAAATAAATAAATAAATCTTTTTAAAAAATTTTAAATACTAACAAGAGACAGAAGTTTATATACTTTGCACCATTCATAACAGTCTTCAAAGTTCATGGAAATGCATATTATGAAAAAATTATGCATAAATTTCAGAAAATTTTGCACCAAAATAAACATCTCTGAATTTCATTTTTTCATGAAATTTTTGAAGTAGTTTTGTATAGCAAGGATTCAATAGACAGTATCTCAAAACAAAATATTAATTAAATTATTACTTTCAAGTAAATTGATGGATGAACTGAACCACAGACTGATTTTCTATAAAAGTTGTTGATAAGACAAAAATATAATACACATGGAATGAAGTACAGCTTTAATCTGAAAAATAGCTTGTATTTTCAGCAATACTGACACTTGACCCTCTTCAGTGAAAGTTCAACATTCATTATAACCATTTCAGGCTTAAAAATCTCAAATATTTCATAGTAAGTAGGTTTTCTTCAATTGCCACATCTTACAATATCTCACAATACCTACATATAATATTCATGTGATGTTTTACAAATAATCACCACCAAAAAAATTCAAATGTATCTGTTGGTTTTCTCTTCTCCCAGCATAAATTTATGAACATATCCAACTAGGTTCAAGATCATCATCAAAATGACTAAAATCAACACCCTTCTACCTTCCACTAAGAACAAATACTCAATGTAAAACTTACAGGTCACTGAAGGTGAACACAACAAATTAGACATGACCAACCCCACAGCTCCCAGTGACAAGGCCACATGCATGCAGGCTGAGAGACAACATTATTTAATTCATTTCAAAGATTATGGCCACAGAGACTGGGGATTTTGATTAAACGTTTTCATAATAAGCTCTCGGAGAGCTTATTTAATGTAACCATGGGGCCAGCAGCATGATGCAGGGGCTTAAGCCAGCCTTTCTGAGGGCTGGTTCAAGTCCTGCCTGCATCACTTCTGATCCAACTCCCTGCTGATGTGCCTGGGAAAGCAGTGGAAGTAGAGTTCTTGGTTCCTGGCTCCAGCCTGACCCAGCCCCAGTGATTCAGCCCTAGCTGTTGTGGATATCTGAGGAGTGAACCAGAAGATGGAAGATTCATATTCTCTCTCTCTCTCTCTCTCTCCTCCTCCTCCTCCTCCTCCTCCTCCTCCTCCCTATCCCCCTCCCTCCCTCCCTCCCTCCAACTGTGTCTTCCAAATAGATAAACTTTTTTTTTTAAAAGTAGCCATGAATCCTCATAAATACCATATTGCAAAGCTGATCACACTGATAGGTCTAAGAGTCAAAGGGATCACACAAATAAGTCTAGTGTCTGCTAATACTAGCTGATAGAATCAAAAAGGGAGAGAACAATCCATCATGGGAAGCGGGATACACAGTAAACTCACAGAATGGCAGATGTCCTAGAATCAGCCCTTAAGGCATTCAGATATGGCTGATGAGCCCATGAGAGTATTTTAGGCATGGAAAGCCAAGACACCCTGGGAAAAAAACAAAAAAACAAAAAAACCTAAATGGAAGATCTCTGCGAGTGAGATCCCAGTGGAAAGAATGGGGCCATCAAAGAAGGAGGTACCTTTCTCTGAAGGGAGGAGAGAACTTCCACTTTGACTATGACCCTGTCAGAATAAGATTGAAGTCGGCGAACTCAAAAGGCTTCCATAGCCTTGGCAACTCATGACTAGAGCCTAGGGAGATTACTGACGCCATAAACAAGAGTGACAATTTGTTAAGTCAACAACAGGAGTCACTGTGTACTTACTTCTCATGTGGGATCTGTCCTTAGTGTGTTGTCCAATGTGAAGTAATGCTATAACTAGTACTGAAACAGTATTTTACACTTTGTGTTTCTGTGTGGGTGCAAACTGATGAAATCTTTACTTAATATATACTGAATTGATCTTCGGTATATAAAGATAATTGAAAATGAATCTTGATGTGAATGGAATGGGAGAGGGAGCGGGAGATGGGAGGGGTGTGAGTGGGAGGGAAATTATGGGGGGGAGCCATTGTAATCCATTAACTGTACTTTGAAAATTTATATTTACTAAATAAAAATTAAAAAAAAAAACAAATAAAAAAAAAGTAGCCATTAATCCTCATAAATACCATATTGCAAAGCTGGCAAATACTCTGGATCAAACCAATCAAGCCAAACACCATCCAAACTCCTCTGAGCCAGGTGGAAAATGGCACACTGACCTCCCCCAGACTCTGTGCATGTGTTAGAGGAGTTCCTACTGAGTTCCAGCCTTAGCGAGAATGCCCAGAACATACTCCCAACAATCCAAGCCCAGACCTACGCAGGATGTCTTCAGGGCACTAAACCTGCATCGCTTGGCCATCTTTGCCTCCTTGCACACACACAGCAGCCTGGCTCACAGACCAAGGCTCTAGTCTGGCTTTACCCTGTTTTTAGTTCTTCTGGAAGTTCTCACTGACTTCTGAGTTCCTAGAGCTCTCAGTAATGACACAGTGAATTTTTTATTCCATTATTTTTAATAATATAATAAAGAATAAAGAAAGTATGTTATTTATTATTTCAACTTTACATTCTATTTTCCTTTCAATACACTATCCCACTTAAACCCTCCTCCCCCCCCCCCCAAAAAAAAATCCCTAGGTAATGATATTTCTATCATTTCTGAAAAGGCAATCAGTTCTTTAATTGACCTAAAATCTTGTGAATTAGGAATCAGGCCTTACTTCGTGCTTAGGGCTTGCTGACACACAGCATCATAAAAGAAAACAGAAGAGAAGACTAGAGCAAGCTAGAGTGCTGAGGGAAGAAGGCATTGAGTCAAATGGCATTTGGGCAGAACCAAACACAGAACACAGGGACCTGACAGTACTTTTTTTTTTAAAAGATTTATTTATTTTACTTGAAAGTCAGAGTTACACAGAGAGAGGAGGAGAGGCAGAGAGAGAGAGAGAGTCTTCCATCTGCTGGTTCACTCTCCAATTGGCCGCAACAGCCGGATGCTTGGGCCATCTTCTACTGCTTTCCCAGGCCTTAGCAGATTGCTGGATCGGAAGTGGAGCAGCTAGGACTCAAACTGGTGCCTCTATGGGATGCCGGCACTGCAGGCAGCGGCTTTACCCGCCATGCCACAGTGCCGGCCCCCTAACAGTTCTAAGACATCTTAGAAAGGAAGGGGTGGAGGGAGGCACAAGTACTTGATTTTGTGGCTAAGTAGCAGCTTACAATGTGCACATCCTATAATAAGAGCCTATGTTCCAGTCCTTGCTCCAGCTCTAATCCCAGTTTCCTGCTGATGTGCACCCTGGGAGGCATCAGGTGACGGCTCCAGTATTCAAGTCCCTGTCACACCTTGGGGTGAACCAGGATTGAATTCCTGGCTCTTGGCTTCGGATTGGCGCAACTCCGGCTGTTGTGGCCAATTGGGAAGTGAACCAGCAGATGGAAGACTCTCTCTCTCTCTCTCTCTCTGCCTGGTCCAGGCCTGGATAATTAATGGATGGAAGATATCTTTCTGTCTCTGTTTCTCTCTGAATCTCTGCCTTTTGAATAAAACAAAAACAAATGAAAGAAAAAATGAAACTAAGGTTTGGGGAAGCTTCCCTGCCGGGCTGAGGATTCTGGGGTTTGCCTATCGGCCAGTGAAGGCAGGGCTGGCAGGAGCGGACCAGCGGTGAGTGGAGGAGAAGGATCGGGGCACACTGAGGCAGTCAGGAGCACGGGTGAGTCCTCTGGGCAGGACGCCAACAGTGAGACAACACAAGGACGGGAGGGCACGGGGAAGGGAGGCAAGTGCGGGTATAAATGGAGGCCGGCGACAGTTCAACTCCACACCTCAGATGCGTTCCCCGGTGACTGCAAAGGGCCAGTATGACAGAGCTGAGCCTAGAGGCAGGCAGACCAGCATGGGGAACTCTGCAGTGTGCACGTGAGCATGAGATCCTGGGCCAGGGCCCTGGTGGCCTGCGATTGAGAAGAATATAGGAATGCTAAAAAGTACTCAGGATGGATGATTTACATTCCTTATTAAATGACAGCATGTAGAGGGAAAAGGACAAAAGAAGGCTGATGCTCAAGGCGGGCGGATACAGATACTGCTAACAAAGAAAGAAAATGCATGAGGTTAAATAGGCTTAAAGAAAGATAAACTACATTTTGGTCAAGTTCATGCAGTATCCTATTAGCTGTATTGCATGAGCGGCTCAAGTAAGATCTAATGCTGATGGGACTCATCAAAGAATGGGTTTATAACACATGAGCATAGAAGGCAGCTGAAAATCTGAATGCATAAGGTCTTTGAAGAGCGTGCAAGGTGTATGCAAAGGCTGGAGAGAGAATGTTGTCTTCCTTATTATTACTATTACTATTACTTATTTGAGAGTCAGAGTTACAGAGAGGGAGAGGTCTTCCATCCTCTGGTTCACTCCCCACATAGCCGCAACAGTTGGAGCTGAACTGACCGAAGCCAGCAGGCAGGAGCTTCCTTCTGGTCTTTTCCAGGAGGGTGCAGGGTCCTCAACACCTGGGCCATCTTCCACTGCTTTCCCAGGCTTTAGCAGGGAGCTAGATCGGAAGTAGAGCAGTGGGGACACAAACTGGCACCCATATGGGATGCTGGTGCTGCAGAAGGAGACTTAGCCTACTACACTACAGCACTGACCCAAGAATGTTGTCTTTAAGAACTGGTCAAGGGGCGGTGCCGTGGCTCACTTGCTTGATCCTCTGCCTGTGGCGCCAGCATCCCATATGGGCACCAGGTTCTAGTCCCAGTTGCTCCTCTTCCAGTCCAGCTCTCTGCTGTGACCGGGGTTGGGAGGCAGTGGAGGATGGCCCAGGTGCTTGGGCCCCTGCACGCACATCGGAAACCAGGGAGAGGCACCTGGTTCCTGGCTTCGGAACGGCACAGCACTGGCCATAGCAGCCATTTGGGGAGTGAACCAACGGAAGGAAGACCTTTCTCTCTGTCTATAACTCTACCTGTCCAAAAAAAAAAAAAAAAAAAAAAAAAAAAGAACTAGTCAAAGAGCTAGGAGAAATGGAGAAATACTGAGGAAGTTCAACATCTGGGAAGATCTGTGATAGAGTTTCAGCAACAACACCGGGTGCGACAGAAATGTCCAGTGAGGTAAGAAATGAAAAATCAATAGCAAGCAGGTGGTGACTGGTGACATCCACAACAGTAAAGGCACAAGAAGGAGAAGCCAACTCCCTGAGCAGAGCACGAACGAAAAGTAAGGAAGCAGACAGGGAGAGATGTGTCTTTGTAGAACCATGCAAGGTAGGGAGAAGCATTATAGGAATCAAGACTGGAGAGACGATGACCATGTGTGAGGTGCTCAACCTGGATCCAGGCATCGTTTTTTGTTTTTTCCTTTGATGGAATGCCACAGTTTAACTGGTAGCTTTTTTTCTTTCTTAGTGATAAGTGTGACTTACATTGATGGTGTCTAAATTAGATGAAATACGGTAGCATTATGCTTCTAAGAATTTCAGTAATGTAAGAATAAATTGTCATGACTCAAGAGAAGAATTCTTCTGTAGTTTAAGAACAGTACGTAAATGAAATTAACCATCTTTTCCGCCATGCTTATCATCTATTCTGTTCCTTATTTTTTAATAATACAATGATGTATACCTCTTTTCTTAAAGATTTATTTTATTTATTTGAAAGAGTTAGAGAAAGAGGTAGAGCCAAAGATAGAGATAGAGATAGAGAGAGAGAAAGAGAGAGAGAGAGAGAGTCTTCCATCTACTGGTTCATACCCCAAATGGCTGCAATGGCCAGACTTGAGCTGATCTGAAGCCAGAACCAGGAGCTTCTTCCAGGTCTCCCACATGGGTGCAGGGACCCAAGTACGTGGGCCATCCTCCACTGCCTTCCCAGGTACACTAGCAGGTAGGTAACCAGAAGTAGAGCATCCAGGATTCAAACAGGTACCCATATGGGATACTGGCACTGTAGGTTTGGGCTTTATCCCACTGCGCCACAGCGCCGGCCCCAAACTTGTGATTGTTTAACAAATATTTTTGAGTGGTGTGGGTTCTCAGCAAACACTGAGTGGAAAGGCCAGAGTTCCCATAGGAGCCCTGTGCCCCCATGCATAGCCCTCCCCACTACAGACATCTCTCTGTACCACAGTGGCACATCTGTCACAGCTGATGAGTTGAGCCATCATAATCACCTTAGGTCAGCATTTCCTTAAAGCTCTCCCGGTGATGCTAATGTGCCGCTGAGTTAAGAACCAGTGGACTCAGAGAGGGAATGGTTTATCAAGATGGGAAGAACAAAGAATGCAAGCAGAGATAGCCAAGGAGCAAGAATCAGGAGGACTAGAGGGCATGGACAGGGAGGAAGGTGCCAGCCTAGACAGGAAGGAGACATGGTCCTGGCACTTGTTCTCTCAATCAATAAGCAGGCCAAAGGATCTGGGAACTCCAGAGTAACACATTTAAAAATTAATTTGGCCTTTTGATTTTAAAAAGGGGGGGATTACTGCATTTCATCTAAGATGCCACTGACTAAAGAAACTTCTTAATTTTACAGTCAATAAAATACAGTATTTTTTTTAATATTTATTTGAAAGGCAAAGAGAGAAAGAGTTTCCATCTGCTGGTACATTCCCTAAATCATCTGCTGGATTAGGCTGCAGCCAGGAGCCAGTAACTCCATCTGGGACTCCCATATTGACGGCAGGGGCCCAAGCACTTGAGCCACCCTCAACTGCCTTCCCAGGCATGTTAGCAGGAAGGTGGATCAGAAGCAGAGCAACTGAGACTCGAACTGGCACTCTGATGGGGGATGCTGGTGTCACAAGCAGTGGCTTAACCTGCTGAACCACAATGCTGGCCCTTACCATATTTTTATAATCATTTCCATATGTCATCCCAACAATGTCAATATCACATCCAATTTTAGTTTAAGATCTTTAAATGATCAAAATATGAATAGGAAATATGACTATATATACATATACATATATAAAATACATATAAAAGAAGTAGTGAGAGACAGAGTTCCAACCTTGGTTTCACTTCCCAAATTCCCACAACTGCTAGAGCTGAAGCCAAGAGCCAGGAACATAATCCAAGTCTCCCAAGTGGTTAGCTGGGATGCAATTACTTGAGCCATCATTGCTGCTTCCCAGGTTCTGCAGGGCAGGAGGCTGGAATCAGGAGCTGGAGCCACAGTCACAACCAGGCACTCTGATACGGAATGTGAAAGTCTTAACCACTAAATTCCCGCTCCCAGTACACAATTTTTAAAGATAAGCTTGTTTGGGCAGGCGCTGTGGCTCACTTGGTTAATCCTCTGCCTGCAGCGCCGGCATCCCATATGGGTGCCGGATTCAGTCCTGGTTGCTCCTCTTCCAGGCCAGCTCTCTGCTGTGGCCCGGGAGGGCAGTGGAGGATGGCCCAAGTGCTTGGGCCCCTGCACCTGAATGGGAGACCAGGAAAAGGCTCCTGGCTCCTGGCTTCGGATCAGCGCAGCGCCAGCCGTAGCAGCCATTTGGGGGGTGAACCAACAGAAGGAAGACCTTTCTCTCTGTCTCTCTCTCACACTGTCTATAGCTCTGTCAAGTAAAAAAGCTTATAAAGATAAGCTTGTTAAATCTCCTCAGTCTCTACAGTAATACAGCAAAGTTCTACATAAAGCAGCTGATGGGGCCGGCACTGTGGCTTAATGGATGGACTAAGCCTCTGCCTGCCGTGCAAACATCTCATATGGGCACCACTTCAGTCCTGGCTGCTCCTCTTCCCATCCAGCTCTCTGCTATGGCCTGCAAAAGCAGCGGAGGAAGGCTCAAGTCCTTGGGCCCTGCACCCAAGCAGGAGACCCGGAAGAGGCTCCAAGCTCCAGGATACTGTCTCTTGGCTTCAGGCGTGCTCAGTTCCAGCTGTTGCAGGCATTTGGGGACTGAATCAGTGGATGGAAAACCTTTCTCTGTATCTCCCTCTCTATGTCTAACTCTGCCTCTCAAATAAATAAATAAATCTTTAAAAAAAATGATAGTCATAAGGTCATCAGTTATGAAACCTGATTCCTGGTCCGTGCCCTGGCTCAATAGGCTAATCCTCCGCCTGCGGCACCAGCACACCAGGTTCTAGTCCCGGTCAGGGCGCCGGATTCTGTCCCGGTTGCCCCTCTTCCAGGCCAGCTCTCTGCTGTGGCCCAGGAGTGCAGTGGAGGATGGCCCAAGTGCTTGGGCCCTGCACCTGCATAGGAGACCAGGAGAAGCACCTGGCTCCTGGCTTCGGATCAGCGCGGTGTGCCGGCCGCAGCACGCCGGCCGCGGCGGCCATTGGAGGGTGAACCAACGGCAAAGGAAGACCTTTCTCTCTGTCCCTCTCTCTCACTGTCCACTCTGTCAAAAAAAAAAAAAAAAAAAAAAAAAAAAAAAAACCTGATTCCCAAATCCACACTCATGGTCTACGTGAGTATGTCAGAAGGACTGGGCACTCAACATTGGCTGTCCTGAATGATCTCACCAAGTGGTGATATTCACCATTGGAAAGAAGAAGCCAGCATCAATATGGTGATGCAATAGAAAAGCTGAGGTCTATACAGTTACAATAAAATAAAATGTCTCATGCTGATATTTATGGGGTCTCTAAAATTCTGTGGCTTTGATCTTTGCTTTACTTAATGCGTGAATTTTATTTCAGTCCCCTCTGTTGTGGACACTTATGGAGTAAACCAGGGGATGGAAGATCTCAAGATACCTTTCTCTCTCTCTCTTGCTCTCTCTTTGACTTTCAAATAAATAAATCTTTAAAAAATTTTAAATTTCATTTTTATTTATTTCAAAGGCAGAGAGACAGAAAAAAACACAGAGAACTCCCATTCACTGGTTCACTCCCCAGATGTCTGGTTCTTTTCCCAAAGGCCTGCAAACAACCAGACTGAAGCCAGGAGCCTGGAACTCAAGTCAGGTCTCCCACATGGATGGCAGCGACCTAACTACTTCAGCCACTACCTGCTGCCTCTCAGAGTGCACATTAGAAGGAAGTTGGATCTAGGCCGGCGCCGCGGCTCACTTGGCTAATCCTCCGCCTAGCGGCGCTGGCACATGGGGTTCTAGTCCCGGTCGGGGCACCGGATTCTGTCCCGGTTGCCCCTCTTCCAGGCCAGCTCTCTGCTGTGGCCAGGGAGTGCAGTGGAGGATGGCCCAGGTGCTTGGGCCCTGCACCCCATGGGAGACCAGGAAAAGCACCTGGCTCCTGGCTCCTGCCATCGGATCAGCGCGGTGCGCCAGCCGCAGCGCGCCGGCCGTGGCGGCCATTGGAGGGTGAACCAATGGCAAAAGGAAGACCTTTCTCTCTCTCTCTCTCTCTCACTGTCCACTCTGCCTGTCAAAAAAAAAAAAAAAAAAGAAGGAAGTTGGATCTGAAGAGACCTGGAACTTGAACCCAGACACTGATACGGGATGCAGGCAACCTAAGCAGAGTCTTAACAACTGTACCAAATGCCCCTCACCTCACTCCTCCCACAAGCAGATTTCAAATACTCATCACGTCTCTTTGCCTAAACAGTGATGCTTCTGCTTTTGCTTTTGAGAGTAAAACGAAAGTGCACAGGGGCCAGCATTTCAGCATAGCAGGTTAAGCCACTGCATGCGACGCTGGCATCCCATATGGCACCTGTTCATGTCCCTGCTACTCCACTTCCAATCCAGCTCCCTGCTAATGGCCTGGCAAAGAAGCAAAAGATGATCCAAGTACTCGGGCTCCTGCAGCTATGTGGCAGATCTGGAAGAATCTCTTGGCTTCAGCTTGGCCCAGCCCTGGCCATGGGGACATTTGGGGAGTGAACCAGCATATGAAAGATCTCTCTCTTTCCTTCTCTCTCTGAGTCTACCTTTCAAATAAATAAATTTTTTTTAAAAAAGTGTGTCATTCTGATAAGTTATTTAAAACAGATTCATTTAAGACAGCATATTTGAAGAAATTCTCATTTGGAAAGCACTGTCGACCAACCAACTGACTCACTTTTTTGATAAAACTTCAAACATTTCAATACTCAAGTTCTCAAATCCAGAATGATAGCCCCAAGGCTTTTTATTAGATTATATTCTTTCTGCATTTCACATCATCATTTAGTTTATGTCTATTTTGATAATTTGACAATGATTTTATAAATGCATGAAGTTTAAACTGTAAGATGACATTGATAGATGACAAAAAATTGACTGAGTGTTCACATCTTCACAAATCTAATTACTGAGTTACAACCTCAGAAGATATGGAAAAGCAGTAAAGGTACAGAGCTCTTGGTCCTTTTTTCCTAATTCTGTGGCTCAAATTCTCTTTCTTGTATCTTTAGGTGAGAGGAAAGCCACCTGGTGGACAGAGCCTGGGCCCCAGATTTCCATTTAATGCAAAGTTTCCAAGGAGAGTACCACAAAGACAATCCACATTGGACCATTATGGAAGTGAGAATCAAAGCTTTGTTAAAGGAAGTCTCTGAAATTTTGGCATTGTAATGGAAATTATCCTGTAGCCTATTAGGCTGACAGACACAGGTCCCATTTGTGGTTTCTAAATACACACACACACACACACACACACACAGTGACATGTCTTAAAAATACCAAGGCAATGATTAGAATGTCACAGAGGGTGCCTCTTGAAAATGAGACTGTGAGGTTTGGGAAGGAGAGGAGGAGGCGCTTGCTTTTCAATGTATACACTTCTGTGTTGCTTGGTTTTGTTTGGGGATTTTTTTGAATGTTATCAAAGAAGGAATTAACGAAAATCAACGTCTATAAATGTCAAAGGTCACCTTTAATTGCCAGGTGTCCAGAGTGCCGTAAATTATCTAACATACAAGATACTTCAAAAGATTTGTGGGAAATAAAATTAAAAGATGTTTACTTTGGTGAAACATTTTTGAAATCCATGCATACTTATCGATATGGAATGGATGGGCAGGCAGCTAGCTAGGTCTGAGTGAGCTGGAAGCCCTGCAAGCCCCACAGTGTAATGTTATCCCTTTAGCCGTCAGAGACACCTAACTTCCAAGATGCCCTTGTGTCTCATCTGAGACCAAGAAAGGGGGTGAAGCCATGAGCTCACCTATTGAGACAATGCAGACACAGAAGGAATGGCCCGAGAAGCAAGCCTGGTGCTGAGATCAGGAGGAAGAGCCTGTCCAGGGAGAGACACTGAGATGCCCACAATGGCTCACCTACTGCAAACAAAAGAAGCTGACCAGTTGGCCCATCAATCCCATCCACCTGTTGCCATTTTTCTTTGGAATGAATAAATAATAACTCTGATAAACCTGCTTTTCGAATCACAGTGTGCACATTTCATAGCAAAGCATGTGGTTCACTGTTTGTCCTCAAATACTAACTGGTACACTGAGGAATACAGACTCCCTTTAAGTGTAAGTCTGACCGTATCTAATATCCAGGTGTCTTCAAAACATTAGTATATCTCTTAATCCCTCCGCTCCTGGTACCCCGGGACAAAACTCGACCCGCATTTCCCAGTTACAGCCACGATCATGTAGCTTTTGCAGTAAGTGTCCCTGGCCCACTGCTACTCAGCTCACTTCCTCTACCTCCACCCAACACTGTTGAGATGTGGTCTCATTCAGGCTTCCGTGGAAGTGGGTACCACAGGAGGAACTATGAGACCTATGAGAAGACTTACTCTGAAAGACAAGGTAGGGGCGGGCATGTGGCCTAGCAGTGGAACACGTACATCCCGCATCAGAATACCTGAGTTACAGTACCTGGGTTCAAGTCCAAGGTCCACTCCCAATTCCAGATTCCTGTTAATGCATACCCTGGGATGCAGCAGATGATGGTTCAAGAGGTTGAGTTCCTGTCACCCATATGGGAAACCTGTTTTGGATCTCCAGCTCTTGACTTATTTGCATTTCAGGAGTGAACCAGGAAATGAAAGCTTTCTCTCTCAACTAAGTAATTTTTCTTCAAAATTCTTAAAACTGAATGTCCCTAGAGGGCTGGTCACAGCCACATTTTCTTATTGCTATTCCACATGGCAAGTACCTGTACCAAGCACCAATATGGAAGGATTCGGCTTTTCCTTGTGGAGAGAGATTTTGTACAGAAAGAGGTAACTCAGCATCCTAGTTAAAAACATAGCTATAGAGTCAAAGAAGCCAGTGACACAAACCCTGCTCCACCACTTACTAGATGTGGAAAAGGCTGACCCTTACCCTCTGAATATCAAGTTCTTTGTCAATAGAAGTGGGATCATAAAAATCCATCTCATTCAGTTGCTGCAAGAATTAACTCAATGTTTGCAAATCATTCAGTACACAGTAAATGTTCCAATGGTTACTGAAATGATTGATATTGTGTATGTTTAAGGATTCAAGTGTCTATGGACAAAAGTACCCCAACAGGTACCTGTAAGTCAACCGTGCCCCCCCACACACACACACACTCCACAATAAGACAATGGCTGGCGGCCACAGAGACCAGGGTTTCTTGAATTCACACAATACCTGAGTGAGGATGGGAGAGGAGCCCAGAGGAAAAGAGGCTGATGGAGGCCTGGAGGTTTTTCAGGACAGGATTTGAAAGTGGACATCCTTTTGTTGTTCTCTGCTACCCTCTGTTGATTCAGAGAAAGAAACACAGGTCTCCCACTCACATAACTGGAAGGGACCAGGGCTCCTCACTAATCCTACAGTCACTGTGAGGGGGCTGGGGGAGGGGGAAGGCAAAACATTACCTGCAGACTGGTTACACTTAGAGTTACCTTAAGGTAACCACTTTTGAGTTCACACTTGTAGTTCTGAGTCTACCCACTCAACCATCCATAATACCCTGTGATGCTAATGTAAAAAGAAGATTCACTCAGTTACAAAGACTTAACATGGAGTTCAAGTCTTAGCTCCACCTACCAGCCAGGTGACCTTGGACAAGTCACCTTTTCTCCATATTTAAAAAGTTGGGTTCCCATGCATACATTAAATAGTTGATATCAGGAATACATAGGACATCAAAAAGCATCAATCTTAGTGTTCAGTGTTTGCTCCCATTACCTTTCTTCCCTAAACCACAGGTCTCTCCTTCTAGGTCACTCCAGACGTTATCTTAGGGCACCAAACCCTCTGACCCTCTCTGAGAGGTTCCAGGCATGGCAGCAAGGGACACTGGGGCCACCGTGGGTCACAGTCCATGTTCACCTGGCTGGTGGACACCAACATCCCTCATCAAAACCAAAGCTAAATTTGGTTTCTCCTCTCCAAAACCAGATAATCTTCCCTCTTCCCATCTCTGTTCCTCCTGGCTTCCTTTTAACATCTATCACACTTTCTCCAGTCACCCAGGCTTAAAACCTAGTTCATAATTTTTACTTCCTCGACCCTAATGCACCCACAGCATTCCCAACAATTCCCTGAGTCTCATTCAGTTCCCTTTCATCTTTCCATTCCTCCCACTATCCCTTAGCCCAGGCCAGGCCACTTCCTCAATTCTAAATGGGCTGACTACCTGCTGAAATGGTGTCAATGTTCCAACCTACACTGCAGAACTTGATGGTTAGGCAGCACAGCAGCTAAAAACTTACCACACTTGGAAGAAGTTGGGCAAGTGAGGGAGGACAATCAAAATACACCATGGAAAAATAAGAGTCATTTCTTGTTAAGGACTTGAGGTTTTCTGCATCAAGTCAATATAAGAAAATAAAGACAGGTATTGTGGCAATGTGGATTAAATCGCTACTTGGGACCCATGCATTCCACGTGGGTGTACCTGGGATCAAGTCCCATCTCCACTTCCCATCCAGCTTCCTGCTAATGCATACCCTAGGAGGCAGCAGTAATGGCTCAAGTACTTGGGTTGCTGCCATCCAACCTGGATGAAGTTCCTGGCTCCTGGCTTTGACTTGGCCCAGCCCTTGGCTGTTACAGGGATTTGGAGAGTGAAACAGCAGGCAGAAGATTAGTGGATGTCCCTCTCTCCCTCTTTCTCTCTCTCTCTCTCTCTCTCTCTACCTCTCTCTCTTTCTCTGTGTGTGTATGTGTGTGTGTCGATTTGCCTTTCAAATAAATAAAAATAAGGTTTTTAAGAAAATAAAATGGAGACACGAGAAACTAGAAGTCATGCCTGAGGAAGTTACCCAAACACAAAAAATAACAAATACTAAAACAATTTCTCCACTTCAATCTGGTGTGTCATCAATAATATATGGCTGACACTGTGCGGACCCCAATCCACAGCCCCAGCTTAGGAGCAGAAATCAATTCATCTGCCAATTCATTTTACTCAGTGCTCATGCTATCTATGTTAGAAACGGTAATTGGAACCGGTAATTGCATGTTGGCTATGAGCCAGGCACTGTGCTACGTGATCTATATCTACTGGGGACTTTAAAATGTTCTTGGAAAATGGAATTAAAAGATAAATTTATTTTGGTGCAAAAATAATTTTGAAATCCATCCATACAAGGGGTCTCAAAAACATTTATGGAAAATGTATATTATGAAAAGACAACACGTGGATTTCAAAATGTTTTAATCTTTTAACTCTTTCTCCATGGACTTTTTTTTTCTGTGACTTGACTTTCTATTTTTTCCTAAAGAAACTTTTAAAAAAGAGGTTTATTTATTTGATTGAAAGAGTTACAGAGAGGCAGAGGCAGAGAGAGAAACAGGTCTTCCATCCGCTGGTTCACTCCCCAGATGGCCACAAAGACTGGAACTGCGCTGATCTGAAGCCAGCAGCCAGGAGCTTCTGCCGGGTCTCCTACGCGGGTGCAGGAGCCCAAGGATTTGGGCCATCTTCCACTGCTTTCCCAGGCTATAGCAGAGAGCTGGATCGGAACTGGAACAGCTGGGACTTGAACCGGCACCCTTGTGGGATACCAGCACTGCATGGTGACTTTACCCGCTATGCCACAGTGGTGGCCTCGAAAGAAATCTTTTATTTAATGAATACAAACCTCATGCATTTCATAAGTACAACCTTATAGGAATATAAGTGATTCTTCCCAGCATACCCACCCTCCCACCCTTTCCCCTCCTCCCTCTCTCATTTCCAGTCCCATTCGCCACTAAGATCCATTTTCTCCATAAACTTTTTGATGTGCCGCTTCCCTTATCCTCTCCCTTGGTCCTTCCCACAACCCCACGAGAGGTGTTGCAATTATTCAAATGCTAGAACTAGTAGTACAGGAATGGAGGAGGGACACACCCCTGAGTTATCTTTACAAAAGAAAAACTCTTTGCCTCCAACAAGAAAAGAACTATGTAGTACCATACAGTGTCCAAAGTCCTTAACGTTGACCATCTCATTTGAGTCACACAATAATCCCATGAGGCAGGCATAACAGCAATTATTATCTCGGGCCAACAATTGAGAGCAAGCGCCATCAAAGTCAGTGCGGGCTGCTGTCTTCTTGACTTTCAGCTTCTCTGCATAATGTTTCTCTCCAGAGCAGGTGGCGAAAGGGCAGCATCTGTGCCCCCTTGTGAAGGTGCGGCTCTGACTGCAAACGCTTCCTTTCTGTGCCCTTTTCTCCACTGACACCCGGACCTGTGCCGAGGAGAGAAGTTGGCCACCATAGCTAGAACAACAGTACTGCAAAATGCTGCAGGGGGTTAAGCTCTCCAGGTCAGAGAAGTAGAGAATTCCAGAAATGAAGAGGACAGGATCTGGCCCGGGAGCAGAAATCACTCTGGTGGAAGATGTGATGGACACAGCCAACTCTCTTTTTGACCACAGACGCAGCTGGTGGCAGAGAACAAAGCAGCTCTCAAACCTGAGAAGTCAGAAATGCCTAGAAAGCCTGTGTTAGTTACGCAGATCCTGACTGAGCAGCTTTGCGGTATGGCCTAAGACCGTGCGTCTCTAACAAGTTCCCCTGTGACACGGATGCTGCAGGGTGTGTGATAACCTTTGAGAAGCACTGCTCTTCAGGATGATGGCTACTCTTTCTTTCTTTCTTTCTTTTTTTTTTTTTTTTTTTTTTTTGACAGACAGAGTAGACAGTGAGAGAGGGAGAGACAGAGAGAAAGGTCTTCCTTTTTGCCGTTGGTTCACCCTCCAATGGCCGCCGCGGCCGGCGCGCTGCGGCCAGCGCACTGCGCTGATCCGATGGCAGGAACCAGGTGCTTCTCCTGGTCTCCCATGGGGTGCAGGGCCCAAGCACCTGGGCCATCCTCCACTGCACTCCCTGGCCACAGCAGAGAGCTGGCCTGGAAGAGGGGCAACCAGGACAGAATCCGGCGCCCTGACCGGGACTAGAACCCGGTGTGCCGGCGCCGCAAGGCGGAGGATTAGCCTAGTGAACCGTGGCGCCGGCGATGGCTGCTTTTTCTTACAACTGAGGTCACCACGCCAGACTACCCTTTCCCATCCCTAAATCGCCACGCTAAAGCTCTTCTCAGACACATTTTAATAGGCAAGAAGTTCGCACATCTTTTGTGCCATCTGCATCAATATCTTAGAGAGTCTCTGGCAGCAACGATGATACTTTATGCTGAGCTTGCTTCAGTCTCCTATTAGGACTGCTCCTTTTCTCTCTTATTACAAAGGAGCAGGTGAGTTGGTACCTGAACTTGGCTTCCCATTTCCAACCAAGGTGCTTCAGTGAGATCATTTCCATTTGGAGGGCACATAGGCCAAAAAGCTCACACATTAACCCAACACAGCCAAACCCAACCCATCATCTACAGTCAGGCTACCAAGCTCTTCTACTGAGATCCCCTTGGGATCATCCATTCAGCTGCTCAGGTGGCCAGCTTCCAAGACAACCCCAGGAGTGCTACCTGCTGGTATTCATGCCTTGTGTAGCCCCTTCCACAATGCATCAGGAAAAGTGATGATATGCAACTCCCATGTCACAAAAGACATACTTGCCTCTGCCTTTCCCTCACTCTTAATGCAAGAGAGAGGGTGCCATGAAGGCGCCCAAGCAGCTCCACGCACGAGGACAAGAGGCCTCCACCAACAACCGGGTGATGAGATATCCCGGAAACGGATCCTTTCGTCCATGCAAGCTACCGCAGCCCCAACTATCAACATGACCACAGTCTCCCAAGACCCCAGGCCAGGTGCTCCACATAAGCTGCTCCAAGGCCACAGACTTATTCCTGAGAAAATAAATATTTGGTGTTCTTAGCTACTAACCTGAGGTTATTTATTAGTCAGCCATAGATAAGTAATATACATGCCTAATCCAGAAACCTGAGACACAGGAGCCTGAGAGTCCTTGACAGGAAGAAGCTGAAGAACCGGAACACCGAAGGGATGAATGAATTCCCTTTGGGAAGATGTCTAGGAGTAGGGGATGCAGAACTCGCAGAGACAGGACACAGGGGCTCGTGCACAGAACTGACACACAGACAACCCTTCACGCTACTCCCAACCACAAGTCAATGAATTTACTGCTCCAAAGTTCTCCCCAGTCCAGATGTACACACTGTTGTCAAAAATGCCAGCACTGTGTAACTGATAAGCTGAATAAAAGCCACCTAGAGTCTCTTGTTTAGAATACTTGAAATAATTCATTATTTTTGATAAATCAAGGCGACCACACGGGAAGTTCATGTTCACCCCCTACTTCTCAACACGGCTCCCCCTACTTTTCAACATGGCTCTCCCTACTTCTCAACATGGCCCGTGTCCAACCAACCCACCAAATCTTTCTCTCAATGAATTCCTCCATCCTAATCTTCCTACCTTTCCTGTCCCCCAAAAAATTCTAATTGAATTCAGATAATGAAAAAGCCTGAATATATCCTGTATGATCCCTTCACTGAAATTAAGAAACAAAGTCCCAAGGCAGCAGCTTTTCAAATTCCTGATGTTTACAAAACAAACTCACATATATGCACATTTATGACTAAATTTGAAGTTTAGGAAAAAAATGTTCACCATTGCAACATTTGATACAATTTAGTATTATATTGTTATATTGCTTTCAAAAAACTACAACCCAGTAACCAGTCCCAATACACACTTTGAAAAATATATCCTAAAGCATACTCCTGAGCACTGAGGGAATCCTCCTAGGTAGAGACAAAATCGAAATAATAAAGTCTCCTCAGCCTCAATCATGTGTAAGTACTTAGTTCCACTTCACCTACACTCATAAAATACACATTAAATGCTTGGGCTTCCAACTCTTCAAGGAAGGCCTCAGGCACTTTCTATTCAAATGCAGGTAATTACCCTGGCCTTAAAATTCTTCTAGTCCTACAGCTAATGACTGGAAAATGCACAAACAACCCCAGCTAAAATTCCCTTATCACTCCCACCAAGCGTGGCTCAAATGTAAAACTTCAATCTTGTTGACTATTTTTAAAGGAAGTAGGAAGGCAGTGAAATAAAACATCAGCAAAAACTAAATATGCTTCGATAGAAACCAGTTAAATATATTTTTGTACTTCCACAAAATGGACCATCAGTCACTGTGAAAAAGACTTAAATCAATCTAGAGAGACAGAAAGTGGATTAGTGGTTGCCTGGGGTTAGGAATGTGGACTGAATGAAAATAGGCAAAGGGTGATAGAAATGGCCTGAAACTGGACTGTGGTGATGACTGCCCAATTCTGTTAACTTTACTAAAAATCACTGAATTGTACACTTAAATGAATTTTAGCATAAATTATATATTAATTATTTATGGCTAATTATACCTCAATAAAGTTGGGGTTTTTATTTGACAGGCACAGGGTCAGAAAGACAGCAAGAGACGCATAGAGAAATAGAGATATTCCCCATCTACAGATTCATTTCCCAGATTCAGCCAATAGCTGCGGCTGGGGTTGGGCTGGGTTTAGGTTAGGAGGGCCAGAGACAGAAGCAGGGACACAATCCAGGTTTCTCATGGGAGTTGTAGGAACCCAACTACTTGAGACATCACAGCTGCCTCCCAGTGGGTCTTTCTTCACAGTAAGGAAGCTGGAAGCCAGGGCCAGAGCCAGGAATTGAATGCAGACACTCCAGTATGGGCTGCAAGCATCTTAACTGGTAGGCTAAATACCTGCTCCCAATAACAATGTTTAAAACAAAAATCTGTATTTGTTGGCTAAAGAAAATATATAAAATATATATAAAACCAGCTAAGTATATAATAACGTGTATGATATGTCCCTGTTTGGATTTTCCTAATGATTACACACATTATCAGCCTGTACACTTCTTGAAAGATACTCAAGAGGCTGATGATGACAGCTGCCTCTAGGAAGTAGGTTCCGGATTAACAGAGTCGGACTTTTAACGGCATATCACTTTGTACTGTTTGATTTCATTTACCTTGACCATGTATTATTTTTCATAATGACAAATATAAGTTAGGGGCAAGCTCAGAGAAGCAGGCCTCTCACAGGAGTCCCATGTTTACAATGGTGCCAGGTAACAGTGTCCCTGGAGGGAAGAAACAGCTTTGTCCTTCAAACTTGAACTATTTCTCAGCAGAAGCCCATGTTGAATAGGTCTGTGTCCTTGACAACAAGCTGCCATGTGACAGAATCTGTCTGAAATCTTATTGCATAAAACCCAACAGGAAGAGAATTTGCAAACCTTCTGAAGAGGAAAATGTGGTTTCCTACGATTTAGTCATCTTCTGCTGCAGGTGTGGGAACAAAGCTTAGAGTAGCTTATGCTTTGCGATGATGAATCTGAAAAGGCCTGATATTCGTTACAGACTCGTACAGGGACACATGCACCTTGGGAATTGAAAATACACTTTTCAGAGGGATTTATCAGAAATGAAAGGAATACACAAATGAAAGAACTACAGTAGAACCTAGAACAGTAGCTGAACACCATACTCCCAAAGCTTATGACCAAGCCTTCAACAGCTGCCCATACCCAATCCTGGGTTCTATCTTCTTCCCTCTCATTACCTGAGCAAGCTCTTCACCTGGTTACTCAAGGACACAGATGCTCTGAAAGGAAAGAACTTATAGCTCACTGCAAGCCTCCCCAACTTGCCCAAAATGCAGCCACTTTCCGGCCATAAGCCCACCTTGTCACCGCAGAGCCTCCCGCTTAGAGAGTAACCAGAGCGGGACCACGAAAGCCAGCACTTTCCCAGTTTCGGCACAGCAGACTCACATCTGACCTGCACCTGGGTTCATTTGCAGCCGCTCCCACCTGGACCCTTGTGAGCTGTGGCAAACCTTCTTCTTCCTATGCCACCATTAACAAAGGAGTCAACGTCACCGCCACCACCTGGGAACACAGGAATCACCATCGCTGCCATGGCCTGCGATCTCCCTGCCCCAGAGTTCTACTCTTGTTGCTGAAACCCTGCTTCCACCCCCATCTGTTTGTACCATTTGGATTATTTCAATCATACGACTGCCACGGTTTCAGTATGCTCCCCCAAGTTCATGTGTTGGAAACTTCACCCCCAGTGCAACAGTGTGGGGAGGTGGAGCCTAATAAGAAGTAATTAGGGCACGAGGGGGCTCGGCCCTCAGGAATGGATTCATGTGGTTACCGTGGGAGTAGGCTGGTTGGCATGGCAGTGGATTTGGTACAAAGGTGGGTCTGCCCCTCTGACCGACACCTGCCACCAGGGGCTGACACAGCATGCGCTGGGACTCCCAGGCCTTCAAATCGTGAGCAAAATAAATCTCTGTTCTGAAGGACCCAGTCTCGAGGGTTCTGTGATAACACCAGAAAATAGGCTAAGACATTGTTCAACATTCAGCCACTTGTATGAAGTGAATTCCTACTATGTCTAAGACACTAGCAAAAGAGGGGGAAATAAGGAGATTTTTGTAGGTAACATATAAGACAGCATTTCATTTTGTTTTTTTTTAATGGCTGTTTTACTGAGACATAATTACCACGCCCTAAAATTCACCCATTATAAAGAATACAAATTGGTGGTTTTTTAGTATATTCATAGAATTGTGCAATCATCACCAGGATCTAATTTGAGAAAATTTTCATTATCCAAGAAGAGGTCCTAATTCATCACCAGCCAATGACAGTGTTTTTATGACGGCAAAAAAAAAAAAAAAAGACAATGATTTTTTTTTTCAGAGTTGCAGACTTCCCAATTTAAAATTGCAAACTGCCCATGTCATCTAAAAACTGTACAGTGTGTCGCCTTAGATTAATGTAGTTAATAATTACCCATTGTTAGGCGTATGCAACTTAAAGAGGTAAAAGGTCTCCCTGGGGTGGGGGTGGGGATCAGCAGAAGTGCTTAAACAACAAGCAACACTAAACAGGCATTTGTGTTTGCAGACTACCTCAGGCTTACAAAATGCACTCAAACGCTACATCTTAAATAACAGTCCCAAACACTCAGAGATCTGTGAAGTAGGTGGATCTCCTGCAAAGAGCTTATCACAGAATTTTTAAAATGTTTTTTAAAACCTGTAATTTCTTTCCCAGGCTCACTTGCCTGCAGCGCCGGCACCCTGGGTTCTAGTCCCACTCGGGACGCCGGATTCTCTTCCAGGCCAGCTCTCTGCTGTGGCCCGGGAGTGTAGTGGAGGATGGCCCAAGTGCTTGGGCCCTGCACCCGCATGGGAGACCAGGAGAAGCACCTGGCTCCTGGCTTCGGATCGGCACAGCGCACCGGCCGTAGCGGCCATTTGGGGGGTGAACCAGTGGAAGGAAGACCTTTCTCTCTGTCTCTCCCTCACTGTCTGTGGCTCTACCTGTCAAATAAATTTAAAAAAAAAAAAAAAAAAAAAAAAAAACACAATTTTTTCCCACTCCTGGATGGGTTCACAGGGCATTTCCAAGTAGGGAGCGTGAATGAAGTTCGGGGGCCTCCTGGCTCCCAGCCACCCGGACAGGGCCCCAGCTCCACGAGCATGCTCCCTGTGACCACTAAGCCATTCCAATTTCTGGCTGGGGAAAACAAAGAAAGGAAAGAAGGAGGCCAGTGTATGCTCTCAAACAACAAAACCCGTCTTTGTGTAATGCTGAGCCCTGGAGACTTCTTCAGGGCCGTCCAGCTGTGCCACACAGACACTGGTTGGGTGCCCTGTGTAAATGCTTTGTTTCTGGCAAAACAGGGGCTCTCACTAGCACCCATAGGCCCTGGGTTCCCCCGAGGTCACCCCCAAAACCTGGAAGTGGACTCTCGCTGACAAAGAGAAGCAGCCCCACCTCACCCAGAGGGCTGGGAAGGCAGGTTAGAATTAGGAACCTTTAATTAAAACGAGGTAAAATTCTAATTACAATTGCCTCTAGAATAACATCATTTCTGACTCACAAGTCTTATAATAACCTGACCCACTGGGAACACAGCTCTACCTTGGTAACCAGAGGGAACAGCTCACTTTTTCCAGGAACGCTATTTTTTCAGACATAAAGCCGTATTTAGTGGGTTTGCTTATTAGCCTCTAAGCTGTTAAAAGCTTGAAAGAGAAGAAGGAACTTCTGAAAAAGAATCCACTGTGCAGGAAACACCCCAGTGCAGGACACGTCACTTACAATTAACCATGACCTGGATGCTCACCACACACAAACAGGACTCCCACAAGTCATCTATTTTTATATGAGCTGATTACATGTGGTATCAAATTCTAAATAATACAACATAAACATAATGATTAGCTACACTGCACTTTAGCAAATTACACATTTTTACTAGCCTCTGGTGCCTCTCACAGACAGAGAAAAGCTGGAGGGGTCGACAGCACCAAACCAACTTAACGGGGTCACTTCAGATTTAACTTACACAACCCGGGAAAAGTTTTACGTCTACAAGTTCTAGCAATGCAGAAAAGCATTCCCAGGAATAATACAACTGAGAGAGAGAGAGTTTAGAAAAAGCATCATGGCCATTCATGACATTACAAGGCCCAGAGAAACCACACCAACTCAATATGAGCATCACATAGACCATCTGCTTCAAATGTAAATCCTACCTCCCTCACAGACCAGACTCTGCACCCCCACAGCTACTATACTTATAATCCATACCTGTGTGCACTTAGCACTCTCCACCCTTGATTATGATCATGCAAAATAACTGAACTTTCTAAGTATTAAGCTGCTTGAAGGTTGAATCTCCATCCCAATCATACCCCCAAAGAATGCATCAGCATCAATTTCATCTTCTGAACACTTAAGTTCCAGCTACAGAGGCTCTGCACTCCCCAATACACACACACACATACACACACACACACACACACACACACTACACATCTGATCGTCTCCATGGCCCCCACTGACAGCTGGGATGCACTGCCTTGTGTAGACCCCTCCCACATGGTACCTGGGTTGGTCTGAGTGATCAACAGAATACTATAACTCTTATGTTCTCTCTCAGAAAACGCACTCTGAAGAAAGTCAACTCAGACACATCTTTATGGAGAGGCCCACAGGTGGGCCAACCACCACCCCTGTGAGCTGGAAGGAGCCCTCTAAATCCACCTACCTTCAGAAGACTGATGGTCCATCCAACAGTTCACTGAGGACTGAGCCAGAGTTTTGTTTTGTTTTAAGATTTATTTATTTATTTATTCAAAAGGCAGAGTTACAGGGGCAGAGGCAGAGAGAGAAAAGTCTTCTACCCGCTAGTTCACTCCCCAAATGGCTGCAACGGCTGGAGTTGGGCCGATCAGAAGACAGGAGCCTGGAGCTTCTTCCAAGCATCCCACTCAGGTGCAGGGGCCCAAGGACTTGGGTCATCCTCTACTGCTTTCCCAGGCCATAGCAGAGAGCTAAATCGGAAGTGAAGCAGCCAGGACTCAAACCGGTGCCCATATGGGATGGTGGCACTACAGGCGGCGGCTTTAGCCATTATGTCACAGCGCCGGCCCCAAGCCAGAGTTTTATAAAGGGTTAGGCAGTAATTGATACTAATGTTAGGCAGTAATAGATGCTAAGACAATCTCCATACCACCTTTTTTGGAAAGTTCTTTCCTAGGCCAGGTATCAACCAAGACCCAAGGCAAGTGGCTTTGTGAAAATGATTGTTTATTCTTTTCTCTTAAACTGCATGAGTCAGTCTTTATCACTGATGTTATTCTAGCTGTAAACTCCCTCAGTATACACTGGGTCTCTGTAGTGTCACTGAGAGCAGTTTTGCCTGGTCATATCAGGATTTTCACCCATGCCACACCTGTGTACAAGAAATGGGAAGTAAAACTATCAGTTGTGAAATTATAGTTGGGCTGGTCTCCAACAACAAAGACCTGATTTACTGTGGAGTGGGCTTCTCTAGTCAGAGACCACATTTGGGAAATGGAGAAGACCAGAAAAATGGGAAGACGGGCAGCACAACCAGATTGGTCCTGGCAACAACTTCCCTGACCTTCCCGACCTCTATGCCCTCCCTTGAGGTTCCATCAGAAGACAGTAGGGGAGGAGGAACCACTTGCAGAAATATCACCTTGAGGATGGAGCTACTGTGCCCCAAATCCAACAAAGCTAGGGCCTCTGGGCGCACATTTGTGTTTGTGCTCACCTTCGCAATGGTGCCCGCATTCACAGAGGAAGTGAGATAAAGGCTGGTGGGGCAGGAATCAGCAGAACACCTTCCAGTCAGCTACAGTGAGCAGCTGGCAACAGTAGTCACAGAGCGTGAACTTAAGAATCAAAATGATCAGGTTTGCATCTTGATTCCACACTGTAAGAACTCGGAAGTCCCATTCATTTCCTGAACCCTCAGAACTCCCATTCATAAACTTCTGCAATCCACTAAGGCAGTTGTTGAAAAGCTGAAATGAGATCAACACAGGGGTTACGTGACACACCTGGAACAATGCTTGTGCAATCAACCACTTCCCTTCCCCAGTCTGGGGCTGGCCTTGGACAAGCTGGGCCCAGAATGGGAAGGTCTCCGTCCTAATACGAAGAAGAGCCGAAGTCAAGTCCTCTCCATCTGCCTTTGTCGGGAGAAACTCCAAAACAAACTCCAGGGCTGGAAAGACAATTCCCAAATTACTTAGACACCACTATATGGCCCCAGTTAAAAATACTGCTCCTTTGAAATAAAACATTTTTTTCTTTGACAATATCTCATTTAAAAAAAACTTACTTGTCTCATTACATGCAGTACCATTCTGCGTAAGTTATTATGGCCAAACTGTATGCTACCATCCTCCCATCTATCTATACCTGCCTTGGGTGCAGCAACCATGAATCCATTTCTTTGTTTTAAGCTTTGCAAAACACTACCCCTTTAAAGGCAACTAACTAATCAATCAACCAAAAACTAACATTTCTAGAACTTACCAAGTATCATATAATCCTACTCAGGAGAATAAGAAAGTAGAAATACTAAAAAGCCTACTAAGATCGCATAGCTCCATTTGCAACATGAAACACATTCATTAAACATTTATTAAGTTCTAGCACACCCCACTGTGATAAGTACCACAGCAGAAAAAAAAGCAAAATTCTATTCAGAAAAATGTTTTTTCTCATAACATCCATGAAATATAAAGACTGACATTTTCAACAACCAAAAGTCATACAAATTTATTTTTTGGTTAATCTGTAAGGTGAAATCCAGGCAAAAGATTGCGAAATTTAAATCATATATGACAAATGTTATACTCAGCTTTTTTTTTTTTTTTTTTTTTTTTTTTTTTTTTTTTTTTTGACAGGCAGAGTGGACAGTGAGAGAGAGAGACAGAGAGAAAGGTCTTCCTTTTGCCGTTGGTTCACCCTCCAATGGCCGCCGCGGCCGGCGCGCTGCGGCCGGCGCACCACGCTGATCCGATGGCAGGAGCCAGGAGCCAGGTGCTTTTCCTGGTCTCCCATGGGGTGCAGGGCCCAAGCACCTGGGCCATCCTCCACTGCACTCCCTGGCCACAGCAGAGGGCTGGCCTGGAAGAGGGGCAACCGGGACAGAATCCGGCGCCCCGACCGGGACTAGAACCCGGTGTGCCGGCGCCGCTAGGCGGAGGATTAGCCTAGTGAGCCGCGGCGCCGGCCAGCTTTTTAAAAATATTCAAGGTAAAGTCAGAATCAACCAGAGCACTCACGTTTTTTCAGACAAAAGTAACCTTTGTCAGTCAAGGATTTTGTAATATTTTGTATTATGGTGTATATTATAATATTTTGTTCACCACCATGAAAAATCTCATAATCATATTATAAATAATTAGTATGTATACTACATATTAATTTTACTAATATACAAGGCTAGGATTTTATAATTAAAAGCCAAATTCCAATTAAAAATAAGAGTACTTAAAAGAGTAAATAAGTTAATAGTGTTAGACATATTACAATATGGGCAACAATAGGAAACTGATCAATACTCATCAGAATCAATACTGCACTTCAAGCAGAGGTTAAATGACTTTGCTCCTGCTCCTGTAAGGCCATCTCTGTCAACACAGCAGGGACCAGCACCTGCCTCTCCATGGCAACAGCCCTTTGGTGCTAGGGAAGACATCACAAGTCTCCTCTCCCATGAAATATTTACCAGGTTTCAGAACAGCGGGTGTCTTGGGAAAGTTCATGGGAGACACAAACTCCCAGCCCACCACCCCTCCTTTTCTATCTGATTCACAGAAATAAACCCAGAGAGGGAGTAACCACAACTGGTTCTTTGGGGCCAACAGGTACTGAATTACCTGTTTTACATGGCTTCTCATATGTGCTTTTCATGTGATATTCAATGTCCACTTGGACCAAATTTAAGGACTTTCAAAAATTGTAGGTCATCTCATTCCACTCAGCACCTTATCTAGGCAATTCGTAACACAACAGCCACAAAATCTACTAAAGCACATATCTACTGACAACCTATTAAGCCCCTTACATCTTGGTTGCTCAGAAAGCAACCAAGCTACTCTGCGGGCTATTTTTTAATTTGTTTCCACACACCACACGAGGTTCAAAATGAGCAACAGCTTCAGGCTTGGCTCAAGCTAGTCCTGGAGGGTCAGTTTATACTGGGGGATAAAAATTAATGCAAATTGTGCTGTCATCTGTGAGGGCATGTTCATCTCCCAAAGTGGAAGCATCAAAGTAGGTAACAGATACACAGGTTTCCTGACGACAGAAAGGATTTCTTTGCTTGTCTGCCCTGCCCGAAGAGCTAAACCTAAAGCAGGTTCTCCCAAGAAGCTCAAAGATAAGCAGCAGTCTTGTTCAAGGCCAGCCTGTGGCCAGAAGTGATGAATGTGTGTAGACCCCGGCAGCAGGAATCTTTGAGCAGTCACTGCAACTGTCACCAGGGAAGACGGAACACATTTTCGTGGCTGGAAGCAGTGTGCATGCTACCGAGGCTGGACTGCCAGGGAGCTGCTGCAATGCGAGGACACCTTCCCTGCTTCTCTCTTTCCACAGTCTAGCTCCAGGCACACAGCAAGTGCTCAGAGTTAGGATGAGTGACCACACAAATCATAAGAAGTGTTCTTCCTTCAGGAAAGCTACACATTCCAGAACCATCCCCATGCCCCAGCACCTGCTATTAAATAGGAAAGCTAGGAACAGTATGACAAAATAACAGTATGACAAAACAGTACTACTAAAGACATCAAATCTCGTATTCAAGATGTGAATAAAGGCTTTGGCACAGCAGGTAAGATGTAACGTGGGATGCCTGCATCCCACACTGGAGTGCCTGCTACAGCTTCCTGCTAACACACGATTTGGGAGACAGAATAAGATGGCTCAAGTACTTGGGTCCTTCTTTCCCACGTGGGAGACAGAGATTGAATACCTGGCTCCTGGCTTAAGCCTGGCCAATACATAACTGGTGGTGGGCATTTGGGGAGAAAACCAGTGAATGGGGTATCTCTCCCTACCTCCTCCCCTCCCACACACACACACACACACACACACTATCTTTCAAATAAAGAAAACAAATAAAAAGTGTTCTTGGGGCCACCACTTGCGATGCCAGCATCACATATGGGCACACCAATTCAAGTCACAGCTGCACTGCTTCTGATCCAGCTCCCTGCTAATGCACCTGGGAAAGGAGTATGTGGGAGACACAGAGTTCTAGGTTCTGGCTTCAGCCTGGCCAGCCCTGGCTGTTGTGGACTTTTGAGGATTTAACCAGCAGCCGGAAGATCTCTCTGTATGTGTGTGTATGTGTATTCTTCTGCCTTTCAAATAAAATAAACTTTTTTTAAAAGTGGCCCTTCAGGGGGCCAGCACCGTGGCATATTGGGTAAAGCTGCCACCTACAGTGCCAGCATCCCATTTCGGTGCCAGTTCAAGTCCCAGCTGCTCCACTTCTGGTCCAGCTCTCTGCTATGGCTTGGGAAAGCAGTACAAGATGGCCCAAGTCCTTGGGTCCCTGCACCCATGTGGGAGACCTGGAAGAAGCTCCTGGCTGTGGATTGGCACAGCTCCAGACATTGCAGTCATCTGGGGAGTGAATCAGCAGATGGAAGACCTCCTCCCCCTCCCCCTCTGCCCCTGCCTCTGCCCCTGCCCCTGCCTCTGCCTCTAAGTAATGCTGCCTTTCAAATAAATAAATAAGTCTTTAAAAAGAAAAAAAAAAAAGAAATTACCTAGCACAGGGAGGTAATGTGGTAAGCAGTACAGGATCAGAGTGTCATTGTCTAGTATAGTAACAATGACATAAAACACTTACATGCTCTGCAATTTCACATCTCTGCATTCCCCAGAAACACACATATGTACAACACAGAGATAGGCAAGCATGTTCAAGACAGCACTGGCTCATAACAATTAACAAAAAAATAACAGAAAGAACCAAAATGCCATTAATGGAAGTTAAATGAAGGAACATTTATCGTTGATGCAGTAGTTAAGAAGAATGAAGTGTACATGCAAATGCAGAATACCCTTGACAACACACAGCATGACACCATTTGCAGTTCAGCAGGCTGCGTTTTAACAAGCCCTCTTACACCCCAACCTTGATGAACTCCTCCCTGGACTACACAGTCAAGCATGGAGAACAAGGGTTGGGAAGGACTCACATCAACTGACGTCTCTGAGTAACTATCTGTGAGAAGCAAACATTTGGTTCCTTTTCCAAAGTAAGGTTTTAGCTGTGAGTAGACAACTAGCTAGCATAACAGATTGCAGATGTGTGGAAAGTTACAAGTAGCTAGTTAGCATAACAGTTAAGGTACATGCACCTGGAAAGTTCTTAAGCCAACAGGATGGCAGGAGTGGCCCAAACAGCTGAAGCAAATGCTGGGAAGATTGTAACCCCATAGTACTCAACCAATGAGGAACTGGGGAAGGAACTGGGTGCTAGGGAATAAACGGGTTGCTATAAACCACCTGGGTGTGCTGGTCCACTAGGCACCCAATCTTGCAAGATTAAATAATAAAGTCTTGCTTTTGTAGTACTTCCTGAGTATGACAGGTGAGGCCATTTCTCACACCATAGTTATCAATAGTTATCATAGTTATCAATATTCTTTTGTCCTTTGCTTCTATTATTTAATAAAGAGGGTATTCTGGCATTGCACTTGTAAGCTAAAAGCAATTTTTTTAGGGTCCAGCATTGTGACATAGTGGGTTAGGCCCTGCCTGTGATGCCAGCATCCCATATGGGTACTGGTTCATGTCCTGGCTGCTCTACTTCTGTTCCAGTTTCCTGCTAAAGTGCCTAGGAAGGCAGAGAATGATGGCCCAAGTGCTTGGGCCCCTACCACCATCGTGGGAGACCTGGATGGGGTTCCAGACTCCTGAGTTCAGCCAGGCCCAGTTCAGGTCATTACAGCCATTTGGGGAATGAAGTAGCACATGGAAGATCTCCCTTTCTCTGTGTAACTCTGCCTTGCAAATAAATAAAATCTTTTTTTAAAATTAGGTTTTTTTAGATACTCCAAGATCAAGAGACAGGGTTAGGGTAATAGTTAACCATGGGACTGTGGCAGGAATGAAGCTAATAGTGGGAGAGTGAGGTTCCCTCAAGGCTGCTGAAACCATGGAGACCACGAGAAACAGGAAAAACAAGCCTCATAGGAATTTTACTCCAGAACTCTCCAGAGTTGAGCTGGTCTTACTAGTGTCTCCTGCAGAGAGAACACTTGACAAATGCCAACCCTAGCAGAAAGGACAGCTACTACCCCAGGAGGGAAAGACGAACAATGCACCCTTGTGTTGGGAGAGCTAGACTTTTATGGTCCTTTGTCGGTCTGCTTTGTTGTTTGTTCAGCACTACCCGCCATAGCAGGAGGGACAGCTCCCAGCCCCCACTATCATCCTCACATTTGCTGGGGCTCGGGAAAGGGAGTACGGAGATATAACAAATCTCAGAAGTGGCCACCATCTCTCTAAGACCTGATCAAGCCCCTTCAAGGCAGTGAGTTCCGGAAACAACACACACATGCATGCGTGTGTGCACACAATTTATTTCCCTTTAACTTCATAGTCAGAAGTGAAATCTACCATTACTGCCAGTATGATGGTAAGCTAAAAACCATGAAGCATAATTCAGGAATTTACTTTTTTTAAAGGATTACAAAAATCCACAGATCTAACAATAATATTAAGTATACTTAATTTTCAGTTAAGAAGTGGCCATAAGAGATTACCTCTTAGGAGCCAGCATTATAGTGCAGTAGGTTAAGCTATCACTTGCAACACTGGCCTCCTATATCGGAGTTCAAGTCACGGGCTGCTCTGCTTCCAATCCAGCTTCCTGCTAATGGACCTGCGAAGGCAGCAGATGCTGGCCTGAATATCTGAGCCCCTGCAACCCTCGTAGGAGCCCAGGATGGAGTTCCCGGATCCTTGCTTTAGCCCAGTCCAATCCTGGCTATTGCAGCCATTTGTGGAATAAACCAGCATATGACAGATATCTCTCACTCGCTCGCTCTCTCCCCCCACCACTGCATGTCACTCTGCCTTTCAAATAAATCACTAAATGAGTATTTAATCTATTAATCTCCCTCCTACTGCTGTTTGTTATTGCTTTCTTTATTTAAGGTGCACAAATTTCATGTATTTCACATATACAGATTTAGGAGCACAGTGATACTTCCCACCCTCCCCTCCCTCCTGCCCACGCTCCCACCCTTACTTTAAATCATGTTCCAAACCAGTAATTAAAATAAGTGGTATTTCTTTTTTTTAATTAGTTTTTTTAACTTTTATTTAATAAATATAAATTTCCAAAGTACAGCTTTTGGATTACAGTGGCTTTTCCCCCTCCACAACTTCCCTCCCACCCGCACCCCTCCCACTTTCCGCTCCCTCTCCCATTCGAAAATAAGTGATATTTCATAAATTATGAATTTTCCACTTCTTGAATTTTTTAAAAGAAAGAGCTCTGAGTTAATGTCACAAGCACATAGCCCAGGGTAGGCATCTAGCACAAGGGGCTAAGATGCCAATTAAGATGCTCACATCCCACATCAGAGTACTCAGGCTTGCTACCAGGCTCTGGACCCTGAGTCCAGCTTCCTGCTACTGGAGACCCAGGGAGACAGCAGTGATGATGGCTCAAGTGTGAGACCTGCACTGTGTTCTTGGCTCCCAACTTTAGTTCCCCAAACACTGTGGGCACTTGGGAAGTCAATTAGCAGATGGAGTGTGCTCTTTCTTTGCTTCTCAAATAAAAACAAAAAGAAATCCAAGTCTGGGGCATCACTCTTGAAACACATCACACAATAGCTTCTGAAGTCAGTATCTAGGGGAAGACATGCGGCACAGTGTAAGAACACTACTTGGGATGCCCATACCCCATAGCACAGTGCCTGGGTCATGTCCCAGCTCTGCTCCCAATTTGTTTCCTGTTAATGCACACCAGAGGAGGCAGCAAGTGATGGTTCAAGTACTTGGGTGCCTGCCAAACCCTTGGGAGACCTTGAGTTCTCAGCTCCTGGCTTCAGCCTGGCCCAACCCTGGCTGTTGCTGGCAGCTGGGGAGTGATCCAGAAGATAGTTGATTTCTCTATATCTTTGTCTGTCTGTCTCTCTCTCTCTCTCTCTCTGTCTCTGTCGCTCTGCCTTTCAAGTAAACATAAATTAAAGCCAACACCTGGAACAGCCTATAAATCTTTTCTTAACTTTGTGATTAAAAGATCAAGTAAAAGTTTCACTCTCTGTTAACAAGTACTCTTCAAATTTCACTGAAGAGAAAAAGCTGAACAAAACTACATTCTTCCCCCTGCGTTTTGGGAACATCAGCTACTCCACTCTCAAGTTTTCCGCTCTTGGATACCGGAGCAGTCATATCACAAGCCACTTAAGCGTTGATACAAGCAAAATCCCATGTCTGAAGTCATTGAAGAATACAAAGAAACTGCTATATGCCATTCAACTTTCTAGGCCATGCTTCTCCACTGCATAGAGAAAAATCATTTCTTTTTTTAACCCTAAAGCAAACATAGTTCTTCTCACCTCCCAATATTCAGCCACTCTTTTTCTTCCTTTAAAAAAATCCCAGTTTTTTGGGGGCTGGCACCATGGCGCAGTGGGTTAAAGCCCTGGCCTTCAGTGCCAGCATCCCATATGGGTGCCAGTTCAAGTCACAGCTGCTCCACTTCCAATCCAGCTCCCTGCTAATGTGCCTGGGAAAGCAGCAGAGGATGGCCCAAGTCCTTGGGCCCCTGCACCCATGTGGGAGACCAGGAAGAAGCTCCTGGCTCCTGGCTCCTGGCTTTGGATCAGCCCAGCTCCAGTCATTGCGGCACTTGGGGAGTGAGCCAGCGGATGGAAGAACTCTCTCTCTGTCTCTGTCTCTGTCTCTACCTCTCTCTGTAACTCTTTCAAATAAATAAATCTTTAAAAATTTGTTTAAAAATATTTAAAAGGCCCAGTTTTTAGTTGTATCCATTCAAGAAGTTTAGGTTCTTTACCCAGATAAGATAAAACAAACAGTGTTTATGATAGCCTTGTATAACAGAAATATCCAATTATAAAAAAAAGATTTGCTATTATGTGAGAAAGAACAAGAGTAGTAACAAAAGTACAGAGTTTTAAAAAGATTTATTTATTTATTTCAAAGAGTTACACAGACACACACACACACAGAGAGAGAGAGAGAGAGAGAGAGAGAGAATCGATCTTCATCCATTGCTTTACCCCCTAAATGGCTATAATGGCCAGGGCTGGGCCAGGCCGAAGGCAGAAGTCAGGAGCACCCACAAGGTTGCAACGGCCCACAGACCTGGGCCATCTTCTGCTGCTTTCCCAGGTGCATTAGCAGGGAGCAGGATCAGAAGTAGAGCAGTCAGTCTTGAACCAGCGCAGACGGCAGCTTTACTGCCATGCCACAACACTGGCCCCAAGTATATTTTTTTTAAAGAGAAAAGAACTGAAATATAAGAAATTAAACAGCCCAAGTGACTTTTTTAAGGTGTGTTAAGCAAAATTTAAGGGCGACACTGCTTTACAGTGAGTTCCTGCACTGAGACCAATAGATCAAACCAAAATGGAGTCACTCATGCTAAATGCCACCTATTCAAACTGAAACCTTAAGGAAGTAGGTAGATTCCCCCAATAGATCAGTTTTTCCTGAAAACTGGAAATTCCAGTCTACCTGAGTCAGCATAATCAGGAAGTGCCCCCTGCTTTAACTCTTACAAAATAAGGAACCCAAAGTCACCTGATGCTAACCCCACAGCTTTTTTCTATCCTTCCTTGTCCTCATCTCACAAAATCTACTGTTCTGCCACTGCCCAGTGGGAGTTCTCATTATGTTTTATAGATCAGAGGCTGCCTGGATTCAGAATCCCAAATTAGAAACAACTGCATTGGTAAATAAATTTGTTGCAATTGTGTCTTTTGCGAAGTGTGAGATATATGACAAGATCATTTTCTAATAGACCCATTCCTCAGTGAGTTAGGAAGCACATTAAGTTAAAAGCAAGACGAGGCATGTTAATTGCCTTTATGCCAATATTTGCCAGAGGCTGCCGAAGCACTTCCTGGTAAGCAGATTTTTTTTTCTTTTTGTTTAATTTTTATTCATTTATTTATTTATTTAAAGGACAGCGCTATGGAGCGACAGAGACAGAGAGATCTTCCGTGTCCTGTTTCCCTCCCCAGATGCCTCCAGCATGTTCAAGTCAGGAGTGCATCTGGGTCTCCAACACGGCTGGCTGGATTCCAAGAACTCTGGCCGCGATCTGTGGCCTCCCAGGGAGCCTCCTGCACCTCTCTGTGCCTTCCTGGTGAGTGAGCTTTCAGAGGCACCTTCCAGGAGAGATGTTCCTGGGCCGCAGGAAAAGCATAAGAAAGGAAAGAGACCAGACCTGCCCTACCCTCAACCTCAGGCACCGGTGAATGGTCAGCATCTTTTTCCCCAGCAGAGGAGGGGCAGCCACATCTTCAGGCTGAAGTTGGAGGGGCCAGCCCGCCCAGCCCAGGACAGTAATTCACAGCACCGTGTGTCGGTGGGCGGGGGCAGCCTCCACTGCAGCACCAAGGGGAGGATGCCATCCTGCAGCAAGTAGCCCCTTCCTCCTCCAAAGAAACCCCCACTGCCTTTACCATCCAGATCGTGGCTGGCAACTCCAGCTCTGAAGATCTCTTACATGAAAGGCTGTCGGGCGCGAGGAGGTCTCAGGGTCCCTTTGAACACAGGAAACCTGATCCCCTGCAGCCCTGCCAAAGCAAGCAGCCCCAGGTTTCCAGGACAGCCTGTGATTAAGAACCTGAATATCAACTTCACAGGGCGGTGCTGGGGCGGGCGCCACGGGCGGGCGGGAGGCCAAACCTCAGGGAATAAAGGGAAGGAGGCCTGCGCCCGCAGTTTTAGTTACAGGAGAAACTCTTCCTGTGTGTTAGCAGACTTGTCCCTTTAACATATGCATATTCAAAGACTGCCTCCTAGACCCCACAATTACCCCTGGGAGAAGGGCGCTCAAGACTACTGAGGTCATCAGCTTCTGTTCTTTTTTTTTAAAGAAATGTCTTAGTGCTATGCTTTCTTTTTTTTTTTTTTTTTTTGACAGGCAGAGTGGACCGTGAGAGAGAGACAGAGAAAGGGCTTCCTTTGCCATTGGTTCACCCTCCAATGGCCGCTGCGGCCAGCGCACTGCGCTGATCCAATGGCAGGAGCCAGGTACTTCTCCTGGTCTCCCATGGGGTGCAGGGCCCAAGCACTTGGGCCATCCTCCACTGCACTCCCTGGCCACAGCAGAGAGCTGGTCTGGAAGAGGGGCAACCGGGACAGAATCCGGCGCCCCGACCGGTGTGCCGGCGCCGCAAGGCGGAGGATTAGCCTAATGAGCCGCGGCGCCGGCCAGTGCTATGCTTTCATACATGTTTCTTCCACAAAGGTTATGTATAACTTATGCAAAAAAATGATAATTATGTGAAAGCTTAGGAAAATACAAAGTATGTTAAAATACAGCTGCTCTGACACTGCGACGCCTGGTACCTGCAGGAAGTTAATGGCCACCACAGGCACTCCTGGAGCGTGGGGACTGCATGCACTCCCCCTGGAATAAGCAGAGGTCGATCGCCTCGGGAGGGAAAACTGCTTCCTTTCAAGAGCAATACAGCCCCCTCAGGCAGGCAGTACAGAGTGAGCAGACGCTTTCTTCCCAGGCCTTTCCACATGCCAGCACTGCCTTCTCCACTCTCTTGCACCCCAAAAACAGCAATAGCAGGACCCGAGAGCTCTGCTACTCTGGCATCCGCACATTTCACCAATGGTTGCCTTAATAAGTCACAGCCAAAATCTAGATTTCAGATTCACTATTATCAAATAAAGCGGCTCCATTTTGGCAAATTTACATCTATAACAAACTCATTTCAAATAAGGGTCTTTCTGGGCCAGCGCCGTGGCTCACTAGGCTAATCCTCCGCCTGCGGCGCCGCCACCCCGGGCTCTAGTCCTGGTCGGGCCACCGGATTCTGTCCTGGTTGCTCCTCTTCCAGTCCAGCTCTCTGCTGTGGTCTGGGGGAAGGCAGTGGAGGATGCCCAAGTGCTTGGGCCCTGCACTCGCATGGGAGATCAGGAAAAGCACCTGGCTCCTGGCTTCGGATCAGTGCAGTGCACCTGCTGTAGCAGCCATCTGGGGGGTGAACCAAGGGAAGGAAGACCTTTCTCTGTCTCTCTTGTGGGGAGCAACTCGGACTAGACTAAGTTACTGGAATTAAGACTTATTCTATGCATCTGCTCTCCCACAATATGGCGCTGGGAGAGAAGAAAACAGCTTCTACACAGCTGCCTCCAGTTCAGCCAATAAACTGTAGGACTTGCTCCTGATTGGAGGAGAGCAGCGTACTCGGTGTGTGGGCAGCCGAGTTGGGATTGGCAGAGGAGGATTATAAAGGAGGAGAGAGACGGCATGCACCAGGAACATCTATCTGAAGGAACACCTGTGCAGCCCCCGAGAGAGCCGGCCGGCGGTGTGCCGCTCCCCCGCGGAAGTGGGGAGTGTGGCAGGGGGAGCCGCCCTTCCACGGAGGTGGAAGGGTCGGTAGCCAGCCCGGGAAGAACCAGCAGCGAACCCAGGGAGGGCCGAGCGGACGAAGGAGCAGCGCAGGGTCCTGTGTCGTTCCTCCGCGAAGAGGGGGAGCGACATCTCTCACTGTCTAACTCTGCTTGTCAAAAAAAAGGGGGGGGGGTCTCTCTGCCTTATAGAGAAGCAGGAAAATATCCTGTGATCTTGAGGATCTTGAGGAATTCTTTAATCATCATAAACTTTACAAACTCCTTCATCAAACAGGAGACTACATCTGAACACGGATGATTTGAGAATCGGATAAGACTTGCTGCCCCTTAGTGCTTGATTTGAACTGGGACCCCGGAAATACTTGATATAAATTAGGATAACTACCACATAAAACATCTCTGGGGCCGGTACTGTGGCGAAGCAGGTAAAGCTGCCACCTACAGTGTCTGCATCCCATATGGCCACCAGTTAGAGTCCTGGCTGCTCCACTTTTGATTGAGCTCTCTGCTATGGCCTGGGAAGGCAGCGGAGGATTAGCCTAGTGAGCCACGGCGCTGGGTCTCAAATAAATTTTTTTAAAAAAATTTTAAGAACTATCTTAGGGCCGGCGCCGTGGCTCACTAGGCTAATCCTCCGCCTGTGGCACCAACACCCTGGGTTCCAGTCCCAGTTGGGGCGCAGGATTCTGTCCCGGTCACTCCTCTTCCAGGCCAGCTCTGTGCTGTGGCCCAGGAGTGCAGTGGAGGATGGCCCAAGTCCTTGGGCCCTGCACCTGCAAAGGAGACCAGGAGAAGCACCTGGCTCCTGGCTTCGGATCAGCGCGGTGCGCCGGCCGCAGTGTGCCAGCCGCAGTGGCCACTTGGCGGGTGAACCAACAGAAAAGGAAGACCTTTCTCTCTGTCTCTCTCTCAGTCCACTCTGCCTGTCCAAAAAAAAAAAAAAAAAAAAAAAGAAGAAGAAGAAAGAAATATCTTAGGGAACAGTTAAAATGTACAAGTAATTAAATTAATGCAGATAATGTGAAGGCAAAAAAAAAAAAACAGAATAGCTGAAAGGCCCAGACCATCCCTATATTGCCTTCTGTGCCCTTTCATTCACTCTACCAAGGCAACCGCAGTCAGGCCTGAAATTCAATAAATCTATCGCAGGCCGATTTTTAAGTTGATCACTTTGTATGGCCTGCGAATGATGCTATAAATATCCAATGGCCCTTGTCAAGACAAAAGCTTCCCCACCTCTGCTCTAAAGAAAAGATGAGCAGAACTGCTACACTGTGAAAGAGACAAGAATATTTTTCTCTTGTTTAGTGCACAAAATAAGGATGTGACATAACAGTGTTAACGTGAGAGTGTACACACCTAAAAAATCCCACAGAAATTGCATATCACTGTCAAAAGCAGAAAAGAGACTGGGTACACAGGCACCTCTCTGGTCGAGAGAAGCAGGAGTGAGAGAGGCAAAGGGCCCTCGTGTTCCCTGTGGGTTAGGGTCATAGAGATTCTCTCCAGAGCCAGAGTGCAGATGCAGGTCCACACGTAGCTTCTTCCAAGTTCTGGGCACAGCTCACTGAGGCTCCCTGTCCACAGTGAATGTGACAATACAATAGACTTCCACTTCCAAGGATGGCACCAGATCAGAAACACAACTGACCCACCACTACCCTCATTCTCTTTACCTGAGAAAGAAAACTCTTGGAGGTGGCACTGTGGCGTAGCGGGTAAAGTCACCGCCCGCAGTGCTGGCATCCCACATTGGCACTAGTTCGAGTCCCAGCTGCTCCACTTCTGATCCAGTTCCCTGTTAATGTGCCTGGGAAAGCAGCAGAAGATGGCCCAAGTCCTTAGGCTCCTGCACCTATGTGGGAGACTTGGAAGCAGCTCTTGGCTCCTGGTTTTGCATCAGCCCAGCTCCGGCCACAGTCATTTGGGAAATAAGTCAGCAAATGGAAGACCCCCCTCTCTCTCTGTCTCTACCTCTCTCTGTAACTCTTTCAAATAAATAAAGTAAAGCTTAAAAAATAAACTAATAAAATGTGAACTTTTAAAATATTTTTTCAATTAATGATATGATATGTCACATAAATAAGACCAAGTGTCTGCTAATAACAATAGAAAGAATTACAAAGGAGAGGATGACCCAACATGGGAAGCAGGCCACACAGCAGACTCATAGAATGACAAACAGTACTCTGGTCTCAGAATCAGCCCTTAAGACATTCAGATCTAGCTAAAATGCCCATGAGAGCATTTCAAACATGGAAAGCCAAGACACTGTGGCAAAAAATGACCTACTTGAAAGATCTCTGTGGGTGAGATCCCAGTGGAAAGAAAGGACCATCAAAGAAGGAGGGGTACCTTTCTCTGAAGGGAGGACAGAACTTCCACTTTGCTTATGGCTCTGTCTAAATAATGACGGAGTTTGTGAACTCTTAAAAGCCTTCCATAGCCTTGGCAGCTCATGACAGGAGCCTCGGGTGATCACTGATGTCATAAATAAGAGTGTCAATTGTTAAACCAACAACAGGAGTCACTGTGCACTTGCTCCACATGTAGGACCTCCTTAATGTGTTACACTATGAGAATTAATGGTAAAAATAGTCTTCAAACAGTACTTTATACTTTGTGTGTCTGTGTTGGTACAAACTGTTGAAATCTTTACTTAGTGTAGAGTTGATCTTATGTATATAATTAAAAACGAATCTTAATGAAGAATGGGATGGGAGAGGGAGTGGGAGGTAGGATGGGAGTTAGGGTGGGAGGGTGGGTATGAAGGAAGAATCACTATATTCTGAAAGCTGTACCTATGAAATTGATATTTATTAAATAAAAGCTTTCTAAAAAAAATGATATGATGGGTGAGGTGGGTATTTAGCCTAGTGGTTAAAAGATCCACTTCCCACATCATAGTACCCCAGACTCCAGCATCCTGCTACTGTGGACCCTGGGAGGCAGCAGTGATGGCTCAAGCAATTGGGTCCATGCCACCCACATCAGAGACCTGGATTGAGTTCCAACTCCTGGCTTCGGCTCCAGCTAAGAGCCAGGGTGGACATTTGGGGAGTGAACCAGCAGATCTCTCTGTTTCTCTACCTGTCTCTGTCTGTGTGTGTGTGTGTCTTTCGCTCTCTGCCTCCTAAATAAATAAATGGAAAGATACAATTTGAAATGTTTTTTTCTAAGCTTTGAATCTGGCACACACATACATACACACACCTTTTTCTTATTATTTATTTGACAGTTAGACAGTGAGAGAGAGAGACAGAAGACAGAGAGAAAGGTCTTCCTTTCATTGGTTCACTCCCGCTACGGCCCAACTACGCTGATCCAAAGCCAGGAGCCGGGTGCTTCTCCTGGTCTCCCATGCGGGTGCAGGGCCCAAGCACCTGGGCCATCCTCCACTGCCTTCCCGGGCCACAGCAGAGAGCCGGACTGGAAGAGGAGCAGCCGGGACTAGAACCTGGCACCCATATGGAATGCCGGCACCATAGGTGGAGGATTAACCAAGTGAGCCATGGCGCTGGCCCCTAAGTTACCTTTTAAAAAGCAATGAAATTACCAATAAATGAACTAGGAAATCCACTTTCAGAGAGTTTTTTTCTATAATTCTTTGAGGAAAAAAAAAGTTAATAATAACAGGACACAAAAAATATATTGAATAAACATATGAAATTCCTTATATAAAAGCAACAACAAAAATGCCTGAGTTCCATTTTTGGCCCAAAATGGTGGAAGATAAAAAGAAAAAAATCTGGGGGGTTGGCATTGTGGCATAGCAGGTTAAGACATTGCTAGCAAAGCTGGTATCCCCTATGAGTTCTGGTTTGAGTCTCAGCTGCTTTGCTTCTGAGTCAGCTCCCTGCTAATATACCTGGGAAAGCAGCAGAAGATGACCCAGGTGCTTGGGCCCTGCCACCCACATGGGAGACCCAGATGGAGTTCCAGGCTCTTGGATTCAGCCTGGCACAGCCCTTTGCAGCCATTTGGGGAGTCAGAGTGGAAAATCATTCTATCCTCTGTCTCTGTGTGTCTTTCTGCACCAATATGGGATGCTGGGCCCCAAAACTTATTTTATTTATTTATTTTGCACCAGAAGGGACTCTGGTCCCAAGAAGCTTGTCTTCTGCAGAGGTGAGCTCTAGCCAGGGACACTAGGAGTCAAGAACTCCACCCAGGTCTCCCCTGTAAGTGGCAGGGACCCACGTACTTCAGCCATCAGCTGCTGCCTCCAAGGACGCACATTAGCAGGAAGCTGGATCAGAAGTGGAGGCAGGAGTCAGTCCCAGGCACCGCTATATGGGGATATGGGCATGCGAGCACTGGCTAACTGCTGAGCCACAACCTGCCCAAAAGCCACCAATTCATCTAAAGCCACCAGGGGTGGCAGACATGGCAGGAAAGGTTTCTCTTTCAACAGCCACCTGAAAAAGAGAGCTGACTGACTTGCAGGCTGGGGAACTGCCATTTTGGAATGACAATCTTTTCTCAAGACAATCTGAGACAATTTAACAAATCCTGACATCCCACACAAATCCACCCCAGAGCCAAGACACCTGGTGATGAGAGCTGGCACTCACAACTGCAGGTCTGCCCCCTTAAAAACCACTGAGTAAAACTTTAAAAATCACAGCAGTACTACAATTTTATTCAAATGTCACCTCTGGGCTAAATTGCTCCTCTGGCTATCACACCTCCCAGAGAAAGTATAATACGTTCATTCAGCAAATATTTAATAAGTCCCTATTCTCTGCAAGGCTTTGACACATTAAAGTGAATTACTGCTTATAGACTTGAGCTCCTTGAAGGTCAAACTCTATGATATCACTATTAAAATATTTTGCATTAAAAGTACCTTAAGTAAAACCAATGGCATACATGGAAAAGCAAACCAGTTATTCCCCTTGCCTCTGCTTTCTTCTCCTATGAAATACACACACAAATGTAGAGCAGTCACCCTCAACACGGACAAGAAAATCACCATCACGTAACCCAAATTGTACTTGAAAATCCCCTCGATTCCTGCAAATTACCATTCCCAGAGGCTCAGTATCCACAGTACCTGCCCTTCCTGTTCTCCTAGACCCCATCTCGATTCACAGAGCCTGACTGTGTCGGGGTGGCCCCTAACCAGTCCTCATCATCAAAGTTCACATCCACATTTCCCCTCCAACCTACACAGCATCACTACGGCCTTTGAAAGTCTCACTCCCTGCTTCTTAACTTGCACACTCCTCTCCCTGCACTGAGATGTTCATATTCCAGGCTTGCTTCTCTTTCTGTTCTACTTTTTTTCCAGCCCAACAACTTTATAGCTCCAAACATCACTGTTCTAAGGTTTCCCAAACTTTAATATCTTGCCCAGCTCTTTCTCTTAAGGATTCACATTTCACCTCTGTATCGGTCCACATGGACATCCCACGGAGATCTGGTGGTTTTAAAACACGAACACACGGAGCTGGCATAGTGGTACAGCAGGCTAAGCTACTGCTTGCAACACTGCCAGTACCAGTTTGAGTCCTGGCTGCTCTGCTTCTGATCCAACTCCCTGCTGATGCTCTTGGGAACGCAGTGGAAGATGACCCAGATGCTGGGCCCCTGCCATCCACATGGGAGACCCAGATGGGGTTCCTTCGGCCTGGCCCAGATCTGGCTGCTGTGGTCATTTGGGAATGAACCAGTAGATGGAAGATCTCTATCTCCCCCCGCCCATCATTCTTTCAAATGAATAAATACATCTTTTAAATATAAAAATAAGTGTGAACACATATTCACTGACATTGTTCCCACGCAAAGGCATAGTCGAATTCCCCTCTCCTTGAATACAGACTGGCCCAGGTAACACATTTCTAACAGGATGCAGGAAAAGGGACACCACACAACACCCAGGGTTAGGTCATAAAAGCCATACAGCTTGACTCTGCCTCTCCCTTAGGACTCCCACCCTGGAGCCCTGAGCTAATGTGGGAGAACCAGGTATGTGAGGTCACACACTGGAGACCAGGCAGATGCAGGAAAGCACCCCAAGGAGCCTCTGCTGTTTGAGTCTCCCCAGTATCAATGCCACCCCCTCCCCACACAAGTGGGTGAGCCTCCAGGTGACTCCAGCCTCCGTCTTTTTTTTTTTTTAAACAGGCAGAGTTAGACAGTGAGAGAGAGACAGAGAGAAAGGTCTTCCTTTTTTCCATTGGTTCACCCCTCCAATGGCTGCTACAGCCGGCACGCTGCGCCGATCCGAAGCCAGAGCCAGGTGCTTCCTCCTGGTCTTCCATGAGGATTCAGGGCCTGAGCACTTGGGCCATCCTCCACTGCCTTCCTGGGCCACAGCAGAGAGCTGGACTGGAAGAGGAGCAACCGGGACAGAATCTGGCACCCCAACAGGGACTAGAACCCGGGGTGCCGGCGCCGCAGGTAGAGGATTAGCCTAGTGAGCCGCGGCGCTAGCCTCCAGCCTCCGTATTTAGGTCTCTCCAGGTAAGACTACATGCAGCAGACTTGTGGTACCTCTGAGGCCTGCCCAGCTGCAGAACTGTGGCCACATAAAAAAGGCTACTGTTTAAAACCACTAAGTTTTGGGGTTGTTTTCTATAATGGCTCACAATAGCCAGAACAGACCTCAAATACTACCTGCCCCCAAAATAAACTCCTTAAGTTAAGGTCTTTCCCCAGAACTGCTTTCCGTATTTTCTAAGCCATTCCTTTCCCTTTCTTTTTAGTATTATTATTGTTATTATTTTAATCAATTTATTTATTTGAAACTTAGAGTTATGGGAGGGGAGTTACTGTTTCACTCCCCAAATGGCTGCAACAACCAGGGATGAGCAAGGCCAAAGCTAGAAGCCAGAAGCTACTTCTAGGTCTCCCATGTGGGCGCAGGGGCCCAAGCTCTTGGGCTACCCTCTACTGATTTCCCAGGTACTTTATCAGAGAGCTGGACTGGAAGCAGGTTAGTCACAACTTGAACTGGTGCCCTTATGGGGTCTCCTTCCTTCCTTCCTTCCTTCCTTCCTTCCTTCCTTCCTTCCTTTCTTTCTTTTTTTTTTTTTTTTTTTTTTAGATTTATTTGAAACACAGAGTTACAGAGAAAGGTAGAGACAGAAAGAGAGGTCTTCCATCTGATGTTTCACTCCCCAGATGGCCACAACAGCCAGAGCTGTGCTGATCCAAAGCCAGGAGCCAGGAGCCTCTTCCAGATCTCCTGCACGGGTACAGGGGCCCAAGGACTTGGGCCATCTTCTACTGCTTTTCCAGGCCATAGCAGAGAGCTAGATGAGAAGAGAAGCAGCTGGGACTAGAACCAGCGCCCATATGGGATGCTGGTGCTTCAGGCCAGGGCCCTAACCCACTGCACCACCATAACGGCCCCAGGATCTCCTTTCAAAAGTTGTTCTCAGGGCAGGCGCTGTGGCACAGCAGGCTAAGCTGAGGAGTGAACCAGCAGATGGAGAACATTTCCCTCTCTCCTTTTGCTCTCTCTTTCAAATAAATAAATCCTTTCCTTTTTCATATTTTTTTATTTGAAAGGCAGAGTTATGGGGGTGGGGTGGGGGGAGACAGATCTTCCATCTGCTGGCTCACCCCCCAAACAGCTGCAACAGCCAGGGCTGTGCCAGGTTGAAGCCAGGAGCCCAGAGCTTCTTCCAAGTCTCCCATATAGGTGCAGGGGCCCAAGCACTTGGACCATCTTCCACCACTTTCCCAGGTGCATCAGCAAGGAGTTGGATTAGAAGTAGGGCCAACCAGGAATCGAACTGCTATCCATATGGGATGCCAGCACTGCAGGCGGCGCTTAACCTACTTCTTAGCGACAATGCCAGCTCCATAAATCCTTTTCTAAAAAGTTTTCCTCTACTTTTCTTTTTCCTCAGGTTTCCAGCACTCCTCACCTCAACATGTGATCTACTCTAAGAATCCCAGGAATCCAGCTTCTCGCTCTCCACAGGTTCTACCTCTGGCTTGGAATACAGTGACACACCTACCTACTTTGTGGGGCCTTCTACTCAACCATCAAAACAGGATGTCATTTTTTAAATTTGAGAGGCAGAAAGACAGAGAGAGAGATCCCATCCACTGGTTCAATCCCCCAGTGCCTGCACTGGCAGGAAGCTGGAGTCCACAGTCAGAGCCCGAAATGGACCCAGGCACTCCCAGGAAGGAAGAGTCTTAACCAGCTTAGCATCTTAGCCAGCATCTTAACACCTAGGCTAAACGCCTCCCAGAGCAGTGTTTCTAAGACTGAACTCCCACGTGCCTAACATCTGCTTGTTGCCTAGAAAATACAGCCCCAATTCATGATACCCATACTCAGACCATTCATATTCCCCAGGCATCGCCTAAAGCTCCAGCCACAGGGAGTTGTCATGCCTCTGCTGTACCTATCCGTGTGTTCAGGCATCTTTGTAAATTCCCTTCCTCACCCTTTCTTCTCTCACTGTTTAACAAAGACTCTTAGTCTTGGCTGGGACGGCTATAATAAATTACTTGGGAAGGCTATGAGCGTGGGCATCTGGTACAGCAGTTAAGATGCCACTTGACACATGTGCATCTCCTATCAGAGTGCTTGGGTTCGCTTCTGATTCCAGCTGCCTGCTGATGCGCACTTGGGATGCAGCAGGGGATGGCTTGGATATTTGGGTCCCTGCCACCTGGATCAAGTGCCAGGTTCCCGACTTTGGCTTGACCCAGCCCCAGCTGTTGTGGGCATTTAGAAAGTGAACCAGCAGATGGAAGATCTCTGGCTGTCTCTTTACTTGTCTCTGCCTTTCAAAATAAATAGCAAAGAAATAAATGTTTTAAGTATGTGGGAAAAAATGATTATTTTAGTGCAAAAAAACTGAAATCCATGCATAGTTTTATCAGAATACACACTACCGTGAACTTTTTGCAGACTTCACATATGCATGAATTTCATGTGTCAAAATAAACATCTTTAATTCCATTTTACAAACTTTCTTGAGAAAGTTTGTAAGAGACTTGAGAAAGTCTCTCTAGACACCCAAACAGAGAGAGCTCCCATTTTCTGGTCCACTTCCCAAACGCCCACAACAGCCAGGGCTGGGCCAGGCCAAAGCCAAGAACCATGAACTCAATCCAGGTCTCCCACGTGAGTGCCAGGGACACAACTTCTTGAGCCATCACCTGCTGCCTCCCAGGTGCATCAGCAGGAGGCTAGAAACAGGAACAGAGCCAGACTCAAACCCAGGCAGTTGAATACCAGATGCAGGTGACCCAATTAGCATTATTTTTAAAGATTTATTTATTTATTTGAGAAAAAGAGTTACAAATAGAGAAGGAGAGAGACACAGAGAAGAAAGAGAGGTCTTCCAACCGCTAGTTCACTCCCCAAATGGTCGCAATGATGGGAGCTGCGCCATTCTGAAGCCACCGATCCGAAGCTAGGAGCCAGGAGTCAGGAGCTACTTCCGGGTCTCTCACGTGGGTGCAGGGGCCCAAACACTTGAGCCATCTTCCACTGCTTTCCCAGGCCATAGCAGAGAGCTGGATCAGAAGAGGAACTGCTAGGACATGAACCAGAATCCATGTGGGATGCCAGTGCCAGTAGAAGCTTAATCTACTACACCAAAGTGCTAGCCCCCCAAGCAGCATCTTAACCTCTATGCCAGATACTCACCCCTCCACAAACTTTTTGAAGCATCCATGTGTCACAGACTGAGTGGTTTAAGCAACAGATACTTATTTTTCACAGTTCTGGAGCCTGGGCGTCCAAGAACAAGGAGAAGGCATTCCTGGCGCCCCCTTTCTGGTTCACAGATGGCCGTCTGCTTACTGTATCTTCCCCTGCTAGCACTCAATGACTTCCCTTGTGCCTCTTATAAAGGGAACTAATCCTGTGCATGTGGGCCCAGTGCTCGTGATCTAATCAGCTCACAAAAGTCCCACCCTTCCAAATACCATCTCACTGGGCATTGGGGTTTCAACATGCGAATTCTGGGGATTCACACTCAGTAACCCTCAAGTCCAACTTCAAACACTGTCCACTCGGGAGTCCTTTTCTGATGACCCCAGCAGAGCTGCTCACTTCCTCCTCAGTCACGGTCACACAGCTCTCGCAACACCCACTTCCCCATAGTTGTTTATTTCTCTAGCCGGACCTCAGAGCCCAAGGGCAGGTATCCATGCAGCCATAACTTCTCCTAAATAAATGAAATGCTTCAGTTGGAAATCACTGAGTTAGTGTTTTAAAGAAATGCCTAATATCCAGTTTCAGAATCAGTATCTACTAGAGCCAGCATGTCTCAGATTTTCACAAATATCTGCGGCATGAGAGCGTTTAGTGACTTTTGCAACATCTCAGAACCAGAAAATGACAACATCAAGTTTTGAACTCAGAGGTGAATTCAGGCCCAGTACTGTTTGCTCTAAATCAATCTGATGCGGAGCGATATTGTCACATACCAGGTAAAGCTGCTGCCTGCAACACCAACAATGCATACAGATTGCTGGTTAGTGTCCTGGCTGCTTCTCTTCCAATCCAGCTTCCTACTAATGGCTTGGGAAAGCAGCGGATGATGGTCCAAGTGCTTGGGCTCCTGTCATCCACACAGGAGACCCAGATGAAGCTCCTGGCTTTGGCCTGGTCCAGCACTGGCCACTGAGGTCATCTGAGTGGACCAGCAGATGAAAGATCTTTCTCTTTCTCTCTAACTCCTGACGTTCAAAATAAATAAATACATGTGTAAATGAATCTGATGAACAAAGGCCATGTTCCAGACACTTCTTGGTGCTGTCTTCCAAGGATTCTTCCATAACTATTAGTACCCTTTGGAATGATGCCTTTGAAATGAAATTATACATCTTTTAGATGGTACAACCTGCTGGGAAAGGACAGGTACTCTCTTGCTGGATGTTGCAGACCATATGCCCACATCCATCTGTGCCAAGCTATGCACGCCTAGAGAAGTGATTACTCCACCCCATCTCGCTTCACTGATAAACAGGAATGCCATTAACACCTGCTCCCGCGACCTGTTGTAAAGATGCTCAGAAAACGAACCATGAAAAGCATTTAGAACAGAACCTGGTACACAGAAAACACTCACTAGCTGCCATTCCTCCTGGGAACAGTAAAATCTCAGCTGGAAAATGTAAACACCAATGGCGGTGCAAGGCTGAAGCTTCTTCCCCTCAGCTTCCAACTGTGTTTTAATGGATTGGAAGGAAAACACTTCTTACGAAGTATGAAGTGTTCCCACCTCTTTACACTTCGACCTTTTTCTTGGGTTCCAGGTCACTCTCTTTGAGATCACAGGTGTGGGACAAAGTGTTGTAAAGTTCTCCACATCCAGCAGAGTACGTTTGGGGAAGCTGCGATCATACAGATTCTCTCTTCATTTATAAAATAAAAATGACACCAGCCCTACCTCCCTAGAGACCTGACAGACTAGGAAAGCCAGTAAAAGTTCTCAAAGGGCATGTGCTGCTGTCGCCATCATCGTTGTCAGCATCGTCTCTCTCCTCATCAATTCTAATACCGTGCTACACTCTGTATATACCAAAATAGAAGGCTGGCCAAGTGTGTGCTAAATGCTCCAGACAGGCAAAATGTTTTCATTTTTCCCTTTTTGCAGAATTTTTGTTTTGGTTTACTAGTAGCAAGCACTTCCCACAGCTATCGAATACCCCATGCTCTTCTCACCTGCATTCAAACAAACTACTTCTAAAAGGTACTGAGACCACCCCCGCTGCCCCCTGAGCTCAGGACACAAGAGAGGCAAGTAACTAACTTTGACAAAAACAGCATAGACATATGTTTATGAAAGTATTTATTGAGCACTATATCCAACATCATTTGGACCAAAAAACTCTAATCAATACTGTCTCTTCCATCTGCCCATGTGTACACATTCTCACATCCATGATTCAGAAGTTTCTCTTCTACTTAAATACCAGATTTTTAGTGCCTATAACTTTAACAATACATGCAACATATTTTCCTGTCTCCCTCCCAAACCATCTGCCTTCCTGAACTCTTAGCCTTTTCTATTTGATCCCATCTGACTATTTATGCCATAAGTCTTTCTAATTAATGTACATGCAATACAACAAATATTTATGGAGTACGTTCTTCAAGCATGCTTGAACTGAGCGCTGGAATTAGAAACAGGAGAGTGTCCTGTTCCAGTGGACACTTTATTTCAAGCCAAGTACAGATTCTGGCAAGTTGGATAAACTGTTATCTCTATTCCTTCAGCCCTCCTGATGGACAACAGGCTGCTTTCATACCATACTGGTGCCAGCGAGGCTAAGATTACAATGAGTGAAGTTTGATCCTATTCATTAAGTTCCCAATCCAAAACATGATCAAGGTCACATTGCATACAGTTTTTAATGCTGACATTTGTATCTACACAGCAGTAACATGAAACACATTCACCATGCTTATGAGCTAAGGCATGTAAATTAATAGCATGTCTGAAGCCACTAGGAGTATTTTTAGTACTGATTACAAGAGTGTCTAAAGAGAGAAGACACAAAGACACAGAGAAGGAAGTATGAGCAGCCGGATCTCAAACCAGTGCCCGTATGGGATGCTGGCACCACAGGTGGAAGCTTAGCCTACTACACCATAGCACCAGCCCCAAACACAAAGGTTTAATATGGAAGCAAAGAGAAAGTAAAGGACACTAAAATCCCAGCCGTACAACTCAGGGAAGGAGCCAGCCCAAGAGGGGAACACAAACTCTTAACCTCACTAGTCAGCAAAGACCCTGCATAAAAAATCACACACTACTGGCCGGCGCCGCGGCTCACTAGGCTAATCCTCCGCCTAGCGGCGCCGGCACACCGGGTTCTAGTCCCCGTCGGGGCGCCGGATTCTGTCCCGGTTGCCCCTCTTCTAGGCCAGGGAGTGCAGTGGAGGATGGCCCAGGTGCTTGGGCCCTGCACCCCATGGGAGACCAGGCAAAGCACCTGGCTCCTGGCTCCTGCCACCGGATCAGCGCGGTGCGCCGGCCGCAGCGCGCCGGCCACGGCGGCCATTGGAGGGTGAACCAACGGCAAAGGAAGACCTTTCTCTCTGTCTCTCTCTCTCACTGTCCACTCTGCCTGTCAAAAAAAAAAAAAAAAAAATCACACACTACTTCTCATCTATCAACTCCCTAACTTTTTTTTGGAGAGACAAAGAGACACAGAGGGAGCGAGCACTCTCATCCACTAGGTTCACTCCTCAAATGCCTGCAACAGCAGGGGCTGGGCCTGGCCAAAGCTAGAAGCTGGGAACTCAATCCAGGTGTCCCCTGTGGGTGGCAGGGACCCAAACACTTGAGCCATCGCTGCTGCCTCCCAGGGTGTGCATTAGCAGGAAGATGAAGTCAGAGCCAGCGTCAGGCACTGAATGCAAGTGCTCCAGTATGGAATACAGGCATCTTACTGTCCATGTGTAATTCTTCCCACCACTCTCCCAAGGTAGTAACATCTGCATGCAAAGGAAATAATCAAGAGAGGAAAGAAGCAAATGGAACAGTAGAAAATATTTGCAAAAACATACATTCAATAAGGGATTAATGTCCATAATATAAAGAACTCCTGAAACAACTCAACAACAACAAATAGTATCACTAAAGAATAGGGAAGGGCATTGAATAGACTTTTCTCCAAAGAAGAACCATGAATGGCCAAGAAGTATACGTATAGAAGCTCAAAATCATTTAACATCAGGATACAAATCCAAACCACAGGAGGAATCACCTACCGCCTATTAGGATGGTCACTATCAAAACCAAACCAAACCAAGCAAAACAGAAAATAACAGGTGTTTGTGAGGATATAGAGAAATTAGAACCTTGTGCACTCTCTTTGTGGGGATGTAACTTGGTATAGATATTCTAGAAAATATGGAAGTTGCTCCAAAACTGAAAGAATAGAATTCTTATGTGCTCCAGCAATGCTACTTCTGAGTTTGTATCTGAAAGAATGATCTCAAAGAGATATCTGTGTTCCCTGGGCTCAGGCCTAGGTGGCAGCAATATGGCTAAGAAGGTCAGGACCACTGGTAAACACAGGACTTTCTATGGCACCTCGCTCCTGAAAATGGGGAAGAAAGGTGAGCCGGTCAGCATGCCAAGTATACTCTCGAAGAGATGAGCCATGGGAACCTGGCACTGTGGTTCTGCACGGAAACAGTAGCTGGTGGTGCCTAGACATACAATGTCCCTTGGCCATCACTGTGAAGTCTGCCATCAGAAAACTGAATGAACTGAAAGACCAGTGAACACACCACCACTTGGGACGTCACCAATCTATAGTAAACTGATTAATTTATATAACAACCCAAAAAAATGATATCTACACACCATGGTCATTGAGCATTGTTGATACTGGCTAAGAGCTGGAAGCAACCTCACTGGGTGATCCAAAATGGTACATACAGGCAAGAGAATGGTGTTCAGCCCTGTCACGCGCTGCAACATCACTCTGAGGTCTTTATGCTGAGTGAAACAAGCCAGTCACAGCAAAGATCAACACTGCATGATTTCACTTATATGAGGTATGTAAGAGCTGCTCAGGAAGTAGAACAGTGGCTACGAGGGTCGAGAGGAGAAAGAAGGGAGAAATAATTGCTCAGGGGCACAGTTTCAGTCTGGGGAGATGAAAACACCCACAAGATCCATTATTCAAGGTACACACAGTCAGCACTGCTGTGCTGCACACTGAAAAGGTGTCACCTTTTACGTGTTTTTACCACGGGGGGGGGGGGTGATAATCATGCTTTCTAGATGGTGATCACCAACAAGCATCAAAGACCTTAAATATACCAACTTCCTCTGACTTGTCTCAGGAAATCTTAAAACAATCTGTTAAGCATTATAATAGCTAAAATTGAAAGCAATGCATGGTCCAGCAGAGAAACAGTTACATCCCATTCAAATAACGGAAGGGTATAATCATCAAAATTCATAGATTGGGAAAGTTTTTAAAATGATCTAAGATGTGTAATAAATATCCAAAACAAGATAAAAAATTGTATATATATGTAGTATTTATAGCCTGACCCTAATGAACATATATTGGTGCAGCTGGTAAAGAAAGAGATCAAATTCTAATAAAAGAACGGAGGAGGGAGGAAAAGATACACAAACAGGATTTCTGTTGAATTTTCACCCAGACACGTTGATTCTAATGTTCATTTGGAAACAAAATCTGGCAAGAATTGTTAGGAAAATCTCAACAGGAAAAAAAAAAAAAGAAGAAGAAGAAGAAAAAGAAGAAATCAGGGGAGACTAGCCCTTCCAGACATTTTTAAAAAGATTTATTTATGGGGGTCAGTGCTGTGGCATAGCCAGTTGAGCTGCCGCCTGCAGGGTCAGCATCCCACATGTGCACCAGTTCAAGTCCCGGCTACTCCACTTCCGATACAGCTCCCTACTAATGGGCCTGGGAAAGCAGTGGAGGATGGTCCAAGTCCTTGGGCCCCTGAATTCATGTGGGATACCTGGAAGAAGCTCCTGGATTCTGGCTTTAGATTGGTTTAGCTCCAGCCCTTGCGGCCATTTGGGGACTGAACCACCACATGGAAGATCTCTCTCTGACTCTCCATCTCCCTCTCTCTCTCTCTGTCATTCTGCCTTCCTGTACTTAATTTGAAAGTCAGAGTGACAGAGACAGAGAGAAACAAAGAGGAAGAGAGAGGTTCCATCCTCTGATTCACTCCCCAAATGGCTACAACAGCCATGGTTAGGTCAGGCTAAAGTCAGGAACCAGGAACTTCCATATAGGTGGAAAGAATCCAAGTACCTGGGCCATCATTCACTGCTTCTCAGGTACATTAGCAGGAAGCTGGATCAGAAACTGAGCAGACCAGTCTGTCCCAAGTTAGCGCTTAACCCACTGCACCACATGCCCACCCTACAATAACTACAACAACTCCAATAGTTTGGTTGCTGGCAAAGAACACATAGATCAAGGAGAATGAAAGGAATATAGAATTTAGTACATGACAACAGTCGTATTTCAAATTAGTAGAGGAGAGACCCATTAGTCAAGGAATGGTGTTGGGCAGTTGGGTAGCCAGCTGCAGGGTGCAGGGGTTGTGGAGGTGTAAAGATTCATACCTCACACTTTCTATCAAAATAAACTCCAGATGGACGAAAGAACCAAAAATAAAACCAAAATCATATACAGAGGAAGACATTTCTAGGAATAACTCAAAAGCTACAGTCCATAAAAGACCCATCAATTAGTACTTCTGCTTGGGGAAAAAAAATCACTATGAAGTCAATAAAGGGATCACAAACTAGGAAAAAGGTATATTAACTCGTATCAGAGACACAGGCCTATCTTCTGTAACACAGGCAGAAAAAACAAAGAGTGGAAAAATTAGCATAGGACAGAAAATGAAAAATAGATCTGAAACATATCAAAAGAAGTGCCAGCACTTTCATATTAAAACCAATATATTGTTCTTAATATAGTAAAACATATGCTGAGAAGCCCCTTCTGCCCTGTAGGATGAGCAAAGATGAAAAGGTGTGAGTACATCCCAGCCCCTGGGTGCAGGAAGACAGACACACCTGGTGGTGAAGTACAGTTGGCCACCCTTGTGCAGAACAGGATTCGGCACTATCAAAACTGAACAGTCACATGCTTTTAAAAAATTCTTCCTATAGGCATACTGGCATTTTTACAAAATTACCTGTGTACACATACATACGTACACACATGCAACATAGCAAAGTGTCAGGGTGAAGGGTTCAGAACACACCACCTAGAAACATTCCACTTTGGCATACTGACTCTTTTGAGCTAAAGGCACTTGGAAAACAGCAAGGATAAGAATAGTCCCCTGTTCTCCCCTGTTCTTCCTCAAAGAGGGAACTGCCATGGGAAAGGAGACCTCCCTACACCAGGAGGAAACCCTGTTACACCGACCCTTGTCTTCAAGTTACTTGTCCACAACTGCTGCTCCTTATTCAACCTCCTATTTAAACACTTAGGTCAGCCAGCGCCGTGGCTCACTAGGCTGATCCTCCACCTACGGCGCTGGCACCCCGGGTTCTAGTCCCAGTCGGGGCACCAGATTCTGTCCCAGTTGCTCCTCTTCCAGTCTAGCTCTCTGCTGTGGCCCAGGAGGGCAGTGGAGGATGGCCCAAGTGCTTGGGCCTTGCACCCGCATGGGAGACCAGGAGGAGGCACCCCGCTCCTGGCTTCGGATCGGCGCAGCACCGGCTGTGGCAGACATTAGGGGAGTGAACTAACGGAAGGAAGACCTTTCTCTGTATCTCTCTCACTGTCTCTCTCACTGTCTAACTCTGTCAAAAAAAAAAAAAGGCACTTAGGTGGCCCTGCTTCTTTGGATCTGGCTGGTGTAAAGCCTCCGCCCACAGTGCCGGCATCCCATATGGGCAATGGTTCAAGTCCCAGGCTCCACTTCCGCGCCTATGGCCTGGGAAAGGAGGGCTCCCATGCACAGGTACAAATTACTAAACAAAGTTAGTATGCAAGCACCTCCCCCTGCAGGTTCAGTTCCCCAAGATCAAAATCCAGTCCAAACACATTACATGGAAAATTCCACAAATAAACAGGCCATTAGTTTTAAATTGTGCGCCGTACTGAGCAGCATAATGAAATCTCACACTGTCCCACTCTATCTTGCCCAGGATATGAATCATGATCCAGTGTATCTAGAGATATCTAGAGCAGGTGATCCTCCTGACATATCACCAGACGGTCAAAGGCAGCCTAATGTTACACAATAATGCTGACATTCACCTTGCTTCATCTCATTACACAGGCACTGCATCACCTCACTTCCTCATACTGGTACAGTGAGATATTCCGAGAGATTACATTCACACCTAACTTTTATTGCAGTCTATTACTATGACTTCTAATTTATTGTTGTTCATCTCTTACTGTACCTAATTATAAATCAAATTTGATTACAAGGATGTGTGCACAGAAAACACTATAGTGTATATACGTGTGTGTGTGTGTGTGCGTGTGTGTGTGTGGTTTGCTGCTATCCAGAGTCAAGCATCCACTGAGGGTCCTGGATCTCAGATATGGGGATGACTATATGCTCTTCCCTTGTTAATCTGCTTTATGTCAGTTTCTCTTTTAGGCCTCAACCAGAAAACCCTGAGAGGGTAGAAAAGAAATTGTCTCTGTTTAGGAGATAAAACTTAAATTTGTCTATCAACAGGAAACAAGTCAAATAGTGCATATTAGAATACATAAATTGGCACAAATGTATACAGACAGAAAAATAAAGATGTAAGATAGGCAACTGGCACAGTGGTTAAGTCACACCCCATACTGGAGTGCCTGGGTTCAAGTCTTGGCTCTGTTCCCTGCTGCAGCTTTTTGTTAAAGCACACCCTGGAGTGGCAGGTGATGGCTCAAGTAGTTGGATACTTACCACCCTGCAAGTAGGACACCTGGACTGAGCTTCCAGTTCACAGCTCTGGCTTCAACATGGGCCCAGTCCCAAACCCTGCAGGCATCAGGGGAATGAACCAGTGGGTAGAAGTTGTCAGTCTCTCTGTCTCTGTTTCTGTCTCTCTCTCTAATAACTAAATAAATAATAAGTTGTTCTACAGTAAGATTATGTTGAATGATCTCTAAAATATATTCTGTATTCAAGGGGCCAGTGCTGTGGCACAGTGGGTAAAGAAGCCACCTGCAGCGCCAGCATCCCGTATGGGCAATGGTTCAAATCCCAGGCTCCGCTTCCGATCTAGCTCTCTGCTATGGCCTGGGAAAGGAGTAGAAGATGGCCCAAGTCCTTGGACCCTGCACCCATGTGGGAGACCTGGAAGAAGCTCCTGGCTCCTGGCTTTGGATCAGCCCAGCTCCAGCTGTTGCAGCCATCTGGAGAGTGAACCAGCAGATGGAAGACCTCTCTCTCTTTTTGCCTCTGCCTCTCTATAACTCTGCCTTTCAAATAAATAAAAAAATCTTTAAAAAAGGTAATACTTATAAAATATATACTGTATTCAAGTTAATAAAGTTAAGGTACTAAACAGTTATGTGCTCCAGTTTATATAAAATATTCACACCCACATATGTGTTTAAATATACACGTATGTACACATACATAATAGACTCTTCCTGGACAAAGAAGACACTGGATACCCACAGCAAAGTCCCTGGAATACAGAAATGGGAAGGATATTATATTGTACAACACTGTAGTGATTTCCAGTTTTCTGTCACATATACTAATTATCTGTTAACAGTAATGAAAATGATGTTGAAGTATATACCGTAAATGTAGTGAGCTTTAAAAAAGGTAAATTATAAAATGGTATATTTAACAAGAGATTATTATGCAATTTGTTAAAACAGATACATGGACAGATATAAATTACTACATTAATTATGATTTTTCCAGATTAGATTACATGTTACTTTATTTTTTCTCTACCTATTTCTGATTTTTCAAAAATGAACACCTATTCTTAGAAACAAATACATATTTTTACACTGTAATTTTTTTTAAACGTCCTCTAAATATTTAAATCCCCTGGACATTTTCCTAATACATATACGCAACTAAGATTATGGTTTCAGTACAGCTGTCACTCACTTAGTTTAAGTAAAGTTTAGGAAAACCTTTGAGAGATTTTCAACAGTTGTCAACAGTTAAAGCATAAACAACTAACCCCGAAAGGAAACTACAATAGTAGAATAGTCTTTGCTTACAACCAATGGTAGCACAGTTCAGGGGATGTGGGTGTTTTCTTGTTCTGAACTGTGAGTTTATAGTATTTGTTTTTATCGCATGCACAGATGACTCTGTTTTGCCACCTTGCTAGAAGATCGTAACCCTGCCTACCACGCCTAACACACAGCTTGCCCCTAGGGACCAGGCAAGCGGGCCACATGACAACATGCAGGAAAGGAAGGAGAGCTAGCAGAGACATTAGCACCATTTGGAAATGGAGACTGTTGAGGAAAGCAATGAATAGCTGGGGTGTACAGTCATTCATAGGCCGAGCCTGCCAAGCAGACCCCCCAAATTGTAACCCCCTTCTTCTCTACATGTGCTTGGCCTCCAATCAGTGACAGGCAGTATTTCTGTTATTTCCAAGGCATAATTACAGGCTGAATTACAGTGCCATAGGACTGTGTTATTTGTTATGCATCCCCCCTCCTCCCAGGTTTTTGGCCCCAGCAGCCTTGCCTCCTCCCCTTGACTTTTTTTTTTCTAAATTCAAGCTAATAAAATACCTAGTAGCTAGGTGGCTGTCCTTTCAATATAGCAGCACTAAACTAAAGGTTACTACTAACATAAGAGAGTGCTTGAATATAAATATTTATTCAGCCTCATAAAAGGTAGTCAGGAGGCTTTTTACACAATGTATGCTCTAGTTAGCACGCTGCTTTCAAAGCAGGAAACACCACACACATTCACCGTGCTGAGCTGAGCTTAATGCTTAGGAAGTCCTGAAAGGCATCGTGCAATCTTAAGTATTTTAAATCATTTGATATTTACTGAATGCTCAATGGGAGCGGAGCAGAGTACACAAGGTCTGCTGTAGGAGAAAGTGGAACGATGGTAGGATCTGGGCCAGACACTACAGAACATCATATTAAATGCTTGAAAACATTTTAAACTTTATAGCTTTGTTAAATAAAATGGGTAGCAAAGGACAGATTTTGAAACCCACACAAAAAGAAGTCTAAGGAGACGTTTTCAATAGAAAAATGCATTTAGGACAAGAGACAGGACACTTAATTTTGCATCTAGAGTTTTGGAGTGTGTGAGTGTGTGTGAGTGTGTGTGTGTTTCTGTGTGTGTTTAAGAAACTGATAAGCGTGAGAAACTCCATGCATATAAAATCATCAATTCTAAAAATTTCTGACTTTGTGAAAACCACAGTTCAAAAGATAATCACACGGGGCCAGCATTGTGAATGGCAAGTTAAGCTGCTGTCTAAGACACTGGTATCCCCTCATGAGCATAGGCCTATGGGCCTGGGAAAGCAGCAGAAGATGGCTCAAAAGCTTGGGTCCCTGCCACCCACATGGGAGACCCATGTGGGAGTTTCAGGCTCTTGGCTTCAGCCTGACCCAGCTGGGCTGTTGTAGCCCCTTGAAAAATGAACCAGCAGATGGAAGATCGATCTCTCTCTCTTTCTCTCTCTCTCTCTCTCTCTCTGTAACTCTGCCTTTGAAATAAATAAATAAATCTCAAAAAAGAGAGAGAACACAGAGTTTCATAAACTCTACTTGCTACCCAGTAAACACAGGGTTTAAAATCCCAGGTTCAACCCTACTCATTCTAAACCCCAGAGCGTTTAAATCTGAGCCATCCATTTACATGCACACTTACCATCTAAGGCCCCTACAGCCTCATCAGCAACTTTCTTTGCTTAGCCAGAGTTCTGCTTCTTAAGAATAAACTGGGAAGAAAGGAACAAGAGGAAGAGGGGTCCAGCGCTTTGGTGCAGCGGGTTAACGCCCTGGCCTGAAGCACCAGCATCCCATGTGGGCACCAGTTCGAGTCCCGGCTGCTCCACTTCCTATCTGGCTATCTGCTATAGCTTGGGAAAGCAGTAGAAGATGACCCAAGTGCTTGGGCCCCTGCACCCACATGGCAGACCTGGAAGAAACTCCTGGCTCCTGGCTTCAGATCGGCCCAGCTCTGGCCGTTGCAGGCAATCGGGGAGTGAACCATCAGATGGAAGACTTCTCTCTGTCTCTCCTCTCTCTATGTAACTCTTTCAAATAAATAAATTAATTAAAAAAAAAAAAAAAGAGGAAGAGGGAATCAAAGGGCTCACACAGAGGGACACAGAGGCTGAAGCTGCTGGAACCTTCCTTGGCCGCCTCTCCTGTCAGGCAGTCTGAGCACCTACCCTGGGTCATGGGAACACAAGGTGAAAGGGTAGGGAGGCGGCCAGAAAGAAAAGCTGGCGAGGCCACGCGGTTCCCACACAGGCAGTGTGGAGCAGGCCTGCTCACCTTCCCAAGGCAGATGACTTCCGAGCAGTCGACCCAGCTCACCACAGGGAGAGGTTAGCTGTCCCTGGGTGTCCCCTGTCAAACAAGCACCGACATAACTAACCAGAATCTCGACCAAAGAAGACGTATGAACATGAGAAGACAGAACAATCTTATCTTACAAGCCAGAGAAGCCATAAAATGTCTTAGGCACCTAAAAAAAAATCTAGTCCCATAAAAACACACAAAGTATATTAGCAAACTGGAACATTATAGAGGCATTAATGATTTTGATTCTTGTCACCCAAGCTACAACCCAAAACCCATCAAAATAATCACTTCATTCACCTAAATCAAACATATTTAATCTTTCACAAGTACCTGTTATTCTAAAAACATGTTACATATGATACCACAAAACAATTAATATAAAACATGAACATACACATTTGTCACCTATCCCACTGTCCCATTAAAAACCAGGCAGAATAATGCTGGCTTACACAGTGTGCCCCGGGCCTTCTAACAATACACACAAGACTGGTGACAAGCTTGCTAACTCTTAACATTGAGTGTCTACTATGTGCAAGTTATTACCTAACCAACCAAGGATGATCAAAAATGAAATGCTCCTAAACTCAAGCAGCTTAAAATCTAGACGAGAATGTGTATGTGTACCTATACATATGCACAGTGTCTGCATATATATATATATATTATACATGATGTTGCTAAGCATGGCATATGTGAAGTGTGCAATTAACCTGAGGAGTATGAAGACAAGTACAAGGCTCCAGAGAGTCTCTTACAAGTTATCAAAAGTAAAATGGAATACATGGAATGTCATTATTTACATAAAAACTCTCACATGGAGGCAGGCATTTAGGGGAGCAGTTGAGGTATCTTCATCTGACAAGAGAGTACCTGGGGTCAGGAAGCAGCTCCAGCTCCTGACTCCAGTTTTCCAAGAATGCAGACCCCGGGAGGCAGTGCTGATGGCTCAGATAATTTGGTTCCTGTCACCCATGTGGGACAGACCTGGATTGAGTGGGCTGTTGTGGGCAGCTGGGGATTGTAAATCAGTGAATGGGAGTGCTCCCGTTCGTTCTCTGTCTCTCTCATAAATAAATTTTAAAAACAACTCATGCAGGAAGGCAAATACTGGAGGGGAAAAAAAAGCAAAAAATAAAAACTATTGCATTAGGGCTTAAAACAGAAGTGATTCCCATTCCCACTTCCAAGCATTATTTCTGTTCGTTAGCGTTTATTTAGCTCTTTAAAACCGTGCCAGCCTCATCTGTGTGACAGTCACTGCTTTATTATCAGCCAGAAATCTCTAAGATGAAGCAACATTTAAATCTGGGAAGAAAAAAAAAAAAAAAAAACATGCCCAGCTATTGCCACATCTCCAGCAGCGATTCTATTCTGGACAATCTGACTTGAGTTCCTGTCTTAAGAGAAAAGTGCATCCAAAGCTACGGTTAAATCAGACAGAGCAACCCAGGACCCTTCCCTTCTCCCCAAGAAACCCAGAGCCACCACCTCGCAATCTGGGGACACACGGTACACACAGCCATCGCCGCAGCCACCACAAATCCTCCGCACCGTAACTTCCAGGAGCACGGGAAGTCTCAACGTTGGGGCGGGGTAGAGGGTCGTGGTCCCCTCCGTGAGAGAGGAAAACGATCCAAGGTCCCCAGCTCCACCAGCGGCTTCGAGCACTTACAAGAGCCGGCGGCCCTGCGCTACTCCACCAGGCTTTATATCCTAAGCGCAACGCGATCGCCAGCCCCGGCCAGCGCCTTCGCCGCCTCCCAGAACCTTCTCTCCCTCGATCTCTCTCTCTCTCTCTCTCTCTCTCTCTTAGTCTGTTTCTCTCGCTCTCTCCATCTCCTTCACGCACACTCGCTCACACACACACACACACACACAGGCGGCCTCCTCTGCCGGCTCGCCTCCTCGCTCCAGCTCCGCCGCCCCGGGATGCCGGCTGGCACTCGGCGAGACGCAACTTGCCCCGCACCTGCTCCGGCTCGGGGCCGCGCGCAGCCCCGCGCCGAGCCCGCGCCCACCCGGAAGCCGCGGCGCCCGCCTCACCTTGCTCGCCGCGGTCCATGGCTCCCGCCCGCCGCCTCGCGTCCTCCGCGCCTCCGCCGCCCGCAGCCCGTCCGGCTCGGCCCGCCCGCCGCGCTGCGCCGAGCTCCTCCTCGCCTCCGTCGCGCGACTCCCGCGAAGTCCCCACCCCCAAAGGCGTCGGGCGCGGCGGCGCCGCCCGCGCTCGGCCGGGAGCGCCTTCCCGGGGCGTCACCCAACCACCTGACCCGGCCGACCTGTGCGCTCCGCCACGTCGGCGCAGGCGGGCGAGCGGGCGGCGCCGGGCGAGCAGGGCCGGGCGCGTCCCGGCCTCGGTGCGGGCGGGAAGCCTGCGTGGAGGAGGGAAGAGGGGGACCGCGGCGGGCTGGAAGCAGCCATGGAGGCTGCTGGGGGACCGGGATGGGCGGCGTCTGCGGTGCACCCTCAAGTTCTTTATAAAATCAAAAGTTTCCTCCGAGGCGTCGGCGATGCCTTTCGTCCGCCTCTGCGGGCACCTGCTCTCATGTACTTAGTGAGGAGAAGGCACAGGCCGGTTATGTAGGAATGCCAGTGGCTCTTTTTTTCCCCTATGTGCGTCATAGTCTCCTGTTACCCGAAATGATACTCTATGATGTCTTCCCTAACCAGGTCAAAACCCAGCAGAGGTGAAAAATCACAAAGAATCTCTAGAAAATTCTGTCGTCGTGTCTTTTCATAGAAAGTGCGGATGTTTTTAGGAGACTCGATTTCCATGTAATAAGGACAGGACTGTTTTGAGTGCAGGACCGAGGACAACGCTGGGAAACGGATTTAATCAAATGAAATTAATTAGAGTAACCAAAGGGCAAGATTACCAATAGAATCTTTGGAAAATGCATTCTGTGGCTTCTTTTCTATCGGTTGTTTAAGTTCCTGTACAGGTACTTTCTTTTTAAATTTACCTTCTAATTCCATTTCCCACAAACTTTTTTTTTAAAAGATTTATTTATTTATTTGAAAGTCAGAGCCGGCGCCGTGGCTCAATAGGCTAATCCTCCACCTTGCGGCGCCGGCACACCGGGTTCTAGTCCCGGTCGGGGCGCCGGATTCTGTCCCGGTTGCCCCTCTTCCAGGCCAGCTCTCTGCTATGGCCAGGGAGTGCAGTGGAGGATGGCCCAGGTGCTTGGGCCCTGCACCCCATGGGAGACCAGGAAAAAGCACCTGGATCCTGGCTCCTGCCATCGGATCAGCGCGGTGCGCCGGCTGCAGCGGCGGCCATTGGAGGGTGAACCAACGGCAAGGGAAGACCTTTCTCTCTCTGTCTCTCTCTCTCACTGTCCACTCTGCCTATCAAAAAAAAAAAAAAAAAAAAAAAGTCAGAGTTGAGCCAATCCAAAGCCAGGAGGCAGGAGCTTCTTCCGGGTCTCCCACATGAATGCAGGGGCCCAAGGACTTGGGCCATCTTCTATTGCTTTCCCAGGCCATAGCAGAGAGCTGGATTGGAAGTGGAGCAGACGGGTCTCAAACTGGCGCCCATATGGGATGCCAGCACTGCAGGCAGCAGCTCAACTGGCTATGCCACAGCACTGGCCCCTCCCATAAATTTTTGTTTACTTTAAGATTTATTTTATTTATTTGAAAGAGTTACAGAGAGTTGCTTACTTTTTATTTTTGTTTATTTTTAAAGATTTACTTCATTTCTCTGAAAGGCAGAATTAGAGGGAGAGAAAGAAAGAGCTTCCATCTGGTGGTCACTCCAAATGGCCAGGGCTGAGCCAGGCCAACTGCAGGCGTCTGGAACTCCATGTGCTCGCACCACATGGACGGAGGCCACAACAGCAGCCATAGCACTTTGAATTACTGCATTAACACTCTGCTTGCAGGGTGTGTTACAGTAACTGATGTTCTACAAAGTCACTTTAACATACAGCTCCTAAGATGGTACCTCCGTTTCATGAGCCAAGGGACAGTGCAAGTGACGAGCGCCTGCTTCTGTGTCCTGCCCAGACTCTGACTTGCCCTTCAACTTGAAGCATGATGTAATGCATCCCCTGCAGGCAGTAGGCATTTATTAACGATTTCTAAGTACGCGTAGTTACCTGAAGTGACTCATGCTTTCTATCTCTATCCTGTTGCACTGTGAGCAGAGTGTGGCTCCTTCCGCACCATGTCTCCAAGCCTTCTCCTCCATGACTTTTACTCTGTTTAGGAAGTGACATCACCTCCCGGAGCCCTGCTATCACCGCACTTGGCTTATCTGATGCATCACTCACCTGTGGCGCTAATGTGTAGTGCAGACTGCCACAGCTATCATGTATCTGTTTCACAGCATGACTGCGTTACAGACTCCAGGAGGGCAAGGACATTTTCATCTTTACATCCCTTTAATTATACCATGCACTTCATAAATATTATAATTTTTACTTTTAGATGTCAATGTTAAACTATATTGTATTTGCTAACAATCCAGTGTCTATAGGAGAGACATACATTTTTTTTTTTTTTTTTGACAGGCAGAGTGGACAGTGAGAGAGAGAGACAGAGAGAAAGGTCTTCCTTTGCCGTTGGTTCACCCTCCAATGGCCGCCGCGGCCGGCGCGCTGCGGCCGGCGCACCGCGCTGATCCGATGGCAGGAGCCAGGAGCCAGGAGCCAGGTGCTTTTCCTGGTCTCCCATGGGGTGCAGGGCCCAAGCACCTGGGCCACCCTCCACTGCACTCCCTGGCCACAGCAGAGGGCTGGCCTGGAAGAGGAGCAACCGGGACAGAATCCGGCGCCCCGACCGGGACTAGAACCCGGTGTGCCGGCGCCGCTAGGCGGAGGATTAGCCTAGTGAGCCGCGGCGCCGGCCGAGACATACATTTTTTTTAAAAATTATTTTTAGTGGTGCTGGTTCGTGTTCCAGCTGCTCCTTTTCTGATCCAGTTCTCTGCTTATGGCCTGGGGAAGCAGTGGAAAATGGCCCAAGTGTTTGGGCCCCTGCATGTGCATGGGAGATAAGGAAGAAGCTCCTGGCTCCTGGCTCCTGGCTCCTGGCTCCTGGCTCCTGGCTCCTGTCTTAGGATCAGCCCGGCTCCGGCCATTGAAGCCATTGGGGAGTAAGCCAGCAGATGGAACACCCGTCTCTCTGTCTCTCCCTCTCTCTTTCTGTAATTCTACCTCTCAAATCAATAAATGAAAATTTATTTTGAGACACAGACAGACAAAGCTCCCATCTGCTGATTTACTCCCCAAATGCACAACAGCTAAGGCTGTGCCAAGGCAAAGCTAGGAGTCTAGAATTCAATCCAAGTCTCCCATGTGGTGCAGGAACCCAACTACTTGAGCCATCACCACTGCCCCCAGGGTGCACAGCAACAGGAATCTGGAATGGGCAGCAGAGTTAGGACTCAAACCCAGGCACTCTGATTTGGGATACAGGCAGCCCATGCGGCATCTTAACCACTAGGCTAACTGCCTGTGGCAAATTATTTTTTTAATGTAATATTAAGGCAAATTTAGGCATTGAAGGAAATTCTATAATATGGGATAGAATTTCTTACTGGCTGATACTCAGGTCTGTTGTATAGAGATAAACATCTGGAGAAACAATCTCTCATCCTATGATCTAATTTGTTGACAAATTGCATTTAAGAATGAGTGTTGGGTACCAGCGTTGTGGGCAAGTTAAACCCCTGCCTACAATGCTGGCATCACATATAGGTGCCAGTTAAGTCCTGGCTGTTCCACTTCCTATCCAACTCCCTGCTAATGGCCTGGGAAGGCACCTGAGGATGGTCCAAGTGCTTGAGGCCCTGCTACCCATGTGGGAGACCTGGAAGAAGCTCCTGGCTCCTGGCTTCAGCCTGGCCCAGCCTTGGCCATTATGGCCATCTGAGGAGTGAACCAGCAGGTGGAAAATCTCTGTCTCTGTCTCTCCCTCTCTCTCTGTTTAACTCTTTCAAATAAATAAGTTTTAAAAGGTATAATTATTACATGTAAATAAGCAATATTTTCAAAAAAAGAAATGTGTTCTATTTATACTTATTTAACTTACTATACAGTGATGAATTTCATTGTTACATATGTTGAAAGGGGAAAATTTTTTAAGAGTTTATCTACTTGTTCACCTGTTGTAAGATGGCTAGTAACCTACTGAATATCCAACATTCTCAGTTTCCTTCCTAAAAGAACCCAAATATTGTTTGGGGTAGCCTACTGTGAGCCTGCTGACACAGTGGCCATCCTGACTCCCTTGCAGCTAGGGGGTAGCTCTGCAACTGATTCACCACCAATGAGATACGAGCAAGTATGCTAGCTGGCATCTCTAAGCAGCATTTTTCAAATGACAGACTTGCGACATTATTTTGCCCCTCACCCTTTCCCTTCCTGTTTAGAAGGGCTGCAAGCCAAGCACAGCAGAGTGGAAGAGCAGAAAGAACCTGTGCGTTCAGTGGTATTACAGACCTGTTTCTTAAGGGAGAAAAAGATGCCTGCGCCTGTAGTTGGGTTCATGTTACATGGAGCCAAATTCAGTCCTAACTGATATAATGTACCGTTGTTAACATCGACTGCTGGCATCTGCCCTTGGAGGTGGGTTGGTGCAATGCAGAGCCTTGGGCAAATATTAACTTAATTTTCTCCAGAAGGTTAAACAAGCACTGTTCATTCTATAAACAACCTAGAAGCTGGCTTCTCTCTCATGTTTTCCTTTGACTTAATTTTTTTTTCTGACAAGCAATCTGCACTTGCGGTTCACACTGTGTTACTTCTGAAATGCAGAGAGTTTCTCAGTCGTTGCAGCCCTCTGATAAATCCCTGAAGAAAGGCTAGCACTTAACCCAGCACCTGGGTGCATTCTGCCGTGCAGCACTTAGAAAGCTCCAGCTGGGAGAAGACAGACTGACTTCGTGGTGTTTCTGTAGTTAATGGTGATGGGAGTTTTCTTTGTTTTAGTTTTTTTTTTTTTTTTTTTCAAAGCACTCATTCATTTGGTGGAATTTCTACATGGAACAGCAGACAGTAGATTTCCCCCAAAACAGAAGAATTGAAGCAAAAGAAAGTATTGAAGAGGACATATAGAAATAGAAGTTGTATCTTCTCGTTGGAAATTTCTATCCTCTGCCCTTCTAGTTGACACCTTCCCCAGCTGAGAGCCAACGAGAACTGAACAAAATGTGTGGACAGTGGAATGTGCCCTCCCTCTCACATTCGTAGAGCCTGGGGCAAAAGGCTCTGGAGGCCCTGGCTTTCTCGGAGGTCCTGTCCTTTCCCCTTTAGATTGGTATAGCCCTGGCCCACTCCTGTGTGTGTCTGTGTGTGTATGTGTGTGTATGCCATAGCAATATTTCCCATCTCTGTCCACCCATTCCCATCTGCTGCCCCCTTGGCCACACTTCCCGCCTAGGACGGTCCTGGGAAAAGGTCAAGTTCCTGGCAACAGGTGCAGCAGGGTAGGCAGGAGAGTTCCAAGTCACCAATACCATAGGCATGGTCTATAGAGAGTGTGTAGGTATGAATGCGGTTGTACGCTCCTCTGCCCAGGGGAAGGCGCTGGTGGGTGACTCGTCTCTAAAGCTCGGGGACCCTGTACAGGACCTCCCTAGTAATCTGTGTCTACGGTTGCCAGATAAGAGAGAGGACTTCCGGCTCAAATTGAATTTCAGTTAAATATTTTTTAGTCTATCTCTTGCAATATTTGTGACATACTTACACTGAAAAAAAAATTCTCCTTGTTATCTGAAATTCCTGACCAGCATCCTGTATTTTTTATTTGCTCATTCTGATAGCCCTACCTTTGTCCCAGAGCGGTTCTGACTTGGACCAATCAAACACCAGAGTGCATATGATGCTGCAATTTTGAACCAGTTCACATAATCCAGGAGAGGAGTCCTCATGGCCTCCTTCAGCTTTAACTGTGGGAGGGAACAAAGAGAGGGTGAGGAAGTATAAGAAGTCAAGAACAAGTTTGGAAGACAAATTGATTTAATGTCAGGTAATTAACATGTAATCATTCAAGAACTATCCTGGCCATTATCTAGTATTTTCTTAGTTGTGTAAATATGAAATAAACAACTTTTTTTTTTGAGAGCAGACAGAGGGAATTCCCATCCACTGATTAACACCCCCAAATTCTTACAGTGGCTGGGACTGTGCCAGGCCAAAGCTATGAGCCAGGAATTCAATCCAAGTCTCCCACCTGGGTGGTAGCAACCCAAGTCCTTGAGTCATCAGCACTGCCTCCCAGGGTCTGCATTAGAGTGGGAAGCTAGACTTGGGAGCCAAGGTCAGGTGTCAAAGGCAGGTACTCTGATGTGGAATGTGGGCATCTTAACCACTTGGCCAAGTATCCACCCTTGAAATAAACAACCTTTAAAGTGTGTAGAAAGAGGCATTGGCAGGAAAGAGAACTTAACACTAATGGAACTTAGACACATAAATCCGTGAACATTAACAGGAAGCGATCTCACATTATTGATTTCGGTTGTGTTAAGAAAAGCCAAAGACCACTTCATCTTCCCTGTATGTTTTTACATCACTGTGAATTCTGTGTAGTTATCAGATTACATTATGAGTGCTGGTTAGAGAAGAGAGCTCCAGAGCCACCATCTGTCCCAGTTTTCCTGCAGTGTCCACCATCACTGTTCTCAGACTGTTCTTCTACCTGTTAGATGACCTTAGGGTATAAACTGCATTGGTTATACATAGATTTAACTAAATTATTAGTAATAATTGTTATTATTAACAGGAGAGGCAGGCGTTTGGCATAGCCATGAAATACTTCTTGGAACGCCTGCATCCCATATCTGAGTGTCTGGGTTCGAGTCCCAGCTCCGCTATTTCCAACACAGCTTCCTGCTAATGTATACCCAAGAAGGTAACTGATGATGGCTCAAGTTCTTGGGTCCCTGCCACCCACAAGGGAGGTCTGGATGAGTTCCAGGCTCCTGGCTTCAGCTTGGCCCTTGTGGGCATTTGGGAGTGAATCAGCAAATGAAGATTTCACCATCTCTCTCTCTGGATCTTGTTCTCACTCTGTCTGCCTTTCAAGTAAATACATTTGTGAAAATTATTAATAGTATTTTAAAATTTCTAACCAGTGTTTGAATCCGTGCCTTACAGGCCATTTCACTCCTAGAAGGATGGCTCATTCTTCAGAGTTCCAATATTCTTCTTGCAGAAAGGGGGCAGGCTAGAAGGACAAGTGCTGTCAGGGTTAAGAGCCACAGTCTGTGTCCCTGGCAACAAAAAGCAACTCTGCAAAGGCCAAATAGGACTCCCAACACCCGAGTGGTTTTAGCAGAACCATCATTTATAACCCTCACAGTCCTGGGCTTCTAAACTCTGGAGTCACAGAGCAGGCATTTGATCTGATGGCTGGGACACCTGCACCCCATGTCAGAGTGACCATGTTCAAGTACTAGCTTCTCCCAGTTCCTGCTTCCTGCTCATGCATACCCTGGAAGGCATCAGGTGATGGGTAGTTGGCCCTGCTACCCACGTAGGAGGCCTGGACTGAGTTCCTTCCCAACTTCAACCTGGCCCTCTCCAGCTATTTCAGGTACCAGAGCAATGAACCAACAGATACAAGCTCGCTCGCTCTCTCATTTTTTGGTCTCTCTCTCGCTCACTCTTTTTCTGTCTCTCTGCCTCTCAAGTAATAATAGTGATGATGATGATGATGTAAAATCTGGAATCAGACTTTGAGATGCATTTCTCATACATTTACTCATTTTTTAAAATTTGTTTTATTGATATAGAATTCATACGCCATAAAGTTCACCACTTATGATGCACAGTGCAGTGGTTTTTAGCATATTTACAATATAGGCTCATTCTTACGCTCTCCCAGTGCCACTAAGATTACAGTGAAGGGATAAAACCACAAGGACAAAGAGAACACCAGAGACTATGTGATGATAATTGATCTTGCAGATCTGGAAAAGCCAAACACTAAGCTGGCAGCAGGAAAAGCCAAGAAAAACATCATTTACACTGCAGATCTTCCAAAATGCCCAGGCCTTGGCACCAGGCATTTGTGGATACAGAAAGAAACTGAGAATCCAAATAGGAGGATGGGTCTTACAGAGATGGGGAACCTTTTTTCTTTGAAGGGCCGCTTGGATATTTATAACATAATTTGCTGGCCATACCATACAAAAATTATCAACTTAAAAATTAGCCTGCTATAGATTTATTGATTTTTTGATTCCTGCTTGTGGTTGCCTTGGCAGGGCCAGACCAAATGTTTTTGCCAGCCTTACACATTCCCTGGGCCAGTCATTCCCCCCTCCTGAAAGGAGTTAGGGCTCAGTCCCTCACCTACTGTGCAGAGGAGAAGGCTGAGTTGATTTCTCTGAAGAAGAAAATGAACACTCTGAGTAGAAGACAGCAAGTGCATTAGAGGCTGAGAATTTTTTTTCTTTTAAAGATTTAGTCCTTCATTTGAAAGGCAGAGTTGTAGAAAGAGAGGGAGAGACAGACAGGGAGAGATCTTGTATCCACTGGTCCACTTCCCAGATAACTGCAACAGCCAGAGCTGGGCCAACCCAAAGCCAGGAACCTGGATCTCTCATGTGGATGGCAAGGGCCCAAGCACTTGGGCCATCTTCTTACACTATCCCAGCCACATTAACAGGGAGCTGGATTGGTTAACCCACCGTGCCACAATGCCAGCCCCAGGGCGAGGATTTTTTTTTTTTATCAAAAGCAGAGAAACTCATTAGCAGTTCCTACCAGGGTTTCTGAGATCCCCACTTCCCTTCCTGGTTCCTCCCAGAGCAGATAGCCAAGCCTATACCTTAAAGCGGGAAATGAAAAATCCATCTCCCACGAATTAGACTAACCCAAGAGAAAACAACTAAAAATACTGATCTGGATGAGCTGGGTCACTTCGCCCTCCATCCCTTGCCCTGGAGAGACCAATCAGTGGCTTAATGCCTATGGCAGGCAGCCATGAACCAACAGATGGATCCAGGATGGAAGCTAGAAACTAAAATCCACATACTGAAAAGGCAATTTTTAGGTAGCAAACTCTACAAGGAGAGGAAAACCGGTTTTGAAAGCTATCGCCATCAAATCCGGAGAGATATGTAAAGATACACCAACACAAAACAAAAATAGCTCACTATATAAAAAGAAGAGCACCCAGAGAACATGGAGTTCTTGGAAATCAAATAGATGTCAGTCGAGTTTAAAATTCTGTCGGCACAAGGAGGACACCCAGAGCTGTGTGTGTCCTAATCCCCAGTGCCTGTGGCAAAAAGGGACTTTGCAGACATGATTAGTATTAGAGATCTAGAGATGAGCTCGGATTGCCATGCTATGTGAGCTCTGAGGAGCTGAGAGCCTTGTGGCTGGGAGGGGAGAGATGCCACCACAGAACACCAGGCAGGGGAGATCAGAAAGCAGAGAGGGGCGTGATCCATGTCCCCAGCCTGGAAGGAGGGCGGGGCTGTGGGCCAGGAATGTGGGTGGTCGCCAGAAGCCGGAAGAGCCTTTTGTTGGCAGTCTTCTAGAAAGCAGGGACCTCGGCCCTATAAGCCCAGGAAACTGAGCTCTGTCATCAACCCAAAGAAGCAAGAGAGGGGTTCTTCCCAAGAGCTCTCCAAAAGCACATAGTCCTCCAGACACCGTGACTTCAGTTTGTGAGATTCATGTTAGATTTTCAGTCCTCGGAGCTGTAAGACGATACCTTTGTGTAACTTTAACATGCTTTATGGGCAGTTTGGGATATAGAGTCAAGTGAATTTCCCAAGACATCATGGGGGCATGCAGGAAAGTTAAGTGTGGGTGAGAGTGAGGGATGAATAGAAAGGATAAGTCACCATCACCGTTAGTGGAAAGTTGGTGAATAATGCTGTTACTGGAGGAAGTCCCAATATACGCAAGATAGGAAACTAAAAAAAAAATTTTTTTTGAAAGCTATAAAAGATTTGAGTATAGTTGCCCTCAAGGCACAAAATGCAAAAGGTAAGGGGGATGGACTGCTGAGGGTATTTTTTGTTTTTTTGTTTGTTTGTTTTTTGCAACCAGCCTTGTTGCCTCCTCTTTAAAGTATGTGCATATATAACTTTAAAAAACAAAAAAAAATGTAAAGAAAAAAAAATCAGGAGCAAGTCTTTTGTCTCAAAGGGTTAAGCTGCTACTTGGAACGCCTACTTCCCATATGCAAGTCCCAGCTGCTCTACTTTCTGAGCTACCTTCCTGGTAATGTGCCTGAGAGGCAGCAAAGGATCGCCCAAGTACTTGGGTTCCTGCCACTTCAGTGAGAGACCAGGATGCATTTCCTGCCTCCTGGCTGTGGCCTGGCCTAACCCCAGCTGCTGCAGGCATTTGGGGAGTGAATGAAAAAATAGAAGATCTCTCTCTCTCTCTCTCTCTCTCTGTTTCCTCATCTCTGTCAATCAGCCTTTCAAATAAATAGATAGTTTTTAAAATCAATTACTGGGGCTGGTGCTATGGCACAGTGGGCTAAGCTGCTGCCTGCAGTGCTTGTATCTCATATGGGAGGTTTGAGTCCTGGCTGCTCCACTTCCTATCCAGCTCCCTACAAATGTACCTGGGAAAGCAGCAGAAGATGGCTAAAGCGCTTAGGTCCCTGCACCCACGTAGGAGACCCAGAAGAAGCTCCTGGCTTCTGGCTTCAGTCTGCCACCCCTGGCTGACCAGAGGATGCTTATTAAGAAGATTCTTGTTGATGCAATATCTAGAGGGAGGCATTTGGTGCAGCAGTTAAGATTCTGCTTGGGACAACTGCATCCCATATTGGAGTGCCTGGGTTCCAATAGTGGCTCCTCTGTTCCCAACCTAGCTTTCCTGCTAATGCACGCCCTAGCAGGCAGCTGATGATGGCTCAAGTTCTTGGGTTCCTGCCACTCACAGGGGAGACCCAGATGGAAATCTGGACGCCAGACATCAGCCTGGCCCTACCCCAGCTGTTGTGGGCATTTGGGGAATGAACCAGCAGATGGACGATCTCTCTTGCAGGCTTTCTCTCTCTGTCTCTGTTGCTCTGCCTTTTTTTTTTTTTTTTTTTAAGATTTGTTGTATTTATTTAAGAGGCAGAGTTACAGAGCAAGAAAGGATGAGAGAGAGAGAGAGAGAGGTCTTCCATCAACTGTTTCACTCCCCAAATCACTGCAAAGGCCAGGGCTGGGCCATGCCAAAGCCAGGAGCCAGGAGCTTCCTCTGGGTTTCCCACATGGGTGCAGGGGCCCAAGGACTTGGGCCATCTTCTACTGCTTTCCCAGATGCATTAGCAGGGAGCAGGATCAGAAGTGGAGCAGCCAGGACTCCAACGGGCACTCTTATGGGATGCTGGCATTGCAGGCAGCAGTTTAACCAGTTAAGCCACAACATCAGCCCAAGCTCTGCCTTTCAAGCAGATGAATCTACATAAACATGTATAAATAATCGTTGACTGTTTGGAAGGGACAGAAGAACTGACGAGCACATTTGAGGAAGATGCTAAAAACTGTAAAAATCTAATAATCCACATTTTCTAAAGGCAGCTGTTGATGGGATGTGACTTTGAAGTTTTGCTCTGAAGTGTTTTGGTTTGTCATAAGGAAAATGAATTTAAGAGAAGTATGATTCTGAAAAGGGTAATGAGAAAGCTACAGTAATGAAGTTCTCTATGCAAAATGTTTTGGCAATTGTTACAGTCAAGTTCACTGGAAAATAGACTGTGAGATGAAGATTTGTGTGCAGGGGTTATTGGTGACAGCTCTGGCATTTAAACCCCAGGGAGAGAAAGCAAGCAGGATTTAAACTGAGAGAGGGGGGAGCTCCGATGCCGTCACAACTAAGGCCTCATTGCATCCTTCCAGGAGTTGTGGAGCTGGGATGTCCCAAGCTGAGCCAGGGAAACCTGCCTTTACCCCCGCACTCATCCGTCCTCGGAAGTGGGCTTCCCTTGGAAAAGCTCTCGGGCAGGGTGGCTTTCTGCAGGTGAGGGCGCTTCTCATAGAGGACACTTGCTGACAGCAAGCAGCTGCTGGCTCACCCAGTACCCAAGGCTGGCACCAGCACTGCTCAGCAACCGCTACAATCCACTGTTCAGTAATCCTGTGCTTCTCTACATATATTATACATTACTAATAGGAGAGTAGAAGGAAGAAGTGTCAGGCAGGGAAATGAAACCTCCGTTCCAATAGTGGAATTTCAAGAATATGGAGAGTGGCCAGCACTGTGGTGCAGCAGGTTAAGCTGCAGTCTGCAGGGCTGGCATCCCATATGGATGTTGGTTCAAGGCCTGTCTGCTCCATTTCCAATCCAGCTCCCTGCTAATGTGCCTAGGAAAGCAGTGGAGAATGACCCAAGTTCTTGGGGCCCTGCACCCATGTGGGTGACCAGGAAGAAGCTCCTGGCTCCTGGCTTCAGATCAACCCAGCTCCAGCTTTTGTGGCCATGTAAGGAGTGAACTAAAGGATGGTAGACCTTTCATTCTATCTCTCCCTCTCTAATTCTACCTCTCAAATAAAAATAAATATTTTTAAAAAGAGAGAGAGAGAAACCAAGAAAGAAATTCCATTTATAATAGCCACAAAACAATCAAATATTTCAGAATGAATTTAATCAAAGAAGTGAAAGATCTCTACAATGAAAATCATCAGACATTGATGAAAGAAATCATCAAGGACACACACCAAAAAATGGAAAGATATTTCTTGCTCATGGATCAGAAGAATCAATATCATTAAAAATATCTATACTATCTAAAACAATCTACAAATTTAATGCCATCTCTATCAAAATACCAATGACGTTCTTTACAGAAGTAGAAAAAACAATCCTAAAATTCATATGGAATCACAAAAGACCCAGAATAGCCAAAGCAATCCTGAACAAGAAAAATCAAGCTAGAGGCATCACAATACCTTACTTCAAAGCATACTACAAAGCTACAGTGATTACAATAGCATGATACTGGCATAAAAACCAATATAAAGATCAATGGAATGAATAGAGCCCAGAAATTAACCCACATAAACACAGCCAACTATTTTTTGACAAAAGTGCTCAGACCATACAGTAGGGTAAGGATACTCTTCAACAAATGGTACTGGGAAAACCAAATGCATATATATAAAAGAATGAAATTAGAGCCATACCTCTCACCAGATAAAAAAAAATCAACTCAAGATGGATCAAAGACCTAAATTTAAGACCTGAGACTATGAAGTTGCTGGAAGAAAACATAGGGGAAGCACTCTAAGACACTGGTGTGGGGTATGACTTCTTGGATAAGAAGCCCCCTTCCCCCAAAACACAAACAACAAAAGCAAAATTAAATAAATGGGACTAATTCAAAGTCAGAAGCTTTTGCACAGCAGAGGAAACAATCAATAGAGGGAAGTGACATCCATCAGAATGGGAGAAAATATTTGCAAACCACCTATCCAACAAAGGATCAATACCTGGAATATATCAGTAACTTAAAATACTCAATAACAACAACAAAAAACCAATCCAGTTGAGAAATGTGCAAAGGACTTCAATAGTTCTCAAAAGAAGAAACACAAATGGCCAAGAAACATATGAAAAAATGCTCACCATCACTAGCCATCAAGGAAATGCAACCAAAACCACAGTGAGCTGTTCCCTCACTACTGGCTAACATGGCTAACATGCAAAAGGCAGAGAGCAACAAATGCTGGTGAGGATGTGGAGAAAGGGAACACTTACACACTGTTGGTGGGAATGTACATTAGTGTGGCAATTTCTTAAAACACTAGACATAGACTTACCATATGATCCAGCAATCTCACTCCTGGGTATACACCAAAAAGATATGAACACAATGTATCAAAGAGATACCTGCACCACCACCACCACGTTTATAGCAGCACTGTTCACAACATCCAAAAGCTGGAATAAAACAAAGCATCAGTCATTAGATGGACAGATAAAGAAAATGTGGTATACGTACACAATGGAATATTATTCAGCTGTAAAAAAGGAATGGAATTCTACCATTTGCAGCAAAATGGACACAACTGGAGGACGTTGAGTAAAATAAACCAGATCTAGAAAGACAAAAACTGCATGTTCTCTTTTATATTATCACTTGGTCTCCCTTATATGTGGGAGCTAAAATTAAAAAAAGAACAAGAAAAGAAGTGTCCATGTGTATCAGTATTGCTGCAAATATAGTTTGGTAAAACTTTGTTGTATACCTTTGTGAAACCAGTGGTTAAGAATGTTATACTTCCATAGTTTTAATGATCTGTGATTACTTTAAAATTTTTTTAAAGATTTATTTATTTATTTGAAAGTCAGAGTTACACAAGGAGAGAAGGAAAGGCAGAGAGAGAGAGAATGAAAGAGAGGTCTTCCATCCACTGGTTCACTCCCCAATTGGTCGCAACGGCCCGTGCTGCGCCGATCCGAAGCCAGGAACCAGGAGCTTCTCCCGGGTCTCCCAGGTGGGTACAGGGGCCCAAGGACCTGAGCCATCCTCTACTGCTTTCCTAGGCCATAGCAGAGAGCCGGATGGGAAGTGGAGCAACCGGGACTCAAACCGGGGCCCATATGGAATGCCGGCACCGCAGGCAGTGTCTTTACCGGCTATGCCACAGCACCAGCCCCGATTACTTTAAAATTTATTGTATATGGGTGAAATGGTCATTTTCCCATTCAATTATTGTTTATAGTCCTTGTATATATTCCCACTAAACTAGGGTCTTTTTGCTTTTTACTTGTTAAACTTCTTATTCTGTGAAGTACTAAGCATTATTATTGTAATATAAATTTAAAATATATTATCTCAAAAACTGAAAAAAAGAAAGGGAGAAGGAAGAAGGATGTGGGAAGGGGGGAAGGAAGGGAATATCATTACATTCTTAGAATTGTGTCTAAAAAGCAATCGAATCTCTTAAAACTAATTAAAATGAAAATGTAAAAAAAATATATAAAAAGAAAAAGCAACAACTGCAGGTGGACACCTCCTATTTAACCCAGCAGACTGGTACCCACACCAACAAAGAGACTCAGAAGCAAAAATTATAGAATAATCTCATGACTCGGGGCTAGAAGCTGCTGCGAGAGCATCTGGTGTGGACTTTTGCCTAGTCATTTTGTTGGACTAGCAACCGAGTGTTAAGGAGGATAAGAAAGTGTGCACACCTTATAGTTACTCATGGAGGGACAACCAGAAGCTAGGTTTCACCTACTCCATGAAATGAATTAGACCTGCAGGACAAAGCCTCAGAACCACATTCTGGTATACACAACAGCCACATTTAATTATTATTTCTTTTTATTTATTTATTTGTTCATTTTATTTGAAAGCCAGAGAGATGTAGCAACAGACAGACAGACAGCCCTTCGGCTGGTTCACTCCCCCAAACGCCTGTATCAGTCTGATTTAGGCCTGATCAAACTAGATATGGGTCTCATATGTGAGTGACAGAGACCTCACTACTTAAGCCGTCACCTGCTGCTTCCCAGAGTGCACAGCAACCAGGAGCAGAGCCAGGACTCAAATCCATGCACTCCGCTATGGCATGCAGGCATCCCAAGCAGCATCTCAACCCCTATGCCAAACACTTGCCCCAGCCAGACTATTTTAAACTGACTTTGGTAACGTTTCAGGCAGCCCAGGAGAGGACATTCTTCCAGTAGGTGGAGTGGACATCTGTCTACACAGTGTAGCTTAAAAGGCATCAGATTACTACCAGGAGATTGAATATACAAATGGACAACAGCCAGACCCTATTTGACAATAGGACTCTAATCCCAGGAAGCCAGACCACAAACTCTGCAGTGATCAGCCCAGAACAGTCAGGACTAGGTCATTAACTACCAGCTTCCCTATTTTTCGCCCACGCTTCCAACTCAAGACCAACCAGAGAAAGACAAATGTGCTCCACAAATAAATCACATAAGATGCTCGCTGGTAGCTGGCCTGCCTCCAGCTTCCCGATGCCGACAACTCTAATCAAAGCATGCCGGAAGCCTTCCCCTTCTTCTTCGCTATAAATCTTCCCACTCCCCTGCCTGCCTTTGAGTCTCTGCCAAACACAAATGGTGGTGGCTGACTCCTTCTCTATAGCAAGCTCTGAACTAATAACCTCTGTTTGCTCTCAGTTGGGTGGCCTTTATTTATTTCCACAATATTCCCAAGGACAACAAGACACAATCTGCACTGCCCATAGCAGCAGACCCCAACCATCAAACTGGAAGTACCCCAGAGGTCCCTTGGATCTCACTGCTTGCTGCTTTTGAGTACAGGGTAGTATGGCAAGTGGGTACCAGGTCTAAACTCTGCTCTCTTAACATTGAATTCCTTGGTTATTTTTTCTGATTAGTATCTAGGTTATTTACTGGCTCTCATTTGTGTATGGACACAGAACACTTCATTATTTTGCTCTTTTAAATTATTTTTTATTTTATATGCAAACAGAGATAAGGAGAGAGAAAAACAGAGACCAAGAAACAGAATGAGATTTCTCATGTAATGGTTCATTCCCTAAATGCTTGCAACTTCCAGGTCTGGGATAGACAGAAACCAGAACTCCATTTGGGTTTCCTACAGGAGTTGCAGGGATCCAAGTATTCGTGTTGCCTCCCAGGGTGTGCATAAGAAGGAAGTCGGGATTTTGTGGCAGAGCAGACTGCCATCCCATATCCAAGTGCTGATTCAAGTCATAGCTGCTCCACTTCCAATCCAGTTCCCTGCTAATATGCCTGGGAAAATAGCAGAAGACCCAAGCACTTGGGTGCCTGCCACCCATGTCAGAGACTTGGCCCAGCCCCAGCTGTTGCGGCTATTTGGGGAGTGAATCAACAGATGGAAGGTCTTTCTCTCCCTCTCCCTCTCCCTCTCCTTCTCCCTCTCCTTCTCCCTCTCCCTCTCCCTCTCCTTCTCCCTCTATCACTCTTCCTTTAAAATAAATCTTTAAAAGAGAGAGAGAGAGAAAGGAAGAAAGGAAGAAAGGAAGAAAGGAAGGAAGGAAGGAAGGAAGGAAAGGAAGGTAGGAAGGAAGGAAGGAAGGAAGGAAGGAAGGAAGGAAGGAAAGAAAGAAAGAAAGAAAGAAAGAAAGAAAGAAAGAAAGAAAGAAAGAAAGAAAGAAAGAAAGAAAGAAAACGAAATGAAACAGAGGGGCCGGTGCTGTGTTTAGTAGACTAAGCCCCAGACTGCAGTGCCAGCATTCCATATGGGTGCTGAGTTCATGTCCTAGTTGCTCCTCTTCCAATCCAGCTCTCTGCTTATGGCCTGGGAAAGCAGTGGAAGATGGCCCAAGTGCTTGGGCCCCTGCACCTGTGTGGAGGACCTGGAAGCAGCTCCTGGTTCTTGGTTTAGGATTGGCTCAGCTCCGGCCATTTTGGCCATTTGGGGAGTGAACCAGAGGATGGAAGACCTTTGTCTCTCCTTCTCTGTCTGTAAGAAGGAGAGGGAGAGGGAGAGGGAGAGGGAGAGGGAGAGGGAGAGGGAGAGAGAGAGGGAGAGGGAGAAAAGGCAGGACTTGAACCAGGCACTCTGATATAGGATGCATCCATCCCAAGTGGCATCATAACTGCTGCAACAAATGCCAGCTTTTTAAACCTTTTTTGTGCTTTCAATTTGTGTTACACTGTCTAAAAAATGGTGTTTGCCGTGCAAGGAGAATCAAAAAGCAGAACAGAGGCACGGGCTCTATCAGCCTAGCATTTGCATTAGCCTTGCAGACTGGTGATTAGTGATTCTCAGGAAACTGGTAGCTGTTTCACACAAACTTTCTGTTACTGGATCACCAATAAAACTGGATAAGGTTCTTCGCTCTTGACTTTCCTTCTGGTCCCAAGATGGTGTTCTCTCTGTTTTTCTTCCTATTAAGAGGAGCAGACTGTTGGGTTGGCAATAGGTCAATGGTTGGGGCCTGAAATCCAAAGCGTACAAGCATCACCCTCATGGGGTTGCCCCTCACCCCCAAGGAAAAACATGCTCCTCTGGTACTCTCACTGCAATCTCAATTCTTGTGACTTTTTCTTAAATACGTAACTTCTCCAACAATGATTTGGGCCTTCAGTGGCCACTCTGGGGGAACCTTTGATTTGAGAAATGTTGCTCATTTGCAAGGAATATTAGTAAAGAGAGAGAATGAGTTTTCTCAGGCCCAATGGGCAGTACTTTTTTATTGGTATGGAGAGGCCTCTAAACAAAGTTCAAATTCAATAATGGCTTCTCTAAAAAGCTATTTTGCCAAAACTAATGAGCAGTTTGACAAACTTAAGCAATAACAGAACTGGACTCATTGCTCTGATAAGCCTTCCTGCTCTTTGTTCTCAGCTTCTTCCTTTTACCCAGGACTCCTTCTTCTCCCTTACCCTTTATATCTCCCTCCTTCTGCACCTAAATTGCTCCATGCCTCCTATTCTCCTCATCCAGACCTCCCCACCTTCCCCAACAGCTCTATTGAGACCTGAACATCAGTCCTGCCCTTGGCCCATTACGCAAGTAATTATAAAATTTAAACCTTGGACATGACCTAAATTAAGAGCTATAATTAAGGGTTTCCCTAAACCCAGACAATAACAGCAACTATTCAGAGAAGGAGTTAGAATTCTTACTCATATGACCTGGGTCCAGACCTGGGTACATATGATCCCAGGTTTACCTGATATATATATATATATATATATATATATATATATATATATATATAATTACACAGTTTGGTCGGAAGCCCAGATGCTAAATCCTGGGCAGCAAAAGCTTTTCAAGGTGACCTAAAAAGGTATGTAGAGGTTCCTCTTTCAACAACAAATCTGAGGGTCAAAATGGCTCAAGGGGCCAGTGCTGTGGGGTAGCCTCTGCCTGTAGTGCCGGTATCCCATATAGGCGCCAGTTCTTGTCCTGGTTGCTCCTCTTTCAACCCACCTCTCTGTGCTTGGGCCCCTGAGCCTGCATGGGAGACCTGGAAGAAGCTCCTGGCTCCTGGCTTTGGATTGGCCCAGCTCTGGCTGTGGCAGCCATTTGGGGAGTGAACCAGCACATGGAAGACCTCTCTCTCTCTCTCTCTCTCTCTCTCTCTCCTCTCTGCCTCTCTGTAACTCTGCTTTTCAAATAAACAAATCTTAAAAAAATTAAAAATAGCTCAAAAAGTTGGGCAAAGCCTTCTGATAGGGGTTGACACTGTGGTGTAGCAGGTAAAGCCGCCATGTACAGTGTCAGCATCCCATATGGGCACCAGTTTGAGACCCAGTTGCTCCACTTCCAATCTAGCTCTCTGCTGTGGCCTGGGAAAGAAGCAGAAGATGGCCCAAGTGCTTGGGCCCCTGTGTCCAGTGGGAGACCCAGAAGAAGCTCCTGGCTCCTGGCTCCTGGCTTTAGATTGGCCCAGCTCTGGCTGTTGCTGCCATTTGGGGAGTGAACTAGGGTATGGAATCTCTCTCTCTCTCTCTCTCTCTGTAACTCTGCCTTTCAAATAAATAAATAAATCTTTTTTTTAACAAAAAGTCTTCTATTAGCCATACCCAAACAACTTCCCTTAAGAATTGATTGAGATCCTCCCTCTCATTCCCTGCCAAGTGAATCCACCGGGAACCGGCGTTGTGGTGTAGCAGGCAATGCTACCACTTGTGATGCCCACCAAGGTCTCATACTGGAGTGCTGGTCAAGTCTTGGCTGTTCCACTCTTCTACTCCAGCTTCCTGCCAATGTGTCTGGAAAGGCAGCAGAAGATAACCAGAGTGCTTGAGTCCCTGCCACCCATGTAAAAGACCAGAATGGAGCTCCTGCCCCTGACCTGGTGCAGACCTGGCCCACCTGGCTTTTGCAGCCCTTTGGGGAAATGAACTAGAGGATAGAAGACATCTCTCTCTCTCTCTCTCTCTCTGTTTCTCCCTCTCTCCCTGTCACTCTATCTAATGAATAAATCAATATATAATTTCTTTTTCTAAAAAAAGAGTCAATTGAACCATAACTCAAACATACAGAGAAGAAAAATAAAATATTAGAGTTTTTTGGATAATTTGTAAAATACATTTCAACAACATTTGGGAGTTAAAGAAGGTGCCATTCTAACAGCTGCCAGGTGTTCCTGACAAACCCTTGAAACCATAACTCAGTTTTATGGGAACATCAAAAATCTATGACTACATAAGAGTATTAATTGTTAATTTTTTTTGAGTGAAACCACTTTTATTTTTATTTTTCCACATAGATAACTTCATGTTGACTACAAAAATCATGAAATGAAGAACTGGTTATGAAACTGCAAACTCAAAAGTACTGGAGTGATAAACAGATTTCCCCCAGGTGACGTTAAAAAAAAAAAAAAAGTGGAACCAGGATACCATGAATTCATATTTAAGTAGTAAATATGTCACATGTTTTAAAATAATAAATATATAAGAGCAGTAGAGAAACTAACAGCATAAAGAGCATGAAGTATATTTTATTTTTTAAGACAGATGAAATTTCTAGGCACAGTTTTAGCATTAAAGAGGACACAGAGGCATAGGTTAGTGTGTGCTGCTCTGTGCAAAAATACAGTCTGAAAAAATTACATTGCTAGCCATACATTAGACATCACTTATCAGTCAGTTCATTGCACGTTTAATAATATACAGGTACATGCTAATCCATAATATATCATTTATATGTCAAACACATAGGCCTCTCTATATTTATGTCTTTAAAATTTACACATCGAACTTACAAAAGGCTAAATAGTTGTGCAAGAAATCCAAATAACTAGCCCTGCTGAGTACTTTATGCTACATGTATGTGTGTATATATAATTGTTAAATTAACAACAGGAGTCACTGTGCTCTAACTCCCCATGCAGGACATCTGTCCTTAATGGTTGTATTATGAGAATTAACTGTAAAATTTGTTCTCAAACAGTTTGTGTGTGTGTGTGTGCGTGTGCAAGTTGTTGAAATCTTTACTTACTATAGAGTTGGTCTTCTGTGTACAAAGTTAATTGAAAATGAATCTTTTTTTATTTTTTATTTTTTTTATTTTTTAACAGGCAGAGTGGACAGTGAGAAAGGTCTTCCTTTGCCATTGGTTCACCCTCCAATGGCGGCCGCGGCCGGCGCGCTGCGCTGATCTGATGGCAGGAGCCAGGTACTTCTCCTGGTCTCCCATGGGGTGCAGGGCCCAAGCACTTGGGCCATCCTCCACTGCACTCCCTGGCCACAGCAGAGAGCTGGCCTGAAAGAGGGGCAACCGGGATAGAATCCGGCGCCCCGACCGGGACTAGAACCCGGTGTGCTGGCGCCACAAGGCAGAGGATTAGCCTAGTGAGCCGCGGCGCGGGCGAAAATGAATCTTAACGTAGAATGGGACTGGGAAGGGGAGAGGGAGAAGGAGGAGGGGTGGGAGTGTGGGTGGGAAGAATAACTACATTCCTAAAATTGTACTTATGAAATTTGTATTCATTAAAATAAAAGGTTTCTTTGGGGGAAAAAATCTATGACTCACTATAGCCCCATTCTCAACTGTACTGCAAAGTCATAGCTCAGTTATTCTAGGACGATAGCTGCCACTGCAAAACGTGTCAGTGCTGCTGCTGAACTTGTCTTAGCTGCCTACTTGCCCTGTGTTTCTTCATGGAACACAGACAGTTCTACAGACGGCAAATATACCCCACCTTGACCCAGCCACATAACATCTGACTCACATTACTGTCACCATTGCAGCACCGTGTTCTGGACTAGAAGGAGAAAGGGAGCCATGTGATTATTTTACGTCAGTTAGGAAACGTTCCTCATTCAAATTCCATGGAGATTTCCAGTGGGAATCCAGACCTAACAGCATTTGCGTGTGGATTATATCTCAAAAGTGAAACTGACAGCCAAGCAGGCTGCTCCATCACCAGTTTCCTTCAGGACACTATTCTCTACCTAAGGTAAAATCAATATAGATGACTATAACCATCACAGAAAACAGGATGGAATTTCTTCTAAAAATTAAGAATAGAAGTATCAGTTAAACCAAGAATCCCAAGTCTAGGTATATATCTAAGAAGAACTGGGGCTGGCACTGTGGTGTGGGAGGCTAAGGCTCTGCCTGTGGTACCAGCATTCCATATGGGTGCTGGGATTCTAGTCCCGGCTGCTCCTTTTCCAGTCCAGCTCTCTGCTTATGGCCTGGAAAGCAGTGGAAGATGGCCCAAGTGCTTGGGCCTCTGCACCCACATGGGAGACCCAGAAGAAGCTCCTGGCTCCTGGCCCAGCTCTGGTTGTTTTGGCCATTTGGGGAGTGAAGTAGCAGATAGAAGACCTTTCTCTCTGTCTCTCCCTCTCTCTGTCTGTATCTCGCCTCTCAAACAAATACAATCTTTTGAAAAACTGAAGTAGGTATGTCAAAGAGATATCTGCAGTCCCATGTTCACTGAAGCACTACTGACAACAGCCAAGATGTGGAATCTACCCAAGTGTCCATCAATGGGTGAGTTGATAAAGGATACGTGGTCTATACATACACAATTGAATACTATGCAGCCTTAAAAAAAAGAAGGAAATCCTTTCATCTATGGCAATATGGATGAACCTAGAGGACATTATATTAAGTGAAACAAGCCAGACACAGAGAGAAGAATACCGTATGATCCCTCTTATATATAGAATCTCCAAGAACAGAACACATAAAAGCAGACAGAAAAATGGTGGCTACCAGAGCTGAATGGGTAGAAAGGTTGGGAACATTTTGGTCAAAGGACACATGAAAAGATCTATTGTACATCATGGTGATTAGAGTTAACAACATATTGCAAACTAATAAGAGAGTAGATTTTCAAAGAAATGGATATACAAATAATACGTCTGTGTGTGTATGTGTGTATGTGCATATACCTAGCTTGGCTTAGCTATTCCACATTGTCTACATATATCAAAACATCTTGTTATATACCATAATATATTTGATGTTTACTTTTCAACTAAAAATAACAAGGAATTTGTGTACTTAGTGGAATTTGCCAACTATAAAAAGACCAGAGAGCGGCCGGCGCCGTGGCTCACTAGGCTAATCCTCCACCTAGCGGCGCCGGCACACCGGGTTCTAGTCCCGGTCGGGGCGCCGGATTCTGTCCCGGTTGCCCCTCTTCCAGGCCAGCCCTCTGCTGTGGCCAGGGAGTGCAGTGGAGGATGGCCCAGGTGCTTGGGCCCTGCACCCCATGGGAGACCAGGAAAAGCACCTGGATCCTGGCTCCTGCCATCGGATCAGCGCGGTGCGCCGGCTGCAGCGGCAGCCATTGGAGGGTGAACCAATGGCAAAGGAAGACCTTTCTCTCTGTCTCTCTCTCTCTCACTATCCACTCTGCCTGTCAAAAAAAAAACAAAAACAGACCAGAGAGCAAACATATACAGAGAGTAGGTACGCTTCTGAGGAGCGCATGGTTTGAACACGCATTGGAAACACAGGGGGCACCTTGACTTCTGCTGAAGCCATTGTCAGAAATGATTGAGTTGGGGCTGACATTGTGATGCAGTGGGTTAAGCTGTCACTTGTGATGCTGTCATCCCACATCAGGGCATTAGTATTCAGTCCCAGCTGCCCTGCCTCTGATCCAGCTCCCTGTGAATATGCCTGGGGAGACCGTGAAAGATGCCCAAGTGGCTGAGCCCATGTGAGAAACCCAAATGGAGTTCTAAGCCCCTGGTTTCTGCCTGACCCAACCTCAGATGCTGCAGCCTTTTGGGGAGTGAACCAGTGGGTGGAAGATCTCTTTCTCTGTCTCTGTCTCTCCCTCTCTCTGTCATTCTTTCAAGTAAATAGAAAAAAACTTTTTTTTTTTAATGAACAAGAAACTTTTAGATTCATTTCTACTATCTGGAGAATTGGCTGCTATAAAGGTTGAGACTCAGCAAAAAAAAAAAAAAAAAGAAATAACATAGAAGCTAAAGAAATGTTCTAATGGCATCTTGAAGTAAGAAGCCTTGATCAAGGTTAGGATCCCAAGCCCTCAAAAGAAAAATCTCTGCAGAGTCAGGGGCCTTTGCAAAATATCTGTAGTCTCTGGGTTTGGAAAACAAGAATGCTAAGCAGCTGCTTGTACTGTTCACAGAGATAATCTCTGAAAATCACAAAGGACCTGGCTGGTGGCACCAGATCATTTCAAATGAATATTACTAAAATTTCTCCACAAAAACTACTTGCAAAGACACAGAAAAATTAGTTACTAGCCTCGGTCAACATTGGTGGAGAAATATTGAAAAGATAGCTGGGGCCGGCACTGTGGCATAGTGGGTAAAACCACCACCTGCAGTTCTGGCATCCCATACGGGTGCTGGTTCAAGTACCGACTGCTCCACTTCTGATCCAGCTCCCTGCTATGGCCTGGGAAAGCAGTGGAAGATGGCCCAAGTCCTTGGGCCCCTGCACCCACATGGAAGACCCGGAGGAAGCTCCTGGCTCCTGGCTTCGGATCAGCACAGCTCAGGCCATTGCGGCCAATTGGGGAGTGAACCAGCAGATGGAAGACCTCTCTCTCTCTCTCTCTCTCTCTCTGTGTAACTCTTTCAAATAAATAAATAAATCTTAAAAAAAAAAAAAAGAAAAGGCAGCTGAGGTTGTTTCTAGTCACATGCTACCTCTCTACCATCCATAGTCATCCAGAGTTGTTGAAAACAGGAGCCAACCTCTACCTCCCTCTCCTCTTCCACATTCCTTTTAAATCAGATTGGCTGATGAAGATGACTAATCCCAGGAAGATCCATCTCCTCTCAGGTACAGGGGTGAGAGATTACATAAATTTATTTTTGCAAATTCAGGGTTCCATAGCCACCACTGTTGAGCAGAAAGATTCTATCTTTTTGCAAATGGAAACCTCACACTGGTCTGGATATTACACCCTTTGGATGGCAGCACAGAGAAAAGGAGGTCTAGGGAATTTAACTAAGCCATCCTTCAGCCACCTGTATTCTCCTGTTGACCTGATATGGTTTAGATCATAAGCATAATGGTCTCTAGTTTGAGTAATTACCTCCTTCAATTAGACATGTCAGGCTAAAGTAGGAGGCATAATGGGTCTCTATGCTTGTCTGTCTTTTACCTGATCCTCCTGGACAGAAGGTCTGGGTACAAGTAGAGGATGATTGAAAACAAGGTGAACTGGTAGCTACTGGAATGGATTGCATTGATTTTTTGTTGTTGTTGTTGACAGTGGAGGAACACTTAAGACCCAAGAGCATGCAGGAGGAAGGACATCAAGGATGTTGTCTTTTAGAAACACCCCTGGGGCCCTCCTCACAAAAGCTCTCCCAAACTATTCCAAGTGCCTTAAACTTGAATTGAGTCTAACAGCCTCCACCAGACAGTTCTGACCACTGTTGGATCACAATTCCCTCAAGAGGAATCCTTATTGAGAAGTCTATTCGAAATAGCAAGGGATAGCTCCAGGTTCTGCACTTCCCAGGAAGAATGCCTGCTAACACCTCTACATGTCTACCCAATTTTTATAGTCATCAGTGTCATTCAGTGGGGTAGATGGGTGTTACTTGGCTGGCTGTGCAGACAAATGGGGCAGATTGAACTCCTGGCCCTTAGACAGTTCCTCCAAAACTATGGTTTAGACTCAGTTATTCAAACTGAACATTGGATACATTGTCAGTGTGAACTTCCTGACTGTTGCTGGTATCACTTGAAGGCCCCAACAGTGATAAACAACACTGTATTTCCTGTGTAGAAGCCTATCTTAGAAGATTATAAGAAAACCTGTCCTTTGATCTGAAAGAGGATACTATCACTGTCTTCCAAAAGTGTTCACTACGCAAACAACCCTTGGAAAGACACTACCATGACTCCTTCCCAAAAACATGTTGACTTGCACTTTTGGGGTGGCCATAACAGACCTTCAGGTATTTAAGGAAATACCACTAGGAGATCTTGCAGCCCTCAGATAACAACAGAGATCTCTCCAAAGTGAGATTCCGTTCCTTTGGATAGTTTTCCAAAGAGATGACTGACTTGTTACTAATGGGCAACCTGGGACAGTTTTCCTTATTAGGCAATTCATCCAATTACAAAAGGTAACCTAGGGCCAGCACTGTGGCACAGCCGGTTGAGCTGACCCCTGAGACACCTGCATCCCCTATCAGAGCACAGATTTGAGTCCTGGCTACTGTGCTTCCTGCTAATGCTCTTGGGACAGCAGTGGAAGATGGTCCAAGTGTTTGGGCCCCTGCCACCTACATGGGAGATCAGTATGGAGTTTCAGGCTCCTGGCTTAAACCTCCAGCCCTGGTTGCTGCAGCCACTTGGGCAGTGAACCAGCAGATGGAAGGTCTCTCTCTGTCTGTGCCTTTCAAATAATTAAATTTTTTGAAATACTTTTTTAATTTAAAAGGTAATCCAGAATTTGTCCTTAACTGATGTGCTTGGTGATGCCGTCACGGCCTGGAAGTCATTCAGGTTGTCTTCAACTCACTGGCTAGGGTTGTTACAGATGACACAACTGTCACAGACTTCCTCTTGGAGCCAGGCAGAGTCTGTGCAGTCCCTAATACCTTCTGCTGTGGCTGGATTCACACCTCAGCCAACTGGAAAAGTCAATGCAGAAAATAAAGGAGAATTCCATCTGATTCTCTAATATAGACCCTGATGGTTTGGAAATTTTTCAGCTAATGGGATCCAGGATCCAATTGCAGGTTTGGGCTTACTCTATTGCACTTGGAATGATGTTGATAGTCATAATAAAATGTCGTGTGAGGCATTTGAATGCACTCAGAGCCTCTGAAAGTTATATGAATCAGAGTGGCTTTCAGAGTAGCATACTCGTGGGAAATTCCTCTATGAATCTCCACTGTTGTTTCCCATCCAGGGTCAGGGCAACTGATGGTCTTTTTCTGGGCTATTCTTCCAAAGATGATTCTATACTGAATATTCTTGGAAGACAGAGTGTCATCCCCTGGAGCCAAGGCCAGATTTGCCTACTGACTTGGATGACACAGAGTGGATATCTACTAATCAAAACTTAGGCAAAGGGCCGGCACTGTGACATAGTAGGTAAAGCCACCGCCTGCAGTGCCGACATCCCATATGGGCGCTGGTTCGAGTCCCGGCTGCTCCACTACTGATCCAGTTCTCTGCTATGGCCTGGGAAAGCAGCAGAGGTTGGCCCAAGTCCTTGGGCCCCTGCACCCACGTGGGAGACCCAGGAGAATCTCCTGGCTCCTGGCTTTGGATAGATGCAGTTCTGGTTGCTATGGCCAACTGGGGAATGAACCAGCGGATGGAAGATCTCTCTCTTCTCTCTGCCTCTCCTCTCTCTGTGTAACTCTTACAAATAAATAAATAATTAAATCTTTGAAAAAAAAAAAAAAACTTAGGCAAGTTTACTGCCCATGTAGGTGTTGTGAAACAGCAGGTATTTGGGGTGCCTGTACCCCATGTTGGAGTACATGGTATTGAGTCTCACCTCCACTTCTGATCTAGCTCCCTACTAATGCACCTGGGAAGGCAATGGAAGATTTCTCAAGTACTTGCCAGCCGTTTGGGAGACCAGGATGGAGTTCCTGGCTTTTGACTTCAGCCTGGTCAAGACCTGGCTATTGTGGCCGCTTGGAAAGTGAATCTGCAGATGGAAGATTCTCTCTCTCTCTCTCTCTCTCTCTCTCTCTCTCTCTCTCTTGCTCTGCCTTTCAAATAAGTAAATAAATAAAAATTTAAAGATAAAATTAGGGGCCGTCAAGTCACCACCTGCAATGCCAGCATCATATATGGGCACTGGTTTGAATCCTAACCTCTCTACTTCCAATCCAGCTCCCTGCTCTAGGCCTGGGAAAAGCAGCCAAAGATGGCCCAGCTACTATGGCCCCTGCCACCCATGTGGGAGACACAGAAGACGCTCCTGGCTTTGCAACCACCTGGGGTGTGAAGCAGTGCATGGAAGATCTCTCTCTCTCTCTCTCTCTCTCTCTCCCCCCCCTCCCTCTTGCTCTCCCTCTCCCCCTCTCTCTCTGTAGTTCTTTCAAATAAATAAATATATCTTTTTAAAAAATAAAAGCTAAGTTAAAAGTGTGTATGTGCAGTAAAAAATCATTTGTTGCGGGGAGGGGGGTCGTCATTGTGGCATAGCCAGTTAAACTGCCTCATTTGAGGGATGAACCAGTGTATGGAAGATTTCTCTCTGCTCCCTGCCTCCCCAACTCCGCCTTTCAAATAAATAAAGTCTTAAAAAATCACTTTTCTATGTGTAGGCATCTTGTGCAGTTACTGGAAAAACTGCCTGGGTTGTCCACATTCCACGTCATAGTCCGTGGGGTTGAGTCCCAGCTTTCCTTCCGATTCCAACTTCTTGCTAACGTTCACTCTGGAAGGCAACAGGTAATGGCTCAAATCCTCAGATTCAGAGTGCTGGCTGTTCTGGGCATGCGGGAAGCCTACTAGTAGATAGAAAGTCTCGTGCCGTCTGTCTCTCTCTGTGTATCTCTATGCCTTTCAAGCGAACAAATCATTTGTCTAGTTCTACCATTTTAAAAAATATTTATTTGAAAGGCAAAGTGACAGAGAGGAGGTAAGGAAAGAGAGAGAGAGAGATCCATCTGCAGGTTCACTACCCAAATGGCTGGAATAGCCAGGGCTCCACCAGGCTGAAGCCAGGAGGCAGGAATGCCATCTGGGTCTCCCACACGGATAGCAGGGGCCCAAATACTTGGTCCATCGTCTGTTGATTTTCCAGACATGTTAGCAGGAAGCTGGATTGGAAGCAGAGCAGCTAGGACTCCAACCAGCACTCTGATATGGGTGCTGGCATTGCAAGCAGCAGCTTAACCCGTTGTTCCAAAGCAACATCCCCTAGTTCTACTGTTTTAATCAAGTTAGTGAAAAATTTCTAGCAATTAAAGATCTTAGAAATCAAATGATTTGTGCTAATGAATGCTCAGAATTCAAATATGTGAGGAGAAAAAGATTGAAAATATGACTTAAAAAGAACAAATACAGGGGCCGGTGCTCCGGTGCTGTGGTGTAGTGGGTAAAGCCGCCACCTGCAGTGCCGGCATCCCATATGGGCACTGGTTCAAGTCCCGGCTGCTCCACTTCTGATCCAGTTCTCTGCTATGGTCTGAGAAAGCAGTAGAAGACAGCCCAAGTCCTTGGGCCCCTGCACCCACATGGGAGATCCAGAAGAAGCTCCTGGCTCCTGGATTCGGATCCACACAGCTCCAGCAATTGTTGACTAATTGTGAAGTGAACCAGCAGATAGAAGACCTCTCTCTCTTTCTCTCTCTCTCTCTCTGCCTCTCCTCTCTCTGTGTAACTCTGACTTTCAAATAAATAAATAAATCTTTAAAAAAAAGCAAATACAGTTAGTAAGTTGTGAACTTCAAAGGATTTTCTTTTAATGTGAATATTTAAAGGTACCAGAAATACTGGGGAGGAGATAACAATAACACTCAGACTTCAGAATCAGGAGTTCTCTAAACCAGTTTATCCACATTTCAGAAACAACATGTAAACTTACATGAAAGTTGAAGGGAGCACTCGGAGTTTATTTAACTGACTCTATGGCCGAAACACCTGGAACGTGCCTGATCTCAGAGTTTATTTAAGTAGTTGTGGATATCCTAGGAAAAGACAGGGGCTGGTAAATAATGGCAAAGGAAGGGAATTGGCTCCCTTGTAGCTATCTCAAGGCTGTGGGAATGAATTTACATTGTATAAAGAAAAATTCCTGGAAATAAATGAATTCAAGCTACCAAACTTGGGGAAAGAAGAGAAACCACTATGTTTGTACAAAGAAACTTCAAAGTCTAAAAGGATTTATTTTCTTTTTTACACAATTGCAAAGCAAAATAGAAGAGCATGCTATAATTATGTGGCGTTTACATCCTTTGCACAGAACACAGAGGAGTTTTTAAAAGACAGTCTTATTATTGGATTTCTAATTTTTTTTATGTGAAAGGCAGAGAAGCTCTCTCTTGTCACTGGTTTGCTCCCCAAATCGCTGCAACATCCAGGGCTGAGCCAGGTCAAAGCCAGGAGTTGGGAATTAATCTGAGCCATCACCGGGGGCTTCTAGGGAGAGCATTAACAGACACCTGTAAGGGGCCGGTGCTGTGGCGCAGTAGGCTAAGGCTCCACCTGCGGCACTGGCATCCCAGATGGGCACTGGTTCGAGTCCTGGCTGCTCCTCTTCTGATCCAGCTCTCGGCTTGCTCCGGCTGTTGCAGCTATTTGGGGAGTGAACCAGTGGAGGGAAGACCTCTCTTTGTGTGTCTTCCTCTCTCTGTCTGTAACTCTGACTCTCAAATAAATAAAATCTTATTAACAAAAAAAGAAAAAAGAACAGGCATCTGTAATCAGAAGTGGAGAAGCAGACCCAAACCAGGCACTCTGATGTTGGATGTGGCATTCAAAGTGATGTCTTCACTCTGCACCAAATGTCCTCCCCAGCACACAGAGTTATAAGCAGACTACAACACAATGACCTACAGAAAAGCTTGACCCCAAGCCTCTTAGAAGCAATCTCCAATTCCCTCTGGGAAAGCTTAATGTTTAGCATAAGGTCTGGCTTTTAACCTCAGAATGACTCCAGGGCTCAGCACACAGTTGAGGACCTGTTTGCCCAAATGCCTCTGTGCCTTCAGACCACAACTGAGACAGGGTGAGACCCGGATGAAGCTCCTGGCTCCTGGCTTCAGCCTGGCTCAGCTCCCGCTGTTTCGGCCACTTGGCAAGTGAACCAGCAAATGAAAGACCTTTCTCTCTGTCTCTCCCTCTAGATATATTTATAACTCTGGTTTTCAAAAAAAATAAATCGAAAACACGCGCACTCACCCACCCACCCATACACACACACACACACACACACACACAGAGTGAAACTGGGAGACTGCACGGGTGGATGCCAGGGCAATGTTCTTCTCCGCGAGCCCCTAACCATTCTGGTGAGCAGGGTAAGCCAAGCTGGAACAAGTCCCTCCTTCCACACCAAGAGAGGCCGCCTGCCAGAGAAAGTGACTTCTGCATTATGATCCAACTGTGAACAAAAAAGCCCTCTTCGTGGAACAGAAAAAACTGCGCTCACTCTAAATAATGGGTTGAAAATGAATTTGATTTATCCACGGGAAGACGGAGAACGGGGTACTGATTCAGAAACCTGCAATGTGTAATAAAAGAAGAGGAAATGACACAGAATCAGTGCTTCCTGTAATCGGAATGCCATTGTGAAGGAAAATAATGCAATGACAGAAAATTCTTCATATTAGGACAGATAAAACTGCTTCACATTTGTTTGTCTTTCTGGGTATTTGTATAGCCCTCATAAAAAATACTGAAATAACCACACACACAAACCAAAAAAAAAAAAAAAAAAGAACAGTAAAACTGCTTTAGTGTGCATAATAAATGAATTGATAGTACTGCTCCATTACTGCTATTAACTAGCTAGCTCTGCAGGTGGAGAAAGGTGCCATCACCATATCTCTGCCATGAGCGATGAACTTGGGACAGTCTTCTGCCAAAAATGATCATGAAGATACACTAAAGTGTCTTAGGAAAGCCAAACACACGTCTCACAATAGCGATCATCTTTTCTTTTCTTTTCTTTTCTTTTCTTTTCTTTTCTTTTCTTTTCTTTTCTTTTCTTTTCTTTTCTTTTCTTTTCTTTCTTTCTTTCTTTCTTTCTTTCTTTCTTTCTTTCTTTCTTTCTTTTTTTGACAGGCAGAGTTAGTCAGTAAGAGAGAGAGCAACAGAGAGAAAGGTCTTCCTTCTGTTGGTTCACCCCCCAAATGGCCGCTACGGCCGGTGCTGCGCCAATCCAAAGCCAGAAGCACTTGGGCCACCCTCCACTGCCTTCCTGGGCCACAGCAGAGAGCTGGACTGGAAGAGGAGCAACTAGGGCAGAATCCGGCGCCCCAACCGGGACTAGAACCCAGGGTACCAGCGCCACAGGTGGAGGATTAGCCTAGTGAGCCGCGGCACTGGCCATGCGCTGTTTTCTGTAAGTCAAAAAGAACACTGGAAAAAATACAGCCTTTTTTTTTTTTAAGATTTTACTTATTTATTTGAAAGACAGAAATACAGAGAGAGAAGGAGAAAGTGAGAGAGAGAGAGAGAGAGAGAGAGAGAGAGAGAAAGATCCATCTTCTGTGTGCTGGTTAACTCCCCAAATGGCCACAATGCCCAGGCCGAAGCCAGGAGCCAGGAGCTTCTTCTGGGTCTTCCATGTGGGTGCAGTGGCTGGCTCCAGTACGGACTTTTAATTCAGACAAACAGGAAGTCGAATCTTTCTAGCACCTTCCTTGCTGTGTGACTGTGGGCAGGTTACTTCATCTCTCTGAGGCTGGAGAATCCCACCTCACAGGGCACTGGTGTGCAACGTGCCTCCCTCAGTAAATTCTAGCTTTCTCTTCCTGCTTGTAAATCCTCCAGCATTTGTAGGGGAGCTTTGAAGGAGCTCAGTGAGTTTGGGGGCAAGGCCCTATGTACCCTGCCCCTTGTGTTTCTTGTCCCCTGCACTGCTCCCCTGAAAGCGGACAGTGTCACTTCCCCACTACGGAGTTCGTATCAGAGGAGCTGAGAGAGCAGACCTGGAGCCCCGCTCTGTGTGTGTCAGCAGGGCAAGAGTCAACTCGACTGACAAACAGCTGCCTTTCTTCCACCCTCTCCACGGTCAGCCACTGCTCCTGGTCTCTATGTGGGCCTTTTATTGAATCCAGACATGACCCTGCACAGAGGTGGGGACAGCCTGTATCCCCATGGGTTTCTTTACTGCTGCTGTAACGAATACCACAAATACAGCAGCTGAAGGCTACGGAATGAATGTCTTCTCTCACGGTCCCAGAGACGAGAAGTCTCAAATGAGTCTCCAGGCTGGGGCTCCTTCAGAGGCCTTTGGGAAGAATTTGTTTGCCTTTTCCAAATTCTAGACAATGCTCACCTTCATTTTTTTATTTTTTATCTTAAAGATTTATTTATTTGAGAAGCAGAGTTACAGACAGAGAAAGAGAGCAAGAGACCGAAAGAGAGAGGTTTTGCATCCACTGGTTCATTCCCCAAATGGCAGCAACGGCCGGAGCTGGGCTGATCTGAAGCCAGGAGCCAGGAGCTTCTTCTGGGTCTCCCACACTGGTGCAGGGGCCCAAGGACTTGGGCCATCTTTTACTGCTTTCCCAGGCCACAGTAGAGAGCTGGATTAGAAGCAGAGCAGCCGGGTCTCAAACCGGTGCCCATGTGAGAGGCTTAGCCCACTACGCCACAGTGCCGACCCCAGTGTTCATTTTCCTTGAGTCATGGCCCCTGCGTCCCTCTGACCTCTGTTTCCATGTCTCACTCTCCTGCCTCCTTCCTCCCTGGGAAAGAACCCTTGGGATTACATGGGACCTACCCAAATAGCCCAGAGTAATCTCCCCATCTCACAATGCTTGATCCTGGATCACAACTGCAAAGTCCTTCATTGAAACTGCAAAACACTCTCCTGTGCAAAGTAACGTATGCACAGCTTTGGGGGATTAGGTGTGGATACTGTGAGTGGAGGGGTCATCATCCTGTCCACACAGCTCTGTTTATCCAATAGGGGAGCTGAAGCTCGCTTACAGTGCATGAGCACTCAAGTGGTGCATTCTGAGTCACGAGCCCAGATGGCAACCTCCAGCCTTTCTGTGAACCCAGAAGCTCACGCTGCGCTTTGTATGAGCAGATGTGTTTCATTTGGGGTATGGCTAGTGCACAGATTGAGGAGACAGCATCTGATAAATAAGGATCAGACAGGAATTTATTTAGGACTTTGTCTCAAGCCCCAGCAGCCATATTTATTACCTGCTGTCAAACGAATCACATTCAAGGAAAATTTGCTGGCTGGTTAGCATTTTATCAGTTGTTACACAGAATTAAACAACGACCCAATTCATTATCACTGGGGGAATTTCCAAGACAAAGAGTATAAAAACGCAAGAGTGGGGGCAGCCATTTGGCACAGCTGTTAAGATGTCGTTTGGGACACCCTCATCCCATATCAGAGTCCCTGGGTTCAAATCTCGATTTCTCTTTCAATCCAGCTTCCTACTAATGCACACCCTGGGAGGCAGCAAGTGATGGCTCAAGTACCTGTGTCCCTGCCACCCACATGGGAGACCTGGGTTGAGTTCTGGACTTCTGGTTTCCATCTGGTGCAGACATAGCTGTATCAGGCACTCAGAAAGCGAGCCAGCAGGGAGAAGATCTCTCACCATCTCTGTCTCTGCCTTTTTAATTTAATAAGCAATAAAGAATGTTTAGTGGCTGGCTCAGTAGCGCAACAGGTTAAGCCTCTGCCTGTGGCACCTGCTACCATATGGGTGCTGGGTTCATGTCCTGGCTGCTCCTCTTCTGATCCAGCTCTCTGCTTATGGCCTGGGAAAGCAGTAAAAGATAACACCTGCACCCTTGTGAGAGACCTGGAAAAGCTCCTGGCTCCTGGATTCGGACTGGTCCAGCTCCTGCTGCTGCGGCCATTTGGGGAGTGAACCATCGATGGAAGATCTTGCTCTCGTCTTTCCATCTCTCTGTCTGTAACTCTGCCTCTCAAAGAAATAAATCTTTAAAAAGTAAATATTTATTTAAAATCTAAAAAGATAATTTCTTAAAAATTAAATTTATGAGTATAGGGGGATTGGAGGCTCAGCAACTGTGGGAATTGGGGAGAAGGAAAGTCAGAGAAAAGAAAGGGAGAGAAAGAGTGTGTGGGTGGAAGGGGGGAGAAGAGAGACAATGCCACTGTTCTTTGGTTTTTACGACTTTGGAGGAGCTAGAATGAGATGCTCTCAACAATCATGCCCTGAACTGATCTGGTCTTGGGCTTCTGAAGTTACTCTAAGAGTAGCTGTGGAAAGAGGGAGGGAAGGAAGGTGAGGAAGAGAAGGAGAGAAGACGATTCTTTATTTTTTTATTTTTTGACAGGCAGAGTGAACAGTGAGAGAGAGAGAGACAGAGAGAAAGGTCTTCCTTTACCATTGGTTCACCCCCCAATGCCTCCCGCGGCTGGTGTGATGTGGCTGGCGCACCACGCTGATCCGAAGCCAGGAGCCAGGTGCTTTTCCTGGTCTCCCATGGGGTGCAGGGCCCAAGGACTTGGGCCATCCTCCACTGCACTCCCTGGCCACAGCAGAGAGCTGGCCTGGAAGAGGAGCAACCGGGACAGAATCTATTGCCCCGACCGGGACTAGAACCCCGTGTGCCAGTGCCGCAGGTGGAGGATTAGCCTAGTGAGCCGCGGCACCGGCCGAGAAGACGATTCTTTAAAACAAACCAACAGATTGTAATAAAATTATCAGGAGGCATGCCCCTCCCATCATGCACCTGACACCTTACACCTCTGCTGCTTCCTAAAATGTGCACTGAAATGGGCAGTGCTCGAGCCCTGCCCACGATCCCGCCCCCTTTGGAACACTCAATGGGGCTCCATTGGACATCACTGGCAATGACTCTAGAGGGTATGAGTAGGCCTAACCTTGATGATTTTTTAAAAAAAGATTTACTTATTTATTTGAAAGGTAGATTTACAGAGAGACAGAGAGAGAGAGAGAGAGAGAGAGAGAGGTCTTCCATCCGCTGGTTCACTCCCCAGATAGCCAGAACAGCCAGGAGCCAGGAGCTTCTTTTGGGTCTCCCATGCGGGTGCTTGGATCATCTTCTACTGCTTTCCCAGGCCATAGCAGAGAGCTGGATTGGAAGTGGAGCAGCCAGGACTCAAACCAGCACCCATATGGGATGCCAGCACCACAGATGGCGGCTTTACCCACCATGCCGCAGTCCTGGCCCCTGTTTGGTTTGCTTATTTTGCTTTTTTAATCTCTGCAATCGGGGCTTTTTCTCAATCAAGGCTTTTTCTTGGTTGGGGATTTTTCCTTTGTTCATGGTTTTCCACTGTTCAAGTTTTTCCTTTGAGAGGGACTGTATTTGTTTGGAGCCTTTTGCATCGTTGGCTGCTTTGTTCATGTCTGACTTGGTTCTTTAGCTTACACTTTTGTTTTGCTCCAGACAAATCCTGCTCTCCTGTATCTCTCTCTGTCTCCCTCCTTGAATTCTTTCCCTCGTGAAGGAACCCCTCTGTCCCACACAGCAGGGGCCCAAGCACTTGGGCCACCTTCTACTGCTTTCCCAGGTGCATCAGCAGGGAGCTGTATCAGAAATGGAGTAACCGAACTGGAATCTGCACTCTGATATGAAAGCTGTTGGTACAAGCGGTGGCTTAACCCACTGCACCAAAAGGCCAGCCCCTAGCAGGAAACTCTTCAAGCGAGATCTCTGCTCGGCTGGGACTGCTGGACTTTGCTGCCAGGGGCTGAGTTGGCTGGGTGGTCTTTGGCTTTTTGGAGAACACCTCAACTCTCTGCTCCCGGGTCAGCTTCTGGAACTTTCAGATTGCATATCTAAGTTTGGAAGTGCGTGCAGCACACGCAGACGTGGATGAAAACATGCCCTTTGGCCTTGGGCTCTAAAAACCACGCAGCACTCGGAAACAGGAAGCCGAGCCTCATGGCAGGGAGCAACATTGAGCCTCCAGCAGGCTGTGTGCTTCCTGTAAATGTCAGGGCACTGCCTCCCCCACTCTAGGGGAAGTTGTTCCTGGAAAAATCCTGGCTCTCAAGGGTGGGAGGGGTCAGGGAAGGCCAAGTGTCCATCTGCCATGCGGTTCTAATAGAGTCCATTTTTCTACTTATCTGGTTGGGTTCAAAGCTTCAGTCTCTCTGCAGCTTTCCTTCTCCAGTCTGTCCATGTTTATGGCTTGGCAAATAATTAATGTCCTGCTGTTAACTCCAGCATGATGCTCCTGCTTACATACATCCCATACTGCAATTTGATGCTCATAATTCAATTAAGGTATGTATGTCTGCTACAGTTTTTGCTTAGCTCTTCGTATAATTCAATAGATGTAATGTATTATACAGAAAATAGAGAAGGGATGTCCCAAACAGCTTCACTGTGGATGATTACCTCATGTATCTTGCGAGATCTTAAAGGTCCATCGTTCAGGCCTTTGTCTCTAAGACTAGGATACAGTGTTAGCTAATGGCCCACCGGCTTCACTTAATTCCTTTGAGAAGATTTGTCTCTATTTGCGAACGCACTAGCAACTGGGTAGCACATCTACTGGCTTGTGAAGCCCTCTCCTCGGATGCACCCTAAACACAACGTGTGATGAGCAAAATACGATCATTTTTCTTCCATGCTTTGGTGCTGAAAGCGAAATATTCATTAGATAGTTCATGAAAGTTTTTTTGCTAACAAAAAATGATAAGCCATAGAAATGGAATAATCAATACAAAGTATAGAGGAGAAAGTTTATGAAGCATTCTTGGTATTCTGTTTCTTGACATGTAGTCAGGGAGGAGAGCTTTGAGATCTAAATATAGACCTAGTCCTCTGAACTGATTAGAGAATATGTTGGCCAAGGCTGTGTCGTGGCACGAAGGGTTAAGCTGCCGCTTGTGATGCTGGCATCCCAAACTGGAGTGCTGGTTCAATCCCCAGCTGCTCCACTTCTGATCCAGCTCATTGCTAATGAATGTAGGAAAACATCAGAGGGTGGCCCAAGTGCTTGGATCCCTGTCACACATGTCAGAGATCAGGATGGAGTTACTTGCTCCTGGCTTCAGCTTAGCCCAGCTCTGGCTATTGGCAGTGATTTAGGAAGTGAACAAGTAGTTGGAAGCTCTCTCGGTGTACCTCTCTCTATTAGTCTGCCTTTCAAATAAATAAATCTATTTAAAAAAAAAAAAGTGTTGAAGGGCCTGGCGCTGTGGCGTAGCAGGTAAAGCTGCCGCCTGCAGTGCCTACATCCCATATGGGCGCCGGTTCAAGACCCGGCTGTTCCACTTCCAATCTAGCTCTCTGCTATGGCCCGAGAAAGCAGTAGAAGATCTTTTAAAAATTTATTTATTTATTTATTTGAAAGTCTGAGTTACACAGAGAGAGAAGGAGAGGCAGAGACAGAGAGAGAGAGGTCTTCCATCCACTGGTTCACTCCCCAATTGGCAGCAACAGCTGGAGCTGGGCCAATTCGAAACCAGGAGCCAGGAGCTTCTTCTGGGTCTCCCACGTGGGTGCAGGGGCCCAAGGACTTAGGCCATCTTCTACTGCTTTCCCAGGCCATAGCAGAGAGCTAGATTGGAAGTGGGGCAGCCAGGTCTTGAACCGGTGCCCATATGGGATGCCGTACTGCAGGCGGCAGCTTTACCTGCTACACCACAGCACTGGCAAGTAAATAAATAAATCTTAAATAAATAAATAAATAGAGATAGGACATCAAGCAAGGTTGAAGGAACAGTCAGATGGATATAAATTTAAAAAAAAAAAAAAAGTGTTGCCTGTTAGGAATGTTCCATGAGGTAATACGGATTTTCCCTGACCCACAGCAGTGTAAGAACTCCGAGTGTGACACTTCTCCATTCATTGTGCCTCTGGGAGGTTGTCTGGGGAGAAGGACAGTCACTTGGAAGGTAGCCACCACTTGGAAAGTGAGCCGGACCTATACTATGCTAGACCGGTTACACGCATTACCTGATTGACTCCACAAAGCAATTCTGCGTTGAGTAGGATCCCAATTCCACTCTTAATTGACACATTCAGGCCTCAATGTTCTGATTAAAAATGAAGTTGTCGAGGGCACGTGTTTACAGTGCAGTGGATTAAGCAGCTGCTTGGGGTGCCTGCACCCCAGATTGGAAAGCCAGCTAAGAGTTTCCACTACTCCTCTTCCAATCCAGCTTCCTGCAAATGCATCCTGCCACCATGTGGAAGATCCAGATGGAGTTCTTGGCTGCCTGACCCAGCCCTGGCTGTTGCAGCAGTTTGGAGACTGAACTAGCAGATGAAGAGCTTCTCTAACTGTTTCTTTCTCTCCTTTTTTCTCTCTGTGTCACTCTGCCTTTCAAGTAGATGAAAATATTAAATAAATAAGCATTTTTGAAAAATGCCGTTGTGGCGGCAGGCACATGGCCCAGCAGTTAGATGCCCACGTCCCATACTGGAGTGCTTAAGTGGAAGTCCTGACTGTGCACCTGATTCCAGCTTCCCGCCGCCACAAACCCTGGGAGTCAGCAGGTGATGGCTCAAGTCACTGGGTCCCTGCTACTCACCAGGAAGACCCGGATGGAGCTCCTGGCTTCTGGCTTTGGCCTGGCCCCGTCCCGGCCATTGCAGGTATTCAGGAAGTGAGGGAATTAATGGGCACTCTGTCTCTCTCCCTTCTCTCTCTCTCTCTCTCTCTGCCTTTCAAATAAAATGAAAAAAAAATTTTTTTAAACACACGTTTTATTTCACTCTTCCACAGAATAGCAAACACCCACACAGATCCTATTCAGATTGTTGTCAGCTCCGGCAGTTGTAACAAGATATCATAGACTGGGTGCCTTCAACTACACACAATTCTTTTTGGAGTTTTGGAGGCAAGCTCAAGGTGCAGACAGACTCAGCTCTAGGAGGTACTGACTGATGTCTCCTCTCCCGTGGTGGAGGGAAAAGAGGGCCCTCCCTGTGTCTGCACGTACAAGGGCACCAAGCCTTTCATGAGCGCTTCCCCCCATGACCTAATTACCTCCCGCAAGTCCTCAGTCTTACAATCCCCAATGCCACCCTATGGAGAGTTAGGGCTTCAGCGTGGGAATTCTGTGAGGACACAAACATTCAGTCTATGGCAATGAAGAATATAGACTACTTATCAAGAGATGGGTGTGCCTTCTTTCACATCGAATCCACTTTGACTTCCATGTTCTGATGGGTATGTTATTAAACACTGTTACAAAAGTGAATTTGTTCCAGGGTGACCCCATGTTCAGTATTCCCCAATATAGTTTTGCTTTATTCCTCACTGCCTTGATGCTGTTATTAACGACATTCGTTTACTCTCAAAAGTGTCCTGGAGTTTATAACAAATCATAAAGTCACTTTTCATTACCAATTTTTAAAAATAAATATTTATAGGCCGGCGCCGTGGCTCACTAGGCTAATCCTCCGCCTTGCAGCGCTGGCACACTGGGTTCTAGTCCCGGTCAGGGTGCCGGATTCTGTGCCGGTTGCCCCTCTTCCAGGTCAGCTCTCTGCTGTGGCCAGGGAGTGCAGTGGAGGATGGCCCAAGTGCTTGGGCCCTGCACCCCATGGGAGACCAGGAGAAGCACCTGGCTCCTGGCTTCGGATCAGCGCGGTGCACCGGCCGCATCACGCCAGCCACGGCGGCCATTGGAGGGTGAACCAACGGCAAAAAGGAGGACCTTCCTCTCTGTCTCTCTCTCTCACTGTCCACTCTGCCTGTCAAAAATAAATAAATAAATAAATAAATATTTATAAATCAGAAACTTTTGATAATTTTTGGAGCTGAGTGATGGGTACATACAGGTTTATTTAATTTTCATAAGAAAATCTTAAATATTTATAGATTTTTTATATTTACTTTAAAAAAAGATTTATTTATTTATTTATTTGAAAAGCAGAGTAACAGAGGAAGAGGGAAAGACAGAAAGCTCTTCCATCTGGTGTGGCTCCCACAGCCGTGGCTGGGCCAGGCCAAAGCCAGGAGCCTGGAACTCTACCCGAGTCTCCCATGTGGGTGGCAGGGGTGCCCAAGCACTCGGGTTACCTTCCACTGCCTTCCAAGCACATCAGCAGGGATCTGGATCAGAAGTGGGGCAGCTGGGAACTGGAACCAGTTCCAGTGTATGAGATGCCAGTGTCACAGACAACGCTCGACCTGTGGAACCACAATCCGACCCGTGGTTAACTATTTAGGCATTGTGGCACAGCAGGTTAGGCCCCCGCATTGTGATGCTCACATCCCATACTGGAGTGCCCGTTCTAGGCCCGGCTCCTCTGATTTTGATCCAGCTTCCTGATACTGCACCTGGGAAAGCAGCAGGATGATGGCCAAGTACTCGGGTCCCTGCCACCCGTGTGGAAGCCCAGGATAGAGTTTCTTGCTCCTGGCTTCAGCCTGGTCTAACTCCAGCTCTTGCAACCATCCAGGGAGTATATAGGCAGATGAACGATCTCTACTCCTCTCTCTCTCTCTCTCAGTAGCTCTGCTTTTCAAACAAATAAATCTTTTTTAAAAAATGAGACATAAATTTATCTTTTTGGGGGCTGGCACTGTGGCGTAGTGGATAGAGCTGCCGCCTGCTGTGCTGGCATCCCATATGGGTGCTGGTTCAAGTCCCGACTGCTCCACTTCCAATCCAGCTCTCTGCTATGGCCTGGGAAAGCAGTAGAAGATGGCCCAAGTCCTTGGGCCCCTGCACCCACATGGGCGATCGGAAAGAAGCTCTTGGCTCCTGGCTTCAGATCGGCACAGTTCCAGCCGTTGCAGCCATTTGGGGAGTGAGCCAATGGCTGGAAGACTTCTCTCTCTCTGCCTTTCTGTAACTCTGTCTCTCAAATCAATAAGCAAATCGTTAAAAAAAATTTATCTTTTTAAGTTCAACAATTGTCTTTCAAATAAAAAGCATCATTCACAAGGCAGTAATTTACAGCTTCCTTTTCATGTACGAAATTGTGTTCTTGAACAGTTGTAAATGAAAAGCATGCAAAGTGAACTGCTGTACTCAAAACATTTTTAAATGAATGAGGCCTGTTTGCTACATTAAAGGACTAGAGAAAATCCCTGTCACTCAATAAAAAATCTTTTTTGTACAGGGATTATTAATGCTCTTGTTTTTCTTCTGTGTAAATGCATACACTGTATGTTGCCCAAGAGACAACATAATTTTCTTAGTGTTCTCATCTATAAAATAAGGAAAATGACGCTACCTGCCTAGAAAGTTGTTCATGACTTTTAAAATTTACTGTAAAGAATATAGCTGAGGCTGGCATTGGTGGCGTATTGGGTTAAGCCACTGACTGCAGTGCCTGCATCCCATGTCGGTGCTGGTCCAAGTCCCAACTGCTCCACTCCTATCCAGCTCTCTGCTGATGCACCTGGGAAGGCAGTGGAGGATGGTTCAAGTCCTTGGGCCTCTGCACCCACATGGGAGACCAGGAAGAAGCTCCTGGCTCCTGGCTTTGGCCTGACCCAGCCCTGGCTGTTGAGGCTATTTGGGGAGTGACCCAGTATAGGAAGCTCTCTCTATGTCTCTCCCTCTCTCTGTAATGCTGCCTTTCAAATAAATATCTAAATCTTCTTTTTTTTAAAAAAAGGATATAGCTCATTTCCCAGTACACAGTAAAAACTGAATGTTACTGCTTTTATCAGCTATTACCATAATTTTTATTTGTGGTGATATATATGTACTATATCACATGAAATGTTAAATAACAGCAGCATCAAGACACTCATTACCGGTAGGCATTTGGTGCAGTGATTCCATTGTCACTTGAGACACCCACACTCGGTAGTGGAGCACCTGGATTGAGTCCCAGCTCTGCTCTTGACTCCAGCTTCTTACTCATGGGCACCCTGGGAGGCAGCAGGGATGGCTCAAGCACATGGGTCTCTGTCACCACACAGGAAACCCAGACTGAGTTCATGGCTCCTGGATTTGGCCTGGCCCATCCATGGCTGTTGTGGGCATTTAAGGAGTAAACTAGCAGATAGAAAATCTCTCTCTCTCTCTCCCCTCCCTCTCTCTCTCACTCACTCAATCTTTCAAATACATAAATAAGTAAAATTTTAAATATATATTTTTTGACAGGCAGAGTGGACAGTGAGAGAGAGAGAGAGAGAGAAAGGTCTTCCTTTTTCCGTTGGTTCACCTCCCAGTGGCCACTGCGGCCAGTGCACCGCGCTGATCCAAAGCTAGGAGCCAGGTACTTCTCCTGGTCTCCCATGCAGGTGCAGGGCCCAAGGACTTGGGCCATCCTCCACTGCCTTCCCGGGCTATAGCAGAGAGCTGGACTGGAAGAGGAGCAACCAGGATAGAATCTGGTACCCCGACCAGGACTAGAAGCCGGTGTGCTGACGCCGCAGGCAGAAGATTAGCCTATTGAGCCGAAGCGCCGGCCAATATATATATATATATATATATATATATATATATATATATATTTATATTTAAAACTTTACAATTGCCCATTAATTCATCCAGCCAATCAGTAAGTCATGAACTACTTACTGAATGTTCACTGGTAAAAGCCAGGACCAGGGGCATTAAACCAAGGCAACGTGTGTACCTTGCACGTAGCTAAAGGATGTGGAGCGTGCACATGCTTACCCCATAGAGTCGAAGTTGACTTCAGAGGAATCAAGAAGCTCTGGTCAAATTCTGAATCCTTCCGTTAAACAGTAATGTACCTCTCTGACCTGGCCATCGAGTAATTGTCCCCAGGTCTTAATAAGGAACAGGGAAGTCCCTGATGTGCCTTTTACTTGTACTTTTTCTATGACTGAAGACTTAACACAGTCCAAGAAATTCTTTTCATTCTCCTGCAAACCTTCAAGCCTTCGGGCCTTTGAATAAAGCAATACCACAATACCGAACTCACAGACTTGGGCATTCCCACAGAACAAAGGGACGTCACAGACTAGGCAAAGGATTGAAAACGCTTGGAACACTTTTTTCTCCAGAGTTCCTCCTTTTTTTTTTTTTTTCCCCCTTATTGGAGCAGGAACAGTTAACGGCATTCTTGCCATGGAATTGCCATTGCTTTGCCTGCAAATAAGCTAAAAACCATGTTGCTATGGTTTGGATGGACCCCTCCAAAATTCAGGTGGACAATGTGATAGGGTTCAGAGGTAGGGCCTGTAAGATGGGTGCTCTCTGTGTGAGGGGATTAAGTCTCCTTTAAAAGAGGTCTCCTGGGGTCTTTGGATATGTGAGACTGCTGTGAGAAGACCCTCACCAGGCCACCTAGATCTTGAACTTCCCAGTCCCCAGAACTGTGAGAAATAATTTCTGTTCTTTATAAAATATGCAATCTCAAATATTCTGTTATAGCAGCACAAAGCATACACTCACAACTATTAATCATCCCCTCCCCAAATCCATTTTATTATTATTTTTTTATTTTTGACAGGCAGAGTGGACAATGAGAGAGAGAGACAGAGAGAAAGGTCTTCCTTTGCCATTGGTTCACCCTCCAATGGCTGCTACAGCCGACGCACAGCGCTGATCCGAAGCCAGGAGCCAGGTGCTTCTCCTGGTCTCCCATGTGGGTGCAGGGCCCAAGGACTTGGGCCATCCTCCACTGCACTCCCGGGCCACAGCAGAGAGCTGGCCTGGAAGAGGGGCAACCGGGACAGAATCCATTGCCCCGACCGGGACTAGAACCCGGTGTGCCGGTGCCGCAAGGAGGAGGATTAGCCTATTGAGCAGCGGCGCTGGCCCCCAAATCCATTTTATAAATAATACATTCACATTTCACCAGTAGCCACGAGTTTTACAAAAGATGATAATGATAAAATGCTTAATTTTATGTAACTTGCTTTCACCCTAAGGTATGGATAATTTTTAAGCAATGCATATCCTCAAGTATTTCACAAGTTAAGTAGTATCTGAGTAATTAAAAATATATAATGAGTTTCCTGAATCCATAAAACAAACAGTTTCACCTATTTCTGAAAACCTTACAGCATTTCACAAAGCAAAATCAGGAGAAAATAAGCATACATCTGTGGTATTATGCATTCAATAGCTTCTGGTTGCTAAATATTCTCTTTCAGCTTCTGGATCAATAAAGAGCAGGAAGCTCTGGCTATTAGCATGCTTTCAGTTGCAAAGCAGAAAGCACAACTCAAAGGGGTTAACCTAGAACTGGAAGGTTAAAGATAAGGCAGTCTTCAGCAGGATTTGATTTAGTACCTCTGTGATGTAAAAAAAAAAAAAAAAAAAAAAAAAACCTAGTTAGAGAGATCATGAAAACATCACAGTTATCACGGTTTTTCCTCTAGTTGTACTGTCATAACATACATGATCCTATAATGTATTAAATGATACATCCTCTCTGGAGCTGAGCTTACCAGGAGATGGGATTGTTATGGGGATAGGATATTGACGAGTAGACTGGAAGACTAGGTAGGAGTAGGTGAGCTGGAATCACAGCTTCTCTGCTAGCCCTGCATTGTAACTTCACCCCTTACCTGTGAACTAATTACGCACACTTGCTCATGATGCACCTGTGTCTCATCTGGGACCAGGAAGGAGGAGATACCATGATGGCCATGTGGAGGTGCCATGAATCTCCCAGAAAGCCTCACACATTGAACTCCACCAAAACTCAACCTCATTTGTATATTCAATTAGGGCACCACCCTCTACCTCATAAAAGGGATTGATACACGTGGGAGTGGCCCCTTTGCTTTTTTTCTTCTGGCCCTTGCTTATGGGTCTTTCTCTGGCCTCCTCCCACTCTCTTCTCATAGGCAACTCTCTGGCCTACTCCTGAGAGCTTATCTCTCTCTGTGGGGTTGCCCATACCCTTGCATGAATGTATATTCACTCTCTCACTTTTATTTATTTATTTAAGATTTATTTATTTGAAAGAGTTCCACAGAGAGAGGAGAGGCAGAGAGAGAGAGAGAGAGAGAGAGAGAGAGAGGTCTTCCATCTGCTGGTTCACTCCCCAATTGGCTGCAACTGCTGGAGCTGCACTGATCCAAAACCAGGAGACAGGAGCTTCTTCCCAGTCTCCCATGTGGGTCAAGGGCCCAAGGACTTGGGCCATCTTCCACTGCTTTCCCAGGCCATAGCAGAGAGCTGGATTGGAAGTGGAGCAGCTAAGACTCGAACTGGCGCCCATATGGGACGCTGGCCCTGTAGGCGGTGGCTTTTCTCGCTACACCACAGAGCTGGCCTCACTCTCTCACTTTTAAATAAATCCTGCTCTTACTCGTGCACTGCATTCAAGCCTCAGCTTTCAATTCTTATCTCTGAAGGAGCAATAACTTGGAAAACAAATTGAGGTCCTTATGCCCATAGCAGTATAATTTCCAACAAACCCTCAAAAATCTCACTCATCAACCTATCACCTATTCTCAAGAATAACATTATCTTCTTAGTACCCTGAAATTCTGCATGGTTTATGGGAAAAAAAATTTGCTAACAGGATTATTGCTGCTTCCTCATTGCATAGTTAGGGGTCTCATGACAAGCTACTGACCTTAACAATTTTCAGTTTCTCAATTTGCCAAAAATATGCTCCTTGGAGCCAGTGTTTTGGTACAGTGGGTTAAGCTTCTGCCTTCAAAGCTACAATCCTATAAAGCAGCACTGGTTTGAGTCCTGACTGACTACTTCTGATCCAACCCCCTGCTAATGCACATGGGAAAGCAGCAAGAGATGGTCCAAACACTCAGGCCCCTGCCACCCACGTGGGAGACCTGGAGGGAGTTCCAGGCTCCTGGCTTTGGCCTGGCCCAGCCCTGGCTGTTGTAGCCATTTGGGGGAATGAACCAGTCTCTGTCATTCTGCCTTTCAGATAAGAGAATAAATCTTTAACAAGTATGTTCCTTGACCCTAGGAAGATCATCTTAGAAAATCCTACAACAAGCATTTGCCTGGATGGTGATACCTTAAGAATCTTCCTTAACTCTCAAGAGCAAACCCTTTTGCTTGCCTCCTATCTGTGACTTTTGCACTATAATGGCAGGGTAGCGAGGCTGCCACAGAGACTGTAGCTAAAGTGTTTACTGTCTGGCAGCTGAACAGGAAAAGCTGGCCAACCCCCACCTTGGAGAAGGAAGGCTTCAACACTGGAGGCACAGCTTCACAGGAAGTCTTCTTCGTCTGGGTCACTGGGGCACCACTCATCAGTATCTGGGAGACAGGGAGGGCAACTTGGGCTCATCCCTATTTGCACGCACAGAGAGGGTCAACCCGGGACCCTGCGGGAAACAGATGGCCATTTCAGTACAGGTAATTGAAGATGGTGTGTTCACAAAGGGGTGAATTTATGAGAATTCCAATTATTTGTTGCTTATCCTTGAAGTGGTGGGGAGGGAGGGAGCAGTTGCAAGAAACACGGAGAAGAGAAACCTTGCAGAGTTAGTGGCCTGAGAAAATGGCAGCTTCCTGCTGGGGGACAAAGCCAGCAGAGGAGAGCTCACAGGCAAGGAGGCGGGGCAGCCAACACCTGACTCTGCTCCCTTGTCCCTTGCCTTTCTTGCTGGAGCAGCCAGAGCAACAGAGGACTGGGAGCGGATGTCGTGGTGCACTCGATGCAAGCTCCCAGACACTGAGCATTGTGGGAAAGGCTACAAACTGGGTTTGGTGGTGCAATAGAAGCTATCTGAGTGATTGTCAGAGTGTGGGTGAGCAAACTGAAGGAACGCAGCGGTACAACAGACTGTCACTCAGGCTTCTCTGTAAGGGTCTCTAGCACAGGCATTTGGTACAGAGGTTAAATCTCCGGGTGGAATGCCTGCATCCCGTAACTGGGTTCAAGTCCCAGCTTTGCTTCCCGCTACTGCACACCCTGGAAAGTACAAGTGACAGCCCAAGGACTTGGGTCCCTACCACTCATACGGAAACTTGGTTTGAGTTCTGGATTTCTGGCTTTGGCCTGGTTCAGCCCCAGTTATTACAGACATTGGGGAGTGAACTGACAAATGGAAGACCTGTCTCTCTCTGTGTGTATGTGTGTGTGTGTGTGTGTGTGTGTGTCAGATAAATAAAAATTAACTGATTTAAAAAAATATTTTAAAAAGGTCTCTGGACAGAATGGCACCCTGCATTGGCAGGGGTGAACAGACCTAGCATCCAGCTCTTGTTCTCTAAATACTATCTTCAAAAACAAACCATACAGCAAGTACACCTTGGAGAAACAACTGTCCCTAGGGCTGAAACAGGGAAAACACAAGGTGAAACTGGAGCATCTTGTTTTGCTTGAGTAAGGAAGAGCTCAAAGAATAAAGGGACATGTCAAGAGTTCATAGGAGGGGCTGGTGCTGTGGGGTAGCGGATAAAGACATATGGGTACTGGTTCGAATCCCAGCTGCTCCACTTCCGATCCAGCTCTCTGCTATGGCCTGGGAAAGCAGTAGAAGATGGCCCAAGTGCTTGGGCCCTTGCACCCACGTGGGAGACTGGGAAGAAGCTCCTGGCTCCTGGCTTTGGATCAGCACAGCTCTGGCCATTGCAGCCATTTGGGCAGTGGACCAACAGATGGAAGGCTCTCCCCTCTCTCTCTCTCTCTCTCTCTTTGCCTCTCCTTCTCTCTCTGTGTAACTCTTTCAAATAAATAAATAAATATTTAAAAAAGAGGACATAGGAATCTGCTTGTAGGGGTTCCCACTAGGCAAATCTGAGACAATTGGGGCAAATACTTCACATTTTTAAAAAATATTTATTTATGTTTATTTAAAAGGCAGAGCAACAGAGAAAGGGAGAGACAGAAGGAGAGGAGAGCATCCATCCACTGGTTTACTCCCTGCTGCTGGTCACGGAGGGGAGGGCGGTTGCCGGAGCAAGTCTCGTGGGTTCTGTTCCTCAGCTTAGTATAGAAATAAAAAGCCGGGAAACAATTTGCAAAGAGGCAGAAACTTTCATTCCATTGGCAAGTGACAGAGAAAGCATCTGGCCTGAGAGGAGACCAGGCCGAGTGTCCACTTGGGACACTGGCCTTGAGGAAGTGTCTCGGGTTTTTAAGGCATTACACCATTCATTGGGTTATCCTATGGGGAGTACCCACTGGACAGGGGGTTTCACATATATTGATTTTTGGGGGCTCATGGAGATAGTGGGGGTCTCCTGGAGACTGTCTCCTTAGGGGCTCAGCCCCCCCTCCTCTGCTAGCTCTGAGTGAAAGATTGCAGCCACCTTGCACCTTAAAGCTGCAAGGTCACCCATGCAACACAAGAAGCTGTAGTGGGGGAGATGCCCGTCGGCCTGGAGACAGACTTTCCAGCCACAGCTGACAGCTTGCTTGTGAAGGACATTCTACCTATGTCTGAAAGGGCCCACAGACTCCCAGTCCCACTGGCCGGCCTCATGTCCCAAATGGCCACAACAGCTAGGTCTGGGCCAGGCCAAATCCAGGGGCCTGGAACTCCATCCTGGTGTCCCATGTGGATGGTAGCAGTTCAAGTATCTCAGCCATCTTCTGCTGCTCTGCTGGGCACATTATCAGGGAGTTGGAAGGGAAATGGAGCAGCCAGGACTCGAACCAGTGCTCCAACACAGGATGCTGGCATTGCAAGTGGTGGAATTAATCCACTCTGTCACAATGCCAGCCCCTTAATGATTTGTAATAATAAACTTAGTAGAGTAGGGGCCAGTGCTGTGATGTAGTGGGTAAAGCTGCTCCCTGAGGTGCTGGCATCCTATAAGGGGACCAGTTCAAGTCCTGCCTGCTCCTCTTCCAATCCAGCTCCCTCAGCTGGTGCCACGGCTCAACAGGCTAATCCTCCACCTAGCAGCGCCGGCACACCGGGTTCTAGTCCCGGTCGGGGCACTGGATTCTGTCCCGGTTGCTCCTCTTCCAGGCCAGCTCTCTGCTATGGCCCGGGAGTGCAGTGGAGGGTGGCCCAAGTCCACGGGAGACCAGATAAGCACCTGACTCCTGCCATCAGATCAGTGTGGTGCGCCGGCTGCAGCGCGCTGGCCGTGGCGGCCATTGGAGGGTGAACCAACGGCAAAAGGAAGACCTTTCTCTCTCTCTCTCTCTCTCTCTCTCACTATCCACTCTGCCTGTCAAAAAAAAAAATTAGTATATTGAACCTCAGAGTAAAATAGAAGTGTATGAACACATACATAAATGAGTGAAAAAATGGGGAGGAAGAAAAGCCCTATCTTACAATGAGTCTTAAGATATATTGCTACAAAGTGCCCATTAATTATTTATTAATTAGCAAATACAAAGCACTTGTTAATTAACTTTATAATGGAGAAACTTGGCAAGCATCACATTAACTGGTGATTAATGTTAGCATCATCAATAATGAGGTAAAGTCTGGGCCCCTGATACAATGTAAGGAGAAAAATACAGCATTACTTTTATAGTATTCCTTGCCCAACAACAACAAAACTTGTATAACTCTTGAAGAAACATCAGACTAACCCAGACTGGGGGAGAATTAAATGGTTACCAGGCTGTGCACTTAAAAACATGACAGGTTAATTATTATGAATTGAACAGGATTTGGCTCCCCAAACTCCTGCAGCAGTTAAACCCCGAAGTCTTATGTTAATGGCCAGTGGATTAATGCTAATGGCTGATGGATGAATGTGGAGGTTTGATCCAATTATGATGCCTGAGAGTGGGGCCCTTGGGAAGTGGTTTGATTGGATTAGGTTGCTGGGGAGGAGGCCCCTGGTGGAATTACGATGGCTCTAAAAGAAGAGACCTCAGGGTAGAGGGAAAGGGTGCATCTGGCTCACCGTGTGATCCTCCCTCTGCGTGCAACCCACCCTCATCAGATGCCAGACTGGTGGGGCTGCCGCATCTCGGACTGTGACCCTCCAACACTGGACGCCAAATAAACCAGTTTTCCTGAGAATCTCCCCTCGGGAATTTTAGTTAAAGTAATGAAAAGCTGGCTAACCCATTAATGAGAGACAAGAAAAATCTGTGAAACAGCTTCTAGTTGAGGAAAACTGAAGAATTATTACGACTAAACCCAACATTGACCCTGGGTTGGACACTGGACCTGGACTATAAATTACAGTCAGAATTTGAGTGGGTCTGTGGATTAGTGGGTCACGCTGAGTCATTATTAATTTCCTGATTTTGACGGCAGCACTATGACTGTGTACAAGAATGCACTCGCTTTTTGGGAATTTGCACTGAAGTATAAGGGTACTTAAAAAAGTTAATGCAAATAGAGGACGCATTGTGGCTTAGCGTGTTAAGCTACTGTGGGCACCAATTGTGCCCCAGCTGCTCCACCTCCCATCAAGCCCCCTATTGGTGTGTCTGGGAAAGTACGGAAGATGGCATAAGTCCTTCGGCCCCTGTACCCACAAGGGAGACCTGGATGAAGATTCTGCCTCCTGGGTTCAGCTTGGCCCAGCCCTGGCTAATGCAGCCATGTGGGGAAATGAACCAGTGGATGGAAGACCTCTCTCTCTGTAATTGTCTCCATGTCTCTGTAACTCTGCCTTCAAATAAATAAATTAATGTTTTTTTAAAGTTAATGAAAATGAAATGATAGAGATGGACATTTAGCCTAGAGATTAAGCTGCCTATGTTCCGCAAGAGAGAGACTTAGTTTAAGAACCGGCTCTGTTCCTGATTCTAGTGTACTGCTAATGTGCATCCTGGGAGGCAGCAGGTGATGGCTGGAGTGATGAGGTCCCTGCCACCCACGTGAGAAATGCAGAACAATAGGCTCCCGGTTCTAGTCCCAGCTGCTCCTCTTCCAGTCCAGCTCTCTGCTGTGGCCCCAGGAAGGCAGTGGAGGATGGCCCAAGTGCTTGGGCCCTGCACCTGTATGGGAGACCAGGAGGAAGCACCTGGCTTCAGATTGGCGTAGCTCCAGCCGTAGCTGCCATTTGGGGGGTGAATCAATGCAAGGAAGACCTTTCTCTCTGTCTCTCTCTCTCTCACTGTCTAATTCTATCTCTCAAATAAATAAAAAAGAAAAAAAAATGCAGAATGAATTCCCAGCTCCTGGCTTCAGGCTGGCCTTGCCCTAGCTGTTGTGGGCATTTGGAGAGTGAAGATTAGAGATTTGTTCCTCTTACTCTCTACCACTCTACCTTTCAGACAGAGAATAAATATATAGAAATTTAAATAATTAAATCTATGCATGCAGGGGCTCTTCAAAGAGTTCATGGGAAACACTTATGTTAAAAAATTATACAGGGTGTCTACCACGTGGTGAGCCCAAGGGTCTACAAGTCCAGGGTCCCGCAGTTCTGGATGCTGGTGGCACGTCCATCAAGACAGCACTCGGAAGCCCGGGCCCGCAGCCTACAACGTGGACCAGGTGGTCTGGTGCACCAGGCCAGGGGCAGGGCAGGGGTTGAGAGTATCCCGGGAGATGGGGAAACGTCTGCTCGTGGCTGGCCCTGTGTGTCAGCGGGGTCTCCCTGCCCCGCAGCCCCAGAAGCCTCACGGCTGGAGCTTCGGGATCTGGCACTAGGAGTACTTGGCCTCAGCCCCGGCCAACCTGGACACCTGACCAGTCCTGATCGTTCACTTAAAGCTTCCCATGCCAGCCTTGGAAAACAAAACAAAACAAAACAAAACAAAACAAAACAAAAAACTATGCAGGGGGCCGGCGCTGTGGTGCAGCGGGTTGATGCCCTGGCCTGAAGGGCCGGCATCCCATATGGATGCCGGTTCTAGACCTGGCTGCTCCATTTCCGATCCAGCTCTGCTGTGGCCTGGGAAAGTAGTAGAGGATGGTCCAGGTCCTTGGGCCCCTGCACCTGCGTGGGAGACCCGGAGTAAGCTCCTGGCTCCTGGCTTCAGATGGGCGCAGCTCCAGCCATTGCGGCCAATTGGGGAGTGAACCAGCAGATGGAAAACCTCTCTCTCTCTCTCTCTCTCTCTCTCTCTCTCTCTCTTTGCCTCTCCTCTCTCTGTGTAACTCTGACTTTCAAATAAATAAATATTAAAAAAAAAACTATGCAGGGATTTAAAAAAATTTTGCACCAAGACAAACTTATCATTTAAATCCAGTTTCCATGAGCCTTAGGAAGCACCCTCGTATTAAGGGGTATGGTTCACCAGGTCTGTACCTTATTCTCAAATGGTACAAGAGAAAAAAAAAAAAGAGTGTGTGTGTTTGTGTGCCTGCAGGGAGAACAAGTGTATGAGGCAGATGAGGTAAAATTGGGGAATAACAATTAACAATGATACGGGGTAGACTGGAGCTTTTTGTACTATTTTTTCCAACTTTCTTGTATATTTGAAATCACTTCAAAAGAAACAACTAAAACATACATCACAATGTATGTTTTATATATGTAGGCTGATGCCTAGACACCATCCAGAACCAGTTTGGTCAGAATTTCTGGGGCTAGGCTTAGGCACTGGATGCTTTCAAAGCCCTCCAGGTGAGTCTCCAGGACAGGTTAAACTCTGCATTGTTGGTGCAGGGCCACTGTAAGAGGTTTGTTTTGCAACTTCTCCCAGGCATAGCAGAAAGTTCTGAACAGTGTTAAGCGGGGATGTGATAGAAACTTCTTTATGACTTTTCCAGCCCAATCTGGCTTCTAAATAGTTAACAGGCTGTTGGGGAGCAAGAGAGGAAGCAGGGGGAGCAGACAGGAATTGATTTCCCAGAGGAGGTCCACCTTTAGTGTGGGGTGGCTAGATTCAGGATCTAGCCTGGAACTATTGAGGTGTGCTGATGGGTTGAATGAGGGAGAAGAGGGGTGGTGAGGGAGAGAGAAATGGACAGCTCTAGGCTTTTGGCAGAAGTCATTCAGGCCATTTGAATGATTGCTGGTAACTTTAGCAGATTTGGGAGAGACTGGAAGAAGCTCAGGTTTGGAGTCAGGGAGGTGGAGAAAATGAAAAACTCTGAGTTTGATACGTTACGATCAAGTGACAACGGCCAGCGCCATGGCTCACTAGGCTAATCCTCTGCCTGCGGTGCCAGTACTCCGGGTTCTAGTCCTGGTTGAGGAGCCGGGTTCTAGTCCTGCTTGCTCCTCTTCCAGTCCAGCTCTCTGCTGTGGCCCAGGAGTGCAGTGGAGGATGGCCCAAGTGCTTGGGCCCTGTACCCGCATGGGAGACCAGGAGGAAGCACCTGGCTCCTGGCTTCGGATTGGTGCGGCGCGCCGGCTTTAGCGGCCATTTTGGGGGTGAACCAACGGCAAAGGAAGACCTTTCTCTCTGTCTCTCTCTCTCTCACTGTCTAACTCTGCCTGTCAAAAAAAAAAAAAAAAATCAAGCGACATCATAGTGAGCAGTTGAGTTTTCCCAGGGGAGATGAGAGGATTGTCACATTTGGAAATACAGACATAGAAGTCTTCAAAACAGAGCTGGCACTGTTTTGTAAGCTAAGCTTCCACCCATGGCACTGGCATCCCATATGTGTGCTGGTTCATAACCTGGCTGCTCCTCTTCCAATCCAGCTCCCTGCTAATGGTCTGGGAAAGCAGCAGAAGATGGCCCAAGTGCTTGGGCCCCTGCACCCATGCAGGAGACTTGGAAGAAGCTCCTGGCTCCAGCTGTTGCAGCCATTTTGGGAATGAACCAAAGAAAGAGCTTTCTCTCTGTAACTCTGGCTCTCAAATAGATAAATAAAATCTTTATTTAAAAAAAAAAAGTCATCAAAACATGGATGTCATTTAAAACCAAGGTACTGGATGAGGTCATCCTGGAAGAGAGTACAGATTTGGGAGAAGACAGAGCCTGGATTACGGCCACCAACCCTCAGACTGGGAAGGAGCGGGATCGTGGTGAAGAGCAGCAGTCTTCAGAAATAACAGGGAAAGTGTCTCAAAGCCTGAACTGTCAAATGCCTTTGGCAGGAAAAGGAAGATAAAGACTGGGCACTGCTTTTAGGATTTGGCAAGGTGAAGGTCAGCCATGACCTTGGCAAAGGAGATTCCAGAGAGGAATGGAGATAAGAACTTGAATAAAGTGTTGGAAGGAAAATGGAAGGTAAGCGAAGAGAAAGCTGGGAGAGGAAACACTTGCAAAGAATTTTGGTCGACAGCTAAGCTGAGAGATGCAACAATCGGAAAAGGCCTAGGTCAAGGAAGAGGTCATTCCATTTAAATTTTTTTATTTTAAAAATTTATTTATTTGAAAGGCAGAGAGACAGGAGAAAAAGATGAGATAAGGAAAGAGAGAGAGAGAATCCACCAATTCACTCCCCAGCTGTCCACAACAACCAGGGCTGTGCCAGGACCAAATCGAGGAGCTGGGAACTCAATGCAGGTGTGCACATGAGTGACAAGGACTCAGTTACCTAAGCAGTCAGCACTGCCTCCCTCCCTGCAGCAGGAAGCTGAAGTCAGGAGCCAGAACAGGGAATCAAATCCAGGTACTCCTGTCTGGCTTTTTAGTGAACGTGACTGCATAATGTTTCATACAAATGGGAAGAGTCCGGTCGGAGAACAGCAGGAGCAAAGTCATGGAAGATGTGACCAGGACAGAACCAGGCAAAGATGTGGGCTGAGCAAGGGGACTTAGTTTGTGCTCAATAAATGTTTGTGAAAGGTTTAGGTTGTATCTAACTTGTCACCTTTAAATACAGTGCTGCTTTGATAGACTTGTGCATTCATATTTGTACATGTACAGGACACTCACAGAAGGATAACTTCTAAGTAAATGTCTTGGCTAAAAGATATGACTATTTTAAATTTTATTTGATATTGGGAAACTGTCCTCAGTACATCGCATTTTTAAATTCTGAAAACTGAATTGAGAAATAATACCTCTCACCATCCTAATCTATTGTCCCTGTGGTCTCCTATAGGTCCTATTTTAGATCTATAGGTTTTATCAATTTAATTTATTTTTCCTTCCCTATTTTGCATCATTTCTCCTTTTGGCCTTTTTGATGACTCATCTTAATACTATTCAGCCAAGATCCGGGTCTGGAGGGAAGTGACCCACAGAAGGCTGACATAAACAACAGATCTCTCAGCTGCTCATGCACCTGCTCCCTTGGCCTCCTACAAAAACAAATTCCTGGGGGCAGTGAGCAGACTCTTCCCAAGGAATGTCCTCTGCAGAGACTTCCCAACACAGGGATTAAGTCTCTCCAGGACCTGAGTGTCGCTCCCCCTCTTCGTGGAGGAACGACACAGGACCCTGCGCTGTTCTTTTCGTCTGCTCGGCCCTCCCCGGGTTTGCTGCTGGTTCTTCCCGGGTTGGCTACTATCCCTTCCACCTCCGTGGAAGGGCAGTTCCCCCTGGCCACATTCCCCACTTCCGCAGGGGAGCGGCACACCGCCGGCCGGCTTTCTCGGGGGCTGCACGGGTTCCCTTAGATGTTCCCCGTAGATGTTCCCGGTGCATGCCGTCTCTCTCCTCCTTTATAGTCCTCCTCCGCCAATCCCAACTCGGCTGCCCACACGCCGAGTACGCTGCTCTCCTCCAATCAGGAGCAAGTCCTACAGTTTATTAGTTGAACTGGAGGCAGCTGTGTGGAAGCTGTTTACTTCTCTCCCAGCGCCATATTGTGGGAGAGCAGATGCATAGAATAAGTCTTAATTCCAGTAACTCAGTCCAGTCCAGATTGCTCCCCACACCTGAGGTTCTACACTGACATGAACTTGAAAACTGTTGCCCATGGGCACCATAAACTCTTTGGCACTTAGATTTTATAAATTGCTTTCCATAAAATCCGTGGGCTCCAAAATGCAAATATTAGGCCACAAGACAGAGGCGGTGACAGCATGGAGAGGTGAATGATCAGGTAGTGGCCTGGTGGTGTTGAGCCTTTCCAAATACCCAGAAGGAAGGTGGCACAGAAGTTAGGCAGCCACGCTTCTTGGCATCACTTCTCAACCAGCTACTTCTGCCCAATTGTGGGCAGTTTCCCTCCTTTACTTGCAGAATCACAGGATTCTCTTAGCTAATGTGTGATTCTCTTTTCTTTACTCTGGGACCAAGGAGAAGCTGGCTAGAGCAAAGGTTACCACTAACTGATTAGGATGAGTCCTGTTCTCATGGTAGGCGGTTCCCTTCTTCTAATAGATTTTGTATCTGGTTCATAAAGGTCTAGAAAGGCAGGGTTAAGGGATAAAAGAGCTCTCTCCCTTTCTAACCATTAGCCATGGTTCTACTTTAGAGAGTTTTGAGGGGCCAGCATTGTGGCATAGTGGGTTAAGCTGCCTGCCACCCATGACACCAGCATCCCATATGGGCGCCAGCCCCTGTCTGGGCTGCTCCACTTCTGATCCAGCTCTCTGCTAAGGCCTGAGAAAGCAGCAGAAGATGGCCCAAGTACTTGGGTTCCTGCCACCCATGTGGGAGACCCGAATGGAGTTCTAGGCTCCTGACTTCACTCTGGCCCAGCCCTGGCTGTTGCATCCATTTGGGAAATAAACCAGCAGATGGAGAATCTCTCTCTCTCTCTCTCTCTGTAACTCTGCCTCTCAAATAAATAAAAACAAATAAATCTTTGAAAGAAAAGTTTCTGCTCAATTCTTTTTTAAAAAAATATTTTATTAATTTATTTGAGAGGTAGAGTTACAGACAGTGAGAGGGAGAGACAGAGAGAAAGTCTTCCTCCCATTGGTTCACTCCCCAGATGGCCGCTACAGCTGGAGCTATGCCGATCTGAAGCCAGGAGCTTCTTCCTGGTCTCCCATGTGAGTGCAGGGGCCTCTACTGCTTTCCCAGGCCATAGCAGAGAGCTGGATTGAAAGAAGGGCAGCCAGGATTAGAACTAGCGCCCATACGGGATGCTGGCGCCTGCGGCGGATTGACCTACTGCACCATGGAGCCGGCCCCTCTGCTCAACTCTTTAAGGAAATGTTATTTGCAGAGTATGTAGCTTCTGAAGAATTCTTTTAACAAATATTAGGATGTAGGTTTTACTGAAAATGTCCTTTATTTTTATAACTGTCTCCCCATAATTTATTGAGCACCCTAAATGGATGAACCTGGTCTCAATGTTGAATTCTTGCAGCCCCTGGGATAGGCATAAACTCCCAGTATGGCTATGAGTAGAATGAGTAGTATGCTGTGAGTAGAATCTTCATTTTATCTCAGTGTGTTATATAACATGTGCTAAGATGTGAAAAGCTTTGGGAAGCTCTGCTTTTGAGCATCCAGTCTTTTCCTGTGTTGTCTCTCCATGGTGCACATGGAAAGACCCAGCAAATTCATTTTGTTATGTTCCCTGAGTCTCCTTGATGCAGCCACCTCACAGTGGCTGCCCCCAAAGCTCATTGCTCTGGAATCCCTGTGCTACTGCTTACTATTTAAGCCAGAAGCTTGGTGGTGTTGCCTGAGGAAACCCAGGCAGCCTCCATGGGTGGGGATGAGACCCCTGTCGTGTTCTCATGGGTGCTGATGCTATGGGTGCCAGCTCCTGTAGAGGCCACAGTGGTCTCCCTTCCACGTCAACTTCCAGGCACGATTCTTTACAGTGGCTTTCAGATGCACTTGAATATTCTCCTCCCTAGAAGTCAAGCTTGCAACTAGCTCGTGTTTGTTATAAGAGCAGCCTCTCTCAGACCCACAACCTCTAGTCTGTTTTCTCTTCCAGACTGAAACACAGAGGCCAGCCCACCAAACCTCTTTCCTCCTACATTTATAGTGAGTTATCCAAGATCTTACTGTTCTTTACAACTCTCTGCCTAGCCCAGTCCAGAGTTGTTTTCAAAATGTGGGCCCTTACAGAGTATGTGTGTGTGTGTGTACATGTGTGTATATGTGTGTGTTTACAAGTAAGTAAAAGGGCTTTCTCAAATATGGTTCGTCTATCACAGACATTGTTATACCACTTACCACTAAACTAAAGAGTATCATTGGATTATATGAGGTTTGAAGTGTCTTGGTGTGGACTTTTTTTTTTTTTGACAGACAGAGTTAGACAGTGAGAGAGAGAGAGACAGAGAGAAAGGTCTTCCTTCTGTTGGTTCACCCTCCAAATGGCTGCTACAGCCAGTGTGCTGTGCCAATCCAAAGCCAGGAGCCAGGTGCTTCTCCTGGTCTCCCATGTGGGTGCAGGGCCCAAGCACCTGGGTCATCCTCCACTGCCTTCCTGGGCCTCAGCAGAGAGCTGGACTGGAAGAGGAGCAACTGGGACAGAATCCAGTGCCCCAACTGGGACTAGAACCCGGGGTGCCGGCGCCACAGCTGGAGGATTAGCCTAGTGAACAGTGGCACCAGCCCGGTCTGAACTTTTTACTTTGGGTTTGGGAACATATTTAGGCTAAATTCCGTGTGCTGATGTTAGAACACTACTTCATCAAGTTTGCATGAATCTGAGCTGCATTATAATCATCACATAATCATGAGATTTGCATCAAAGAGGAATTCTTCCTGAGGCGGTCTTAACACTTTCCAGTGGGTTATGGAATAAATATATTTTCTCCCTCTTTTTTACTATTTAATTATTTTCAAGCCAGTCACTGCCAGCTGAAATGAGTTTTGGATGTGTGTGGTGCATGCTTAGATTCCAAAGAAATGAGAAAGACAGGTGTTCTTTCATTACAATACTATCTTGAACTAGGAGTATTCTGAATAGAGAACAGCCTGCGAGGTAATTATTACCAGAAAAGAGCTGAGAGTGCAATGGTTCTTGCTTTCAATTTTTATTACTTTTGAAAAGCACTTGTTTGACTTTTAACTGGTTTATAAAATAACAATTGTATGTAGCAGGTTCCCTCATTTATCCACCTTGCTGTCGATGTTGCAGGGAGTTTTTGTTGAAAGAAATGCCTTTAAGTCCCTTAACATATCTTTTAAATAAACCAGTACCCTGTAATTAGGTGCATATACATTTTTAATAGTTATATCTTCCTGTTGAATTGATCCCTTAATCATTATATAGTGCCCCTCTTTGTCTCTCTTAACAGTTTTTGTGTTAAAGTTTATTTTGTCTGATATTAAGATGGCTATGCCAGCTTTTTGTTGTTGTTGTTGTTGTTGTTGTTGTTGGCATGGAGTATCTTTTTCCAACCTTTCACTTTCAGTCTGCATGCATCTTTGTTGGAAAGATGTGTTTCTTGTAAGCAGCAAATACATGGGTTTTGTTCCTTAATCCATTCAGCCAGTCTGTGTCTTTTAACTGGAGAGTTGAGGCCATTAACGTTCAATGTGACTATTGATAAGTAGTAACTTACAGTGACTTGATCAGTCTTTGTCCTGAATGTTGACGAACAACTTAATACTTTATCCCTTTTAATATTTTCTGTCCTACTTAATACTATTGGTTGAACTCTTCAGTTAACACACAATTATTCTTAGGTTTTAAATTTAACTGAAAAGTGATCTCTGTTAAATATAAGAGTGGGAATAAGAGAGGGAGGAGATGTACAATTTGGGACATGTTCAATTGGACTTCCCCAAATGGTAGAGTTAGAAACGTGCCAGAGGATTCCAGTTCAATCCCATCAAGGTGGCATGTACCAATGCCATCTCACTAGTCCAAGTGATCAATTTCAGTTCACAATTGATCATAATGAAAGGATTAAGAGTCAAAGGGATCACATAAACAAGACTAATGTCTGCTAATACTAACTGAAAGAATTAAAAAGGAGAGAACAATCCAACATGGGAAGCGGGATACACAGCGGACTCATAGACTGGCAGATGTCCTATGTCGCTCCCCGTCTTCGTGGAGGAACGACACAGGACCCTGCGTTGTTCTTTCATCTGCTCGGCCCTCCCCGGGTTTGCTGCTCGTTCTTCCCGGGTTGGCTACCGACCCTTCCACCTCCGTGGAAGGGCGGTTCCCCCTAGCCACTTTCCCCACTTCCGCGGGGGAGCGGCACACCGCCGGCCGGCTCTCTCGGGGGCTGCTCAGGTGTTCCTTCAGATGTTCCTGGTGCATGTTGTCTCTCTCCTCCTTTATAGTCCTCTTCCTCCAATCCCAACTCTGCTACCCACACGCCGAGTACACTGCTCTCCTCCAATCAGGAGCAAGATCAGCTCCTGCAGCTCAGTCAATCAAATTGGCGAGAGGCAGCTGCGTAGAAGTTGTTACTCCCTTCTCAGCACCATATTGTGGGAGAGCAGATGCATAGAATAAGTCTTAATTCCAGTAACTTAGTCTAGTCCGAGTTGCTCCCCACAGTCCTAAACAGCACTCTGGCCTCAGAATCAGCCCTTAAGGCATTCAGATCTGGCTGATGAGCCCATGAGAGTATTTTAGGCATGGAAAACCAAGACACTCTGGCAAAAAACAAAAACAAAAACAAAAACAAACAAACAAAAAAAACCACACCTAAATGAAAAATCTCTGTGTCTCTGTGAGTGAGATCCCAGTAGAAAGAATGGGACATCAAAGAAGGAGGTACCTTTCTCTGAAGAGAGGAGAGAACTTCCACTTTGACTATGACCTTGTCTGAATAAGATCGAAGTCAGTGAACTCAAAAGGCTTCTATAGCCTTGGCAACTCATGACAAGAGCCTAGGGAGATTACTGACACCATAAACAAGAGTGTCAATTTGTTAAGTCAACAACATGAGTCACTGTGCACTTAATCCTCATGTAGGATCTCTGTCCTTAATGTGTTGTTCAATGTGAATTAATGCTATAAGTAGTAATCAAACAGTACTTTACACTTTATCTTCTGTGTGGGTGCAAACTGTTGAAATCTTTACTTAATATATACTAAATTGATCTTCTGTATATAAAGATAATTGAAAATGAATCTTGATGTGAATGGAAGGGGAGAGGGAGCGGGAGATGGGAGGGTTGTGGGTGGGAGGGAAGTTATGGGGGGGGGGAGCCATTGTAATCCATAAACTGTACTTTGGAAATTTATATTCATTAAATAAAAGTTAAAAAAATAAAAAAAAATTACTCAGACTAAATATGGAGTACTTCAGCATATGGAGTAGAGATAGGCTGCCCACTCCCATGTCCAGTGGATGTAGATCGGTCTTCTAGTTAAGACCTGATTCCCTGTTCATCTCCTCTGCCTTCACAAAAGTACATAACTCTATCTTCAGATTATTGTCCCTTGGCAAGCAAGACTCCATGTAGAGCAGGTACATGCTGGTAGCTATACAGCAGGTGCTAGCTCATTATCATCCAATGGTTGAGAGAATAAATGGACTATTTGAAGGAAACCATCTACCTCTGGACTAAATCTGGCCAAAAGATAATTGGGCCCCCTTAAGTTGATTGACATGGGGAATACAAGGTTACTTTACTCTGATCCAAAATGTGGGGTGGCAAGGCAGGGCTTTCTGGAGGAAGTGATGTCTAGAGCATAACCTGAAAGACAAGTAGGCATAGTAGTCGACAAAGAAAGAGTGAAAGAGAACCAAGAGGTGAGAGGAAGAGTGAGAAATGCCAAAGGATTTGAGAATGGTTTGTTGTTTGTGCTCACTCAGCACAGAGTGAGATCAGCAAGCAGGGAGGCAGGAGCCAGACTGTGCAGAAACCTGACAATTGTGTTACAGGTCCAAACCTTATCCTAATGGTAATGGGGAGCCACTGGAAAGTGTTATACAAAGAGGGTGACTTGGCCTTTAAAAAAATTATTCTGGCTACACTGTCATGCTGGAGGGGTCAACCGGAAAAGATTAAGACTGGAAGTAGAAGATCACGTGGGAAGCTGTCCCAATAACCTAGGGAGGAGATTATAGCAGATGGAGAGCAATTATTCTGCCTGTTGTCAGGCACTCCACCTAGAATGCCTAGGCATACCCTGCAGTCACTGCCTCACTTGTTTCCATGGTCCCTGGTTGCTCCCGTCTTTAATATGCATTTATTTAAAAGACTTGCTCAGAATTGTTTAAAATGACCCCACAAGGTACAGATCATTACATTTTTTTCTTGGGAGAGTTTTTGAGAATTTTAAAACATTCCAGGGGCTGGCATTGTGGTGTAACAGGTTAAGCTGCTGTCTGCAACGCCAGCATCCTATATAGGCACCTGTTCAAGTCCTGGCTGCTCCACTTCCCATCTAGCTCCCTGATCATGAGCCTGGGAAAACAATGGAAGATGGCCCAAGTCTCTGAGCCCGTGCACTCTCATGAGAGACCCCAGTGAAGCTCCTGGCTCCTGGCTTCACCTGGCCCAGCCTCCGCCGTTGTGGCCATTTGGGGAGTGAACCAGCAAATGGAAGACCTCTCTCTCTCTCTCTCTCTCTCTCTCTGCCTCTGCCTCTCCCTCTCTGTAACTCTGATTTTCAAATACAAATAAATAAATCTTTTTTAAAAATCCACTTTTTCTTTTTTTGTCAAATTGGGGCTTACTTGTATTCAGTACACTCAAAATAAAGCTCCATATTTTGCCAGATTAAGAGGCATCTCTGATTCCTGTCTCCCTTGTGACTCCTGCCTGCGAAGTGTCTGACAATCTTTCCACATATCCACCTGCTGCCCTCACAGTTCCACTTACACATCTTTCCCTCCAAACATCCTCTAATGATTTTCCTGTCTTCAGTGTTGTGCTTTCTCTGTATTTCTCCCACCGCAGCCAGAGTGATCCTATTAATTGTAAAATGATTATGTGCCCCTACTGCCAACCTTAAATGTCTAAAATGACTCTGTTTTCCGTGTGATAAGAAGCAGGCCCCTACTGCTTTCCTCTTACATTCTCTGCTAAAGATTTTCTGACCTCTGATCTCTGTTTTCTTTGTAAAAATTTATTGTTTGTTTATTTTTAATTAAAAAGCAGAGTCAGACAGACTGACAGAGATCTTCCATCTGCTAGTTCACTCCCTAAATGCCTACAACAGCCAAGGGTATGCCAGGCTGCAGCCAAGAACTCAGGACTCTGGGCCAGTGCTGTAGCTTAGTGGGTTTAGCCACTGTCTGTGACACCAGCAGCCCATGTGGGCACCAGTTTGAGTACCAGCTGCTCCACTTCAGATACAGCTCCCTGTGATCCCTGCTAATGCGTCTGGGAAAGCAGCAGAAGATGGCCCAAGTCCTTGTATCCTTGCACCCATATGGGAGACCTGGAGGAAGCTGTTGGCTTTGACCTGGCCTGCCCTGGCCATTGCGGCCAAGTGGGGAGTGAACCAGCAGATGGAGGATATCTCTCTCTCTCTCTGTCTGTCTGTCTGTCTCTCTCTCTAGCTCTGCTTTTCATATAAAATAAGGAAATCTTTAAACAAAACAAAATGCAGAACTCAATTTAAGTCAATCATCTGCTACCTGACAGAGTGCATTTAGCATGAAGCTGGGATTGGGAGAGGAGCCTAGGCTTGAACCCAGGCCTCCAATATGGGAGGCAGGCATCCCAAGCAGTTTTCACCACTACACCCATGACCTTTTTTTTTTTTTTAATATAGAATGCAAGCATCTCAACTGCTGGGTCAAACACCAGCCCCAGCAGTACATATTTTCTTTCTTCGTTTTCTTTATTTAAATTCACTTGAAAGGCAAGGAGATAGAGAGACCTACCATCTGCTGGTTCACTTCCTGAATACCCAGCACAGCTGGAGCTGAGTCAGGCTGAAGCCAAGAGCCAAGAACTCCATCTAGATCTCCTGATGGGTGGCAGGGACCCGACTACTTCAGGCATCATGTGTTCCTCCCAAGGTGTGCATTAGCAGGAAGCTGGAACCAGAACAGAGTTAGAACTTGAACCCAGGCACTCCAGTGTGGGATGTGGGCATTGTAACCACTAGGCCCAGATAATATTTTCTGTTCCCCTTTCTCAATATCTTAATGAAACTCCAATTACATGTATGTCAGGCAGCCAGATATAAATCATAAATCCCTGAGGTTCTGTTTGTTTGTTTCCATTCTCTTTCACTGTGTTTCATTTTTGAATTATTTCTGTTGTTATTTCTTAACATTAATATTTTTCCTTCTGCAGTATCTAGTCTGATATTCCATTCAGCATGTTGTTAATATCATATAGTATTTTTAAATCTACAATTCCATTTTTAAAATATCTTCCATTTCTGGCATCATTTTATTAATGTTTTTATTTATTTCTGTAAATAAAGAAACTTGTAGCTGTCTTAAGGCTTTTGCTTGATAATTCTATCTTCTCTATCACCCGTGGGTCTCTTTCCATTGATTTATCTAATAGAGGTCATGTGTTTCTGCTTCTTTTCACAGATGACAATTTTTTAAAAAATATTTATTTATGGAGCCAGCATTGTGGTCTAGTAAGTTAAGCCTCCATCTGCAGTGCCAGCATCCCATGTGAGCACTGGTTCAAATCCCAGCTGCTCCACTTCCAATCCAGCTCTCTGCTAATGTGCCTGAGAAAGCAGCAGAAGGTGGCCCAGATCCTTAGGCCCCCGCACCCATGTGGGAGACCTGGATGAAGCTCCTGGATCTTGGCTTCAGCCTGGCCCAGCCCTGGCTATTGCAGCCATCTGAGGAATGAACCAGTGGATGGAAAAAATCTCTCTCTCTCTCTCTCTCTGTCTCTTTCTTTCTTTCTCTCTCTGTATTTCTGCTTTTCAAATAAAGAAATTTTCCCCCCTGATTCCCAAGCTTAGCTTGCCGTCCAGAAGGTCCATTCCTCTCCCCATGACTGGAGTCCAAAACATATTAACACACACAAAGCAGTGATTCTGGGTGAGGCTGCAGAACCTCCGCCAGATAGTTGATCCCATGATCCAGACTTGGAACAGACCAGGTTGTGCCAAAGGGTCACACTATTGCCTCCCATTCAGCTTTACAAATCACAAACCAGATACCTTACTCTCTCTGCTACAGACTCCGATGTGCCTCTCTTTGTTGGTCTGAAACTTGGAAATGAAGAGTGTTTTCTAGAGCACTTTCCAGCCTCCAAGACCTAAAATGTAAATCAGACATTTCTGTAAGGAATGAGACGTAACATCTTTGACCCATCCATATGACTAAAATTTAAATTTCACTTTAAAACATGAAAATAATGATGTGCCTGTTTCTGAACCATTGGAATTGAAAATCGCACATGGATGTGCTCCATCGTTTCACATGCTTAATTGCTCATTAAGATGGTTGCCTTGGCAACTGGTACATCAAATCATAGCTGTTACAACTCTGACCTACAGAGAACCTTCTAAAAGTTATCCAATAGCATTAAGTAAAAAGCAATACCTTTATAAGCTACTAAAATTTTTATATGTCAAATAAAAATATCCATCTCAAGTATGAAATTCTCAAAACTATAGACATGAAATGCATAATATGTAATTATCTTTTATTACCGCTGAGTGGGTTTCTCTTACAAATTATCCAGATTTTTGATAGAATCATTTCTGAACCGTAAGAAAGAGAATACTGGGTAACATCAATATGTGAAATTTTTAACCTCTATCCATTTATTCTCAACGGGAAAATTCCAGGGCGGGCATTGGTCACAGCGTTTGGGATGGCTACTTGGAATGCCTGCATCTCATATCAGAGTGCCTGGCTTCAACTTCCAGATTTTTTCATTCCAGCTTCCTGTTAATGTGCACCCTGGAAGGAAGAAATGATGGCCCAAATACTTGGGTCCCTGCCATCCATATGGGTGTCCTAGAATGGGTTTCTGGCTCCTGGAGTCAGCCTGGCCCAGCCCTGACTGTTCCAAGCACTCAGGGACTAAACCAACAGATGAGAGATCTCATTCTCTCTCTCTCTCTCTCTCTCTCTCTCTCCTTAACTAATTTCTAGAATTCCATTTCAGTAAATATTTTATCATACTTAGATTCTGAGATATAAAACTGAGTAAGACATGGCCTGGAGAGGCGATACTCTGGTGCAACAGGTAAAGCTGCCACCTGCGGTGCCAGCATCACATACGGGCCCTGGTTCGAGTCCCAGCTGTTCCACTTATGATCCAGCTCCCTGCTAATGGCCTGCGAAAGCAGCAGAAGATGGCGCTAGTGCCTGGGCCCCTGCCACACACATGGGAAACACAGATGAAGCTCCTGGCTCCTGGCTTCAGATCTGGCTCCTGGTTTCAGGAGTGCTTAGATTCTACTTTGTGTAACTCACTGAGAAAGTACTACTACCTTAACGTTCTCAACTATGTTTATAAGCCGTGGCTAATTAATTGACATGATAATAAGGCAGACCTACTTATTATGGTCATTTTATGCATGTGAAAGCAGTTAAATAAAGAGAGGATAAATGGAGAGAAAATTAGGCAATATGAATAAGACCACAGGTGTGGAAGCTACTTTGCTCAAGTTAGAAGTCCCAGGAAGATTCCTGAACTTCTCTTTGCTTCATTTTCCCACTTTAAAATGAAGATGGGGCAGACATTTAGGCCAGCTGTTAAGACACCTGTGTTCCATGTTAGAGTACTTGGGCTCGACACCTGGCTCTGGTTCCCAAATCCAGATTCCTATTAATGCAGATACCGGGAGACAGCAGTGAAAGCTAAAGTAAGCAGGGTCCCTGCCACTAGTGAAGACGTAGATTGAATTCATGGCTCATGGCTTTGACCTCACTCATCACTGGCCTTTGTAGGCATTTGGGGAGTGAACCAGTGGATGGGAGGGCTCTCTCACTCCACCCCCCTCTCATAAGCAAAACTTTAAGAATAATACAGGGGCCAGCACTGTGGAGTGGTGGGTAAAGCCGCCACCTGCAGTGCCAGCATCCCATGTGGGCGCTGTTTCAAGTCCCAGCTGCTCCACTTCCCATCCAGCTCTCTGTTATAGCCTGGAGAAGCAGAAGTGGCCCAAGTCCTTGGACCCTGCACCCATGTGGGAGACCTGGAAGAAGCTCCAGGTTCCTGGCTTCAGATCGGCGCAGCTCTGGCCGTGGCAGCCAGTTGCAGAGTGAACCAGCAGATACAAGACCTCTCTCTCTCTCTCTCTCTCTCTCTCTCTCTCCTTCTCTCCCTCTCTGTGTAACTCTGACTTTCAAATAAATAAATAAATCTTTAAAGAAAAAAAATAATAATACAAAATGAAGGCAATCTTAGTAGCTCTGAAGTGGATGGCTATGGGAACTAAACAAGAGAATACCGAGTAGAGGATGCCTCTGAAACTTAGATGCACATACATCTAAGTTTTTATCTCTTTTTTTATACTTTTATCTTTTTTTAAAGATATATCTATTTATTTGAAAGGTAGAGTTACAGAGCCGGGGTCGGGGAGCTGGAGAGAGAGAGAGATCTTCCAACTGCTGGTTCACTTCCCAGATAGCCACAATGGCCGAGGTTGGGCCAGGCTGAAGCCAGGAGCCAGGAGTTTCCTCTGGGTCTCCCACATGAGTGCAGGGGCCTAAGGACTCGGGCCATCTTCCGTTGCTTTCCCAGGTGCATTAGCAGGGAGCTGGATGGGAAGTGGAGCATCTGGGACTCACACCGGTGCCCATATGGGATGCCAGTGCTACAGGCCTTGACTTAACTTGCTGAGCCTCAGCGCAGGCCCCTGCGTATCTCTTTCAAATACAGATTCTGCACCATTGGGTCTGGGGTGCCCCTGAGGTTCTGCATTCCCAACAAGCTTCCAGTGTTGCTGCTGCGATCCAGAAACTGCTCTCTCATGTCGAGGATGGAAGCATTTCAAACACTAGTGGTTAAAAGGCCCATGACCTACGTCAGAGTGCCTGGGTTCAGTTCCTGGCTCCGGCTCCTGATTCCAGCTTCCTACTAACACAGACACTGGGAGACAGCTGGAGGATTCAGGTATTTGTGTTCCTATCACCCACATTCTTGGCTCCTGGCCTTGGCCCCAGCCCAACCCTAACCATTGTAGGTATTTGGATACTTAACCAGTAGATGGGAATAAGCTCACGCGCGCTCTCTCTCTCTCTCTCTCTCTGCCTCTCAAATAAATAAATACTTTAAAAAAAAAAGAGCAATGCCTATTACACAATGTGCACTGAATAAATTTAACTATCATTATACTTTCACATGGTTGATCTGGCAAGAAAACTAGACAAAGCAAAGTTGGTACAGACATTTGGTGCAGCCGTTAAAATGTCTTTTGGGATGCCTGGATCCCATATGGGAGTGTCTGGGTTCAAGTTGCAGTTCAGTTTCTGGCTTCCTGCTAATGCATGCCCTGGGAGAAGTAGTTGATAGTTCAAGTGCTTGAATCCCTACCACCCATCCTACTACCCATGTGGGAAACCTGGGTTGAGTTTTGGGTTCCTGGCTTTGGCCTGGCCCAATCCCAGCTATTGTAGGTATGTGGGGAGTGAACCAACAGATGGACAATCTCTCTCTGTCTCTCTCTGCATTTCTCTACCAAATATTTCCTGATAACACTTGAATACTTGAATAAAATTCTACTACATTCTGAGTTTGTGATGATGAATGTGGATACGGATGTTTTTTATCTTTAAATAATTAATTAATTTTGTATTTATTTGCAAGGCAGAGAGAGAGAGAGAGAGTTCTCATCTGGTGGTTCATTTTTCAAATACAAGCAATAGCTGGGGCTGCCAGGCTGGAGTTAGGAGTTGGGAACTCAATCTAGATATCCCATGTGTGTGTCAGGGACCCAACCATCTGAGCCATCATGGCTGCCTTCCAGGGGACACATAAGCAGGAAGCTGGAATCAGCACTCAGCCAGGACGTTGAACCCAGGCACCCTAATAGGGGATGTGGGCATGCCAAGTGGTGTCTTAACTGCTGTGCCACATACTTGCCTGTGGCTTTCATTTTTAGAAGCACTCCACAGCAGTTTGCTGCATTGCCTTTTATGTTTTTAAGCCACACCACAGTACCTAACACCTTGTGCACAGTAGGCACTCAATAAACACTTGTCGGATAAAAGATTGTCCAGACTGTCCTAAATAAATCATCCTTCTAGGATTTAACTGTGCCGTTGGAATCCGTTTTTGTTTTAATTCAGTGGCATGTGTGCCAAATCACTATGTCAAGAATGTGGCACTTGTGTTCTAAAATGCCAAGTATGTTATTCTAATCTAATTGTGCAAGGCAGACTGTAACCCAACTGCGACGCTGCCTTCTCCCCTGTGCCCTCCGCCCAGACTTTACATGCTCACCGCGCCCTCTACTGCTCAGCCACCGTCTCTGCTACTAAACCCAAGCTGGAGACCGGCAAAATCGGAACTCAGACAACTGCAGTCACTTACTACACAAATGTAGCTCGATCTGCCTTGGCAGGAGGAGGTGGCGGTACAGTAGCTGCTGTCCACGCTGGAAGGGGGTGATCTCTAGGTCAGCTGCAGGGCAGCCCCCAGAGGAGGGGCCGGGATCCCCAGGGAGGAAAGAAAAAAATGATTGCAATTGACAGGCTCTTTCGTTCCCTCCCAAGCACTTCCTCCACATCCCCTCTTCCTTCAGGCCAGCCTGATCGTCACCCTTCCTCCCCTTCCTCTTCAAGGTTGTTGCATCATCAGCCCTTTCCATCTCCCACTCGTTCCACCTCCCAGACCATGACTCTCCTTTGGAGATTCTCCTTTGGAGAAATCTGAAAACACAAGCCCTCAGGGTAAAGCCCCTTTGCTGGGGCAGGAATTTGGCGTTCCAGCTAGGCTTCTGCGTGCCGGGGTTCCATAGCAGGCTCCAGCTCCTGACTCCAGCTTCCTGTTGATGTGGCCACTGGGAGACGGCTGTGATGGCTCAAGCAGCCAGGTTCCTGCCACCCATGTGGGAGACCCGGATGGAGCTCTCAACCCCGGCTTCAGGCATTTAGGGAGTGAACCAGTGGATGGGAGCTCTCTATCTGTTTCATCATCTTCTGTCTCTCAAGTAAATAATACACACACACTCACACTCACACACACACACACACACACAAGCTTGCTCATAAGCAAGAACAGCTCTCCTTTCACTGTGATTAGAGCCACATGCTTGCATGCTTGTAGCATCCCTGTAACGTCTGCTTCCAGTGCTTTTCAATACAGAGTTACGCAACCATCACTGTAATCTGTATTTCATTTAGAGTTAGAGCATTTTGATTAAATTTTAGATTAATCTAATTGAGCTAGGTTTAATGTAATTCCGAAGGCTTAAACCTTAATTTAATTTAGACCATTTTCATCAGCCCAGCAAGAGATTCTACACCCATTAGTATTCACTGGCAGCCATTAAACTCCTCACAGTTTATAAATTTGCCTATGACACACATTTCATATAAATGAAATCATACAATAGGCATCTTTATGAATGGCTCATTGTATTCCTGTGTTTTCCAGGGGTAGTACATATCAGTACCTTGTTCCTTTTTCTTGCTGAATAATATTTCACTGCGAGGGCATACTGTAGTGACTTATCCATTCACTAGTCAGTGGATATTTGGGTTGTTTCCACTTCTTGGCTATAGTTAGTAATGCTGCTCTGAACATTCACACATAAGTGTTCATGTGAATCTATGTTTTCACTTCGCTAGGAGTGGAATTGCCAGATCATGTGATAAGGGGACTTCATGACCCACCTCCGTGTAGGGATAAAGAAAGGCCAGCAAGGGAAAATATTGTTATCCTGCTGACTGCTAAATAATGTATATTAGGTTTATGATTAAGAAGTTTCAAAGATGATGATTTAGCCTTGATTCTTCAACACCAAAAGCCCAGATCTTGTCCCAAGAAATTTTTCTCTTACAGTATTTTCCCCCCGGGACTCTGATCTCCCCCCCCACCCCTGCCCCGGTCTTTTTTGACAGTTTTATATGTGAGTACCAACATAAGTGTTTTCGCATTCCCTTCAAGCATAATTTTCTGACCCACTACTTAGAGTTCTTCCTACTTGCAATGTCATGGCTCCTAAGGGCTTGCTCTGCGAGTCCCATATCTATTCTCTGATTTGTGAGGTTAGCTTTTCTGAGGCCATCTTATCCACTCTGGCAACAATCAAGGGGGTCTTGAGTATTTGCTCTCCACTTAGCAGAAGCAAGGACAGCAGAAGAGATGACCAGGGGGCCCAGCCTGGAGGAGTGTAGAATCCAGCTGGGAAGAAAGAACAAAACTGCCACTGAAAATCTCACATGTGTCCAGATGTCTTCGGCAATTCGTTGCCTAGAGAACAGGGACAGCTACTGTTTCCCTGTCATGGCAAACAAAGACTGTGAACATATGTATGTGGACACTAGGATAAAAAAAAAAGGAGCCTTGTAAGGAGAAGCCCCTGGCCTGGGGTACCCAGGCACCTGCCACGTCCCTCCCGCCATCACTCTAGCTTATAACCCACGGGGCACCCCAGTGCAGCAACACACTTGTGGACATCTCCAACCCATGGGGTCAATTCAGACTCTTCTGCATGGCATTCAAGACCCTCAACAAAGCAGACATGATTCACTTGTCCACCATACACCTCAAATTACCTGTCAGCTCACTCTCTTCACAATGTTCTGGCTATACCCCCTCGCCTGTACACCTTTCCCCAAATGCATCCACAGTCCCTGTTTACTGACTGGTTGATTCTCATCCCCACACTTTCCCACAATTCATAGCAATCCCTCAAGTCCCCAGCAAGCCCATAAGGCCATGTCTGTCCCTATACAGCCACCTCGGAGCACTCCAGCCCACAGGGCTTGCTTCCTTCTCCGCAGGGCCCTGAGTTTCAATATGGAGCCAGCAAATGTGATTACAGCAGTACACGGCCTAGTAGTTATTAAGTGTACAATGGTGGTCTGCTCAGCTACAGCCTGGACCAGCTCCCCTGGGGTAGGTATGGCACCCCCCAGGGGGATGTTCCCAGGGCACACAGGAATGCTGGGTAAGAGTACAGAGGAAGGGACACAGGCCCAGAAGGCTGATTAACGCAATGCTATCACACGCTCACACAATCTGCTTTTCCTCTGTTACCTGTTACTTCAGGGCTTAGGTATTTGTGTGGTTTCTCCAAACCTTAATGACAAACAAAAACACCACCTTGGAGCAGCAACATAAATTAGAGACTGTTCCGGACTGAGTCAGGATGTCAAGGCCACTGTGAACCCACGGAAGGCCAGGGCAGAGCACAGATGAATAGGCCCCTCTGCCTGCTCTACAGTAGCCGGATGTCTGGGCAAGGGGTCAGCTCAGGAGATGAGAAGAGGGGATGGGGGAGGAGCCAGAACTCAAAGGGATTGTCAGGCAGGGGTTGATATCACATTTGACTGTGGCCCTATAAATCACTTTTCTGTTACTGGTAGATTAATACTCACACGTGATTCTGCATTTTTTTTAAAGATTTATTTTATTTATTTGAAAAGCAGAGTTACAGAGAGGCAGAGGCAGAGAGAGAAAGAGATCCTCCATCCGCTGGTTCACTCCCCAAATGGCTACAATGGCCAGAGCTACGTCGATCCAAAGCCAGGAGCCAGGAGCTTCCCCTGGATCTTCCACGTGGGTGCAGAGGCCCAAGGACTTGGGCCGTCTTCCACTGCTTTCCCAGGCCATAGCAGAGAGCTGGATTGGAAATGGAGCAGCCAGGACTTGAACTGTCGCCCATATGGGATGCCGGCACTGCAGGTGGTAGCTTTACCCACTACACCACGGCACCAACCCTCTTTTTACTTTAATAAAGATATATTTATTTATTGGAAAGGCAGAGTTACAGAGAGGCGGGGAGGGGGTCTTCCATCTGCTGGTTCACTCCCCAACTGGCCACAATAGCAGGAGCTGCACTGATCCGCAAACAGGAGCCAGGAGCCTCCTCCAGGTCTCCTACACAAGTGCAGGGCCTAAGGACTTGGGCCATCTCCCACTGCTTTCCCAGGCCACAGCAGAGAGCTGGATCAGAAATGGAGCAGCCAGGAGTTGTACCGGTGCCCATATGGGATTCCAGCACTGCAGGCAGCGGCTTTACCTGCTACACCACAGAGCCAGCCCCATGATTCTGCATTTTAATACCATTTCAAGTTGCTTAAAACAAAAAACACAGGCCAACACTGTGGCACAGCTGGTTAAAGCCCTGGCCTGAAAAACCGCCATCCCGTATGGGTGCCGGTTCGGGTTCCGGCTGCTCCTCTTCCGATCCAGCTTTCTGCTATGGCCTGGGAAAGCAGTAGGAGATGGCCCAAATCCATGGGCCCCTGCACCCACACGGGAGACCCGGAAGAAGCTCCTGGCTTCGGATTGGCTCAGCTCCGGCCATTGCGGCCATTTGGAGAGTGAACCAGCGGATGGAAGACCTCTCTCTCTCTCTCTCTCTCTCTCTCTCTTTCCCTCTCTCTCTGCCTCTCCTTGTCTCTGTGTGTAACTCTGACTTTCAAATAAATAAATACAACAACAAAAAATTTTAAAGCGGGTAGGGGGCACTAGAAACGCTGGAAGAGATTCTTTGATAAGCTGCTTGGAGAGGAGGTGGCGTCGCTGCCATGGGACATTTGCATAAGGACAGGTGAGCACCAGGCTGCCAGTCCTGCGCCTGCAGTGCAAGAAGAGAATGGACGTCTTACCTCAAAGGAGCGTCTGCTCTCTGCCGACAGGGCGGCTCCTTCCCAGCGCTCCCAGCACTCACACACACACCAAACCTCTGGGTGCCCGCGTGGTGAATAATTAAGCTGATTATCAATTGTGCCAAGGTGGCCGCACAGCCTAACCTGTCTGTGGTAGTCCTCCTCCAAGGTTTCCTGCACCCAGCCAGGCTGTGCCTCACCCGGGAACTGCAGGAGCCGCGCCGTATGCACAGTGCCCCCTTCTGGCCCTGCTCAGAAGCCAGCAGCTCACAGGTGCCGCCCTGCTGGCCCCTGGACCAGCCTGTGAGGACAGCTGCAGCCATTGTTACAAGAGAGACCTGCAGGGAGTTGGGTTGAGTTTCCCTCTGGCTCTCTTTGCCTTCTTCCTCCATATGGGGTTTCAAGGTGGGAGTGAGTCTTAAGGGCACTGAATGGTGCCATTGGAGGGAAGCTTAAGACTGTGGAGGGGAAGCTACAGCCAGACACAGGGGAAGAGAGAGGGAGAAAAGGAACTAGCCTATCATTAAAAATCCACATGTAGGGGCCAGCACCATGGCCTTTGTGTGTAAAGCTGCCTCTGTGTCACAAGCATCCCATGTGCATGCCAGTTCGAGTCCTGGCTGCTCCACTTCCGTTCCAGCTCCCTGCTAATGGCCTGGGAAAAGCAGCAGAGGATGGCCTGAGTTCTTGGGCTCCTGCCACCCATGTGGGAGACCTGGAAGAATCTCTGGGCTCCAGGCTTCCTTGCAGCCATCTAGGGAGTGAACCAGCCAATGGAAGACTTCCCTCCCTCTCTCTGTTTCTCTTCCTCTCTTTGTAACTCTGACTTTCAAATAAATAAATCTGAAAAAAAAATCTTTCTACAGGATTACTGGGGCCCTTCCAGGACTGCACATGTTGCCAGGGAGGTGGTGGGTATAGGAGTTGGATGGAGAGAAATGCCTATTCTTCATGTATAAAATGGTTTCGTACCTATACATCCCTTCCAATAAGCCCTAACACACTTGACACAGCTCAAATTTTATTTCTGAAAATGTTCTTTATGTCTGAGTATGCATATTCAAAAATTACTATCCTTAAATGATTATCTTGTCCCCAAAACTCCCCATTTTTCAATGACAGATATTGTCATTTTCTATTTCGACGTGTCTGCTGTAATTGTCCAACTTCCTTCTTTAAAAATATTCCTTTCATTTGGAACCCAGACTTCTTCACATTATATTTTGATTTTTTCTTCAGTTCCTCCTTCATTTAGTTGTGCTCTATATAGTTGGATTTGACACTTCTCATCTTTATTTATAAATCAGTACCCCAAACCCATTGTCAGGTTTACTCATCTCTGAATTTCCTCCAACATGTTTGTCATTATGAGAGGCAGATACCCTATGTGAAAGCAATGTGTTCTTGCCCCAAATCTGCATAGAGAGAATCCTCTTTTAGCTCTTGCCCTACCTATTTCTTCTACAATAAAACGTAACCCTTAGCAGCACCTATTACAATAGTTCCTCTGTAGCAAACCTTCTGTGCACTTCTCACCAAAGCTCCGTGTTCTAAATTATTTTCACTGAATATTTTTTGACTGCGTTCCTTACAGCAAGTAATGTATGCATCTTTGATGTCAAGGCTTACACGCCCAGCTTCTTGCCATTTTAAAACCATTTGATCCTCTCTCTGGCTGCCTTGGGTCACAATGGTCTGAACTCACCCCTATATGTGTCACCCCATGATTTATGATAATCAGAAAGAAGACAAGTAGAAGTGTCTCCCTTTCTAACAGGCTGGGGATGACTGTTTGAGCTCAAATTAACAGCATTCAGTAGAAATGCATTTTTTTTAAAGCCACAGTGAAACGCAGAAGGGAGAACAAGATTGTAAAAATATGCCTTCCCTATAGAAATGCAGACAGCCACGGATCGCCAGATGGAGAGCCAAGAGTGTCAGTTAGAGGAGAATTATTCAGAACCACCGCTGTGCGAGGGGCTGTCACAGAACTGCAGCTTTTCGCTTGGGGGATTTGAACAATGAGCAATTTTTTAGACTTGTGTATTTTGGTGCCTCCAATTAACAGCCTATTTCATTTCATGTGTAACTTTTAAAGTTTCCCAGAATTTCCCAAAATCCGTATAGCTGCTTTTACTGAATGGCCCTAAGCATCAACTCACAAATATACACATGTATTCCTTTATGTATTCTTCTACTTAGGATGGAAAGATGGTTTTGAGAATGATCTTGTAAATCAAAGCGCATAATTGAAAGTACGCGGAGTTTATGAATATATGGATATATGGAGGCTGCAGAAGAGGCATCAGATATAAATACCCATCTTCTCATGAGCCATAACCACATGTCAAGGGATGACATGCATGTATGTGCGTGTTCTAAAATTCCGAGGTAAATGAGTACCCTAATAAGACTAGCTTAGTAATAAAAAGGAAGCGATGGGAATAATCTGCTGACTTTTGAATGGAGTGAAGCAAGTTAGCCTATGTTCCAGGTCCCTGCACCTCGCTTCTTACCATCCCACAGGTGCAGCTTTCACGCCCGCCTCACCAGATGACACTGCTCGCCTCCCTCCCAACTTGACACGCCTCCAAGATCTTCCTCAAACTGTTCCCTCTCCTCAAAAGGCAAACCCGGTGCTCGCCGTCCTCCGCACTGGGCATGCCTCCAAGACTTCCCCCCCAAAGCTTCCTTCCCCGGTCTTCTTCACCTGCCTTTCTTTCCATAGGTTTGGGAGCCACAACTGGCTCAGTACTGCCTGCCAGCAGGAACGCTGCCCATTAACCCTTGCGGAATAATAACATGTCTCAAGGGAAGCCTGCCCTTCTTGTCGTCATCAATACATTTCTGCTGATCAAGACATGGAGAATAAAAAATAGTGGGCTACTAAGGAAACTTCATTAGGAGCAGGCATTTGGTGCAGTGGTTAAGAGACCACTTGGGAATGGCCACAGTCCATGTTAGAGCACCTAGGTTTGAATCCCAGCTCTTCTTCTTCTTCTTTTATTTTATTTATTTATTTATATTTTTTTTGACAGGCAGAGTTAGACAGTGAGAGAGAGACAGAGAGAAAGGTCTTCCTTCTGTTGGTTCATCCCCTAAATGGCCGCTACTGCCGGCACTGTGCTGATCCGAAGCCAGGAGCCAGGTGTTTCCTCCCGGTGTCCCATGCGGGTGCAGGGACCCAAGCACTTGGGCCATCCTCCACTGCCTTCCCAGGCCACAGCAGAGAGCTGGACTGGAAGAGGAGCAACTGGGACAGAACCGGCGCCCCACTGGGACTAGAACCCGAAGTACCGGCACTTCAGGCGGAGGATTAGCCAAGTGAGCTGCAGCGCCGGCCCCAGCTCTGCTTCTGAGCTCAGCTTCCTGCGTTCTGGGAGGCGGTAGGTGATAGCCCAAGTAGCTGAGTCCCTGCCACCCACTGAGCCTCAGGTTGCGTTCCAGGCTCCTAGACTCTGCCTGTTCCCATCCCTCTCTCTTCATTTCAAATAAATGAAAAATTAATAAGTCCAATTTTAAAAAAGACATCTATGTGAACAGAACAATAATAATACAACAGAAAATATAAAAGTTACAGTCATGGACATTACAAGACTGCTTACTGCATCTGGCACAAAACTCAGTGATAGAGAAATCACGTAAACACAGGAAGGAACTAGCAGTGCTGGGGTTATACAGGCCAACAGGGGAGCTGCAGCTAAAGCACAGGCCACCAGCTGTGCACACAGAAGATGTTATCAGGGGAGCCCCGTGTTCAGGCAGGCTGCAGCTCTGTGTTTTCTTTCTTTTTTTTTTTTTCCTCTTTCTTTTTTGTATTTGTTTGAAAGTTGGAATTACAGAGAGAGAGGGAGAGACAGAGAAAGAGAAATTTTCCATCTGCTGGCTCACTCCCCAGAAGGCCGCAATGGCAGGCCTAAGCTCAAAGCCAGAGGCTTCTTTTGAGTCTGCCATATGGGTACAGGGACCCAAACATTGGGCCATCTTCTGCTGCTTTCCGGGGTGCATTAGCCGGGAGCAGCTGAAACTTCGTCCAATGCTCATATGGTTTGCCAGTGTGCAGGCAGAGACTTAACCTGTTGCACCACACTGCTGGGCCCCATGCAATGCCGTTTTGCCTTAGTGACATTTTACTGACCTGTTTATAACAGCATGATGCACACACACCCCTGTTTGATCCAGGGACAGCTAACAGGCTGAGGGTGGGCTTTCTCGATGCATTCCATGCCGTTGAAAACGCACTTTGCAATCTTGCTTTGGTTATTTTCTGTTTTCCTCCTAGGTTATGTCTTCAGAGTACTTGCAGCCATTTTCACATTCAGCAAAGGTTCATCATACAGTGTCTTGCTTTTTGGAAGGAAGGCAGCCCTGGGGACTAACAGGCAGCGGCGAGTGCAGCAGCGCTGGGCAGCTCCTCAGTGGTCACTCCCCTGTCCAGTAGACAATGATGCACTCAGGCCTGTGTGCGAGCAATGCATTTCCTACTTGGTATCTCGGACCGAAGAAGAGTCAGCTGTTAATGTTGGCTGGCAGCTGGGCTGAGAACCTGCACCTGCCCTTGGAGGAAGAAAGCGGGAGGAGAATTGGAGGAAACACACGTCCTTGCTGGCTTCCAAGGGGAGTAAGGAGTGACAGGCTGACCAAGAGCTTTCCCTGGGGCCCTGACGATGCGAGGCTCCTGCCTTGCATATGCAGGGGAGACGGCAAGACCCTTCCAACCTCAACACCAAGAGCAGCCTCCTCTACTGCCCAGGATCCCTTACAGATGACCCGGCGAGGACCACACACACGGTGGGCTCCCCGGGGCTCTTCTTCCCGTCTTCCTGGAAAAGACAATTTAACGTGAAAGCACAAGGAAGTCTTCATATCTTCTAGCATGATGAGATCTGTGTAATAAAGTAATTATATACATTCTTGAATTTACAAGAGAAACAGAAGTCTTAATGCCAAATATGAGAGTTGCAAAAGTTTGTGGAAAGTGAGACTTGAAAAACTACGCATGGACTTTGAGTTTTATGCACTAAAGTAAACTTCTCTTGTAATTGCACCTTTCCATGAATTTGTGGAAGTAGCCTTGAACATGAGCACTGCCACATATGGCAGGTACAGAGAGGCTTTGCTTGTTTTTTCCTCCTTAAGGTTACTCTTTTATTTTTTTAAATTGATTAACAATAGTTGTACGTATTTATGGGCTACAGTGTGACACTTCAATACGTATATATGATGGCAATTGATCAAATCACGGTAAGCAACATTTCTCCAGTCCTTTTATGTTTGGAGGCTTGAGACTCCTTTCTTCTATTTGTTCATAAAATATGTACTAGATTGTTCTGAATTATAATCATCCTGCTATGCTGTGCAGCACTAGGAATTATTCCTTTGCTCAAACTCTGGTTTGGTACCTGTTAGCAGAACTCCTTCTAGCCCACCGTACTCCTCCCAGCCTCCACTAATCACTATTCTGTCTTTAGATTGAGGTTATCTTGTTTTATTTTGTGTTTTAGCTTCCAACTAATAAGGATTTTTGTAAAGATCAAGAACCATCAGATTCTGAAAAATATGTGTGAATCCCTACGTGGCATTATCTTTTGTCTACATGCCCTGCTGCGGGCATCTGGGCATTATGAGTAATGTTCACAGTGGACTAGGGATGACTGGACTGTCACATGGTGTGAGACAGGCCTGGGACTCGGAAGGGAAAAGTCAAAGCCTTGCTGGTTGGTTTATTCATTCACTTGTGCACAGTCGAGTTTGACTTTGAGCGGGGTCTGTAGAATGGAATAGTATTATCTCCTGAGGTCTTTGGTAGGTTTCAATGACGTGACCGCAATTATCCCATTTTCCAGTTCTGTTTTCTGTGCAGCATTTGTCACTGTCTGGAATTGCCTAAGCACTTGTTTGTTTTCTGTCTGACTGCTCCTCCTCCCCTGCAGATAACCTCCTTGAGAGCAGCACCCTGGGTGCCGCCTTTGTTCAGTGTTCTTTCCCGTTGTGGAGACCATGGAGACCATGCTTGCATATGATAATTGCTCCATGAATATTAATGGGATGAAGGAAGGTGAAACAGGTGCATTTGTGAGGCACATGATAAAGGTTCAGAAGCCTTAGGGTTTAGGTGTACTTCTGTGCTCATTGTAGCTACGTGTGGTGTGGAAATGACCTACAACATTACACAGCACAGGGCATGGAAGTCAACAGAGCCCTGGCTGTTTGGTTCAAGATTGTCTAGATTCTTCAACCTCTCACCAAGAAGGCTTCCTGATGGGGCCCCTGGCGCCATAGCTGGTGATGCTGACATCCCATATAGGAGTGCCAATGCTGGCTGCTCTGCTCTCCATCCAGCTCCCTGCCATACACCTGGGAAAGCAGTGATGATGGCCCATGGACTTGGGCCCCTGCCACCCACATAGGAGACCCAGATGAATTTCCAGGCACCTGACTTTGACCTGGCTCAGCCCTGGCTGTTGTGTCCATTTGGAGAGTGAACCAGTGGATAAATCTCTCTCTCTCCCACCTTACCTGCTCCCAACCCCTCACTCCACTCGTTCAAATAAATAAACAAATATTTTAAAGAAAAAGAAAGAAAGATGGATTTCTCATTTATTTTTGTCTTCACAGCTTAGATAAAAATTTAGTTTTAGGGGACTGGCATTGTGGCATAGCTACTGAGGGCGCCACTTGCGATGCCAGCATCCCATATGGGCACTGGTTCAAGTCCCAGCTGCTCCATTTCCAATCCAGCTCCCTGCTAATGCACCTGGGAAAGCAGCAGAGGATGCCCCAAGTGCTTGGGCCCCAGCTACCCAAGTGGGAGACCCAGAGGAAGCTCCTGGCTCCTGGCTGCAGACCAGCCCAACTCTGACCATTGTGGCCATTTGGGGAGCGAACCAGCAGATGGAGGATCTCTCTCTCTCTCTCTCTATAACTCTGCTTTTCAAGTACATAAATAAATCTTTAAAGAAAATTTCAGTTTTAGGTTCCGAGTTATTTGTTGTCAGGTTGTTTTTTTCTCGCTCAGGCCCATTTCTGAGGCTGCTTCCCTTCTCTCCTGTCACTCGGAAGCCCTGGAAGAAATCCTCAGGTGTGGTGACGGTCCTTCAATAGGTGGCAGTCTCACCCAGAACACTGCTCACCGCCTAGACATTGTTGCTGCTCAATCACGAGACCGGGGCTGGGGGATGGCCGAGACACAGCCACCACCTAGATATGCTGCTTATTTAGCAACTTTTCTCTCCCTCACCTACAGCACGGCCCACTCCTCACTCTGGTTTTCATACCTCTTTTAGAACTTAACCAGTGCTCCTCTACCTTGCACTTGTGGCCTACGCATTGGGCCTTTTTCTGAGATAAGCAAAAAACAGAAGGAAGCCATTCGTGCTAGCTTCTGGACTGGCAGTCCAGTTTTGATTATTTCACCCATTCATTCACTCACTCGTTGGCCAGACTGTTGGTGAAATGAATTATTACAAACTACAATAACAGTAAATAAGTAAATGCTAGCTATCTAATGCTTGGCTAATGACTTACTTTGAAATGGACATGGGAGTGTGTTTATGTTGACTGTATTATCTATTTCCCTCATTTAAAAATATCTGAAATCAAAACACCATGTCCTAATTTGGCAGCATTTTTTTCTCTTAGTTTTAAGTATTCATCTTAAGGTTGGTAGCATTTGGGGTTGGTCAAAAATATTACAGTTAGAAATGACATATCTGTCTCTTTGCCTGGCCCCTTCTTCTCAGGTTCCGTGTGTACTCAGATCACCCCAGTTTAAAAAGAAAGTGAGTGGGGGCCAGCTCCATGGCGCAGTAGGTTAATCCTCCACCTATGGTGCAGGCATCCCATATGGGCGCAGTCCCGGCTGCTCCTCTTCCAATCCAGCTCTCTGCTGTGGCCTGGGAAAGCAGTACAAGATGGCCCAAGTCCTTGGCCCCCTGCACCTGCGTGGGAGACCCGGAGGAAGCTCCTTGGCGCAGCTCCAGCCATTGCAGCCATCTGGGGAGTGAACCAGTGAAAGGAAGACCTTTCTCTCTGTCTCTCCCTCTCACTGTCTGTAACTCTACCTCTCAAATAAATAATTAAAATCTTTTAAAACATAAAATAAAAAGAAAGCGAGTGAGAACCCATTTGTACCTGTGCAAATGGTGCAGGGCGTAGCCTGGAGTGGAATGAGGGAAGAGGGACCCCTAGAGGGACTGCGCGGAGCCTGGAGGCCTCCGGAGAGCTGATCTCAGTGTATCTTCATTTCCATCTCACCTGGAGAGGGCACACAGCTCCCATCAGTGAGAGCCTCCCTCCTGAGGAGATGCGGGGAAGGAAGGACCTTCTAAAGTGAAGCTGGGCTCGGCCGTGACTGTGTTCTGGGAAAGGCGAGGTTTCAGCTCAGGGCTGGCTGGCCTTTCAGGAAATCTGTCTTCTCAAGCCCAGGGCTGAGAGTCACATCAGAGGACTGCTCCCCCCCCCCCCCCCCGGGGCTGGCCAAGATCCCCGCCATGATGCCGCCGAACAGAGGGCGTTCACCGCCCCGTGTGGTCGCCCACTCACAATGAGCGCGGCACAGAACACTGTCTCTCAGCGCGTGCCTGCACTGCTGTGCCTGCAACTTGGATTCTTTCTTCCGTGTAATTGATCCAGCTGTGCCAGCCTCCCTTTGCCCTCCTAAGGTTCCTCTGCAGCTCCCCTTCAGTTGGTGGCTGTACTTACAGATGCCCATAATGCTAGGAGGACTCTTCGAGATACCAGGAAGATCCATCTTCTCTGGCATCCAGGATTCCCAAGACGCCCCTTGTTTGTTTGGAATACTTGCAACACCCCTCCAAGCACCCGCTCCTAGTGTGCGCCATTTCCCCTGAAGCACTCTCCCAGATGGCGGCCATCAGGAAGCTATTAGCCATCCTTTAATTATTCCTCTGTCGAGTGCTTCTAATGTCCCTCCATTTACTCTGGGTAGATGGGGAGATGAAGCTGGGTAAGACCAGGCCCTGCTCCGGGAAGGCACGGTAATGTTCTCCTCCCAGCTCACCAGGTTGCTCCACACTCACTGCCTGATCTAAGCCTTTAATCTGCCATTGAAATCGGCATCAACAGTTGATCACATTTTACAGATGAGAAGACTGAGGGAAGTAGGGATTAAAGGACTCCTTAAGGGACGCTGCACAGCCAGGGTATCCCTTGGCCTGCCAAATGGTAAACCAGATGGTGCCACCTGCTTCCAAGGACCCTGCCTCCCTCCAGCCCCTCCGCCACCTGCTTCTTGCCCTCTCCTTATTCTCTCAAGTCTCAGATCTAAGGTAGAGAGCTAAGTGTGTGGATCTACCCCCGTGTCACAGAAGCCTTCCCGGAACGTTGAGATCCTTCCTCATTTGCACACACTCAGCAGCCGAGTGGAGCTCGTCTCTTCATACTTCTTCCTTTGCCTTGCCGGTATGTGGTTGAGGTTGGGAGGGTCCGTCCATCCGTAAGTACTCACTGAGCAGCAAGCACCCCGCTAGGTTCTGGGAAATCACTCTGAACTCCCTTGACCTCAGAGTTGAGACAACATTAACACCCAGAATTCCCTGGGCAAGAAATTACAATAGAGACGCAATGGAGCGTGCGCATGCTTTTTTTTTTTTTTTAACACACACACACACACACACACACACACAGAAAGAGAGAGTGGGCAGTAGTATTTCTATTTGTTTTTCTATTTTAATTGTTATATTTTTAAAGCTGGGATTCTATCCAAGCCTCAGGTCTAGGAGGAAGCCCCTTTGGGGCTAGGGCGCAGGCCACAGCTTTGGCCTCTGCTCATCGCTCCGTGGAGGACAGGACTGGGAACCTCAGACAAACACCCGGGGTCACGCTGCCCAGCTCTCCCCACCTCCCGGTTCTGATGAGTCACTGTCCACCCTGCCCTCTCCCCTAGGGGTGAAGGGAGGCTACGGCTTGAACATCATTGTTGGCTGACCCTGGCAACAGCTGCTGGTTCTAAAACCTCCAGGAAAAGTGTTTTTTTTTTTTTTTATAAAATTGGTTCCAAGCAGAATAAAAGGGGTCCTGTTGAAAAAAAAAAATCCTATGATGCTTCAAGTCTGGAGCCGGGAGGGCGCTGGCGAGAAGGAGAGGAAGCGCAGGGCTGCGTCTTCTGCCAGGGGCACTGTCTCCATTTCTCAGGTTGCAGGAAGTGGGGATCCTTTGCCTTGCTGTCCGCTGTGCCTGGCTCCCCAGCTGCGTTCTGTTTGCGTCCTGTTACTCACGTAAACCCGGCACGTCACCTTGGGTACGTTTTTTAACTCTCCAGCGCCTCACTTGCCTCAGCCATAAAATGTGGAGAGCAGCACCGCCCCGCTCAAAGGGCCGTGCCGGGGTGGAAAGAAGTCCTTGTCCTCTTTAGAAAGCGGCAGATGCTAAACCAAGCTAAACTGTTTTTCCTCGACTTATTTTTTTGATGGTGTAGTTTGGAAATGTTAGTGAGGCATAAACACTCTCCAGGTACTGCGTCTCGAAGTGCAAAGCACCAGGTCCAAGCTACGGGCTTGACAGGGAAAGTTGTGACTCCAATGAGTTCAAAGCATTCAAGAATCGCCTCACCTCCCATGCAGAACCATGTAGAGAAAAGCATACGACGTGCGCCACAGACGGAGAGAACGCACACAGGGGAGCAGCACCCCCTTCAAATGCTTTCCCTCCCCTCCTTCCCCCTTCCCCCACCCCACAGTGCTCCCTCCTCCCCAACCTCTCTCCCACTCCTCCCCTCCGGACTGCCTTGACTCCCAGCTCTCTGGTCAGCAGCCCTGGGCTCTCCAGATAACATACCGTAAAATCACGTTGAGATGAAAACAGTTGATAGGGCTGAGAGCTGTAAAATGAGAGCACCGGATTCTAGCTGGGAGGGAGTGCTCAGAATGGCACTTTCGGTTTACACAGAGACAGCAGGGGGTCGTGCGTCACCTCCACGCAGCTGCACGTGGGTGACAGACAGCAAGAATGCGACAAGGGTAGACTTGGAGATTGGGACGCTCCAGGCTGGAGAGAGAGTGGGGGTGGGATGCGGTGTCCGTCCCTTCTCCCCACCTCCCCACCTGAGCTGAGATCTTATCGACCCCCACAGAGGTGCAGGGCTCTTATCTCAGTTCTTCCATGCCCCCACCCCTTAAAGCATACGGCATGCTTTCAAGTTTAAGCAATAAGATAATTCAGTTAAAAGATGCTGATAACTCTGCTCCCATCCAACCGCCCCTGTAGGGAAAGAACTAAAATTTCCATCACTGTGCTGGAGTATGATTGGTCCTTGAAGCCTTTGTTCTGGACCACTGAGGTGGCCTGACAGACAAGGATCGCAGCTCCCCTTCTGCCAGGGCCTCTGGGAAATTGTACCCTTGGTCTCTGGGGCTTCTGGGGGCTCATTGCCCTGACCTGGTGGATCCTGAACACCACTCCGTGGCGTTGAATGAGTGAGTGACAGAAACGGAGTGGTGGCAATAGTGATCCTGAGCTTAATAGTGAGGCGTTGCTACAGACAGCCCCTTAGAAACTAAAATAGGCAGCGTAAATGCTTCTTCATCCTGATTTGGAAGAAAACACCAACTCTAGCATTTTTCCCTCCCGTGGATACAGCGAACTCACTCAGCTGGCATTCCTACCTGGACTGCCTACCAGGCAGGAGGATGAGCCCTTGGAAGGAAGCGGCCTTCTTCAAGGTCACCTTTCTTCCCCTTTGTGGTCAGTCTCAGACCATCTTCCCTTCTGTCTCTCCTGTACCTGAGTGACGAACATAGCATCTTGTTATTACCTTACAGATCGGCCAATGGAAAACTATACCTTCCAACTTTTCACGAAGACTAGGGAAACTGGGAGCTGTGTTCTGCCTGGCATCTGAGGCTTGCCTGTGTGTTTGGGAGGGGAACACAGATACCAGCTGGATACAGAGGCACCCGGGCTGAGACACTCAGTGGTCTCTGGTCCGATGTGCTCGGGTGCCTACCACTCATTCACTATTGCTTCATTCTTCAACCTGAGCCCTCCCCTAGTTGTTGCAAACCAATTTACTTAAGAGTGCCCAAAATGGAAAAACAGTAGTCAAATGCCAAAATCATCCCTTTCCCTACCATTTACTTGGTGGGGTGAGGCCAGGTGGAGTAAGTAGTCATTTGTGAGGTAAGATTTAGGTAACACCGGGAGGCCTCTTGCTCAAAAATAAATTCCACGTGAATGCCTGAACTCTTGGTTACTAATTCATCCCTTTATTCACTGAACAAATATTTATTCAATACTCTCTCATCAAATAGAAGTGGCGCATGACCTCAAGTTGTTCAAGATGTAGTAGAAAATTCTCACATAAATATAATTCACCCTACCATCCTAGCATTGCAGGAAATCTGTTTTGGAATATGGGTTGTTGCCCTTAACATCTGGCCTTCCAAATCCAGCCAATGACCCAGGACAGGTTCCCTAAGCTATTACCATGGGTTTTCTCCTAGGTCTAAAAGCAATGATGATAGTAATAGCTCACCCTGGTTGGGAAAATTCTGCAAAACACAAGTGATGGTACTAAGGTACTAAGAGTTTCTAGTAAGAAGTGCACAAAGGATTGTGGGAGCACAAGTGTAGTAACAATGGCAGCTTCCTACAGGAACTGAGGAAGCTTGCCTAAGGGAGGTGGCATCTGAAATGAGGGTTCCCAAGGACAAATAGGAGTTGGCCGGCAGAAGAAAACACATGGAGAAATATCAGGCCAATGCGCTGGTAAATGCAAATCACGGAAGCAAGTAACAGCATAACACATTCTTAGCGCTTGAGAGGGTCAATCTTGAAATGACAGGAAATGCTAAAGCACTGGGCAGGACCTACCTTTGCTGCTCCCTTTTCCCTACATGGCCTCAGGGCTCACTCCTCTCCCTTATTTGCTCAAATGACACCTTCTCCAGGAAGCTTTCCCTGATCCTTCATGTCTAATCACAATGGCCCCTCTCTCTGCAAAAATGCTCATCCCTCTTCCTGCTTTCTTTGTTCCTAAGTTCCTTTTTTTTTTTTTTAAGATTTATTTATTTATTTGAAAGTCACAGTTACACAGAGAGAGGAGCAGCAGAGAGAGAGAGAGAGAGAGAGATCTTCCATCCGATGGTTCACTCCCCAATTGGCTGCGACGGCTGGAGCTGCTCCAATCCAAAGCCAGGAGCCAGGAGCTTCTTCCGGGTCCCCCATGCAGGTGCAGGGGCCCAAGGATTTGGGCCATCTTGTACTGCTTTCCCAGGCCATAGCAGAGAGCTGGATTGGAAGTGGAGCAGCCGTGTCTCAAACTGGCGCCCATGTGGGATACTGGCGCCTATATGGGATGCTGGCGCTTCAGGGCAGGGCATTAACCTTCTGCATCACAGCGCCGCCCCCCCCCCTTTTTTTTTTAAGATTTATTTATTTTTTGAAAGAGTTACACAGAGAGAAGGAGAGGCACAGAGAGAGGGAGAGAGAGAGAGAGGTCTCTCATTCGCTGGTTACCTCTTCAGTTGGCTGCAACGGCTGGAGCTGCGCCGATCTGAAACCAGAAACTTCTTTCCGGTCTCCCACCTGGGTGCAGGGACCCAAGGACTTGGGCCATCTTCTACGGCTTTCCCAGGCCATAGCAGAGAGCTGGGTCAGAAAAGGAGCAGCCGGGACTCAAACCAGCACCCATATGGGATGCCAGCTCTGCAGGCAGCGGCTCTACCTGCTATGCCACAACGCCAGCCGCCCCTCCCCTGAGTTCTTGTATAATATTAATATCACATAATACAAATTTGCCTATTTTATTTTTAGTCCTTCTCGGCACACTCATCTTCCATCCTCGCCATCACATATGTAGATTGGAATGGTCCCTAAGGAGCGGAACTTTTGTCTGCTTTTCTCGATGACGGATCCCTAATGTCCTGCATAGTGCCTGGCGCAGAGCAAGAAACAACACGTCATTGAACGCCCCCAACATGTGTGTGCTTGGTGCCTACGGAGCCCTGAGGACTGCCTTGCCCTGGGGCTCTCATGTTGCACACGATGGAGACCTCCATGCTAAGTGAGTCCTGTGGGGTGAAAGTGCTGGCACCTTCCAAGGAGTTCCCAGCCACTGGGCGAAGACTTTTCAAACACCTTCCTCTTCCCCTCTAAGAGTTTTGACAGTTTCCTTTGTTGTGCTTTGCCCACTCCCTACAGACTTTCAGAATACAATAGCAGGGTGGACATTTGGCACAGCAGTGAAGATGCCCCTTGGGACACTTGAATAATCAGAGTGTCTGGCTTTGAGTCTTGGCTCGGCTTCCCATCCAGCTTCCTGCTAATGTACACCCTGGTAGGCAACCAAGTATGGCTCAAGGGCTTGAATCCCTGCCAACCGCATGGGAGATTTGGATAGGGTTCTGTGCTCCTGGCTTCAGCCTGGCCTAGCCCTAGCTGTTGAGGGCATTTGGGGGAGCAAACCAGTGCACGAAATTTCTCTTTTGTCTTTTTCTCTCTCTCTTTCTGTGTCTCTCTGCCTTTCCAATACATTAAATACTTTTTAACAAGTAAACGCGGAACTTACGGGGTTGAGTCCATTTTTACTAAGTCTCTCGCTTCGTGACAGCCTGCTGTGGGAGAGAGGAGTTAGGGAATCCAGTGTGACTGCCAGGTGCCTGGGGGAGGAGATGTGGAAAGGACAGGGCGGGGGGTGTACAGGAATGGAGGCGCCCCGAGACATGTTAGCCTCTTTCACAATCTGGCCTGCGGCTGTTCCTGTGACTGAGTGTCTCAGCCAAGAATGTCCCCAGAATTCCAAGTCGTTTGCAGACGTAGTTTTCTTAGCCTGAGTTCACAGCCTTCCGTAAAATACGAGAAAGAACTGGGAGGGGAGGGGGCTTGTGCACGGAGCTCTGTTTTGGGGCTTGGGCTGAGGGAGAGATTAAACCTCTCTTTATTTGGTATTCTTTTGTATTTTTGCTTTATAAAATAGCTCGAAATATGAAAACAAATAACTATTCTGTGAGGGCACTTCAAAAAGTTCCCTGGAAAAATTGAATTAAAAGATAGGTTTCTTTATGTTGCAAAATTTGTGAAATCCACAACTAGTGTCTTCATAGTACGTATCTGCCACAAACTTTTTGACGTGCCCCTATAACATAAATCATACTACACTCATTTGCCAGTTAAATATCCATTTACCCAGTCTACTTTTAAATTAAAAAAAAAAGATTTATTTGAAAGGAAGACTTACAGAGAAAGGGAAAGAGAGAGAGAGAGAGAGAGAGAGAGAGAGAGAGAGAGAGAGAATGTGTGTGTTATCTTTCATCTGCTGGTTTGCTTCCCAAATGGCCACAACACCCAGGTCAAGTCTGGACCAGGCTGAAGCCAGGAGACTGGAACCCCATCTGGGTCTCCCACGTGGGTGCAGGGACCCAAACACTTGGGCCATCCTCTGCTGCTTTCCCAGACACATTAGCAGGGAGCTGGATCAGAAGAAGAGCAGCTGGGACTAGAAGCCACGCCCTCAAGACATGCTGGTATCACAAGTGGTAGCTTAACCCATTGTGCCACAATTCTGGCTCCCCATTTACCTAGTTTAAAAAACACAGGTTGGAGCAGGCGTTGTGGCGCAGTGGGTGAAGCTGTGCTTGGGACACATACGGTGTAGGAGTGCTGTTCTGAGCCCTGACTGCTTGGCTTCTGATCCAGTTTCCCGCAGATGCAGCCTGAGAGGCAGTGGATGATGGCTCAGGTGATTGGGCCCCTGCCGTCCACATTGAACACCCAGGTTGAATTCCTAGCTCCTAGCCTCGGCCTGGCCCAACCCCAGCTGCTGTGAGCTTTTCAGGAGCGAACCAGTGGATGGAATATCTCTCTCTTTCTGTTACTTTCCCTTTCAAGTAGATGAAAATAAATACAAAAACAAAGGTGAAATAGGCCAGCGCCACAGCTCACTTGGTTAATCCTCTGCCTGCGGTGCCAGCACCCCAGGTTCTAGTCCCGGTCGGGGCGCCGGATTCTGTCCCGGTTGTCCCTCTTCCAGGCCAGCTCTCTGCAGTGGCCAGGGAGTGCAGTGGAGGATGGCCCAAGTCCTTGGGCCCTGCACCCCATGGGAGACCACGGAGAATCACCTGGTTCCTGGCTTCGGATCGGCGCAGCGCTGGCTGCAGCGGCCAATGGGGGTGGGGGGGTGAACCAACAGAAGGAAGACCTTTCTCTCTGTCTCTCTCTCTCACTGTCTAACTCTGCCTGTCAAAAATAAAATAAATAAATAAATAAAGGTGAAATTGTGCTTTACTTGCCTTTTTAAACTTTTTTTTCCCTCTCCCCCAAAATATGTTTTATTCTTGCATTACGTTTGTGTTTCCAATCGTGAATACAAAATGGTTAGAAAGTGGTTACAAAACAGTGTGAATAAACTTTTTTTAAAAAAAGATTTATTTATTTGCAAGTCAGAGTTATGCAAAGAGGAGAGGTAGAGAGAGAGAGAGAGAGAGGGAGGGGGGAAAGAGGTAGAGAGAGAGTGAGATCGAGAGTGAGAGAGAGAGAGAGGTCTTCCATCTGATGGTTCACTCCCCAATTGACTGCAATGGCTGGAGCTGTGCCGATCTGAAATCAGGAGCCAGGAGCTTCTTCCAGGTCTCCCACGTGGGTGCAGGGGCCCAAACACTTGGGCCATCTACGGCTTTCCCAGGCCATAGCAGAGAGCTGGATTGGAAGAGGAGCAGCCAGGTCTCGAACCACACCCATATGGGATGGCAGTGCTTCAGGCCAGGACTTTAACCCTCTGTGCCACAGCGCCGGCCCCGCCTTTTTTAACTTTTAAAGCAATAAATAATCATATAGCTAACAACAAATATCACCAAGAAAAATGATAAAAGATAAACCCCAAACCATTTAAAAGATATTTGCATGCTTATAACAGATAAAAGAATATTACCATCTAGAAAATAAACAGATCTACAAATAAGTAAGAAACAGACATGGGCAAGTGCAAGGATTGGGTTAAGATGTTGTGGGGCCGGTTTGAGTCCCGGCTGCTACACTTCCACATGGGAGAACCAGAAGAAGCTCTTGGCTCCTGGCTTCGGATCGGCACAGCTCTGGCCATTGTGACCAACTGGGGAGTGAACCAGTGGATGGAAGACCTCTCTCTCTCTGCCTCTCCTCTCCCTATGTAACTATGACTTTCGAATAAATAAATAAATATAAAATAATAAAAAAAAGATGTGTGGGACACCAGCATCCCATATCAGTGTCTGGATTCAAGTCCTGGCTCTGTTTCCAGTTTCAGTTTCCTGCTAGTGCACACCCCCAGGGACAGCAGATCACAGCTCACGTACGTGGGAGATCCATGTGGGATCACCCATGTAGGAAATCCAGAATGAGTTCTCAGCTCCGGGTTCCAGGCTCAGCCACTGTGGGCATTTGGAAGGAGAGATAGTAGATGGAAGATCTCTCTGTGCCTGTCTGTCTCTGTTTGCTTTTGAAAACCAAATGAAAAGAAATAAAATACAAAAACAGGAAATAGAGAAACCATTCTGGTAGCTTTACAGCAACCACATGTCTGGGGGGGCTCCCGGGCGTCTTCACCTTTCGGCTTCCTGTCCTGTGGCCGCCTCTCTGGCACTCCCAGCACGGGGGCGTGGCGAGGGAGCCGGGAGGAGCACGCTCAGAGCAGGGGAGGTGGAAGAGAAACTCCCTGATTCTCAGCCCCTTTCCTGCTCCCAATGCTCCACTAAGCAAAACGCAAACAAACTGAGACAGGTTGCCATGGAGATCTCAGACATCTTTCCTTTTCACTCCTTTGCCACCTTTTTTCTCACGGGACAAAGAATGTTTGGTTTGTCCCTTGTGTGACCATGTGAAAGAGAAGAGGGCTCCGAATTTATTGCACGAAATCTTTAACCTCTCAACAATTTCATGAGGGAGGCCTTGGGGTTTCCACTTCAGCAGTGGGAGAAACCAGGCCTGGAAGGAACAAATCTCTTTTGTAGGTCACCCGGGTAGGTAGAGCCGTCAGCTCTCTGTATTCACAGGTGGACTTAACCAACAAATGCAAAATATTTCTTTTAAAACCTGGATCTGGGATGTGCCTTTGGCTCAGTGGTGAATAAGCTGCTTCGCACCCTGTATCAGAGTGCCTAGATTCCAGTCCCCGCTCTGCCTCTAATGCAGCTCCCTCATAATGCACACCCTGGAAGGCAGCGGGTGATGGCCCAGCTACCTGGGTCCTTCCTATCCACATGGGAGACTCAGATTGAATTCCAGGCTCCTGGCTGCATCCTGGCGCAGCCCTGGCTGTTATAGGCATCTGGGGAGTGACCCAACAGATGGAAGATCTCTGTTTCCTAAAACAAACCTTTAGAAAGGAAGGGACGGAGGGAGGGAGGGAGGGAAACAACACTGATAAGTGTAGCACCGGGATGGGGTGCTGAGCCCAGCCCCAGCAGTGTAGATAACGCCGGAGTGGATGGATCCGTTGTCTTCCTGGGAGTGGGCCATGGGCACTGCACTCCCAAAGGAAGGGGAAGTGCAAGAGGGCAACAGAATGACCGGGTAACAAGAGGACAGCAGTTTTAGTGGGTGTATAGAGAAATCTGCTCTCTTCTAGTGTCCAACATACACCCTTCTATGTAGTGGGCATGTGACACTGTGTGAAGAGCGGGCTTTGGAGTTTTGCACACTTGAGTTTGAATCCCTGCTTGACTTCTTAACAGCTGTGTGATCTTCAGCAGTTTACCCTGTCCCAGTCTCTGTTTCTTCTTATTTACACAGTGGGACACATACCTAAGTCATGTGAGTTGATGAAAGGATTACAATTTGATTGTAAACCATTTATCCTAAAGTCTGGCATGGAGTAAACCCACTATAAAATGTAGCTCTTCTTTGAAAAAGTTTTGTATTTTGTTACATAGATTTTTTAAAAAATGTATGTTTGAGAGGGAGGGAGGAGCTGGGGGAGGGGCAAGGGGAGAAAGAAAGAGTAAGAACTCCCAATCACTGTTTCACTCTCCAGATGTCCACAGCAGCAGTAAAGTATGTATGGTTTTAAGGTTTGCATAAATCGGGGTGGGTGCTGTGGTGCTCTACATCGGGAGGCTGCTTGGGACGCAGCATCCAGTATCAGAGTGCCAGGTACAGCCTCAAGTGCCCCACTTCCTGCTGATGAATCTGGGAAAGCAGTGGATAAAGCCCCAAGTGCGTGGACCCTGACATCCTGGAGACTGGGCTGGAGCTGCTGGCTCCTGGCTTCAGCCTGACCCAGCCTAGGCTGCTGTGGGTGTTTGTGAAATGGATAAACCAACAGATGGATGATTGATTTGTCTCTCTGCCTCTCAAATAAATAAATAAATCTTTAAAAAATAAAATTTGCATAAATGGTATTAGACTGATGCATTTTGTCCTAACTTCTGGAATCTTGAGATCCATTGATGTTACTAGTTAGAAATGTACTTTCTGACTATTCTTTCCATAAAGGGGATGGACCCATGGAACACACTCCGACGGTGAGGGAGGTATGTTATTCCACACAATGTTCCCCTGTGGGTTCTTCACGTTACTTGTCTGGTAGTCAGCTCTCTGAGATCAAAATGGCATGACCTGAGGGAAAATTTGCTGAGATAGGGACAAGAACGATTTGAAAAAATGAACTGAATAGCAAACCAAATTATTTAAGAAAAAGGTAAGAAGAGGAAGGAGCACTTAGTTTCTTTTTTTAACACTAGATTTTACTTTTTAAAAAGATTTTTTGGGCAGCTAAAGAGGGCGAGGAAGAGAGAGATCTCCCATTCAATAGTTTATATCCCAAATGGCTGTAATGTCCAGGGGTCTGGGCCAGACTGAAGGCAGAAGCCAGGAACTCAATCCTGGTCTCCACATGGGGAGACCCAAGCATGTGGCCATTCTCTGCTGCTTTCCCAGGCACTGCATACCCCACATATCCCCTATTTATTATTATTTTTCAATGCCTTAATTTTTTTTTTTTTCATTTGAAGGATAGAGAGAGACAGGGAGAGAGAGAGCTTCCATCCACTGGGTCTCTCCAGAGACAGCCAGAGATGGGCCAAGTTGACGTGAGGCTCTGGGAACTCCATCAGGTTTCCCATGTGGGTGGTAGCGACCCAAGGGCTTGAGCCATCATGTGCTGCCTCCCAGGGTATGCATTAACAGGAAGATGGAATCAAATGCAGAGCTGACACTCGAAGCTCCTGGCTCCTGGCTTTGGATCAGCCCAGCTCTGGCCATCGAGGCCATTTTGGGGGTGAACCAGCATATGGAAGGCCTTTCTCTGTGTCTCTCCCTCTGTTGGTAACTCTACCTCTCAAATAAATAAATAAAATCTTTTATTTTTATTTTTTGGCAGGCAGAGTTAGATAGTGAGAGAGAGAGACAGAGAGAAAGGTCTTCCTTCTGTTGGTTCACCCCCCAAATGGCTGCTACAGCTGGTGCGCTGTGGCTGGTGCGCTGCACCGATCCGAGGCCAGGAGCCAGGTGCTTCCTCCTGGGCTCCCATGCGGGTGCAGGGCCCAAGCACTTGGGCCATCCTCCACTGCCTTCCCGGGCCACAGCAGAGAGCTGGACTGGAAGAGGAGCAACCGGGACAGAACTGGCGCCCCAACCAGGACTAGAACCCGGGTTGCCGGCGCCACAGGCAGAGGATTAGCCAAGTGAGCCATGGTGCTGGCCAATAAATAAAATCTTTAAAAAAAAAAAAGCTTGAGTCAGGAATTGGCATCAGGTCTTGAACACAGTACTTTGATATAGGATGTGCGCATCCTAAACAGTGTCTAGCCACTGGGCTAAATGCCTGCCCCACTAGCACTTTTATTAATTAAAACTTATTTTTAGGGGTCGTCACTGTGGCATAGCAGGCAAAGCTGCCGCCTACAGTGCTGGCATCCCATATGGGTGCCAGTTTGAGTCTTGGCTGTTCCACTTCCCATCCGGCTCTCTGCTATGGCCTGGGAAAGCAGTAGAAGATGGCCCAAGACCTTGGGCCCCTGCACCCGCATGGGAAGACCCAGAGGAAGCTCCTGGCTCCTGGCTTTGGATCCACACAGCTCCTGCTGTTGTAGCCACCTAGGGAGTGAACCATCGGATGGAAGACCTCTCTCTCTTTTCTCTCTCTCTCTCTCTCTGCCTCTCCTTCTCTCTTTGTAACTCTGACTTTCAAATAAATTAATACATCTTTTAAAAAAAAAATAAATAAATAAAAATTATAAATCCTGGGGCCAGCACTTTGGCACAGTGGATTAATGCCCTGGCTTGAAGCGCCGGCATCCCATGTGGGCACTGGTTCTAGTCCCAGCTGCTCCTCTCCCAGTCCAGCTCTCTGCTATGGCCTGGAAAAGCAGAAGATGGCCCAAGTCCTTGGGCCCCTGCACCCGCATGGGAGACCCAGAGGAGGCTTCTGGCTCCTGGCTTCAGATCGGCGCAGCTCCAGCCATTACGGCCAACTGGATTTGAACCACCGGATGGAAGACCTCTCTCTATCTGTCTCTCTGCCTCTCCTTCTCTGTGTAACTCTGACTTTCAAATAAATGAATAAATCTTAAAAGGGGGGGGCACTTATAAAAAAATTATAAAACCCTTATTTTTAAAGTTTTATAAGGTTATAAAAGATTAGATTATAAAAGATTACAGAAGACTATAAGATTAGATAAGAATAAAAGATCACATGGTGTAGTGGTTAAAGCCACTTCCTGTGACACCAGCATCCCATATGGGCGCTGGTTCATGTCCTGGCTGCTCTAGTTCCTACCCAGTTCCCTGATAATGGCCTGGGAAAAACAGTGAAAGATGGTCCAAGTGTGTGGGCCTCTGCATCCATGTGGGAGATCTGGAGGAAGCGCCTGGCTCCTGGCTTTGGCCTGACCCAGCCCTGGTCATTGTGGCCATCTGGGGAGTGACTAGTGGATGGAAGATCTCTCTCTCTCTCTCTCTCCCTCTCTCTCTTTCTTTCTGTTTAACTCTGACTTGCAAAGAAATAAATACATCTTTTTCTTTAAAAAAATCATATATAATCTTGAAAGATTACATATAGCACGTAAATTCTAAATACATTTGTTATATAGAGAGAGGTGGTCAAGGAAGTCTAATAAATATTATTTGAAGTATTATATATAACAATCTATGGAAGAAACCAAATGTGAAAAATGATACCATTATATATCTCTGTAACAGATATTGTGAATCCCTTTATAGTTTTTTTTTTTTGTAAGATTTATTTATATATTTGAGAGGCAGAGTTATAGAGAGAGGGAGAGACAGAGAGAACGGTCTTCCATCTGCTGGTTCACTCCCCAAATGGCCACAACATCCGGAGCTGGGCTGATCCAAAACCAGGAGCCAGGCGCGTCATCCAGGTCTTCTACGCTGGTGCAGGGGCCCAAGCACTTGGGCCATCCTCCACTGCTTTCTCAGGCCATTAGCAGGGAGTTGGACGGGAAGCGGAGCAGCTGGGACTGGAACTGGGGCACATATGGGAAGCTGGCACTGCATGCTGGGGCTTACCCTTCTATGCCACAGCTGTGCCCTCTACCTACCGTGGCTTTGATTTACTTCTCTCTGATGACCAGGGATGTGGAACTTAGGTCCATGTTTTCACTGGTGACTCACATATTCATCTTCTCTTGTGCACTATTTCTTCAAACTTTTTGCCCATTTTTTATTGGGTTGCTCATCTGATTCACGAATTTAAAATGTTCTTTATAAATGGGGTATAAACTTTTACCGGATATATATTTCACAAAAATGTATCTACTCTATGGCTTCTGCCTTATTTTTTCTTTTATAGTTTGTGCATTTGTGTCCTACTTAAGTTGTTTTTGCCCAATTAATGTCACAAGGATTTTCTGCTATTTTCTGCTCTTACACTTAGGTTTCTGAACCATTTTGGGTTCATCTTTTTTGATTGCGGAATGAAAGTCAGGGTGATTTTTTTTTTCCAGATACAGACCCACTGGTTCCAGCATTTATTGTTGAGAAGCCTAGCTTTCCTCCAGTGAATTATCTACCTGGACATCTTTGTCAAAAATTGACTATAGGGGCCAACACTGTGTCATGGTGGGTGGGGCCGCTGCCTACGATGCTGGCATCCTGTGTAGGCACTGGTTCGAGTCCCGGATGCTCCACTTCCAATCCAACTCTGTGCTGTGGCCTGGGAAAGCAGTGGAGGATGGCCGAAGTCCTTGGGCCTTGCACCGTGTGGGAGACCCTGAGGAGGCTCCTGGTGAACCAGCGGATGGAAGACCTCTCTGTCTCTGCCTCTCCTCCTCTTTCTATGTGGCTCTGACTTTCAAATAAATAAATAAACCTTTAAAAAAGAAATTGACTATGTAAGTGTGGGCTTGTTTTTGGAAACTATTCCATGTCAAATAAAAGTCACTTTTTTTAAATTAGTACTTAGACATTACACTATTTAAAAAGCTATTTGTATTTATTCCCGTAGCTCTGGAGAATGTGCCCTTACCCTGGTCCTCGCTCTCATCTCTGCTAGTCCTTCTCCTGCCCTCTGTCAGCGTCCCAGACATGTACGTCAGCTCCCTTGGCTCTAAATGAATTAAAAAATTGAACGACACTGGAAATTTCCAAACTGTGAGCGGATGAAGACCCTTCCACAGCACCCATAGTGGTAACAACACTTCCATCTTTGGTGTTGTCATTGACCTCAAGTGCTTTTAATGTCAAGGTGTTTCGTTGTCCCAACAATTTTCTGAATCAGGGATGCTTGCCCCCATTTTGCAGAAGAGGAACCTGAGGCCCTGGGGGAGCTATGTGATTGGCCCAGGTTCAAGCAGACAGTAAGCAGCCAAGCTGCAGTACACACCCCGTCTGTCTCCAGTGCTTTGCTGAAAGGCCACATTGCGGAATCGATCCCGCCCCCACCCTCACCATGTCTTTAGTGGTGGCTTACACACCACCTGCACTATTTTTAAGCTTATTTATTTATTATTTATTTATTTATTATTTTATTTATTTATTTTATTATTTTTTATTTATTATTTTTAAGCTTATTTATTTCTTCTAACAAGTGGAGCGATTAGGGATCTTAGAACACAGGGAGCCAGAGCCAGGGCCCTTGCCCTGCAGGCTCAAGTGTGTTCTCTTCGCCCGTAGAGCTTGCCTGGACTTGAATGCTCCATTTGGACACCAACATCCTGTGGTGCCTCTACCAAGTGGGTTCCCCACATGATCCTCTATGCTTCTAAGGAATTACATTCCATTTTCAGCCTCTCGACAGGGCTCCCCAGATCGTATCTCTCCTAACAAGGGCTGCTCTCAACTCCCTGTTGTGGCAGGCAAATAACCTGTTATGTTTAGCAGAGGTCTCCGCCACATACACCCAGATGGACACTTACTGAGCCCTACGATGAAAACTGTTGTGCTGAACTCTATGAGAACACGTGTGTATGATATAAAAGCTGCCTCTAAGAGCTTACAACTACCATCATCAGCCAATATATATTAAACCTGTAAGAGGTGGCTGTATAGACAAAATTGTGCATTCATTACTGACCCCAGGGTCCCCTTTACCCCTCCTGCTAGCTTTTATTTTTAATTCATGTATCTGACAAATGTATTGAGTGATTTTCTTGCTTAACATTATTGCATTATGGCAAAGAGAAAGGAGCATTTTAGGTGGTTGTTTAGCAGGGCAAGTGATTAGTGTAGTACATACGATGCTGCTCAGTCCCACAAGGGAGGGCCTACGTTTGACTCCTGGCTCCACTTCAGACTCCAGCTTCCTGCTAACGTGCACTCAGGTGGTAGCAGATGATGGCTCAAGTACCTGGGTTCCGGCTGGATTGAGTTCCAGGCTCCTGGCTTCAGCCTGCTCATCCCCAGCTATCGTGGGCATTTGGGGGAGTGAATTAGCAGATAGAAGAGCGCTCTCTCTCTCTCTTACTCTTTGTGCACCTCTCTGCCTATCAAACAATAAAAATATACAAATAAAAATATTTTTTAGAAAAAAAGAAAAAAATTATTTGGAATCAAGATCTTGATTTCTAGCCACCACCACCACCCCCCAATGGCTTATCAGTTGGGTGACCTTCAGCAAATTATTCAAGCCTGCTGAACTTAATCTGTAAAGGGGGAATAATAATAGTACCCACTTTGTTTTAGTTGTTGTGGGAACCAAAGGAGATAACAAAATGCTTTGAAAATTCTAATCTTTCTGAGAGCTCTAGAAGAAAGAACTTGGATTTCAGAGTCAAAAGGTCTGGTTCCAGGCTTCCCTGGACATGTGACAAAGAGTCAGTGATAACGGAGCCATGTGGGGGAGCTGGGGGATGGGCAGCTCACCCAGGAGCAAGGGCTCAGGTCCTGACCCCGGCCCGGCCCTGTGTTTCATTCACATTCTTTCTTGAGCAAAATCACAAGTTATTACAAGTCTTGGCTCTCCTTGAATAATCAAACTACAATTTTCAGACGATCAGGTTTCAGAGGTTTACGTAGAAGAGACCTTGATGGACAGGAAGCAAGCATTCTTAACGACTGATATCATTCAGTTGTCTTATTCACTCATCCCACAGCCAGCTTCCACTGGCGGTCTACAGGGTTAGCTGCTCGGCATGGTTTGAGACGCTGGAAATACAAAACAGGGGGGTTCAAGATGCTTCTAAAAATTCTTTGTGGTGAAGAAGGGGCTTTGGGGTGGTGATCTGACCACTCCTGAGAGAGGGGTGGAGGAGACTTGTCTGCAGGAAGGCTGATGCGATGTGGGGCAGGCCCCCAAGTCTCCCCACTGAAAAGACCCAATTCCTATCACTGAAGTGTGTGTGTGGGGGGGTGGATGGAACCCAAGAAGGTGGGGGAGACGGAACCCAAGAATGACAAGATGGTACGACTGTCATCTGAAGAAGATATGTACAGGGTCAGATGAAAACACACAAACAGCAGTTCAAACCCGGGAGACACGGGTGCAGGGAAGAGCTTTGCAGCCTAGGAAGGAACATGGAGACGTAGGATTTGTTAGACTTCAGTCTGGGCCTTCGACAACCTTACTTTGCTTTACACTTTACAGATGAAAGGTACTTCCCAGTCTGTGTTTCATTGGGTTTATTTTTTTTTTAGATTTATTTATTTTTATTTATTTGAAAGTCAGAGTTACACAAGGAGAGAAGGAGAGGGAGAGAGAGGTCTTCCATGCACAGGTTCATTCCCAAATTGGCTGCAACGGCTGGAGCTGCGCCAATCCGAAGCCAGGAGCCAGGAGCTTCTTCCAGGTCTCCCATGCAGGTGCAGGGGCCCAAGGACTTGGGCCATCTTCTACTCCTTTCCCAGGCCATAGCAGAGAGCTAGATTGGAAGTGGAGCATCCAGGACTCAAACTGGCGCCCATATGGGATGCCGGCACTGCAGGCGGTGGCTTTACCAACTATGCCACAGCGCCAGCCCCTCATTGGAATGGAAAACGGGATGATTCCCATTTTATGGAAGAGGAAAGTGGCACAGAGGTTACCAAGCTCACATGTCTTAAAAATAGAAGAGTGGGGGTGGGGGTGGGGCTGGCGCTGTGGCACAGCAGGTTAAAGCCCTGGCCTAAAGTGCTGGCACCCTGTATGGGTGCCAGTTCTCACCCGGCTGCTCCCCTTCCAATCCAGCTCTCTGCTATGGCCTGGGAAAGCAGTAGAAGATGGCTCAAGTCCTTGGGTCCCTGCACCCACATGGGAGATCCGGAAGAAGCTCCTGGCTCCTGGTTTCGAATCGGCACAGCTCCGGCCATTGCGGCCATCTAGGGAGTGAACCAGCAGATGGAAGACCTCTCTCTCTGTAACTCCGCAGAAAGAAAGAAAGAAAGAAAGAAAGAAAGAAAGAAAGAAAGAAAGAAAGAAAGAAAGAAAGAGAGAGAGAGAGAGAGAGAGAGAGAGAGAGAGAGAAAGAAAGAAAGAAAGAAAGAGAAAGAAAGAAAGAGAGAGAGAGAGAGAGAGAGAGAGAGAAAGAAAGAAAGAAAGAGAGAGAGGAAGGGAGGAAGGGAGGAAGGGAGGAAGGAAAAAAGAAAGGGAGGAAGGGAGGAAGGAAAAAAGAAAAGAAGGAAAAAAAGAGGGAAAGAAAGAAAGAGGGAAAGAGGGAATTACAGTGCAGTGTTTCTCTTATTTTTCCAGCACGTGAGACTTTGTTATCAGCCTGGTGAGAGCATCCTGTTTTGAGCCTTCCTTGATCTAACATCACCTTTCCTTTGCTGTTGTGTATCTTTCTGGCCTTGAACAAACTGAGCATGTGGCGTCCTATGCACTGTGCTTTAAACAAGTAACAGTGAGAATTAGAGTCCATGACCCAGAGCCTCATCTTTTCCAAGTCACTGTGATTATAGCCCAACCATGTTTCACCCTCAGGAAAGAGTCTTCCAGCTCTGCAACTGTCACATGTAGGGCTTAGGTGACGATCACTCAGTGCTGACAGTCTGTGATTCGTTTGTATTGCCATCAGCGTCGTTTGGAAATGTTCATTAAGAGGACGACACATATGCACATGTACGCACACACAACACACGGAAAAAATATCAACAGTTATAACCAAAATGTCCATAATTCACATTCCTGGTTACTTGGATCCTACTGATTTTTTTCTTCTTTGTATTTATCTGTGTAACTTTTCTTTCTTCTCTTTCCTTTCTCTCTTTTTTTTCCTTTTTAACAGAAAATTTGGGTCACTTATATAATTAAGGTAGTAAACACATAATTCTACTTCATTATAAAACTAAAATGTCAGTGCAAGGCAAAACATAGCCTACTTATAGCACAATGGACTCTTTCCACAAGCGTGCATTGGATATTTTGAATTATCTGATGAGACTTAAGTAGTATCAATTTTTGACAAATGTATGTTAATTTAATAAGTTTCTTAAATAGCAAAAAAAAAAAAAGGGGGGGGGGAGTGTTAGCTGATTCTTATGTGAAGATCCTCTGATTTCTGTCATTTCTTGTCTTTATGATACATGACCATGCCAGTATGTAGAAGTTCCAGGTGCTACTTCAAAATGCTTATAGCTTAGTGGAGTTTTATCTTGGTGGGATGGGTAGTGGTTAGATTGGTTAGATTTTGAAGGTAAAAGCTGTGCCAAGTCGTGCAAGAACCCTTATGTTCCAAACCTAGTACATATGTGTACACCATGTGACTGCATTTAGGAGGAAGTCTGCTAACTCTGTGTTGGTTTTCTCAGCTCCTCAGTTAATTCTTCAGTTCGTTGGAGACAGCACTGCTATCTACTTGTCTGGGTCTAGGATGCCCGGGGCCCTCATCTTCATTCTGTCCATCCTCTGTGTGCCTGGCTGTCCTCATCACCTGGGCGCTCCACTGTCATCCATTGCCTGGTTATTCGCCTTTTATTCTTTCCCTCCTTCATCTGATTTACTCCTTATAATCCACATAAGTTCATATTGCCCGTATGCCATGCTATTTTAAGAGGATACAAATAGGGGCCGGCACTGTGGTGCCGTAATGGGTTGAGCCTCTGTCTGCAACGCTGGCATCCAGCTGCTCCACTTCCGATCCAGCTTCCTGCTGATGCGCCTGGGAGAGCAGCCGGGGATGGCCCAAATGGGGAACAAGAAGGAAGTTCCTGGCTTCAGATCGGCCCACCTCTGGCCATTGCAGCCATCTAAAGAGTGAAGCAGTGTATTGAACATCTCTTTGTCCCCCCCCCCCCCGTAACTTCCTTTCCAATAAATAAATAAATAAATAAAGAGGGACAAATAGCCATTGAACAAGATCGATTTAGTTGTACTAAGAGACCAACAGCTGAAGTTACTTGGGAAAAAGGGAAAAGATGCTGCCGGTTGGACTTGTATTTCCTGAAAAGCATTGTTTAATTGCCTATTGTGTGTGTTGGGCCCTGTGCTAGAGACTGTGTTCATAATATGGCACACACACCAAGGACAAGAGCGGGCTGCCCACATGGAATTCTCAGTCTCACGTGGGAGATGGCCATTCTTCAAATAATTACACAAATAAACATAAACTTGTAAGCAAAGGGAGGTGGAGGCAAGAGTGCTAAACACAGCAACAGGCCTCAGCAAAGGGGCAAATCAGGAGAGTGCTCAGATTTCACAACCAGCGATCAGGAAGTGTTAGGCCTCCACCTTTGTTTTTCTTTCTCAAGATAGCTTTAGCTATTCTGGATCTTTTGTGGTTCATTGACTTTTAGGGTTGTTTTTTCTATTTCTCTTAAAAAAAAAAAAAGCCACTGGGATACTGAGGGGATAATGGTGAACCTAAAAGTTAATTTCGGAAGTGTGGACATTTTAACAATATGTCTTCCAGGGACCGGCGCTGTGGCCTGAAGCACCGGCATCCCATATGGGCGCCAGTTCTAGTCCCAGCTGCTCCTCTTCCAATCCAGCTCTCTGCTATGGCTTGGGAAAGCAGTAGAAAATGGTCCAAGTCCTTGGGCCCTTGCACCCACGTGGGAGACCTGGAAGAAGCTCCTGGCTCCTGGCTTCGGATAGGTGCAGCTCTGGCTGTTGCGGCCAATTGAGGAGTGAACCATTGGATGGAAGACCTCTCTCTCTCTCTCTGCCTCTCCTCTCTTTGTGTAACTCTTTCAGATAAATAAATAAGTCTTCAAAAAATAAATAAAAAAGACAATATATGTCTTTCAATCCATTAACACAGGATTCTTCCATCTCTCTCCATGTCATCCTCATGTATTTGTGTCTTTTTAAAACTTTCATCAATATTTTGTAGTTTTTAGTTACAAGTCTTTCGCTGCCTTTCTTAAATTTATTCCTAAATATTTTATTCCTTTTGATGCTACTGTAAATGGAACTATTTTCTTCATTTCTGGTTTGGAGGGTTTGTTGCTGTGTATATAAATACAATTTTTAGAAACCACAACTTTCCTGAATTCACTTACTAATTCTCACAGTGTTGCTTTAGTGGAGTCTCTTCTGATTGAAATGCCTTCCCCCAAAGTTCACGTGTTGCAAACGGAATCTTGAACACAACAGAACTGGGAGACGGGAGTGCAGAAGGGGACCGTCCTTATGAATGGATGAGTGTCATTATCACAGATGTGGGTTAGTTTTAAAACAAGTTTGGCCCTCTTTGCGCCCTCTTGTTCTCACACTTTCTTGTCCTTTTTTCTTTTATCATGAGCTGATACAGCGGGAAGGCCCTCACCAGACACCAGTGCCACACTCTGACTTCTCAGCCCCCAAATCATGAATGAAATGCATTTTCTTTTCATTATAAATTACCTCATCTCCAATATCCTTTCTTCTTTTAATTTCTGATTAACACATCATTCTTGTACTTTTTTTTTTTTTTTTGACAGAATTAGACAGTGAAAGAGAGAGACAGAGAGAAAGGTCTTCCTTCCATTGGTTCACCCCCCAAATGGCTGCTATGGCTGGAGCTATGCTGTTCTGAAGCCAGGAGCCAGGTGCTTCCTCCTGGTCTCCCATGTGGGTGCAGGAGCCCAAGTACTTGGGCTATCCTCCACTGCCTTCCCAGGCCACAGCAGAGAGCTGGATTGAAGGAGGAGCAACCGGGACAGAATCAGGCTCCCACATGGGATGCCAGTGCCGCAGGCAGAGAATTAACCAAGTGAGCCATGGTGCCAGCCCTATTATACTTTTTTATAAGGTCCAGTGCACTATTTCAACATATGTATATGATATTAATCAAATCAGATAATTAGCATTTTCATTTCTTATCTAAGATATTCTGTTATAGCAGCATGCCAACCAAGACAGAGTCTTTAGGATGTTCTACATATGAGATCCTTTCATCTATGAACAGAAATATTCTTATTTCTCCTGTTCTGATGCCATATATACATCCTTTTCTTGCCTAGTCACTTACCAGGGCTGGAGCCGTTGTTAAGCCACTGCCTGGGATGCTGGCATCCATATGGGAGTGCCGGCTGCTCCTCTTCCAGTCCAGCTCTCTGCTATGGCCTGGAAAGCAGTGGGAGATGGCCCAAGTGCTTGGGCCCCTGCACCCACATGGGAGACCTACCTGGAAGAAGCTCCTGGTTCCTGGCTTTGGCCTGGCCCAGTGCTGGCTGTTGCATTCACCTGGGGAATAAACCAGTAGATGGAAGATCTCTCTCCTCTCTCTCTGGGTAATTTTTTCAAATAAGTAAATGAATAAAGCTTAATAGAAGTGTTTGTTTGAGAGTTATAGGGAGAGGGAGAGAGAGAGAACCCACAATGGCTGGGGCTGGACTGGGATTGGAGCCAGAACCTAGAAATTTAAAATGTAATCTTGGTCTCCCATGCGGGTAACAGGAACACAATTACTTGAGCCATCACCACTGCCTCCCAGGATTTGCATTAGCAGGAAGCTGGAATCAGGAGCCAGAATGAGGTGTCAAATCCGGGTACTCTTGACAGGAGATGCAGGCTTCCTAACTGGCTCCTCAATCACGAGACCAAATGCCAATCACAGTCTTGTGATTTTTAGCCATTTTGTTAATATGACATCACATTTATTGATTTGCATAAGTTGAACTATCCTTACATCCAGGCAAAATGTCACTTAATCTTAGAATATGATTGTTTTAGTAATTAAAACAGTGTGGTACTAGCCTAAAGACAGACATATAAAACAATAGAAACCTCAGGGGAAAAAAACCATACATATACGGTTAGTTTACCTTCAACAGGAAGACAATGGGAAAAGGGTATTTCAACAAATAGTTTTAGAAAAAACCAGGGTGGGGGCCGGCGTTGTGGCACAGCAAGTTCAGCCACCTGAGATGCTGGCATCCTATGTGTGCACTGGGTTGCTTACCAGCTGCTCCACTTCTGACCTAGCTCCCTGTTAAAATGCATGGGAAAGCAACACCAGATGGCCCAAGTGTTTGGGCCCCTGCCATCCACGTGGGAGATACAGACAGAGAAAATATGTGAGCCTTTGGCACAGTAATTGAAACATCTCTTGAGAAAGCTGTACCCCATCTGGGGGCACTGGGTTTGATCCTAGCTCTGCTCTCTGTTCCAGCTTCCTGCTAATATGCACCCTGGTAGCAGGTGATGGCCCAATTATCTGGGTCCTGGAACCCACATGGGAGTCCTGGACTGAGTTCTTATCTTCTGGCTTTGTGGCTTGGCCTGCCCTAGCTGTAGGCATTTGAGGGAGTGAACCAGTAGATGAGAAATTGCTCTTTCTGTCTCTCTCTGTATCTCTTATCTTTCAAATAAGTTAAATAAATAAACAATTTTTAAAGAACTTAAAATTTAATGACCATACATTGTTGCAATCCCACTTACATTCAGAAGACTTGAAACCAGGTACTTGAAGAGACACTTGCACTTTAGGTTCATTGTAACCATTGTATCCATAAGAGCTAAGAAATATAAATAATCCAACAAAAGTCCACTTAATAGATGGATAGAGAAAATGTGGCAGGAGCCAGTGTTGTGATGCAGAGGGTTAAGCTGTTGCTTGCAATCCTGGTGTCCCATATGTGCTGGGATGTCCTGGCTACTCTGCTTCTGATCCAGCTTCCTGCTAATGTGTCTGAGAAGGCAGTGGAAGATGCCCAAGTCCTTGGCTCCTGGCATCATGTAGGAGACCCAGATGGGGTTACTGGCTCCTGGCTGTTGTTGTTTGGACAGTGACCCAGCAGATGGTTCACTGTTCGCAGTTGCCCTTTCAAAGAAGTAAATCTTAAAAAATAAAGACAAGTGCCCACGCCTCCTCTCCAAGCACCCTCCAAGTGTGGGTTTTATGTCCCCCGAGATTGAATATCTGTGCCGCAAATGTCACATAAGAGTATGGAAATAAAAGATATTTATAAAAAAAAAAATAAAGACAATGCTGTCTAGTCATACAATGGAATTGTAGTCAGCCTTAAAGAGAAAGGAAATTGTGCCAGCTGTGACAGATGAACCTGGAAGATGTTCTCCCCCATGTAACCAGCCAGTCACAGAAGGACAAACACAGCATGCTTCCATTTGCACAAAGCATCTACACTAGGTGAATTCCTAGAAGCAGGGAGTAGAATGGTGGATTCCAGTGGCTGGAAGGAGAGAGAATGAGGAGCTGTTCAAGGAACACAGCTTCTGTTATGCTTCATGAAGAATTCTAGAGATCTGTGCAACATGGTGCTCCCAGTCAACAAGATGCACCGTGCACTCAGACTTTTGAGAGGATAGCTCTCGTATCAAATGTTCCTATAACAGAACCTAAACAAAATGAACACGCAAACACAACCCAAAGAGGCACAAGGAAACTGTGGACCTGCTGGAAATACCTATCACCTTGATTGGGGTGATGGTTTCACTGGTATACATATTTTTATAATATATATTTTTAAAGATTTATTTAATTATTTGAAAGGTAGAGTTACGGAGAGGCAGAGGCAGAGAGAGTGAGAGAGCGAAAGCGAGAGCAAGAGAGGTCTTTCATCTGTTGGTTCACTCCCCAGATGGCAGCAGTGGCCAGAGCTGGGTCTATCTGAAGCCAGGAGCCTGGAGCACTCTTCTAGGTCTCCCACGCGGGTGCAGGGGCCCAAAGACTTGGGCGATCTTCCACTGCTTTCCCAGGCCACAGCAGAGAGCTGGATTGGAAGTGGAGCAGCCGGAACCCAAACCAGCGCCCATATGGGATGGCGGCACTGCAGACGGCAGCTTTACCCACTATGCCACAGTGCCGGCCCCCAATACTCATTGTTGTCACCTCTTCTCTAAGCCCCTCCCAAGCCTTGGCAGCTGTTAGCCACACATCTAGAATATCCCCTTTATCTAGCTGTCCTTTGGAGAGGGAACCATGAGATGGAAAATCTTTCTCTTTGTTTCTCTGCCTTTCAAACAATGAATAAATTAAATTAAAAACCATTTCCAGTGCACAGAATGCCTCTACTCTGAGGTTTAGTTTACTCTGCTAAATTTTGTAGCTTATAAATTCAAAATATTTGATATTCTACTGCCAAAGACCTAAGTTAATTACCGATGAGAGTGCAGACTAGTTAAAAGAACACACAAGCATTGTTGTGTACTTACTGGAAGACCCAACAAGTCCAGTTCATGATTTAAGGCCTCATGAACGCCTGTGTCTTATAATCAAGTCTACAGTTTCACATGTTTGGCTGGGGGCCAGCTCACTGGGTGATGTCCCTAAGACTGTCTCAGGCCAGCTTGCATCAGATGATCTTGCAAGATTACGGGATGGTGTTCTCCCAGCCAGCTGCTCACCTCGGGGAAAGAGGCCCCAGGTGAGTCTGCGGGGAGGTGGCCCAGGGAGAGGGACTGGGGAGACAACTCTGGGGGAAGGGACCAGAACGGACCCCCCTGCACCCCTCAGTCCTCCAACCACCCCAGTGCTGGGCTGCTGGGCAGGGCAGCAATCCCCCCCACCCCCCCACCCCCGCCCCACCTCCCCTCACCAGGGACTCCTGCAACAGGGCGGCAGAAGGAATTTCAGAAGCATTGCCCACACTTGCTCCTAACCGGAGGGTTTAAAGACTGCGACGTTCTCAGGCCACTTGTAAGCTAGAATTGTGTCAAGCCCCCGTGAGGGTGATCTTATCCTGTTTCCCAGCATGCTCAGGGACTTTCTGGCCAAAATTGTTGAACCTTTGACCCAGGCTGCCAGCTGAGAAACGCAGAAAGGAGGCTTTCAAAATTTCTGCGTACGCACGGCGGCCTTGCTGGCACTCACGCCTAGTCCAGAAAAATGCCCCTGCCAGACAGAGAAGGCCCTGGTTAGCCCCTTGTCCATTCTGAGTGTAGACCGCCGCCAGCAGCCTTGGCCTTGCCTGGGAGCTGGTGAGCTAAGGCAGAGACCTCCCGGCTCAGAATCTGCATTTTAAACAAGACCCCAGGGGCATTCGCAGTGTGCAAGGTTGGGCTAGCCCAGGCGAGTTCCTCGCAAGCTCCCACCACGTTCTGGCCGATCCACGTTCTGCAGGAGCCATGAATACTGATTAATTGCAACAGAGTTCATCAGAATTTCAAAGGAGAGAGATAGCAGGCCTCAAAGTTACGTTTCTGAAAGGCCCAAAGGAGGACAAAGGAGGGTTTATAGTCTTGTGAGCATTTAATTGAGGGTATTTAAAACAAAACAAAACACTGCTCAAAGAGCACGTGCCCATGCCCCAGGCCATAGGCCTCAGACCGATGGGGCCTCCAGGATTAGCCTATTGAAAGAACATGTGAATGATTCTAAGGATTTCTTTGACTTTGGGCCAAAGAGACACTTTCTGAGAAGTTGTAAAAACTCTTGGTGGGAAAAAAAAAATGGGGGTGAAGGTGACAGGTACATTTCCCCTCTGTGGTTGAAAGCGTGGCTTCTAGCAACTGGTTCTCGGTCCTGCTTTGGATTTGGGATGCTCATGCAGAAGGCGCCCTGCACTTCTGACCCAGGTGGAAACCTCCTGGACAAGCTATGGAGGCCACAGGACCCTCGGTTTTCTCCTTCCCCATGCAGATTAATCATCTTTCCAGGTCCTTGTTGGGCATTGTGGGCTTGAACTTGTGCCAAGCAGCCGGCCTGGGCCCCCAGGCACCTTTACATTAGCATGGTCAGGCAATCACCGCCAAAGCCTGGCTTACTCTTGGGGCAGGGACTGAGCCCTCCTGGGTGGCGGCCTCTCCCCTTCCTCGGCCGCTCGCCCGGGCCTGGGTGGCTGCTCCTGCCTCCCTTTCTTGCCCCATCTCCCTGGAGGATGTCCCCTTGACGTCCTTCGCGAGGTCTTGTCCCGACCTGTTGCTTCTTCGCGACAGATTTCTGCGCAGGAGACTGACGTCATTCAGGCCTCCGCTCCTTATCCCCTCTTCGGAAAGGTCTTCCGTTCTGAGACTCTAGTCCACCTTGGCTCCCAGGGCCCCTCTAGCTACTGCCCTTTCCCTGCTTATCGCTCTTCGTGTTTCCTTGTTTACGCATTTGCTCTCGGATTCCCATACCACAAGGATGTCAGTCCCAAGAGGCCGGGACCTGGTTTATCGCCATTCCCCTAGTGTCTCCACCACGGCCTGGACACATGGCTACAGCTCCGAGAATGTTTGGTGAGGGAGGGAGGCTTCAAGGCTGGGGGCTTCAAGGCAAAGCCTTGGCTATCTTTGTGGGTGTCCACAGAGGAAGACAGGGAGAACTTGGAGAGCTTGGGTAAATGTATCTCACCCACCTGCAGCGGACAGCCATAGCATCTCTCTCTGTCCTGCATGACTCCCAGCTCCTTGAGAACCAAGCCTCATCTTATTTGACTTTGGGCACTGCCTGACACCACACCAGGTGGGCATATAATGAGTGCTCAAGAAAAAAAAATAGGGGAATGAACAAATATCTATGCTATGATGTCTCAAGTTAATTCTGATAAAGGGTGCTGCTTACCTTTGGAAAATGTTGGAGTTTTAGTAAATAAACGTTTGCTTCAACTGTACTCTGCAGGGCCAGCGCTGTGGCACAGTGGGTTAAGCTGCTGTCTGCAATGCTGGCATCCCATATGGGCTCTGGTTCCAGTCCCGGCTGTTCCACTTCTGATCCAACTCCCTGCTGATGTGCCTGGGAAAGCACAAGTCCTTGGGCCCCTGCACCCATGTGGGAGACCTGGAGCTCCTGGCTCCTGGCTTCAGCCTGGCCCAGCTCTGGCTGTTGTGGCCATTTGGGGAGTGAACCAGTGAATGGAAGATTCTCTCTCTCTCTCTCTCCCTCTGTAATTCTGACTTTCAAATAAGTAAATAAATAAATCTCTTTAAAAAATCAAAAACTTTACTTTGGGTCTCTTTGAGGTGTGGAAAGTGTGTGAAGGTGTACTTGGCTGCTTAGTGACCCTGAGCAAGTGGCACGGAGCAAGCAGGGAAGAGTGGGGGCAGGGTAGGGGATGGGGGGTAGGGGACACCAGGAGCAAAGTCAGGGGCTGAGCTTTCTTGTTGCAAAAGAATGATATCAAGAGCGGTAGGTGAGAGACTCCTGGAGTTTCCTGGAAGGGGACAGGAGGGTCACCCCACCCTGGCCCGATGGGGATTGGGCCTAGCGGGGACCCTCCAGGGTGCAGGGGGTGTGGGTGGGAGGGGTGGGGACTGAAGTAGGGCTGGGGAGTCGGCAAACTCTCTCTAAAGCACCTTTCCATAGATAAATGAGGGTGGGGAGAGAGGGAGAGAAACCCCTCCAGGGAGAGCAGAGGGAGGCACTCAGGTGACCCTAAGAATTCAAAGCCTTTCTTCCAGCCCCGCCTGAAGGCCAATTGTTCTGCGATCCACAGGGTGGTTTGGGCTGCAGGCTTATCTAAATCCAGTCTTGGGGAGGCAGGGAAGGTGGAAAAGGGGTTTCTTCCCTTGAAGGGCTCGGGACAAATGAAGCAGTTCACAAAACAAAAGCTGTCTTTATCATTGAAATTTAAATGTCCCCAAAATAAGAGGGAGAGTTTTACTTTCCCCTTCCCATAATCGGAATGCAAGGATCTCCCCTTGGAAACCTTGTGTAGGGGCCTGAACGCAGGCTAAGTCCCATCAGTCCTGACTTCCCTGGGGAATCGCAGTTCTAATGACAAAGGCCTACAAGCTTTTTTTTTTTTTTTCTTGGGAAGAGCACGCAAAGTGCCAGAGAGATACACAGAGAGTTTAGCAGCAGTGGGGGAGTTTCCGGTTATGTCCAAATCAAGGTCAATAATATGTCTGATTAGAGCCCAAGGGACACGTGGAGCTCCACGCCGAGCAGGCGTCTGAGTTGAAGTCAAAACCTTTTTGAAACTCAGTTTCTTCTTTGAACATGGAGACAGCACAATAATACCTACTTCATACACTCGTGAGCATGAAATGAGATCATGCGTGGGGAGGGGGCAGGAGGATACCAGACTCATTATTATCACGGGTAGACCACGGGCATCGTGGTGAGGGTGGCACCTGCAGTGCCAGCATTCCGTATGGGCGCCAGTTCAAGTCCCGGCTCCTGCACTTCTGACCCAACTCCCTGCTAATGCGCCTGGGAAAGGCAAGGGAAGAAGGCCCAAGTACTGCAGCCCCTGGCACCCATGTGAAAAACCTGGGTGAAGTTCCAGGCACTTGGCTTTGGCCTGGCTCAGCCCAGGCCACTTGGGGAGTGAACCAGCTGATGGAAAAATCTCTCTGTCTCCCATTTTCTCTCTCGTTCTTTCTCTCTCAAATACATAAATTTTAAAAATAAAAAAAGTAATCATTAAAAAATTGGACATTAGGTATGCTAAAATAATTGGAACACATTTCCACCACGAGGCCATCCCATTAGACTTTGGGATGTAAGGAGGAAGAACGGCTCGGTTTAGAGATGCAGACACACATTCACACACACATGGAGTGCCCCAGGGGCTGTGCAAAGTCATATTTCCTGGGGACTCATCTCAGTGTACAAGTAAAGGGGGGGGGCATCTTTGAAGACAGTCTACCTAGTGTATTTGTCCCAGCTCCTGGGCTAAATAAACACTCGTTTATAAATGAATGGAACTAATTTAGGCCCTTTCAGTTCAAGAGGGGGAAAAAAGGGAGAGTTACAACAGCGATGCAACAGTTGTGCAACTGAGCAGAGGAGGGAAAACCCTAGGCGGTTAGAGAAATCAGTCTCACCCTGGAGAGGCAGAGCCAAGCCCAGCAGCTACATTTGCAACGCTGTGGGTCTTCAAGGGTGTAAGGGCAGGTGGAGGATTGCAAATTTACAGTAGGGTGTTCTCTCCTGCTGATTCTTCCCAAATCTCATGGGACCTGCTTTTCCTTGCCCTCCTCAGGTTAGAGTGGAGGTTAAGGGTGCACAGCTCGGGGGCTGGTGCTGTGGCATAGTGGGTAAACCCGCTGGCCGCAGTGCCGGCATCCCGTATGGGTGCCGGTTTGAGTCCCGGCTGCTCCACTTCAGATCCAGCTCTTTGCTGTGGCCTGAGAAAGCAGCAGAAGATGGTTCAAGTCCTTGGGCCCCTGCACCTGTGTGTGAGACCGGGAAGAAGCTCCTGGCTCAGCTCTGGCCGTTGCAGCCATCTGGGGAGTGAACCAGCAGATGAAAGACCTCTCTCTTTGCTTCTGTCTCTCTGTAACTCTGCCTTTCAAATAAATAAATGAATTTTTTAAAAAAAGATTTATTTAATTATTTATTTGAGAGGTAGAGTTACAGACAGTGAGAGGGAGAGACAGAGAGAAAGGTCTTCCTTCCCTTGATTCACTCCCCAAACGGCTGCAACGGCCGGAGTTGTGCTGATCCAAAGTCAGGAGCCAGGAGCTTCTTCTTGGTCTCCCATGTGGGTGCAGGGGTCCAAGCACTTGGGCCATCTTCTACTGCTTTCCCAGGCCATAGCAGAGAGCTGGATCGGAAGAGGAGCAGCTGGACTAGAACCGGTGCCCATATAGGATGCTGGCACCACAGGCAGAGAATTAACCTACTGTGCACAGTGTCGGCCCCAAATAAAAAAAAGGGGGGGTGCATAGCTTGGTGTCACCTGGCTCATCCCAGCCCTGTTGCCTAACTATCCTCTGACAAGTGATCTAATATTTGCATTCCTCACTTTTGTACTGTGTGATTGCTGGTGAGAACTGAGTTGCTTGTGTCAAGGGCTGCAAGCAGAGCCTGGCACAACCCGAGTACCCGTCTCTCTCTGCTGTTGACACCTCTCCCAGAGGTGTGTCCCTGCCACTGGAAATGGCAAGGGTACCTTGGCTGCAGACACACTCGGGCTACAGCAAACCTTGGCGTATCTCACATCCAGGCCTTAGTGGTCATGTTTGCATTTTAGAGAAACATGGATTTTATTTATTTATTTATTTGACAGATAGAGTTAGACAGTGACAGAGAGACAGAGAGAAAGGTCTTCCTTCCATTGGTTCACCCCCCAAATGGCCACTACAGCCAGCACTGCACCGATCCAAAACCAGGAGCTGGGTGCTTCTTCCTAGTCTCCCATGTGGGTGCAGGGGCTCAAGCACTTGGGCCATCCTCCACTGCCCTCCCAGGCCACAGCAGAGAGCTGGACTGGAAGAAGAGCAACCGGGACTAGAACCTGGCACCCATATGGGATGCCGGTGCCGAAGGCAGAGGATTAGCCAAGTGAGCCACGGTGCCGACCCCTAGAGAAACATGGATTTAGTAAGAAGACTTTACAGTTTTATTTATGTTCCTTTTATTGAAAGGACTCAGAAAGGGAAATGAGAGAAGTGAGAGAGAGAGAGAGAGAGAGAGAGAGAGAGAGAGATCTTCCATTTGCTGGTTCATTCTCCAAAGGCTCCTTATAGCTGGGCTATAAACCAGAGCCACAAACTCAATCTGGGTCTCTCTTGTGGGTCACAGGGACCCAAGTACTTGGACCATCACCTGCTGCCTCCTGGGAGCATTGGCAGGAAGCAGGATCAGAAGTGGAGGAGCTAGAAATTGCACCAAGCACCCTGATACAGGATCTGGGCATCCCAAGCAGTGACTTAACCACTGCACTAACTGTCCACCCATACAGAGACAGAGTTTTTAAAAATGTTTATTTATTTATTTATTTATTTATTTATTAGAGAGGCAGAGTTTCTAACAGAGAGGGAGAGATAGAAAGAGCCATCTTCCATCCACAGGTTCATTTTTTGTTTGTTTGTTTTCATTTGGGGAAATGGCCGCAGAAGCCAGGAGCTTCTTCCAGGTCTTCCGGGTCTCCCATATGGCCCAAATACTTGGGCCCATCTTCCACTGCTTTCCCAGGCTATTAGCAGGAAGCTGGATCAGAAGTGGAGGAGCCGGGACTCGAACTGGCACCCATATGGGATGGAGGCACAGCAGGTGAAGGCTTAGCCTTATTAGGCCGCAGCGCCGGCTGGAGAGGCAGATTTAAAGGAGGCTTCAAGCCTGGAGGAGGGCAGGGGGAGCACAGAGGAGGTGGTGGCAAGGTCTACATGGGTGGTGGTGGGGGACCTCCTGCCCCTGAGAGAAGAGAACCAAAGGCTGGAGGAACCGTAGCTGGTGACCCTCAAGATGCTGAGTGGGTGGGGGTTGGGAGTGGTCACCCAGGGGCACTCCCTAGTTTCTAGTCTAGTGTTGGGGGAATGAGAATGCCTGGAGCTGAGACAAACAGCGTAGGCTGTTTGGAGGCTGTAAGGAGATAATGATGACTCCCTCTTGTCTCTGCTGAGCGTGGGGTGTCTGTAGGGACGTCCTGCTCATCTCAGCTGCCTGCTCAGACCTTGTTGAGAATCACAGTTACCATTTGGAAAATGGGGGTTCTAATAGTACTTCCTTCCAAGGACTATTTTCACTATGAGTTATTGTAGGTCAGTGCTTAGACCATAAGTATCACATGAGTGGTAGCTGCTATAACAAGTGATTATGATTCCTTAAATTAGAAGTATTCTATCATCTGGCCGTGTGTGATACACATATCTTGTTCCTCTCACCTGCACTAAACACTGGCCACCTCTTATGTCCATACTTCCCAACTCCCAGCCTCCTCCTCTTTGTTTCCCCCTTGCTCCTCCTCTGTGTCCCAGCTGTCACCCCGTGTAGGAGGTTTCCCTTCACGCCACAAGCCTCTGCTCTTGGGTCCCTGAGCGCCTATCGCTCCTGCTGGTATCCTCGGGTACATCTCTGTGTTGGGACCTCTGTGCAATTGGGGACACTGTCTCCTCTCGCAGAGTGGCCAGCAGAGGGAAAGGCTGTCAATGCACTTTGTCCTCATGGATGAATGAACGGGTTAAATTTGGAGGACAGATCTGTAGGGAGATTTAGCCTAGCAGTCATCTGCATTTGGATAGCATTTGAATCACAACAGAGATGAGATCATTGGAGATAAGCCTTTTTGAACTTGATCTTACTTGGACCACTTACTTTATCTGGCAACTATTCTTCATGCTACTTGTGTGTGTGTGTATGTATATCTGAAACTCAGGCAGAGACAAATAGAAAGAGATCTTGCATCAGCTGGTTCACTCTCCAAATGCTTGCAGCAGCTGGGTCTAGGCCAGTCTGAAGCCGGAAGCCAAGAATTAAATCCAGGCCTGCCTCGTGGGTGGCGAGGAGCCACATGTGTGAACCGGCACCTGCTGCCTCTCAGAATGTGCATGAGCAGGAAGCTCAAACTGGAAGCAGAGCACGGACTCAAAGCCAAACATTCTGCTAATGGCACGTGGGCATCCCAAGCAGTGTCTGCAGGGTTCCTTGGCCCCTTCCTGCTTGTTCCACTGCTGCTTTAGCAGCAGACTCGTCCTGGCCTTCCGTTGATTACTTTTACCCTAGCCACCCACCAAAAACATTGATGTTTTTCTCCCCAAAATTTCAGTGATTTCATATTGGCTATGATCTTAGCATCCATCTTTGGCTTTGCTCTTAAACTCCTGATCACTTGTTTGAAAGGCAGAGTTACAAGGAGAGAGAGAGAGAGAGAGAGAGAGAGAGAGAGATCCCCTCCATCCACTGGTTCACTCCCTAAATGGGCTGGGCTGAAGCCAGGAACCAGGAACTCCATCCAGGTCTCCCACGAGGGCATCTTAACCACTAGGTTAAATGCCCACCCCTACACGAACTTCTTAATTGGCCTCTAGAACTTTCTAGAGCACAAGCCCAGGCTTGCCTCTTTCACTGAAAGACTTCCAGGGACACGGGCTACAGAGTGAAGGCAAGCCCCTCACTGGCATTCAATGCCTCCACCATCTGGCACCAACCTATTTTTTTTTTTAATTTCAGTTTCATCTCGTCTCTCACCATCCTTTGGTACAGAATCTTGCTAAGGATTTCTCTGAATTATATTGGAATTACTTGTTCAAATATATCTCTGTACCTTCAAATTGTAAACGCTATGGCTTCAGGTCCAGTCCTTGTTAATCTCTGCATCTGAAGAACTAGCAGAGGGCTTAGCAGTTGCGGAGCGGTGAGTCCCTTTTGTGTAACTGCTTGTCAGCACTTCCAGAGGGGGTGCCTCACCTAACACTCTCCGTCGATGCCTGCCTTGGCACCCCACAGGCAGAGTACACTCAACAAGTGTTTGGAAAAAAATAAAACATTAAAACAAAAAAATTAAAGGGGCCGGCACTGTGGCACGGTAGGTTATGCCTCCATTTGCAGCACTGGCATCCCATATGGCTCTCTGCTATGGCCTGGGAAAGCAGTGGAAGATGGCCCAAGTGCTTGGGCCCCTGCACCCACATTGGAGACCCAGAGGAAACTCCTGGCTCCTGGCTTCAGCTTGGCTGAGCTCCGGCTGTTGCAGCCGTTTGGGGAGTGAACCAGCAGATGGAAGACCTCTTTGTCTGCCTCTGCCTCTCTCTGTCTGTAACTTTGCTTTTCAAATAAACAAATCTTTACAAATAAATAAATAAGTAAATGTTTGGGGGAATGGTCGGCTTGTAGTACAGTGAAAACTCCACGAGGTCAGAGGCTGTATTTTATTCATGTCAGTGTCTCTTGTCTAATGAGGCCTGCTCTCTAAGAGGTGTTGTATAGTGTTTGTAGAACAAATGGATGAATGAAGTCATCTCTTGGCCACTACATTCTGCATAGATCAGAAATTCATTTCTGCTCCCTCACCCTCCCTTTCCTGAGGTATTTACCATCTAAAACTTTACTTTTTTAAAACTACTTATTCATTTATTTGAAAGGAAGAGACTGGTTCATTCCACCAAATGCCTACAACACCAAGGGCTGGGCCAGACCAAAGCCAAGAGCCAGGAACCGAATCCGGGTCAGGGTGCGCGACAGCAGCAAGCTGGAATTGGGAGCAGAGCCAGCACTCAAAACCAAGCGTTGCCATATGATATTCAGACATCACAAGCAGCGTTTTAACTGCTGCCAGATCCATGCATCCTATGGCAGGCTTTATGCCTTGTCCTGCGAAGGTAGCTGGCATTACAAGATGGTGTCTCATCAAATTTCTGACGGTTGTACATGGTTGAAGACAATTGCTCTTCCCACCTCCGTTGAAATAAAATTCATTCTGGACTGGTGGAACCGTGTGTCGAATTGTGCAGGGGAATGGGAATGGGGAAGTTAAAATCATCCTGCTATTAATTTAAATTTAATTTAATTAAGATAATTGAATTACTTAGTGCTAGCTAAGTCTAAGTTAGCACGCAATGGAAGATAATGTCTTGTCTCTCATGTGATAAGGTCAATATCAGAAATATAAAAGAGAAATTTAGTAACAAAGTTATGTTGAGCATTTTGTTGTTTAGGGGTTTTGCTTATTTGTACAAGTGTTTTTCAAAGTGGATCAACATCAAATTCATTACATTGGGAAAAGTGTTGGTTTGTGGGTTCCACGTCCAACTTTTAGAATCTTAAGTTTCAGGAGTGAGGCCCAGATTTTCGGGACTGTTGCCCACTCGTGGGATTTCTCTGTGGCTTCCACTCTCGAAGTGGTTTCATTTCTTCTGCTACCTTGCTGACACTCTTTCTATTCTCTGTTTTGGATGGTCTTCTTTTTGCCCCTCATCATTTCAACCACCACTTACAGAGTGTGATTCTAACCACTTTCCTGAACTCTTCAACAATTTCCGGTGTTCACTGTTGCATCCCCTGCATAATCAGCGAGGCTTCCAGGTGATTCTTCCTACTCAAGTTCAAGAGCCCCTTCATTGATTCTTTTTGGGTCCCCTTCTGTCCTTCTTCCCTTTCAAATTCTGATGGAGTCTAAAGGAAAACTGAATGCATATAAGGAAAAGGACATGCGTGCAAATACGTTATCACCCAATGTAGTCAATATAGTGGCAGGTGTCACTTAACCACTCTAAGTCAATGGCTACGAAGTGCACTCAATAAACTTGTGAAATAGGGGGCAGGTGTTTGGCTTGGGGATGCCTACTTCTCACATCAGAATGCCTGGGTTCAACACCTGGCTCTGGCTCTTGGTTCCAGCTTACTGCCTTGCAGACCCTGGGAGGCAGTAATGATAGCTCAAGTAATTGGGTTCCTGACATCCAGTTGGGAGCCCTGGATTGAATTTCTGGATCCCAGATTCTGCCCCAGGCACAGCCTGGAACCACTCTGCACACTGGAAGACTGAACTGGAATATGGAAGCTCTCTTTCTCTGCTTCAAAAATCCAAAAGCTTAATCTGGGTCAAAATTTTGAAATTCATGTGTTTTTTCCCACAATATCCCCTCTGTGCATGGATATAAAAATTTTCATACACTAAGAAACTTATCTTGTAATTCCACTTTCCATGAAGTTTTTGAAGTACATTTGTACAAATAAATCCTATTGCTTTTTATTTCAGTTGAGCACTTATTATGTAAGAGGCATTGTAGCGTTACATATTTAAAGAGAAGAAAAGTGGCAAAGTAAACAAGTGTTTTTTGGAAAAGATATATATATATAAGATTTATTTATTTATTTGATAGACAGTTACAGAGAGAGAGAGAGAGAGACATAGAGGGATTTTCCATCAGCTAGTGCACTCTCCTAATGGTGCAATGGCCAGGAGCCAGGAGCTTCATCTGGGTCTCCCATGTGGGCTCAAGGGCCCAAGCAATTGGACCATCTTTTTCTGCTTTCCTAGGCACATTAGCAGGGAACTGGATCAGAAGTGGAAGAGCAGTGACTCAAACCGGCACCCGTATGGGGTACTGGCCTGGCAGGCAGTGGGTTTACCTACTGTGCCACAACACTGGCCCCCTGCAAAACATACCTTGAGTGTATATTGTCCAAAGTATTTTAATCATTGACTTCTTACTAAAGGCTAATGCTAATATTACTTAGTATCCCCATTTTACAGGTAAGAAAACACTCAGAAAGTTTATGTAACTTCCCTGGGGAACTCAACTAGTAAGTAGCAGTGTAAGGATTCAAATCTGCTGGCACTGGGGTGGACATTTGGCATAGTGGTTCAGCTGCCACTGGGAACCCCCACATCCCATATGGGGGGCCTGGGTCTGAGTCCTGGCACTCACTGCTCCTGGTTCCGGCTTTCTGCTAATGTGCATCCTAGGAGCAGCAGACGACGGCTAAGTCCTTGGATCTCTGCCCCGCAGGTGAGATCAGCTTCAGTCTGGCCCAGCCTCAGCCGCTGCAGGCATCTGTAAGTGAACCAGCAGACGGAAGACTCTCTCTCTCTCTCTCTCTCTAAAATAAAATTTAAAAAAAACCACCTAAAATAAAATTATAAAACCTTCTGTATTAATATCCGTATTCTTTCTACAACATTTTATTGGTGCCTGCCCTCCTGGAGATTTCGGTCTGTCGGTGGGGGGGAGATGTATGGCTTTAAGGATGGAAACTATGTTAAGTGCCTTTGAAGTGGCACCTTGCTAATAGAACCTGGGGAGGTTAGAATTCTCTCCTTGTTGAAGAAGTCTTGTCTGCAATGTAGCCTGGGTAAAGGCCTTCAATGCAGGGAGAGGCAGTTGATAGAGCCACCTTGTGTGGAGTAGGAAGCCAAGGTCAGGGTGTGGACATGCACGGGGGCCTGCTCAGGAGAGGGTGTGTGGCCCACCTTGACTGGATATGTACATGCCACGGTGAGGTAGCCTAGAACAAAACAGGGTGTGTCGGGGAGCCCAGAGGCTTTGGATGTCCAACACCGGAGGGTGTCCTGGTCACTCACCAGCAGCAGAGAGACTCCAAGCAGAGTTTTAAGGTGAGGAATAAAATGGGCAGAGCCCCGCTGGACAAGAGTGACCTGGTCTTTCTGTGTCCACTGGATGGGAGTGAGGCTGAAGGCTGGTTAGGAGGCAACTGCCTGGAACAGAGGGTGGCAGAGAGGAAGGCTGGGCTAGACAGAAGGATGAGTGCTGTTCCCACGGGGAACCCCAGGACTTCAGCGGATGTTGTCCAGGGTGGGGGTGGCTAGGAAGGATGTGGTCACTCGGATTGTCAGAAAGCCTGGGGAAGAAGGCAGAACAGAGGGATGCGTGTGCTGTCCGAGGGCAGAGGCGTCAAGGACGCATCAAGGGTCTGAGTGTTCAGAGTTCAAGGTGATGAAGGAGACATAGGAGGTGAAGAGGCTCCTTAGGTTGATGAAGGCTCGGAAGTTGCTGGGAGGGCACTGGAGGTAGCTTTGGCTTCCGGAACCTGGGAGTGATGGCGGACTGGGGCTCTGGCCGGCCACTCTTGCTTGAGTGACTTCCCATTAAACGTTAACAGTGTGATCACTGTTGCTGGGGGAAAAAAAAGTGTGTCCAAAAACACTGGTGAAAAGAATTTTGGACTCATATCCGGTTAAATAAAGGGACAAAGATTGCTTGCTGGTTAAATAGCTAAAGAGTTACCTAAAATATTACTAAGTTACCTAAACGTTAATGAAATCCATTTTGCAACACTGACTTGTCCTGTGGGCTGCAAGCACCGGTGGCTGGGGTCTGTTGTAGTCCTGGTAGCTCTCCTCCCTGGTGTTTATTTTTCTTCTGGTTATATTTCAGACAAATAATAGCATCTAATGACTCAGGGTTTCAAGTAATTACCACCAGCGATTAGAATCTCTGTCCTGGTGGAATGTGCTTTTCACACTGCGGTTATGGGAATGCAGATCTGTGATTATTCAAGAAAGTCCCCCTATAGGCTGCAAAAGCCACCAGACTTTAAAATAAGCTTATTCTTCATTTAGATCTCTGGTGGTGGCTAGGAAGTTCCAATAGATCGCTCTCACTCCACTTTCCTTTCCTCTAACGTTAGGATAATTGAGATAAATGAGAATTAAAATAGAAGATAGTTTCTCTCTCTCTCTCTCTCTCTCTCTCTCTCTCTCTCTCTCTCTCTCTTTTTTTATTTCCTTGAAATGTTGGGCTTGTTAGGCTCCATGTCTCTCAGAGGTGTGAAAGTCTTTTAGGGAAAGTTTCGTGGCAATGTTGTAAATAATTAATCCTCTGTTTCTTCGAAAAGTCTGACAATGTCAGAGTAACAATAACAGGCCATAAAACACTCCCCCTAATTGTGTAAGGGCTCATTCTTCCCTCACGGTTCGGGCTTCGTGGAATGTGCTGAAGTCACATTCCAACACCTTCCACCGGCCAGGGTGCCACAGAGAACCATGAAGGGTCTTTATCTCTATTTCTGGTCTCAGAAAGGAGGACTAGGATGACATGAAGAGGCTGGGAGAGAAGAAAGGGAGGGGAGGCTGGGGCCAAACAGGAGAGAGTTGGTTTCCGTGTACAGGGGTGAAGCAGAAGATCACAGCGTTAGGGTGGACAATAGAAAGACGGACCAGAGACCAAGCAGCAAGGCAGAAAGGGCGGCTCACTTGCAGGGAAAAGGAACAAATCCGAGAAGGTAAACAGTGTCCATTCATCAACCATCTCACCTCTGCCCACCAAACATAAAGTTCTCTTTGTAAATGTAAGGCCTCTCTTGACATTCTAACTGGGTTCTCCTTAGTAAAATATTTCAAACTAAGACAGGGCTAAGACATAGAGTAAGTGAAACAAAAAGTTTTTTTTATGAAGCAACTTTTTGGGGCTGGCACTGTGGCACAGTAGGTTATGCTTCTTCCTGTAGCACCAGCATCCCATGTGGGTGCCGGTTCGAGTCCTGGCTGCTCCATTTCTGATCCAGCTCTCTGCTATGACCTTGGAAAACAGTGGAAGATGGCCCAAGTGCTTGGGCTCTGCACCTGCGAGGGAGACCCAGAAGAAACTCCTGGGCTCTTGGCTTCGAATCGGCTCAGCTCTTACCATTGCACCATTTGAGGAGTGAACCAGTGGATGGAAAATCTCTTTCTGTCTCTCCCTTTCTCTGTAACTCTGCCCAAAGGAACTTTTTTGATTTTCACTTTTTATGTTTGGATTTGGTCTTGAGGGAGGTTTGGTTTGAGAGTGAACTCACTGTGGTGTCTTGCCCCAAAGCCCCTGACACTTTTTCTTAATGCTTTTAGTGAGGTCCAATAGCACACAGCATTCCTAGTTTTAAATACACAATTCACTTATTTTAGAATTAATTTATCCAGTTTCAGATCAGTGCCTCACCCCAGGAACACAGATCTCCTTCCTACCCTAAGTCCCAGGATAGGAGGGTCTGTGGCTTTGACTCTTCTGAACATTTCAGACAAAAGGAAGCATGCTTTAGTAACTGGCTGTTTTGTGTTTGCAATGTGTTTGAGGTTAATCCATGTTGCAAGTGTCAACATTCCATTCTCTTTATTGCTAAATGGTATTTCGGTGTGTGGAATTCATTTAAAGCAATCTATTCGCCAAACTGTGGGCATTGGGATCCTTCTCACTTTTTTGGTTATTGTGAATAATGCTGCTGTGAACATTCATATGAAAGTCTTTGTGTGATTGTCTTTTAATTTCCCTTGAATAAATACCTAGGAATGGAATTTCTGGATCACAAGGTAAATTTTTTAGTAGCATTTTAAGGTAGTTTTCAAGGTGACTGCACCATTTTATATTTCCACCAATAATAGGAAACCACAACAATGTATGTGCCTTTTTCCGCACAACCTTGACAATTTATGCTATGATCTGACTTTTTTTTTCTTTTGAATGACAAATACACACACACACACACACACACACACACACAGAGTTATCGTCCATCTGCTGGTTCATTCCCCAGATACTCGGAACAGCCAGGCCTAGAAAGCTAGGAGCCAGGAGCCAGAAGTTCAGTCTGGATCTCCCACATGGGTGGGAGGGACCCAAGTACTTAAGCCAGTGTAGGGGGCACATTAGCAGGAAGCCAGAAGCAGAAGCAGAGGGGTAACTTGAGTCCAGGCACTCCCTATGAGAGGCAGGTGTCTGAAATGGTATTTGTAACCACTGTGCCAAACAGCTGTTTTTGGTTTGACTTTTAAATTATAGCCATTCTAGTGAGTGGTAAGTGGTGTAGCATGTGTTGTTAATTTGCTTTTCCCTAATGACTAATGATGTAAAGCATCTTTTCCTGTGCTCATTAAGCCATTCATATACCTTTATTAGTGAAATGAATGGGTCCATCTTTTACTACCCCCCCCCCCACGCTCTATTTGAAAAGCAGAGAGACAGAGGTCTTGCATATGCTGGATAACTCCCCAAATGCGCACAGCACCAGAACTGGGCCATGCTGAAACTAGAGGTACTCAGTCTATGCCAGAGGAACACAGATACCTGAGGCGTCTCCTGCTGTCTTCTCAGAGCCAGTGTCAGCAGGCAGTGGGATGGGCAGCAGAGCAGCTAGGACACCAACCAGGCACTCCAGCGTGAGATGCGGGTGCCCCACGTGGTGGATTAAGTGATGCAGCAAATGCCCACCCTTGCCCATTTTTAATTGGATGACTTGTCTCACTTTCATTGAACCACAGGAGTTCTGTATAATGGCTACAAAGCTCTTTATCAGATATATGACTTACAAATTTTCTCACCATCTGGGGCTTGTCTTTCAAAACATGAAAGTTTAAAATGTTGCTGAAGTCCAATTTTTATCAATATCCAATTTATCAATAAGTTGTGTCCAGCTCTAGTTCACAAAGATTTATTTCCTATGGTTTTTTCTAAAAGTTTTATCATCTTAGCTTTTTACATTTAGGTCTGTGGTCCATTTTTAGTTAGTTTCTTTTTTTTTTTTTTTTGACAGGCAGAGTGGACAGTGAGAGAGAGAGACAGAGAGAAAGGTCTTCCTTTGCCGTTGGTTCACCCTCCAATGGCTGCCACGGCCAGCGCGCTGATCCGATGGCAGGAGCCAGGAGCCAGGTGCTTCTCCTGGTCTCCCATGGGGTGCAGGGCCCAAGCACTTGGGCCATCCTCCACTGCACTCCCTGGCCACAGCAGAGAGCTGGCCTGGAAGAGGGGCAACCAGGACAGAATCTGGCGCTCCGACCGGGACTAGAACCTGGTGTGCCGGCGCCGCAAGGCGGAGGATTAGCCTAGTGAGCCGCGGTGCCGGCAATTTTTAGTTAGTTTCACAAAATATTTTTTGCATCCAATAACCTGTTAAAAAGACATTTTTTAAAAAAATACATTTTTCAAAGGTTTATTTTATTCATTTAAGGCAGAATTACAGAGAGAGAGAAAGAGAGAAATTTTCCAATCTTCCATCTGGTGGTTCACTCCCGAAATGGCTACAACAGCCAGGGCTGTGCCAGGCAGAAGCCAGGAACTGAGAATTCCATCTGGATCTCCCACATGACAGGGACTCAAATACTTGGGCCATGACCTGCTATCTCCCAGGTGCATTTGCCGGAAGCTAGATCAAAAGCAGAGGTGGGACTCAGTTCCAGGCACCCCAACATGAGATGTGGGTGTCCTAAGTGGTGGCTTAACCCACTGCACCATAGCACCTTACTCAAGGCATGTATTTAGATATTATTCATGTATTCAGCAAATACATTTGTGTCACTTGTCAAGTATCAGACTTTGCTGGCAGATTCAGTCACAGGCAAGGTAAATGTTTTCCTTGCCTTCTGAAGTGTTCAGCTCCCAAGCCTCTCACCGACTTGCCATGTGACCTTCTACGTATTATGTTACCCCTCTGAGCTGGTTTCCTCATTTGCATCAGGAAAATCGTAAATCATTTGGTTTTGACAAGTCTGAAAGTACACGAATAACTCATTACACAAAGCAAGGGTAACTAGTATTGCACGTAATAAGTATTCAAAATGGCACTATTATACGTTGCTACACTTGATCTTAGCCAAAAGGCCGAGAAGCGATACTATTATACATGGCTTAACCTGTTAGGTAAGATGGAATTGTATCGCATTTTTCAGTCTCAGCTTCTATTGGGTATCTTATTCATGGTTCTCCATGGATCACTGAGGGATCGGAAATTAATAGTTCTTTTTTTTTTTAGAGTTTTTTTTAAAATTTTATTTATTTATTTATTTATTTATTTTTGACAGGCAGAGTGAACAGTGAGAGAGAGAGACAGAGAGAAAGGTCTTCCTTTGCCATTGGTTCACCCTCCAATGGCCGCCGCGGCCGGTGCGCTGAGGCCGGCGCACCATGCTGATATGAAGGCAGGAGCCAGGAGCCAGGTGCTTTTCCTGGTCTCCCATGGGGTGCAGGGCCCAAGCACCTGGGCCATCCTCCACTGCACTCCCTGGCCACAGCAGAGGGCTGGCCTGGAAGAGGGGCAACCGGGACAGAATCTGGCGCCCCGACCGGGACTAGAACCCGGTGTGCTGGCGCCGCAAGGCGGAGGATTAGCCTAGTGAGCCGCGGCGCCGGCGGAAATTAATAGTTCTTTTAAAAAGTCTGTGTTTATTATGAAGACACCACAGCACTAGAGTAAAAACCAAATTCAAACAGTAGAGATGCTCATACAATAGAAGTATAACTGCCACGCCCCCAGCTCATTCCTGGGAGGTAATTACTGCAAATATTTCCTTTCTCCCCTTCCAGAAAAACTCATATGCATACAAAAGCATACACTCACATACATACAGCCTTAGGAAAAAAAAAAAAAACCAGCAAACATGATCAGATGGCCAATGGATTATCACCAGTGTTTTCACTTAGTATCCAGGCGAACATGGCAAGAGCAACATACATCGTTCTTATTCACAATGAATATTCAGAAATGTTCTCAGCACAACAGTTGAAAAACAAGCAAACCAGGTTCACAAACTTTCTGATAAAGTTTGTGGGCTGTGCCCTCCTTCCCTCTTGACTCTCACCTCATGCTGCCCCCTCCACTCTGCCCCCCTCCCCCAGACTTCCTGGCTTCCAGCAGCTGGGATTGGCACCTGCCCACCCACGTTTTCTTGGCCTGCAGCTGGCTGTGGTCAAATCAGTAGCAGAAAGTGAACAAAGAAGGGAGAGAAAAACACATTTTCCATGAGTAGTTGAGAAAGAAAGTATAAAATTAAGTGAACACATAGGCACTGGCACCCATGAATGTTTTATTTCATGGAACATTTGGGGAAGAATATTCTGGAAAGTTCTAGAAAGAGCAGGAACACCAAGATCTCGAGGTGATAATGACAACTGCCTATGGACATGGGCAGTGAAGATGGAGTTGGGGACCTGGGGGACAAGCCTAGAAATGCATTGGTTTGTGGATGGGGCAGGGAAAGAAAAAGAGAAGTGAAATAGCCAAGATTGGTTCCAATGTCAAATGCCAGATAAGGGAATGCTCTGCCCTTCCCTGCTGAACACTCTACGTCACTTCCTCTGTTTTCCAACTGCTTGCTTCCTCCCCTGCCTCACCACCCAGCCCAACCTCTTGATCTCACTTCTGTGGGCGACGTCAGCTACAGCTCAGCCCCGACTCAAGGCTGCAGCATAATCCAGGATGGTGAAGATTCTAAGGGGCTTGTGCGGTGGACCAGCACATCTTGGGTGTTCTCTCCTTTATTCTGGTTATTCATTGAGCCTTCATTCCTTGGGTTGTTACTGTTTCCACAAGCCCAGAAGACGAGACTGCAGAATGGCATAGGGCTTCTCCTTGAGGCTTGCTTGAGGGGCCAGCATTTCAGCCTGTAGGTGTGGCTCAGAACCCTCATCCAAGGGAGCAAAACCTCTCCCAAACTTCCCTAGACACAAAGCTTGACCCCGCCTCCAAGCAGGGGAAGCTTGGGCCAAGATTATATTGGGCAGGTAATAAAGTTAAGGGCAATAAAACCAGATAAACGACCTCATTAGCAGCCGTTTACTGGTTAAGTCATTTTAACAAGAAGATGGAAGGTGGTGGGGCTCAAATTCTCGGTCAAGTTCTTTCAGACAGTCTCTAGTGCAAAGGGACCCTCTTTTTGGGAGTTCTGGCTTGATGGGGAGGGCATAGGCAGTGTTATTTAGACAACTGTGGTGAGGTCAAGGTAGCAGCTTGGCAGAGGGTTGATGGAACCTGGAGCCCTCACGCTGCTGCTACTCAAAGATTGCCACTAACCTGCTCAGCTTCTCTCAGAGCCCTTGTGTCAGCCGTGGAACTGAGAGTAAAGAGAGTGGAGATCCAGTATCTGCTTGTTTGGCCCCAACTAACCATTGAGTGTTGATTTGTGCATTAAAATCAAGCATAATTTGAAAGATGAAGCCATTTTCTTAACCAAATGTATCATGGTGATACCACGTTGCTTTCAAGGGATTCAGAAGGCAAAATAAGAAAACTCAATCAGGTTCTCAAAATTGCCTGCAATGCATACACACCTGCACACTCACACATACACTCATGCATACAGACAACATCACTGGAGTAGGACGCACTGCTAAACAGCTTTTATCTTCTCATCTATCTTCCTGAGAAGCCAAGTTTTTTATTTTATTTATTTAATTAGGAAATCAAAACCTTGAAAATGCAATCAGTGACTAAGATTCTGCAGGTCCACAACCAACACCCGGTTCCTCAAGCCCCAGAATCCAGCTTGTGAAGAGGCCGGGGTCCCGTTCAGGGCCACATAACCATACTGTAAACCTCCTCTTCCCCCCAAGTTGACACACACACACCTGTAACAGCAGGCTGGGTCTAAGGCTAAGGAGAGAACAGCAAGGCCTGGTGTGCAGAGAGGGGACAGGGGATCACAGCCACATCCCAACTTGCTCAAAGCCCCAAGTTAGCAAAGGAAGGCAGAGGAGGACTGGCTCCCCCAGCCCCCACCCCCATTGCCCTCTGTCCATTCATGGCAGGCAGCTGCCTCGTTTCTCTGGTCAGGAGCATGGTGATTCTGGCTCAGGGCTCCCATAGCTCACCAGCCGTGAATGACACCTGCCAAGGGCCCAGAGGCCAGTGGGGCTGGGCAGGCCCCAACCCCCACCACCCTTGAATCTAACCAGACTGTTGCCCTCAGCTTGTGCCAGAGGTGCCTGCAGCCCCTCTCCCCTCCAAAGCATCTATGGCTGGGAACCCCCCACCAGAGAGAAATCAGTCCCCAGAAGGCTTGTGGGGCCTGGAACCCGAGGCTCTGCGGACCAGCTCTGTGCTCTCTCTGCTCCATGAAAGTGCTTTTTGGCCTACTATGGATGGGCCTGCTCGCTCTCAATCTGTGCGGTTGTTCCACCTACAGTCACACCCTTATAGCTGCAACGCACTCAGCTTGTCCCTGGCAGAGATTTCTGCGTAGTCCGTGCTGTGGTCCCCTACCTGGATGCTGAAGTGAGCCAGGTGCCGAGTACTCGGTGTGCTTCCAGCTCACAGGGAGCACTGGTGGAACTGGAGTGCAGACTTGGTGCTTGTGGCAGGTACATGAGGTGGACATGAACCTGACCTTGCAGCCACACCGCTGGACCAGGGTGACCTTGTCCTCCGTGTCCTTCACCTTCATGAATACATCAAGCCCAGGGCTGGCTGGCTGGTCTTCCTCCTGCTGCTTCTCACACCTGCCCATGCCCATATGGGGTGCTGGCATCCTAGGTGGTAGCTTAACCCGCGATCCCACAATGCCAGCCTTTGTCAACTTAACTCTACATAGTACAATCTTCTTCAAATATCATGTAGGAGGAGAGTCTCTATTACATCAAATGACTTTCTAACCCTCACAAACCGCATTTGCTAGCCAAGGAGAGGCATGAGGGCCCTGGGACTGCACTGTCCCCGAGTCAGGCTTGTGACGTGGCACCCACCGTTTAGAACACATCATGCTGCCGAACCACTGAATCATGAAAGGCTGCCAGACATGGCCTCTCTCCAGGTTCCCGGGGCAAGTGCAGCCGGCACCAGGGAACCACGCAGGAGGGAGCAATCAGACATTTACATCCCTGCCTCTCTCAGAGTCCCAGGAATCCGGGACTTCTGCTGGATGCCTCTTTTCCTCTTTCCTGTATTTGATCCATTACCAACATCCCTTTCCCTCTCTCCTGTGTTCGGTCATCGCTAATATCTTTCAACTGGATTCGCTTCCCAGATGTCTCTTCAGCCTGTCCTCTTCTTGCTAATTCTACCACCACTTTGCTAGGACAAGCTGTCTGCATCATTACAAAATCTTGCCAGCTGGGTTGCCTCCATCCAGTCATTTACCCATGCAGTGTCAGGTTGATTAATTTATTCATTAACTAATGCTTAATAAAAGGCAAAGTGGCATTGAGAGAGAGAGAGAGAGAGAGAATCGATCTTCTATTTTTTGCTTTATTCCCCAAATGTCTATAACAGCCAGGGCTGGGCCAGGACAAACCCAGAAGCCAGGAACTCCAATTGGGTTTCCCATGTGGGTGGCAGTGACCCAAATACTTGGGCCATACTCTCCTGCCTCTTAGGTGCATTAGCAGGAAGCTGGATTGGAAGTGTGCAGTAACTGGGACTCAGATCAGGCCCTCCAACATCAAATATGGGTGTCCCAAGCCGTGGCTTAACTTACTGTATCACAAAGTCCATCCCATATGGTCAATGTAAAAAGCCAACACACGTCTGAGCAGTTTTTCCTCTTCTTAACAGACTCCAGTGGTTTCCCATTGCCCTTAGACTGAAGATCAAACTCCACACCACAACCAGGGCCAAGAATGGGCTGCCCCCTCCAGCTCTGTGCTTGTCCTGTACCTCCCATCACTGATGCCCGCCCCTCCACTACCTGGACCAGTTCAGGGCTCCTCATACCTTAGGGGATATGGGGACAAGAAATAATTTTCCCACAGCTCCTTAGGCAGTTCTGAGCCACTGCTAGGGCTGAAAGCAACTAGACTAAAGATGGAGCCAAGAAAATTCCCCGCATGGCAAGTCAGGGGGGCAGGGGTTGTAGAACAGCGGGCCACTGTGGTTCCCTGAGCCATCCAGAAAGGACTCAACACTGAGCAAATGTAGAGTCTCTATTGTCTAGAGACTCTAAACCTACATAACATAAGGAACCACGAGGCTGAAGATGAATTCACAAAAGCTCTGGAAATGTCTTAGATGAGGCAGACGGTTCCTACACAACCCCAAACTCGGCCGAAAATGCCTTTCTCTGGGGACCAGAACTTTGTGCTTGTAGATTCCGCTCCATTCTGCTCAGAGTTTGTGCAATGGGTCCGGATGGGTTATGAGTTAAAGCCCATTCCAGAAATCAGACAACGAGGGAGGGCTAAGCCTCATCAAACAGGATGTTCCGCCTCTCTTCCAATTCCATTAGAGATGGATTCCAACATGTTGTCAAGTTCCCTTTTCTGCAAATATCTCACAAGTTGCAGGACTGACTTTGTTTGCCACTGCTATATATAGCGCACACTGAGACCTCAGGCAGCTGTGGGAGGGTATGGCTGCAATGTGGATTCCCAGCCGACTGCTGTGTGACAGTGCCTGGCGTCTTTTCAACAGCTCCGCTCATAATTCCCAACACGACTTGGAGAGTAAAACGCAGAAGGAAATAAATCAACTTTTGATGTTGGGCTATCACACCCTCTCTAACGTTTTTTGGATGTGAATGAGGCAGTCAGGGTAATTAACCTTGATCTTATCGCTCTACAATTCGAAGACTGCTTTACCAAGAGGTGCTATCTGTAACACACATGCAATTATTTAATTGAAAAAAAGGGGGGGGGCTTTCTAGAGTAGGCAGACTCTTCATAGAACAATCATTATCTTTTATAAGCAATGTATGCAAAAGCTCCCAATTAAAGCTATTCAATAGAGAATACAATGAAAAGTATGTCCAACTCCTAACCTTGTCCCTCACCATCCAGTTTCCTTCCCTGGAGGCAAACACAGTAACTGGTTTTTAATTTATTTGTCCAGAGATACTTTATGTTTTGCAAATACATACACACCCAACATACGTTCTTTTTTAAAAACTCTAATGGGTAGCATATTGTTCATGATTTTTTTTTTTAACGATATGTGCTGATTGGTCCACAGTGGCACATAGACACATCTGTGTCTCATGCAACAATTTCTTGCCTGCCCATGGCTCATTTGTGTGCCACGAAGACCTTTTGCGGTTTCTCCGTGCGCAGGTGTGCTGCGTGAAGTCCTCCACAGCCCCGCTCTGCACTGTGGCTGTTCTTTAACCTGAATTCCCCGCTCCAACTCAGCCAACCTGCTGTGGCTCTGGAGCAGAGTTCCAGTCTTTGCCCTTTGTCACCTCAATGTCTGATGAGTGATCTTGCCTTTCTGCCCTTGGGCTTCTCATCCACGAATTGGGGGTGGTTCCAGCGATTGGGTGTGGGGGTGCAGGGAGACCCAACTCTAAGGTCCTTTTCTGCTTTAACACTCTGTGAATCTGTGACTAGATGAGGTCAAAGGGCCTTTCCAACTCTACCTTCGATCAGCAATTTTAAGTTTCAGGCTTAGTATTGTTTCTCCAATTGTCCTCAAGCTCATCGAGACAAGACCATCTCTGTGGATCCCCCAGGGCATCCTGCCACGATTGTTGCTCCAGCAATATGTGTTGGTTTTTATGGATTCTGATTTAAGTGCTACACATTAGTAAACGCTCCAATCCTATTTCTTGAAATAGGTCTGTTAACCCAGTTTCTTTGTTTTAGGACAAGGGATAAGAATTGCAATGCTGGTGCTATGTTGGAACAATGGGGGACAACGGTTGATCTTAGCAATATGTCTAGTTTATCCAATCTATATGTTCCTGACATGATACATATAAATATTATTCATGATATGAAGTCAATTACTGATTTTTTTTAGACATGAAGAGAACCTTGGTGATGAAAAAGTTCAAACTTTTTATTTTATTGGTGTGAAAGATTAGTGCCTAGAGCTTAATAGATTTCTCTAGTGATTGCAACCCAGCTGATCATTGTGGAAAAGGATTAAAAGTGGGTCTCCCAGAAGAAGCTCCTGGCTCCTGGCTTCAGATCAGGACAGCTCCGGCCGTTGCAGCCAGTTAGGAAGTGAACCAGAGGATGGAAGACCTCGCTTTCTCTCTCTGCCTCTCCTCTCTCTAACTCTTTCAAATAAAAATAAATAAATCTTTTTTAAAAAAATTGGGTCTCCAGGGGCTGGCACTGTGGTATAGCAGGAAAAATCGTCTCCTGCAACTCTGGCATCCCATGTGAGCATGGGTTTGAGTCCTGGGCGCTCCACTTCCCATACAGATCCCTGCTAATGGCCTGGGAAAAGCAGCAGAAGGTGGCCCAACTAATGTGTGCCTGGAGATTTGGGGACAGCGAGTTGATGATGGCCCAACTGGATCACTCCAGGGTCTCTATGAGGTTGGAGGCAAGCTCACTATGAGAATAAGAATCAGGTGGGCGAAGAAGCTGAGAGTAGGCAAGGGTTGGGATACTATTCAAAGAGCTTTTGATCAAAGTAAGCATGGTTTGATTCTGAGGAGTATGGAATATTCCATTTATGCATTTTGCAATTAAGTAATAGGCATTCAGAAGCCCAGACCTGGTTTACTCTAAAGATCAATTTAGAAAAATTGAACCAGTCATAGTAGAAAATTTACAATTGCAGGGGCCGGTGCTGTGGCGCAGCAGGTTAAAGCCCTGGCCTGAAGCGCCGGCATCCCATATGGGCACTGGTTCTACTCTCAGCGGCTCTCCTCTTCTGATCCAGCTCTCTGCTATGGCTTGGGATAGCAGTAGAAGATGGCCCAAGTCCTTGGGCCCCTGCACCCATGTGGGAGACCCAGAAGAAGCTCCTGGCTTCTGGCTTCAGATGGGCGCAGCTCTGGCCATTGCAGCCATCTGGGGAGGGAACCAGCGGGTGGAAGACCTCTCTCTCTGTCTCGACTTCTCTCTGTAACTCTGTCTTTCAAATAAATAAAATAAATCTTTTTTTAAAAAAAGCATTAATATTAAGCGCTTTCACAACTTCCCCAGACTGCACATTCCTATCAGCTTTGATTCTCTTCCCCTGCAGAGTCCTTCCCTCTCATTCCATTGTAGCCCTCACCTCCACACTCAGCCTCCATATCTCTTTTTCCTCTGAGAATACTCCCCGCCCCCGCCAAAGTGCAATCCACAAGAACCCGAGAACTTAAAAGAATTTTTTTTCTTAAATTTATCTATTTTCATTTTCTTGAAAGGTAGAGAGACTGACAGAAATAGAGAGGTGGAGATTTTCCATCTGTTGGTTCACTCCCTAAATGCCTGCAACACTCAGGGCTGGGCCAGGCCAAAGCTAGGAGCCAGGAACTCAATCTGCACCCCATGTGACTGGGAGGGACAAATGTGCTTGAGCCATCACCTGCTGCCTCCAGGGTGTGTATTAGCAGGAAACTGGAATTGACACTGTAGGCAGGAGGAGTTGGACTCGCTCTACAATACAGGATACGGGCATCCCAAGGGGTGTCTTAAAAGCTGCCTCAATTTTCCCCTTAATCACAAGAAAATTTTCATACTATGATACAACTCTTTTTTTTAAAGATTTATTTATTTACTTGAAAGACGGGGGGTGGGAGGAAGAAAAAGAGAAAGTGAGAGAGAGAGAGAGAAAAACAGAGACAGAGATATCTTCCATCCGCTGTCACTCCCCAAATGGCTGCAATGGCTGGAGCTGTGCCCATCTGAAGCCAGGAGCCAGGAACCAAGAGCCAAGAGCTTCATCAGGGTCTCCCACACAGGCGCAGGTGCCCAAGCACTTGGGCCATCCTCCGCTGTTTTCCCAGGAACATTAGCAGGGAGCTGGATTGGAAGTGCAGCAGCCGGATTCGAACCGGCGCCCATATGGGATGTCGGCACCACAGGCGGTGCAATCACCCACTATACCACAGCAAGGGCCCTGACACAACTCTCATTATGTGAGCAGATTTTGGCAGTCATTTGCCCACACTGACATAAAAAAAAACAAAAAACAAAACAAACAAACAAAAAAAAACAACCAGGCAAATGTCTTTTATCACCATTTTACACCTGTCACACCATGAATTTGCGTTCACAGGGGCTGGGTTCCAGTGTTGCACAGGGAATAGGCTCCTTCACCCTGCTTCACACAGAGTCAGCCTCTCTGGGTGGCAAAGGCTGGCTCTGCAGGTGAGCAGGCACCGCCTCGTTGGCCTCCTCCTTTTCTTGATCACCTTCCTTCGTGTGTTTCGGGAAACTGGCTCAGCTCTTAGAGTGCTGAATACGCTCAGTATGCATTAATTCTCTTGGCAGGAATCTTGTACTGGACTGGCTTGCTTACAACGGTGCCAGCGGCAGGCTGGGAAGCATTGCAGGCTTCCATGTTGCCAGCAGGACCCATTCCCTTGATGTCCACAATATCACTTTTCTTGGAAATTCTTACGGATGTGCCAAAGAACAGTGCCGCGTGTCCTAAAAGGCCTAGGGAACGTGTCTGGGGTATTCTGCCTCTTTGCCTTCGTGTTAGTCACTTTGGCAAATCACTGGAAGTCTGTGTTTCCAGCTGGAAGCTGCACCGACTTCAAATTCCACTCTAGGAATGAAATGCGGCTTTGTTCGAAAACAGCTGGCCTGAGGTTCAAAGGCCTTTCACTTGCTCTCTGGATGATTTTTGCCTCAGTTTATCTGAATATATTATTTTCCTATTGATTGAATTCACATGTAAATGTGTTATGTTTTCCTATAAATGGAGCATTGTGTTGCCAAACTTTAAGTAGTTTAGCTAGCTTTAATATTTTTTGATTAACACGCAATGCTTATACATTTTGGTGGGGAACGATGTCCTAACCTACGCTGTACACATGCGTATATGCCTACTAGGATTGCCAAAGACTTCCACGCTAGCAGATCAAGTGCACTTTAAGTCCAGTCTTGGCTCTCGGCCTCAGCAGTGTCTGACGCAGCTGCCACCCCTTCGCGACAGCGTCTCTATGCCTGATTTGGGAGGTTGGGTCCTCCTGGTTCCCTGTCTCCTCTGGCTGCTTCCTCTCAGCCTCTCTGATGGCTGTCACTCCTCTATTGGTCATTGCAGACCAGAATTCCCAGGGGCTCCGTCCTGAGTTCCTCTGCTCTTGTCACTCTACGTGCCCTCCTTAGATGATCCCATCTACTCTTGAGGTTCCCATCTCATCTACTCTTGAGGTACCCACTATGGCCCTCTGCTGGGACTGAAGCGGGGGCCTGGGAACTCAGTCCCAATCTCCCACAGGGGGACAGGGACCCGATTATTTGAGCCATCACTGCTGTTTCTCAGGGAATGCATTAGCAAGAGACTGGAGGCAGTAGCCAGAGCCCAGTATTGATGTGGGATGCAGGTGTCTTGACTTCCTGGCTAAACACCTGCCCCTAGTGATTTTTTTATTTGAAATGGAGAGAGAGAGACAGAGAGAGAGAGAGAGAGAGAGAGAGAGAATCTCCCATTCACAGCTTCATTCCACAAATGCCTATAATAGCCAGGCCAAAGTCAGGAGCCATGAACTCAATCCTTGCCTCCCACAAGGGCAAGCAGTAGAGCCATCACCTGCTGCTTCCCAGGTGCACATCAGCAGGAAACAGGAACAGGGAGCAGAGTTGGGACTCAGGCCCAGGTGCTCCATCATGGGATATGGGTGTCCCAAGCTGCCTTAACTGTTGAGCTCACAATCTCCCTCCCATATATTCCTATATTCATTTCTCTAGCAAAGACTTTTTTCAGATTCATACCTGTCTATCAAGTGGGTAACTGGACATGTCCATAGGATGTTTCATCATAGGCCTGCAAAGCTCACTATTTTCTTTTCTTTTCTTTTTTTTTTTTTTTTGTTTATTTGACAGGTAGAGTTATAGACAGTGAGAGAGAGACAGAGAGAGACAGAGAGAAAGGAGAGAGAGCTCTTCCTTCCTTCAGTTCACTCCCCAAATGGCTGCCATGGCTGGCGCTATGCCAATCCAAAGCCAGGAGCCAGGTGCTTCTCCTGGTCTCCCATGCGGGTGCAGGGCCCAAGGACCTGGGCCATCCTCCACTGCACTCCCGGGCCACAGCAGAGAGCTGGCCTGGAAGAGGGGCAACCAGGACTAGAACCCAGCGCCCATATGGGATGCCGGCGCCACAGGTGGAGGACTAACCAAGTGAGCCATGGCACCAGCCCCAAAGCTCACTATTTTCTAAATTAGAACTGATCATCATGGCCGGCGCCACGGCTCCTCCGCCTGTGGCGCTAGCACACCAGGTTCTAGTCCTGGTTGGGGCGCCGGATTCTGTCCCAGTTGCTCCTCTTCCAGGCCAGCTCTCTGCTGTGGCCAGGGAGTGCAGTGGAGGATGGCCCAAGTACTTGGGCCCTGCACCCCATGGGAGATCAGGAGAAGCACCTGGCTCCTGCCTTCGGATTGGCTCGGTGCGTCGGCTGCAGCGCGCCAGCCGCGGTGGCCATTGGAGGGTGAACCAACAGAAAAGGAAGACCTTTCTCTCTGTCTCTCTCTCTCTCACTGTCCACTCTGCCTGTCAAAAAAAAAAAAAAAGAAGTGATCATCTTCCCATCTCAAAATTTGCAACTTCTTCTGTGTCCTCTATCTTAACAAAGGGCACCACCACCCACTCAGTTGCTGAAGCTGACACCTTGGAGCCATTTGGATTGATCTTCGACTAATTGTTGATTTCCTCTCCTTTTCAATACCCTTCCCCATGATTTAATTGCCAAGTTTTTTTTTTTTCTTTTCATTTTCTCTCCTAAATACTTCTTCAGTTCATGTCCCTCTCTGTATTATCACAATCACCACACTAAGTCTAAACTACCATCCTCTCTCCACTGGATTGCTGTGAAAACCTCTTACCTTCCCGCTGAAACATAACTGACTGTGTGGGTTCCCTTCTTCAACCCTTTAATGGATTCCCATTGCCTTTAGGACAAAGACCCAGGTCCTTTGCACCTACAAGGGTCTGTTTGGTCTTCCCTCAGCCTAATCACTGAAGTGCACCCTGTGTCATTCTGCAATCTTTGTATTCTGGAAGCTGGCCACTCTTCTTACTGTCTTGGGACTTTGCCTGGAGTGTGTTAGTTTAATTTGCAGGCTGTCCATTGCTGTTCTCTGCATTTCTTCATACCTTGCCTCACCAACTATAACTTAATCAACGTATTCTTTTTTTTTTTTTTTAAAGATTTATTTATTTATTCGAACAGTCGAGTTACAGAGAAGGAGGTCTTCCTTCTGCTGGTTCACTCCCCAGATGGCTACAATAGCCAGGGCTGGGCCACTTTAGGTCTTATGTTTTTATTTATTTATTTGTTTGTTTGTTTGTTTTTTGACAGACAGAGTGGACAGTGAGAGAGAGACAGAGAGAAAGGTCCTCCTTCTGGTGTTGGCTCACCCATGATCCGAAGCCGGGAGCCAGGCACCCTTCCGGGTCCCCAATGTGGGCGCAGCGCTCAAGGACCTGGGCCATCCCCCACTGCACTCCTGGGCCACAGAAGAGAGCTGACTTGGAAGAGGAGCAACTGGGACAGAATCTGGCATCCCGACTGGGACTAGAACCTGGTGTGCAGGTGATGCAGGCGGAGGATTAGCCTATTGAGGCGCGGCGCCGGCCCAGGTCTTTTTTTTTTTTTTTTTGGACAGGCAGAGTGGACAGTGAGTAGTAGTGATGACTCAAGTAATTGGGTGCCTGCCACCCATGTGGAAGGCCTGGATTGAGTCCTGGGCTCCTGGCTTGGACTCCTAACCACTGCAGAAATTTGAGGAGTGAACTGGTGGATGGGAAATGTTTGCCTGGCTCTTTTTCTGTCTTTCATAGAAGAAAGAGGCTGAGCATTTAAAAATTCATTTGAAAAATTAAAAAAGGAGGGGCCAGCGCTGTGGTGCAGCAGGTTAACACCTTGGCCTGAAGCGCCGGCATCGCAGAGGGGCACCGTTTCAAGTCCCGGTTGCTCCACTTCCAATCCAGCTCTCTGCTATGGCCTGTGAAAGCAGTATAGGATGGCCCAAGTCCTTGGGCCTCTGCACCCGCGTGGGAGACCTGGAAGAAGCTCCTGGCTCCTGGCTTCAGATGGGCACAGCTCAGGCCATTGCAGCCATCTGGGGAGTGAACCATCGGATAGAAGACCTCTCTCTCTGTGTCTCTCTCTGCTTCCCCTCTCTCTGTGTAACTCTGCCTTTCAAATAAATAAATAAATCTTTTAAAAAAATTAAAAAGGAAAGTTAATTGAGGTTTGAAGAGGAAAACAATTTTTCCCCCAAAACTTTATGTCTTGATGTAGAGAGTTTCACCTATGAAGAATAACAAAGATTTTTTTTTTTTTTTTTGACAGGCAGAGTGGACAGTGAGAGAGAGAGACAGAGAGAAAGGTCTTCCTTTGCCGTTGGTTCACCCTCCAATGGCCTCCACAGCCGGCGCGCTGTGGCCAGCGCGCTGTGGCTGGCACACCAAGCTGATCCGATGGCAGTAGCCAGGTACTTATCCTGGTCTCCCATGGGCTTGCAGGGCCCAAGTACTTGGGCCATCCTCCACTGCACTCCCTGGCCACAGCACAGAGCTGGCCTGGAAGAGGGGCAACCGGGACAGAATCCGGCGCTCCGACCGGGACTAGAACCCGGTGTGCCGGCGCCACAAGGCGGAGGATTAGCCTAATGAGTCGCGGCGCCGGCCAACAAAGATTCTTGAAAATGGGAAGACCTACTTTGGGCACCGTCATCTAACTGAGAATACTAATAGCTGTCATTTACTAGACATTTTCATTTTCCTGGAATAGTTTTCAGTGTGGAGTGTGCACCTGTTAACCTAAAACAGCTTCTGAGGTGGTTGCGCCTTTTACCCTTGTGTTGGGTGTATCTGCACCATTTTATTCACAGCTCCAAGGGGAGCAAGAAGGAGGACGCGCAGTCCGTGCTGACACACCTCTTCTCTGGGTCATGCCTTACAGTTACACTAAATTCTGTTAATGACCGGGATTCTTTCCTGGTTGGCTCAGACCAATCTCAGGCCATGGTGCCAGAGGATTGTCTCTTGTCATGTGCTGCCTCTTGCATTACAAATTCTTCCCCAGGGGATTTGGCTCCCGTTTATTTCATTACTGCCAGAGGAATGTATCCAGTCATGCATTGCCCTTGATGGTGCGGTAGCTAGTCCTCGTGGGTGCTTGTCTTTTTTAAAGCATGTTGTTCAGAAAAGCGACTCCTGTAGGGAGCCCACACTTGGCTCCCGTCCTGAGTCCTCTAGAGGGGTGAGGGTGGGAAGCAGTGAGGATGCCAGGGACAGCTGCGGAAGACCCAGTAGTGAGGAGCACAGGCTCTGGAGCCAAACAGAATTGGCTTTGAATTGGGGCTCCCAGAGGCGTCCTTGGCCATGGCAAGCAGAAGAAGCTGGTGCTCAGGTAATGCAGAAAGCAGATCACTCTGGGCTGGAGTTGTCATGGGCAGCTGTGTGGAGGAGGGAGGAACTTAGACCTTAGGGGAAAAAAAAAAAAAGATTCATTTATTTATTTGAGAGACAGAGTTACAAACAGAAAGAGGAGAGACAAAGAGAGAAGTCTTCCATCTGTTGGTTCACTCCCCAAATGGCCATAATGACCTGGGCGGGGCTCAAGCAAAGCTAGGAGCCAGGAGCTTCCTCTGGGTCTCACACATAGGTGCAGGTGCCCAAGCACTTGGGCCATCTTCTTCTGCTTTCCCAAGCACATTAGCAGGGAGCTGGATTAGAAGTGGAGCAGCCAGGACTTGAACCGGTGCCCATATGGGATGCTGGTGCCGCAGACAGAGGCTTAGCCACAGTACTGGCCCGGGAACTTAGACCTTTTAGGATGAGTAAAATTTGGACAAATAGAAAAGAATTAGTAGGTATTCTAGGTTGAAGAGAACAAGGCTTGGGTCAGGAATGAGTATAGATGAAGATAAAGCAAGTCAAAAATGACAGTTTTTTGGGGGTAGGAACCAAGAAATTGGAAGAGAGCCAACTTGACAAACAATGAGCAGTTTAATTCTGGATACACATACTAGCATTTCCTATGTCATGTCCAAGTAGAGTTGTCTGGAGCATAATCAGAGAGGCCAGAAGCTGGAAATATACATAAATGACCAAGATCTGCACCCAGATGTAAAAAACCTTAGCGAGAGAGAGACAGGAAGAAATAAGTGTTTGTTGCAGGAAAAGAGGAGAGAGAGAAAAGTCAAGTCAGTTGATGCACGTGTGAATAACAAGAGAAAGCAGTGACCTTGTGAGGGTGTGTCCTCATGGAAGCCCAGGGAGGAGAGAATGTGAAGAGAGGACAAGTGCTCCACAGAGTCAGCTATGCAAAGAGGTCAGAGGCTGTCCCAGCCGGTCAGAAGGTCACTAGACATGTGAAATGCAGTTTGGGTATGAGCAGACACGTGACTGCAGAGTCCGTGCTGGAAGTGGGGGCCTGGCCTGGTGGTACAGCTGGGACAACACCACTTGTGATGCTAGCATCCTACACCCCAGTGAAGGTACTAGGCCCCACTGGCCCTGCCACTCATGTGGGAGACCAGGATGGAGTTCCTAGCTTCTGGCTTTAGCCTGACAGACCCGGATTTTGCAGCCAAGTTGGGAGTAAGCCAGCAGATAGAACATCTCTGTCTCTCCCTCTTTCCATTTTTGCCCTGCCTTTCAAATATGTAAATAAATCTTTTTTTTAAGTTGAAGTGGGGTTAGGATATGAAGACAGCTAGTATACTATAGCCTTTCAATTTTGTTTTAAAGATTTATTTGAAAGTCAGAGTTACAGAGAGAGAAGAGGCAGAGAGAGAGAGAAAGTCTTCCATCCGCTGCTTCACTCCCCAATTGGCCGCGATGGCCTGAGCTGTGCTGATCTGAAGCCAGGAGCTAGGAGCTTCTTCTGGGTCTCCCACACAGGTGCGGGTTCCCAAGGACTTGGGCCATCTTCTACTGCTATCCCAGGCCGTAGCAGAGAGCTGGACCGGAAGTGGAGCAGCTGGGTCTCGAACCTATGTCCAAATGGGATGCCGGCGCTTCAGGCCAGGGCGTTAACCCGCTGAGCCACAGTGCCAGCCCCTACCTTTCAAAATTTTGAATGCAAGACAAAAATGCCCACTACTTTTCATATTATTTTGCATGGATTTGAAACTTCTCATTCAATGTATACAAGAGAAAGGAATTCTACTGAAAAATAAATAAAGCAAACAAGCAAAACATTATAAGTAAATTATGTTTCCTTTTACCCATAGTTCCCTAAAGATGATAATTTAAAGAAATTACTGGGGCTGGCACTGTGGTGTAGTGGGTAAAGCTGCTGTTTGCAGCACCAGTGTCCTATATGGGTGCCGGTTCAAGTTCCGGCTGCTCCCCTTCTGATCCAGCTCCCTGCTAATGTGCCTGGGAAAGCAATGGAAGATGGCCAAGTCCTTGGGCACCTGTACCATTGTGGCAGACCCAGATGAAGCTCTTGGCTCCTGGTTTTGGCCTGGCCCAGTCCTGACCGTTGCAGCCATTTGGGAAGTGAACCAGCAGATGGAAGATCTCTGTCTCTGTCTCTCTGTCTCTCTGCCTCTGTCTCTCCCTCTGTAACTCTGACTTTCAGAAAAATAAATAAATCTTTAAAAAAGAAAAGAAAATATTAAAACTGAAAAATAAATAAAATCTCACAACAAATAGTTCATACAGTGACTCATCACAAAATAAATATACAAAGCCATCATCAATTAATATAAATTATCCAGTTTATAACAAGGACTCAGAGCAGCTTAAAAGACTTCAATAAAAAGGAAAGACAGTATGTTCAACATAGTCTATGTACTTGTTATCCTCAAATTACTTTAAATATTAGTACAACTCCAATCAAAATCCCAACACACTCTTGGAGTCACTTAAAAAAATAATTCTAAATAACAGTAAGGATAGAAGCCTGGATCCTGCAGAGAGAGGCAGTCAGTAACAAATTCTTTTGGGGATAATTTGAGGTATTAAAAGATTTTAGGAAAGGGATATTAATATTCAATTTTAAGTCTCATATGTTCAGCATAAATCTCCTTCATTTCCCCAGGCTTTCAGCAGAATCTGCTAAATACAGAAATACTCCATGTGGCAGCTTCAGGGGGAGAAAACCAAGCCCAGGGGCTGGCCTTCCACCTGTGGGTGGGCAGAGAAGAAAGAACAGCTTGCAAAGGTGAGACACGGTTGAATTCAGTGGAATCAGAGCTGGGAGTCAGAAATGACTTTGAACCTGGCTACTCCTGGGAATTTGCAGAAATCTGAGAGGCTGAATTGCAACTCCAATGAAACCTGAGAAGGGCCCAGGGTTAAATTATTCTAAATCTCAAGGTTCAGCATAATTTCAATTGATATATGAGTCACATATGTGAAATCTTAGCCTAGAAAAACCTTGAAACCTAGAAAAAAAAACACCAGGGTAGTAGCACTGCTCTCTCTAATATTCAACAACCCATGATTTGTATGGTTTGCGCCTTTCCCGAGTTGTCGGAATTTTCTCTAATGAGCATGGATTATTTATAACAGAAGTCCTCCGGTTAGGAAGAGAAGTGGGGAGAAGGCTCAAGTGCAGAGCAGGGTCCAGCACAGCTTTTCAAGGTCACCAGCTGGTGGTTTCTGGACGGGTCGCAGTAAGTGATTCTCTCAGCCACAGTTGTCTGTCAGGATTCTCACCGTGTGTGCTTTTTCATTCTTTTCCAGCCGAGCACCAAAGGTGACCAGCATACTCTACACTTTGAGACTTCCCCTTCCTGTTTCCCACACAAACGGCACCCATTTTCTGAGGGCACTTTAAAAGGTGCATGGAAAATGCATATTCTGAAAAAACTATGTGAGGATTTCAAAAATTTTTTGCACCAAAATCAACTTAGCTTTTGCTTCCATTTTTTTTTTACCCCGCACACTTCTTCAAGATCATTACATTTCTGGGGGAAAAGGAGCTTGCTTCAACTTTGAACTGATTCATAGCAGAAATGTTTTTTTTTCTTTCAGCAAGCTCAGAGGTATTGGACGACACCCTATTTTATTGAAATGTAATAGCAAAGGTTCACACATTCTCTTGACTTGCTCTCTAGTTGTTTCACGGGCTTAAATATGATCTTGCTAACTAGGTTATAAATTTGTCTATAAACAAGTCATGGCATGCGTTCCTGTTGATTTTCCTGGGACACCTATTAGATAGTCATTTGCATGGTTTTTTGTTTAATAATTTTTAAAATGCAATTACCTCATAAAATAGGCATGAATACTCAGTGATTTTTTTTCTAGGAAAAACCGAAGGATACGTAATAACCCTTAAAGACCCCAATCATATAAAGTATATGGTGATATTCTAAATTTCCCATTTTCCAGAGGGTCTCCCCCACGAGTCAGCCTAGGAAGACACCCGCTGTAGTTAATCAAGTTGTTCTTGATGAAGCGATGGTAGGTGGATATTAATTCTTTATTGCTGTCAAGCTATAGAACTGTACTTCATATTTATGTCTGAATTTAGAGTTGTACAGCTTTGTTTTGTCAAATTAGCGCCTTTCCTGTGTAAGTTCCTTGAAGGCATTTGCATTTCTATTTCCCCACGCCTGTTGTAATACTTGGCACATGGCAAAAACTCAATAAATGTTAGGAGGCAATGACCTCATTTGGCTTCCAAACAACTCAGTGAGAGCGTCTAAAAATAACAAAGATAAAAATATAATAATGGCAGTTACTAATTCCTTGCATCTCCGTGCCAGGCATTCATGTCATATAGAATATCTCATTACTCCTTGCCGCCGCCTCCTCAAGAGGCAGAGACTATGAGTATTTCAGTTTATGGAGGGGAAGTAAAGCTTTCAATGATTTGGCCAGGGTTTTTGTAAGAAGATGCAGAGCTGGGAGGAGATCTGAGGTGTTCTGATGATAAAATCAAGGTTCTTTCTGCTACCTTCTGTTTTTCATAAAACCAGATTCTTGTCCCAATATCTAGGATCCTTTCTTTGCAGAACTGAGGGGAAAATCTGAGTTTCTTAAAGTAAAATCTAGGATTTTTTTTTCTAAAACATGCAATAAAATGTCTACTGTGAACAGTAGAAAGGGATGAACTGTTAGTGTCACTGTCAGCATTGTCTGTCCTAACACAGACAATGTTAGCCCAATAGAGTATTGGTTTGGTCAGGAGACTGACATTCTGGATCACTGCATCACCGGGGTGGGGGTGGGGGTGGAGGAGCTTGCTTCCACTTTGAACTGGTTCATAGCAGAGATCACTGGGTCTATGTACCCAACCTTCACAAAACGTGATTAAACCAATCTCTATATGTCAAGTGTTGAAGGCCCTATTGGTTAAACTGGATAGATACGAAGCAGACTGGGCCAACTCCAAACCACATCAAGTGAATTACGCCTCTGTTCTTGAGGTTTCCTGGATTGGGTCTTTGGCGCTCTCTCTCTCTCTCTTTCTCTCTCTCTCTTTCATTACTCTCTGAGTAGAAATTAGGCTGAGCATGGAAACAAGTATGCTTCCTTATTTGCAAATCCTTGCAGGGCCTGCGCCCCACCTCCACCGTTCTGCTGGGTCCTCAAGCCTGCTGGGTCACACAAGGAAAACCTATAGCAGGCAGCCGCCTCTGGCCTGCCCTCCCTTCCCTCCTCCTCTCAAAGGTGAGCGTGGAGCAAAGGCAGCTTCCTGGGCTGCAGCAGGTGGGCTCAGGCAGTGCTGTGTGCATCTGCAGGAATAGCGGGCCAGAACACCCCTGTCTGTGGCCAACGAGGAGGACCAGCTCCTCGAGCATCTGCACCCCAGGGCACCTGCATGCGGCAGGTTAATTTCCAGTGATCTAGACACAACCGAGTCTTGGGCAGTAGGCATGGGAGAAGAACAGAGGGGATGCAGCGACACCCAGCTTCACTTCCTGAATCCCTGGGGACCCCTAACTGGGTCCCCCTTTTTTTGACAGGCAGAGTTAGATAGTGAGAGAGAGAGAGAGAGAGAGAGAAAGGTCTTCCTTCCATTGGTTCACCCCCCAAATGGCCGCTACGGCCAGTGTGCTGCGCCAATCTGAAGCCAGGAACCAGGTACTTCCTCCTGGTCTCCCATGCAGGTGCAGGGCCCAAGCACCTGGGCCATCCTCCACTGCCCTCCTGGGCCACAGAAGAGAGCTGGACTGGAAGAGGAGCAACCGGGACTAGAACCCAGGGTACCGGTGCCACAGGCGGAGGACTAGCTAAGTGAGCCGTGGCGCCAGCTGGGTCCCTTTCTTTACATACACCTGACCACCTTCCATCCATGGACCTGGGCACCTGGGAAGATGCTTACCTGTTCAGGGCCTTTTAGCTCCTGAAAGCAGCAGTAACAGCAAAGACTTTAAGGAATTTTATACTATAGGATATTCCTCTGGGATCCAAGGCCTCCCACACAATGCATGTTAGTTTCTGGTCACTGCTGTAACAAATTACCACAACATCACTGGCTTCAATAACAGAAGGCAGGGGCTGGTATTGTGGCCCAGAGGGTTAAGCTGCTGCTCGCAGTGAGGCCCAGGTGCTCCATTTCTAATCCAACTTCCTGTTAATGCACCTTGGGAAGGCAGTGGAACATGGCCCAAATACTAGGGCCCCTGCTACCCACTTGGGAGATCTGGCTGAATCCCGTTGGCTCCTGACTTCGGCCTGGCCCAGCTCCAGCTGTTGTAGCCATCTGGGGGAGTGACCAGCAGATGAAAGATATCGGTCTTTCCCTATATCTGTTACTCTCCCTTTCTTTCTCTGCAACTCTATCTTTAAAACGCATAAGTAAATCTTTTTAAAAAAGTGTATGGGGGGGGTAGTGCTGTAGTGTAGCAGGTAAAGTCACTGCCTGCAGCACCAGCATCCAGTTCGAGTCCCAGCTGCTCCACTTCCAATCCAGCTCTCTGCTATGGCCTGGGAAAGCAGTGGAGAATGGCTTAAGTGCTTGGACCCCTGCCTCCTCGTGGGAGACCCAGAAGAAGCTCCTGGCTCCTGGCTTCAAATCAGCGCAGCTCTAGCCATTGTGCCCATCTGGGGAGTGAACCAGACAGAAGACCTCTCTTTCTCTCTCTGCCTCTCTGTAACTCTGCCTTTCAAATAAATAAATATTTTTTGAAAAAGTCTGTCAGATGGCAAAGCTTAGACTTCCCCTCTTGCTACTCTGGGTTTTCTGCACCTGATCTCAGCCAACAGGCTGAAAAGCAATTATTGTAGATTTTCTGTTAGTGATTGGAGATGTGGTGTTCACAGGGTCACACTGGGCATTTTCTAACCATTACTGTGTTTCCAGGCAGTAAAACAAACACATTGGGCCTAATACTAGGTTTACAATCCGAGTTCTGCCACTCAGTAGCTACGCACCTTTCCGTCTCTCTGAGTCTACTGTTCCCCCATTATGAATGGGATGGTGAGCATCTCGCTTACAGGGCTCCCGGGAAGATCACACAGCACAATGTGAAAGGCTTGACTGAGTGAGAACTCAGGAAACGTGAGAAAGGTGCCTTACTTTGCGCTACTTCTCCCCGTACAGCTAGCGAACCACATATAGTATTTCACTTGATCCTCACACACTAACCCTATAAAAGGCATACGATTGTTATCTGCCCCCACCCCTTCATTGATGAAAAACCCAGGTCTAAGTCATTCTTCCCAGGTCACACAGCAAGCCAGGGACAGAGCCAACCGGGGTATGAATGTTTGACTCCAAATTCCACATCTGTAACCACGACACTCACGTTTGCATCCTTGGCTAGGATGCACTCTCTAAAATCCGGGTGAGAGTTTTTGCATCGTGGATATGAATAAGGACTATGCGTGCCACGGAAGGACGGGGCCGGTCCTCTTGGCTTCCACTACCTGGTCGGGAGACAGGAGGCCGCCCCTCTAGATCTAGGAGCATGCTCCTTCCTTTCTGTTATCTGTGAATGGAGCATTCACGGCAATAAATCAATCTGCGGTTTTCCTTCACCCCCACTGACCCCCAGAGGCCCGTTTCACACTCGGTGAATTCAGTATACATCAACCAGCTTGTAGGGAGTGTAACTGTCACCAAAGAAACGAAGTAATTTTACACTCTCTTTCAAAAGCAAACAAACCTGGACAGCGCCCCGAGCCGCCGCAGCGAGGCTGGGCGCGAAGGCAGGCTCCGTGCTATGAAAGTGGACTTTGTGAGAAGCAGAGCCAGTGTTTCTTTTGGAAGCTCTCTGGCACATTCTAAGCTGGCTTTGATCCCCTTTTCTGGCACCCGGATTCCTGGAACCACCTTGGGCTGCCCAATCAGGTGATGAAACTTGCCGGAGATTTGATATGCTTGATTCGAGGTGCCCGGGCCGCCTGGATTGCGTGTATGGGGCAGGAGAGACGCACTGGGTGGGGCTGTAGGGTAATTCACAGGGGGATTTCCCCGAGTCAACCCTCTGATGCTTTCGTATAAATAGAATCAGGGTCACAGGAGCCCTCCAGGCCTTTGGGTGTGGAAAGACGACCAGCCATGCTCCCTGGGACGTGAAAGGCTGTTTGCCTTGATGCAGCTTCAGGTCCTATTGGGTTCTGGCTAACCCAGGCCTTCTCCCCATGCCTACCCCTTTTAAGTCACAGACCAGTTTCCTGCTTTCAAGGCTGAAGCCTAGGAAAAGCTCCAGGACGCAGCACAGATGGCAGCATCACACACCCAGACCTCAGAGCATGCAAGAAGGATAGAAAGCGTCCAGTGCTGTGGTGCAGTGTGTGAAGGCACCACCTGCAGTGCCGGCTTCCCATATGGGTGCCGGTTCAAGTCCCGGCTGCTCCACTTCCAATCCAGCTCTCTGGCTAGTGCTGGGCCAGGCTAAAGCCAGGAGCCAGGAGCTTCTTCTGAGTCTCCCACAGGGGTGCAAAGGTCCAAGCACTTGAGCCATCTTCCGCTGCCTTCCTAGGTGCACTAGCAGGGAGCTGGATCAGAAGTGGAGCAGCCAGGACTTGAACCCGTGCTCTTATGTGATGTTGGCACTGCAGGTGGCTGCTTTACCTTCTATGCCGCCATGCTGATCCCCCATCCTCTTCCTTGTTTTTAAAAACAACTTTAAAATTTTCCCCTCAGGAACAGAACAATGAGTTGACAGGCAATGTAGAACAAGACCAGCACTAGACAGCAGCCGTCCTGGGGGTATGACAGGTAGCTGCTGCTGTTTGTTGTGATACACCAGGAAGGCAGCGACCTGTCTGTTCCAAACTCACGCAGAAAAGGCTCAGCAAGAGGCATTGCTCCAGATTGCGAGGGGTGGGGCTGCATGTCACGGCACATCCGTCCCTGTGCCCGTGCGGCCAGAAGATGTCACATGCCTGCTTTCCACCCAGCTGCGTGTCATGTCACATCTGTCACTGCAACAGCTAAGGGTTTGCACAAGTGGGCGATTTCAGTACAAAAACGCGTAAGGGGGAGGAGGACTGTCCTTTGCAGAGAGTCGGCGGCACCAAGCAGACGTGTCTCTCTGAGTCTATCTGGAGGGTAGGGTGGGAATGCAATCAAATCACCTCTCCAACCCACAAAACAAATTGCTCTAACACTCTGTGTTGGCGTTTCCCAGGCACTTCTCACTAGGGGTAATTAGCAGCACATAAACGCTAATGACTAATTACCTTGGCCTGTGTAGACATCCGGGGAACCGAAGCAAACTATTATCCAAAAGCACAATTTCACACATGTGCATATACAGACAAGGAGAACCCTTTTTTTTCCTCTCGAAAACTCCTGGGTTGGAAGAGGGGTGGGAGGGAGAAGGCAGAGTGGGGCAATTGTCAGGCTCTCTATGCTAATAACTCAGAACATAGATGTAATTTAGAGAGGCATACAGATCTCGGGGCACGTCTCCTTGAAGGTCTGCCTGCAGCTCTGTGCAGAAACATCTGGGATCCTTAACAAAACGCGTGGGATAAGTGAGTGGCTTCTGGCCAGCAGATGTGTCTACACGGGGAAATAATGAACTTTTCTGGAAAGAATATCAAGGTCAAAGCGATGATCCTTCCTAACAAGGTGTTAATGAGGTGTCACTAGAACACAGGGCCCTGCCTTCCAAGCCCCCCTTACTGTGTCCTTGAGAGAGAAGCTGTGCAGACCGCACGGTGTCTGTAAGGCTGGGTGGGCTTCCGGACAGCGATGAAGCTCATAGAAGGGACCATGGAGCTTATCCTGACGCTGCATTGGCCACACAGCACAGCTGTGACTTGCAGACCTGTTTGATTTTGGTAAATGGCTTTGAGGAAGTGCAGACCACGGGGACCTAAAGACCCCCAGGCAACCCCTTCCAACTGCCACTGGTGGGATGGAGACTGATTATTCGAAAACTTCTAGCTCTTACTTGTTTTCTTTGCCTAGCTGGAGTTTTCTTAGAGAAACCAGAAGGAGGGCTTGAATTTACACCAGTTAATCTTAGCTAATTTAAATACCTGCACTGGGGGGCTGGTGCTGTGGTAGTGGATAAAGCCACCATCTGTGACACCAACATCCCATATGTCATTGGTTTGTGAATCCGCTGCTCCACTTCTGGTTCAGCTCCTTGCTAATGGCCTGAGAAAAGCAGTGGAAGATGACCTAAGTGTTTGGGCCCCTGCACCCAAGTGGGAGACCCAGAAGAAGCTACTGGTTTTGTCTTGGCCCAGCATTGGCCGCTGCAGCCAACTGAGGAGTGAACAAGCCGATGGAAGATCTCCCTCTCTCTCTCTCTCTTTAACTCTGACTTGCAAATAAATAAATAAGTATTTCTTTTTTTTTTTTAATAAATGCCGGCATGGTTGATTTGCTCTCTATAACTGTAATACATCCTTTTCATTGAAAAATTAACACAAGATTTTGTTTTTATTTTCACTTCTTTAAAGGGGTTAGCATCACTCTTTGGGGTGAAATCTCCTGTGTGTTACTTTTCTCAGTTCTATTCATGTACTGAAAACCTGAATAGCACACATTTTGCCAACTCACATACTATTCTCGTGTTAGTTTATTAAGTTTGAAGAAGGGAAATCTTGCATCTTAAACCTAAGATATGCTTGTTCCTCAGTGTCCATGGGAGATTGGTTTCAGGAAGGACAATCTGGGGAAGCTCAAGTCCTGTTATAAAATGACTTAGTGTTTGCACACGACCTACACACATCTACCCATTACTTGTCATTTTTAGGTTACTATACTACTTAATACAATGTAATTTTTATGTAAATAATTATACTGTATTGTATGGCAGACAATGACAAGAAAACAATTAAACATGTTTTGTGCAGATTCAATTTTAATTTGTGAGTATTTTGTTTTTAAAGATCTATTTATTTGAATGGCAGAGTTGAGAGAGAGAGAGAGAGAGAGAGAGAGAGATATTTTCCATCTGCTGGTTCACTCTCCAAATGGCCACAATGGCTGAGGCTGTGTCAGGCTGAAGCCTGGAACCAGGAGCTTCATTTGGCTGTCAGGGACCCAAGTACCTGGGCCATTTTCTGTTGGCTTCCCAGGTTCGTTAGCAGTGAGCTGAATCAGAAGCAAAGCTGCTAGGACTCGAATCAGCACTCATACGGGATACCAAAGTTGTAGGCGGCAGCTTAACCCATTGCACCCCAACACCAGCCCTATTTTTGAGTATTTCCGATCCATAGTTGGTTGAATCCATGGCCACGGAACCCAGTTATACAGAGGTGTTCTATCAAATTTCAATATCTCCACACCAGACTCAGTATCAAATACATGTATTTTGATATAAAATCATAGCAAAATTTGATTGGATTCTGTTTTTTTTAAATGCTGTTTATATTTGCCACAAGATATTGGACTGTAATAGGTAAAATGCCTAGAGGTACAGATTCATGTAAGAATCCTGCACTGGGGCCGGTGCTGTGGCATAGCAGGTAGAACTGCTGCCTGCAGTGCTGATATCCCATATGGGTGCCGGTTCGAGACCTGACTGCTCCCCTTCCCATCCAGCTCTCTGCTATGGCCTGGGAAAGCAGTAGAAGATGACCCAAGTCTTTAGGCCCCTGCACCCACGTGAGAGACCTGGAAGAAGCTCCTGACTCCTGGCTTCAGATTGGCACAGCTCTGGCCATTGCAGCCAATTGGGGAGTGAACCAGCGGATGGAAGACCTCTCTCTCTCTCTCTGCCTCTCCTTCTCTCTTCCTAACTCTGACTTTCAAATAAATCTTAAAAAAAAAAAAAAAGAATCCTGCACAACTCTCTTGTGATCATATCAACCAAACCACGTGTCACTTCAGGGACCCCGGTAACAACTAAGAAGATAAATTAGTATCTGTAGGCTTATAAAAATCAGAGGTTCCTTCAAAACCCTAATGTAGTTTAGAGCAATGACCTTGAACATCACTGCAGACTGAGTCTCATCACACACATTACAAACACCAGAGCCCAGCTGAGAAAGGATACAGGGTAGCACCTGTTCAGAAGGCTACTCTGTAAATACCTATTCCTTGTTTATTTTGAGGGAGGGTAGAGTAGGAAAATGTTAAAAAAAAATGTGGACCATGGGGAGGCACAATGAGTGTCCCTTTGTTACTGGCAGTCACCACTGGCCCCACATGTGTACATGCCATTAAAGTACAACTGCCCTGAATTCAGTGAGACCTGTTTTACTTAAAGGCAAGGGGTCCCTACCCTAATTGCCTAGCAGAACAGGTCTCTAAACAGGTCCTCTGTGAGAGAAATCCTTGTAAAAACTATTTTTTCTATTTACACTGCTAGCCATGTTTCAATAGTAATATTTCTGCAGCCCGTCAAAGGTAACACCTAAATGGTTGCCAGTTGGTCCATTGCTTTGTCTTGCTCCTTCCTGTCCATAAAAATCCCTCCCCACTCCGGGTTTTCACTGCCTTGTTCACATGAATTAGTGTTTTTTTTTTTAAGTTTATTTCTTTATTTTTATTTATTTGGAATACACAGAGAGAAAGAAAACTTTCATCTGCTGGTTCACTCCCCAAATGCTCACATCAGCCAGGGCTAGACCAGGCCAAAGTCAGGAGCGTGAACTCCATTTGGGTTTCCCATGTAGGTGGCAGGTATCGGAGCCACCACCTGCTGCTTCCCGGGGTGCACATTAGCAGGAACTATGCAGGGGAAAGTACAAGTATTTTATTATGTTTTATTCTTTATTGGAGAGACAGAGAGAACTTCAATTTACTGATTTACTCTCCAACTCTGTAATGATTGGGACCGGGCCACGGCTGGGGTCAGAAGCTCAGAACTCAGTCCATTTCCCACGTGGGTAGCAGGGATCCCACTACTCCAGCTGTCCCCCAGGGTGAGTAGAATGAAACAATACCAAGAAGACAAGTCAGTCTTGCCTGGGATTTTCTTCTGTCTTTAAGGGTTTGATAAGATTCTTGTCTGTCATTCATTGATTCTGTTAAAATGCTTCCAGTTTTCTCCTTCTCTTCCTCCTCCTCCTTCCTCTTCTTCTTCGTCTTCTTCTCCTTTTTCTTCTCCCTCTCTCTCTCTTCTTCTTCTTCAAATTTTTTTTTTTATTTAATGGCAGAGTTACAGAGAGGCAGAGGCAGGGAGAGAGAGGTCTTCCATCTGCTGGTTCACTCCCTAAATGGCTGCAACAGCAGGAGCTGGCCGATCCGAAGCCAGGAGCCAGGAGCTTCTTCCGGGTCTCCCATGTGGGTACAGGGGCCCAAAGGCTTGGGCCATCTTCTACTGCTTTCCCAGGCCATAGCAGAGAGCTGGATCGGAAGTGGAACAGCCAGGACTTGAACTGGCACCCATATGGGATACAGCACTACAGGCAGAGGCTTTACCCAATACTGTGTCCCACACCCTCCCCGTTCCCCCACCACCATGTATTCTTGCTTCTTGTACTTATGAGAAGACTTTGATCGGGAAGGAACTTCTAAAAAATCACATAGTAAATAGCAATTTGTATAAATTGCTACATCGCCTAGACAACAGAGAACTTGTTTACATCTGCATTAGTTTCTTAGTACTGCTGTTAACAAATTACCACATACTTACTGGTTTAAAACAACCTGCAATTATTATCTTACAGCTTTGGAGGTCAGAATTCCAAAATGGAGCTCAATGAACTAAAACGAAAAATTTTGTCAGGGCTGTGTTCCGTGTGGGGGCTGGAGCAGAAGATCAGCTTCATTTCTCCTGGAAGGTTTGTTTGGGGGAAACTCCCTCCATCTTCAACGTCAGCCATCACTCGTTCAGTCTTTCTCCTGTCACTCAGACACTGGCTCTCCCACTGGACGCTCTTCCACAAGCGAGGACCCTTTTGGTTACATTGGACCCATTGGCATGATCCAGGCTGATGTCCCCACCTCAAGATCAGCTGACTGGCAACTTTAATTCCATCTGTTACCCTGACTCCTCTTTGCCATGTAATGTAAGATATTCACAGGTTCCAGGAAGTAGGATGTGGACATCCTTGTTAAGCCATTATTCTGCCTACCGTAGGATCTTATACATCTGAATACCATAAAGCAAGGCGTGCTCTCTTTTTCAGTGTTGACTCCTGATTGCCTAGTCACTAGAGGTCTTGCCCTGGTTTCCAAAGAATTCCACAGTGAGGCTCACCACTTACAGGAAGTGTGACAGTTGACAAAATGCAAATGGATGGAGATGCTCCAGGGAGAAGATGGAAAATGAGAGACCAGCAAATGAAAACCGAGCACCACCGTGGACTATCAGTCATTCCGTTCCTGCATACAAATAGAGCAAACTATCGGATTTAATCATCTCAATTTGACCCAATCAAGTAAAAATGGAGAGAATGCTGGGTATGTTGCCAGGCTATGTCAAGCACTGAGGCCCCTGTAAGACTTTCCACAGCGTAGGGGGACGTTCCCAAAAGACACGAACACAAGGTAAAGTAAGCTAAAGTCGTAATGGACACACTAACAGTTCAACAGGGTTGCAAGGCAGGGACAGGTTGTATCTGAGGAGATGGCATTTGAGGTGACATGGAAAGATGAGGAAGCGATTAGGTAGGATGAGTGGGCCAGCAGAGGGATTGCCAGAGGAAAAACTTGTCATTTGGAGATGCCTGCACAATTTTCCAACTGCAACAAACCCATCCAGGGCACAGTCTTATCATCATATTACTTTAAAACAATTTTTTCCATCAGTCAGGACTGGGCTAGGTCAAAGCTGGGAATCTGGAAATTTGGAACTCAATCCAAATGTCACACTTGGGTGGCAGGAATCCAAGTATTTGAGCCATCAACTGCACCTCCCTAGGTGTGCATTAGCAGGAAGCTGGAATCGGAAGCAGAGTTGGCACTCAAACTGAGGCACCTGATATGGATCCAGGCCTCTGAAGCATTTTTTAACCACTGCTGCAGATGTCCACCGAAATGTGACACTTCAGACATTTGGGCCAATATTTACTTCTTAAGTGGGATGGTCCTGTGCATTGTGCAATGCTCAGCAGTATTTCTATCCAGATTCTAGGAGCACACGTTGTACCGTCCCCAAGATGTGCCAGCCACAAGTATCTCCAAAAGTTGCCAGCTACCCTTTGAGGGACAAAACTGCCCTGGCTGTGTCATCACATGGTAGAGAAGTCAAATACAGAAGAGGCCCAGCATGCTTTCTAACCCCTCTTGAGATATAACTAATGCAGTCACACAAAACCTGCATTAATCCCTTCACAAGGGCAGTATCCAATGACATGATCATTTATTTATTTAAGATTTATTTTATTTGAAAGGCAGAGTTACAGAGAGAGAGAGAGAGAGAGAGAAAGAGAGAGGCAGAGACAGAGAGAGAGGTCTTCCATCTGCTGGTTCAGTCCCGAAATAGTTGGGGCTGGGCTAGGCCAAAGCCAGGAGCCAGGAGCGTGTTTCAGGTCTCCTACATAAGTGCAGAGCCTTGGGACATCCTCCACCACTTTTTTTTTTTTTAATATTTATTTGAAAGTCTGAAAGTCAGAGTTACACAGAGATGAGATGCGCAGAGAGAGAGAGAGAGAGAGAGAGGTGTCTTCCATCCGATGGTTCATTCCCCAGATGGCTGCAATGGCCGGAGCTGTGCCGATCTGAAGCCAGGAGCCAGGAGCTTCTTCCGGGTCTCCCATGTGGGTGCAGGGGCCCAAGTACTTGGGCCATCTTCTACTGCTTTCCCAGGCCATAGCAGAGAGCTGGACAGGAAGTGGAGCAGCCAGGTCTGGAATCGGCGCCTATATGGGATGCTGGCGCTTCAGGCCAGGGCGTTAATCCACTATGCCACAGCACCGGCCCCCCTCCACCACTTTTCCAGGTGCACCTGCAGGCAGCTGGATGGGAAGCAGAGCAGCTGAGACTCATATGGGCTGCCAGTGCTACAGGCAGCAGCTTAACCCACTAAACCACCGCACTGGCCTTGATATGATCATCTTTCATTTTATTTTATTTTTTAATTTTTAAAAAAGATTTATTTTATTTATTTGAAAGATAGCTACAGAGAGAGGTAGAGACAGAGAGAGAAGTCTTCCATCCGCTGGTTCACTCTCCACATGGCCGCAATGGCCGGAGCTGCTCTGATCTGAAGCCAGGAGCCAGGAGATGCTTCTGGGTCTCCCACACAGGTGCAGGGGCCCAAGGACTTGGGCCATCTTCCACTGCTTTCCCAGGCCATAGCAGAGAGCCAGATCGGAAGAGGAACAGCCGGGACTCGAACCAGTGCCCATATGGGATGCTGGTGCTTCAGGCCAGGGCATTAACCCGCTGCATCACAGCACCAGCCCCCCCTCCTTTTTTTTTTTAAGGATTTTATTTATTTATTTATTTGGGAGATAGAGTTACAGACAGTGAGAGGAAGACACAAAGAGAAAGGTCTTCCGTCCGCTGGTTCACTCCCCAAATGGCTGCAATGGCCGGAGCTGCGCCAATCCGAAGCCAGGAGTCAGGAGCTTCTTCCCAGTCTCCCATGTGGGTGCAGCATCTTCTGTGGCTTTCCTAGGCCACAGCAGAGAGCTGGATTGGAAGAGGAGCAGCCGGGACTAGAACTGGTGCCCATATGGGATCAGGCGCCGCAGGCGGAGGATTAACCTACTGCACCACAGCACCGGCCCGGATGTGATCATCTTTTAAAACTGCCATCTCTTAAAAGGTTCCATCACCTCAGTACTGTTATACTGGGGACCCAGCCTTCAGCATCCTGAACCAATATATAGCACTAGGATTAGAAAACAATCCTGAAATGAGAGTTTAGGATTGGAGGACACGTTGAGGAAGTGGTTTCAAAGCAAGTCTTGGAGAGCAAATAGTCACTTAGGAAATACTGATTGCCTAAGAAGGGGATTTTTACTCTACTGCGGGTTAGTGAAGCAGGCTGTGGTTTAAATAGATAGGTTTGGGGAAGTTCCGGTAACAATAAAGCTGTCTACCACCTCATTTTCATGGGTAAGAATTTCTTGGAATAGTCAAGTTATATAAGGGCGCTTCAAAATATTCATGGAAAAATGAGATTGAAAGGTAAATTTATTTTGGTGCAAAGAGTTTTGAAATGCATGCATGGTTTTTCCATATGAGCTTTTTTTTTTTTTTTTTTTTTTTTTTTTGGACAGGTAGAGTTATAAACAGAGAGAGAAACATCTTCCTTCCATTGGTTCACCCTCCAAATGGCCACTACAGCTGGCGCTGTGCTGATCTGAAGCCAGGAGCCAGGTGCTTCCTCCTGGTCTCCCATGTGAGTGCAGGGGCCCAAGCACTTGGGCCATCCTCCACTGCCTTCCCGAGCCAGAGCAGAGAGCTGGACTGGAAGAGGAGCAACCGGGACTAGAACCCAGTGCCCATATAGGATGCCAGCGCTGCAGGTGGAGGATTAACCAAGTAAGCCATGGCGCCGGCCCCTCCATATGAACTTTTAAAGGATCCCTTATATGCAGGTTTTAGGATATCTCCACGAAAACAAACTAATTTTTAAATTTCACTTTCCCATGGTCTTTTTGAAGAACCCTCATATTAACACAATCAACTGAATAGTCAGGCCCTGATCGTGTGCATGGAAACTGTGGATACGCCTGGTTCTGAGTCCACATCCAAGATGCCAAAATATATGGGAATAAGATACTCAGACTATCGTCCTCTCCCCAGCCCAAACTCATTATTTCCCTTATATCTTTTTCCTGTCTCGTTTATTTATTTTAAGATTTATTTATTTATTTGAAAGTCAGAATTACAGAGAGGCAGACACAGAAAGATCTTCCATCTGCTGATTCACTCCCCACATGGCCGCAACAGCCTGAGCTGAGGCAATCTGAAGCCAGGAGTCAGAGGCTTCTTCCCAGTCTCCCATGTGGGTACAGGAGTCCAAGGACTTGGGCCATCTTCCACTGCTTTCCTAGGCCATAGCAGAGAGCTGGATCGGAAGTGAAGCAGCCAGGTCTCGAACTTGTGCCCATATGGGATGGCAGCACTGCAGGCAGAGGCTTTACCCGCTACTCCACAACACCAACCCCATTTTTTTCTGTCTCAATTAACGTGATTTCCATCTATCCTGACTCCCAGGCTAGAGACCAGAGTATCTTCCTTGATTCCTTCTACCATCTTCAGATTAATCAGTCCTGCCTCCTGAGGGTGCCGGACGCCTCTCCCTCCCCCCATCCCACCTCTGTCCTATCTCAGGCCTTCATCCTCCCCAGCCCGGACACTAAGATAGACTCCTAACTCATTTCCCATCAGAAGTCTGGCAAATGACATTTTTCTGTGTACTCTTTTACCTAGAAATACCAATGTGGGAGACATTTGACTCAGCTTTAAAAGAATCTTTTTTTTTTTTTTTCATGACCAGTGACTGTGTATTTCAGTTACTCTCATCTTCGACCTGATCGTCACCTGTCCTTTATCCCTTCGGTGGGCCTAAAGATAGAAGTGACGTCACCACTCATTCAGAAATAAAATGGCAGCAGGGATGGGAAGAGATTTAGGAATGGGGCAGAGGTTAGTGCTACCTATTGACATTATCACTTATTTTTAAAAGTTTTTTTCTTTTTTAAAGTTCTACCTTACTCCAATTTAGTGCCTCTGTGGACACTGATGGTGCCCTACGCGAATCCCTCTTGTCCCCTCCCAGGCTGTGCGGACCCATCCCCGAGCTTCTGCATGCTTTGCTGGTATCTGTAACAGAAAGAGGATTGTCCTTTGGCAAGTTGAAGCTCTCTGGCTCCCAGGGAAAGCAAGAACTGCCTAGGAGCCAGCGTTTCCCCCAGGATGGGTGTGGGAGGACAGAAGCCCAGCTTCTCGCCTGGAGGTGGGGAAACGCAGTGTAACTGACCCTCCAGAGCTCCTCACGGAATCAGATGGAGCCTGCACTTCCCTTGCCTGTTTTCTTACCCTTTTCCCTAGTCGCTTTCTCCTACCTCTTCCCTCATTTCTTCTAGGACCATTTCCTTTTAAAAATCACTTAAACTTACACCCTTGGTTGCTTCTGGGCGAACCCAGCTTAAACTAAATTTCTTTCATCAGAAATCTGTGTGGGGCCAGCACTGTGGCGCAGTGGGTTAAAGCCCCAGCCTGCAGCACCAGCATCCCATATGGGCACTAGTTCGAGTCCCGGCTGCTCCACTTCCGATCCAGCTCTCTGCTATGGCCTGGGAAAGCAGTGGAAGATGGTCCAAGTCCTTGGACCCCTGTACCCACGTGGGAGACCCGGAAGAAACTCCTGGCTCCTGGCTTCGGATCAGCTCAGCTCTGGCCATTGCAGTCATTTGGGGAGTGAACCAGCAGAATGCAAGACCTCTCTCTCTCTCTGGCTCTACCTCTCTTTGTAACTGTCTTTCAAATAAATAAAATAATTCTTAATAAAAAAAAAAAAAGAAAGAAATCAGTGTGAAGATTGGATCATGTCACTCCACTGACAAAACAAGGAGGTGCTGATTATATACCAATGCCTTCACGTGGCATTCAAAGTTGGCCACTAGTGATCTTTGCTTACATCTCCTGCGTGGAGTGCCACAGACCCATTTTCCTACAATGATGCTGAACAGTGTGGTTTCTTGTTTTCTGCTTGGTTTCTGGTGTCCCCAGTATCTATGAATGTTCCCAGAGCCTCCTCAACCCACAGAGCTTCCCTTTACGGGTTAAGGGTTCACTGTTGTACTCTTCCAATAGCTACGCACTCACTTGGCTGGCATTGACCCCATTACCTTGCCATTCTCTTTTTGTCTACCCAACCAGTGAGATCCTTAAAAGTGGGGACTATGACTTTGTTATTTTAAAGTTTTCATTAGATAGCCCAATCCCTGACACACAGAAGTCTTTTTAAGAGTTTTTGAATGAGGAGGCTAGTGCTGTGGTGTAAGAGGTTAAGCCTCAGCCTGCAGTGTCAGCATCCCACGTGGATGCCTGTTCAAGTCCCAAATGCTCCACTTCCTATCCAGCTCCCTGCTAATAGCCTGGAAAAGCAGAAGATGGCCCAGGTGCTTGGGCCATGTGGGAGACCTGGAAGAAGCTCTTGGCTCATGGCTTCAGACGAGCCCAGCTCTGCCCATTGAGGCCATTTGGGGAGTGAATCAGCAGCTGGGAGACCTAAAAAGTTTTTGAATGAATTCACACCGCCATTTTTTTCCTCATACACAGTAACCAGAAATGTGAAGGTAATTATAGGAGTTTGCACTTGAATTCTAGTACTTGGAAACTCGAAATACACTCTGAAAATAATGGAAATGACAAAGACTTTCAAAATATTGATGCTCCTGGCAGTCAAGACAAACTTACAGTGATTAATCAATGAGGCATAGGTATTAGGGCTTGATCCTACATTATATACCTTGAGAATTTTGTTCAAGATTTTTTGCACTCAAACTCAAAGGGTATAATTCACTGGTTAGAGCCTTTATACACTTTTTTTTTTTAGTGGCTTTGTTTACAATTTTTTTAAATTGTGGTCATTGTGGACTCCACAGGACTGCTCCCTGACCTGCCTCCTGGATTAGGAATGCAGCCTACCACCTCCCCACAGCAGCCACTCACTGCTGGGCCTTATTCCCTTGCTAGGTTGGCATAAGTGAAAATCCCACAGGGAAAACAAGACAGGCAGCTAAAATAAGCTCACTTGGTTTTATACTGCCAGAAATTATCTGGCAGAATAATTCAACATCCATCAAATGTGAAAATGTCAAAATTAGGAGAAAAGAAAAAGTCCTTGCTACTTTGAAGGAAAAGTCACAGCCCATCAATTGGAGAAGAGTGTTTGCAGCACCCAGAAAATGGATAATAGCATCTGTGGCTTGGAGGTCTCCAGGGCTCTGGTGAGGCAAAGGCTCAATGCCAACATGGTCCCCAGACATTTATCTGTGTGAGGGAAGGGTCTTCTTGGTCTCCAAGTGGTGCACATCTGGAAGGTATCAACCCACAACTGTATTGGAGGTACTCAGACAATCACAACATACAATGGGTGTTACTTGGAAGACTGATTGAAGATCCTTTCCTGCTTTGTTTCCCAAATTATGGTTTACCTGCTACTCAACCCCATCTCTTCTTGCCTTCCCAGGGACACTGTTCCAGAAGTTACCTCTTGCCTCCCTTGCATCGACAATGTTTCCTCTCCACTGGTTCATTTCCATCAGCACGCAGACTTCTGACTTCTCCCATACCCCCCAAGTCCTTTCTCTATCTCCCACTTTCCCAAGGCTCCTGTGCCGTTTCACTTCTTTCTCTGTAAGGAAACTCCTTATAAAAGTTTTCTATACTGCTGGGTCCAATTACTTCCCTCCTATTCTGTTAAACCCTCTCCAAGCAAGATTCCTCTCCTCACTTCATTGAAAAATCTCTTGTCAAGGTTAGGGTTGACCATCACGTTGATAAGTCCAGTGCTGTCTTCTCCGTCCTCACATCGGCAGGGTTTAGCATAGTTGTTCACTCCCTCCTTTAAGATACCGCCCCTCCATGGCTTCTAGGTAAACACACCCAGATTGTCTCCTAGTGAACTGACATCTCTTTTTCAGTCTCTGGGCTCATTCCTCTCCATCTGCACAGCTTCTTAACATTGCGGTACTGAAGACTCAGCCCTTGGAACATTTTCTTTTCTCTCTGTATCTACTTTCTTGGTAAATTCATCCAGTCCTGTGCCTCTACAAATTGTGGGTATGCTAATGTGGTTTTTTAGGACTTTTTTTTTTTTTAATTTGACAGGTAGAGTTATAGACAGTGAGAGAGAGACAGAGAGAAAGGTCTTCCTTCCGTTGGTTCACCCCCCAAAATGGCCACTACGGCAGGCACTGCGCCAATCCGAAGCCAGGAGCCAGGTGCTTCTTCCTGGTCTCCCATGAGGGTGCAGGGCCCAAGCACTTGGGTCATCCTCCACTGTCCTCCCAGGCCACAGCAGAGAGCTGGACTGGAAGGGGAGCAACCGGGACTAGAACCCGGCACCCATATGGGATGCCAGTGTCTCAGGCAGATGATTAACCAAGTGAGCCATGGTGCCAGCCCCCGACTTTTTTTTTTTTCCCAAAGATTTATTTATTTATTTATTTATTTGAAAGGCAGAGTTACACAGAGAGAGAAGGAGAGGTAGAGAGAGAAAGAGAACCATCTGCTGGTTCACTCCCCAATTGGCTACAACGGCCGGAGCTGTTAATCCGAAGCCAGGAGCCAGAAGCTTCTTCCGTGTCTCCCATATGGGTGCAGGGGCCCAAGCATGTGGGCCATCTTCCACTGCTTTCCCAGGCCATAGCAGAGAGCTGGATTCGAAGTGGAGCAGCCGGGACTCGAACCAGTGCCCATATGGGATGCTGGCACTGCAAATGGCGGTTTTACACACTACACCACAGCACCAACCTCAACTAATGTGTTTCAAACTTAGATGTCCAATCCTCTTGGATGACTAGAAATGACACTGTTACCTCATTGCCAAGGACTCCTTATCCTTCTTGGCTCTATCTTTCTCTGAAATATTTACTGCCATTTTTATATATGAGGGTCCTTCAAAAAGTTTGTGGAAAATGGATTTAAAAAAATTTTTTTGACAGGCAGAGTTAGACAGTGAGAGAGGGAGAGACAGAGAGAAAGGTCTTCCTTTGCTGTTGGTTCACCCCCCAAATGGCTGCTATGGCCAGGGCGCTGTGCCGATCCAAAGCCAGGAGCCAGGTGCTTCTGGTCTCCCGTGTGGGTGCAGGGCCCAAGCACTTGGGCCATCCTCCACTGCACTCCCTGGCCACAGCAGAGAGCTGGCCTGGAAGAGGGGCAACCGGGACAGAATCCGGCGCCCCAACCAGGACTAGAACCTGGGGTACCAGCGCCGCAGGCGGAGGATTAGCCAAGTGAGCCGCAGTGCCAGCCTTAATATTTTTAAGATTTATTTTTATTTATTTGAAAGAGTTACAGAGAGAGGTACAGACACAGAGAGAGAGAGAGGTCTTCCACCTGCTGGTTCACTCCCCAAATGCCACAAGGGCTGGGGCAGAGCCAATCTGCAGTCAGGAGCCAGGAGCTTCTTCCTGGTCTCCCACGAAGGTGAGGGGCCCAAATACTTGGACCATCTTCTACTACTTTCCCAACTCATAGCCGAGAGCTGGAACAGAAGAGGAGCAGCTGGGACTTGAGCCAGTACCCATATGGTGTGCCGGCACTGCAGGCGGCGGCTTTACCCACTCGCCACAGCACCGGCCCCAAGAAAATGGATTTTAAAAAATAAATTTATTTTAGTGCACACAATTTTTGAGAAGAAAAATAGATGATGCAGATCACAACATATACACTTGCCTTTTCTAGAATTTCACATAAGTGGAATCATTAGACCATGTACTTTTTTTGTCTGGTATCTTTCATTAACTTTTTAAAAAAAATTTTTTCCTTACTAAGAGAGGGAGGAATGGAGGGAGGGAGGGAGAGAGAGAAACTCTCTCATCTGCTGGTTCACTCCCTAAATGCCTGCAATAGACAGGCCTGGACCTGGCTGAAGCCGCAAGCTAGGAACTCAATCCAGGTCTCCTTCTGTGTGGCAGAAACCCAACCACTTGAGTCATCACTCTGTCTCCCAGAGTGTGAAACTAAAATTGGAAGCTGGAGCCAAGAATTGAGCTCAGGTACTCCAGTGTGAGACACAGGTATCCCAACTGGCATCTTAACTACCAGACTCCAACATGGTTTTTTTTTTTTTTTTTTTTTTTTTTTAAATTTATTCTAGGGACCGGCGCTATGGCTCACTTGGTTAATCTTCCGCCTGCGACACCGGCATCCCATATGGGTGCCAGGTTCTAGTCCCGGTTGCTCCTCTTCCAGTCCAGCTCTCTGCTGTGGCCCGGGAGGGCAGTGGAGGATGGCCCAGGTGCTTGGGCCCCTGCACTCGCATGGGAGACCACGAAGAAACACCTGGCTCCTGGCTTCGGATTGGCGTAGCTCTGGCCATGGTGGCCATTTGGGGAGCTAGCCAACGGAGGGGGGACCTTTCTCTCTGTCTCTCTCTCTCGCACTGTCTATAGCTCTACCTGTCAAATAAAAAATTTTAAAAAAAATTATTCTAATTTTATTCGAAAGGCCAGGAGACAGAGACAGAGGACAGACACAGAGAGATCTTCCATCTACTGCTTCACTCATCTTGGTGACTTGGCCCACAGTCCACCAAGATGGGCCAGGCCAAATCCCAGAACTCCATCCAGGTCTTCCACAGGGGAGGCAGGGACACAAGCATTTGAATCACTACATGCCACCTCTCAGGGTATGCATTAGCAGGAAGCTGTATAGGGAGTGGAGTAGTCAGGACACACACTGGGCACTTTCACATGGGATGCAGGTCCCATGCTGCAACTTACACCATTTTGCCAAACATCCATACAATATATTATTTTTTTGAGATTTGTCTTTGCGTGTGTCGGTGGTTTACCCCTTTTTATTTAATATTCCACTTTAAGGATGTATCACGACTTGTGAATTAGTTCATGAATGAATGGCTATTGGGGTTGTTTCCAAGTTGGGACTTTCATCAATAAAGCTGAATAAATATGAATAAACCATTTGTGTACAGGTCTTTGCATGGATATGTTTGCAGTCTTTTGGGTGAATACCTGGAACTGCAAGGTCATATTGTACGCATATATTTAACTTCATAAGAAACTGCCAAACTGTTTTCACTGTGATTGTACCATTGCGTATTCCCACCAGAAACGTATGAGGTTTCAAGCTGCTTTACATCCTTGGTACCATTGATATTTTCAGTCACTTTAATTTTAGCCATCCTAGTGTATGTGTAAGTGGTATCTCATTGTGGTTTTAATTTGCATATCTGTATGACTAATTCTGCTAACAGTCTTATCAGCCATCTGTGTATCTTCCTTGATAAAATATCAGTTCAAATCACTTGTCCATGTTTTTAATTGTGTTACTGTTTTGTTGTTGAGTTGTAAAAGTTCTTTATATATTCTGGACACAAGTTCTTCCATTGATATTTCAAACAATTTTTTTAAAGATTTATTTATTTGAAAGGTAGAGTTACAGAAAGAGAGACAGAGACAGAGACAGAGAGATCTTCCATCTGCTGGTTCACTCCCCAAATGGCCACAATGGCCAGAGCTGGGCCAAGCTGAAACCAAGAGCCAGGAGCTTCTTCCAGGTCTCCCACATGGATGCAGGGGCCCAAGCACTTAGGGAATCTTCCACTGATTTCCCAAGCACATTAGGAGGGAGCTGGATGGGGAGTGAAACAGTCAGGATTCGAACCATCACCCATATGGGATGTTGACTGGCAGTGGTGCTGGCTCCCTTCAATTGATATTTGTATTACTAATATTTTCTTCTAGTATATGGAATGGTTTATTCATTCCAAAGAAACAAGGTTTATTTTACTTACTTGAAAGGCAGAGTGAGAGAGAGAGAGAGAGATCGTCCATCTGCTTGTTCACTCCCCAAATAGACTCAATGACTGGGGCTGGTCCAGCCATAGTCAGGGGCCTGGAATTTCATCCTGGGCTCCCATGTGGGTGGTAGGGCTCAAGTATTTGGGCCATCTTCTGTTGCCTTCCCAGGTGCATTAGTAGGGAGCAGCTGGGACTTGAACCTGAATTTTTATATGAGATGTCGGAGTCACAGATGGCAGTTTTGATTGATTGATTGATTGATTGACAGGCAGAGTTAGACAATGAGAGAGAGATAGAGAGAAAGGTCTTCCTTTTTCTGTTGGTTCACCCCCCAAGTGGCTACTATGGCCGGCGCACTGCCCGCCAATCTGAAGTCAGGAGCCAGGTGCCTCCTCCTGGTCTCCCATGCAGGTGCAGGGGCCCAAACACTTGGGTCATCCTCCACTGCCTTCCTGGGCCACAGCAGAGAGCTGGCCTGGAAGAGAAGCAACCGGGACAGAATCTGGCACCCCAACCGGGACTAGAACCCAGGGTGACAGCACCACAGGTGGAGGAATAGCCCAGTGAACCGTGGCGCTGGCCCACAGATGGCAGTTTAACACAGTGCACTACAATGCTGGCCTGGGTTTTGGTCTTTCTTTTTCTCTCTTTGTTTTTCTCTGTCACTCCCCCTTTCAAATAAGTAAAATAAACCTTCCTTCCTTTCTAAGATTTATTTGCTTATTTGAGAGGCAGAGTTACAGAGAGAGACAGGGATAGACAGAGAGATCTATTCACAGGTTCACTCCTCAAATGGTTGTAATGCCCCAGGCAGAGCCCATCTGAATCAAAGAGTCAGGAGCTTCTTCTGGGTCTCCCATGTGGGCGCGGGAGCCCAAGGACTCCAGCCATCTTCCACTGCTTTCCCAGACCATTAGCAGAGAGCTAGATTGGAAGAGGAGCAGCCAGGACTCGAACTGGTGCCCATATGGAATGTGGCTCCATAGGCAGAGGCTTAGCCAGCTATGCCACAGGCCAGGCCCTTGATGTTTCTTAGCAGTGTCTGTGGAGAGCATACATTTAAACTTTCTGGAAGATGTTGCAACTTATCATTGTTTTCTTTTATTATTTGAAATTTTTTTTAATTTTTTGACAGGCAGAGTGGACAGTGAGAGAGAGAGACAGAGAGAAAGGTCTTCCTTTGCCGTTGGTTCACCCTCCAATGGCCGCCGCGACCTGCGCGCTGCGGCCGGCGCACTGCGCTGATCCGATGGCAGGAGCCAGGTGCTTCTCCTGGTCTCCCATGGGGTGCAGGGCCCAAGCACTTGGGCCATCCTCCACTGCACTCCCTGGCCACAGCAGAGAGCTGGCCTGGAAGAGGGGCAACCGGGACAGAATCCGGCGCCCCAACCGGGACTAGAACCCGGTGTGCCGGCGCCGCAAGGCGGAGGATTAGCCTAGTGAGCCGTGGCGCCGGCCTATTTGAACTTTTTGTCCCAAGAAATCTTTACTTACCTTAGAGTAAGGTTTCCTCCTATAACATAAGGTGTATGTTGCTTATTTTGTCTCCCATGAGATGTGTACAAAGTGGTATGAAGCGCTAGAGAAAATCTGAGTAGAATCTCACTGGTTATGTCCATGCTTTCCAACTGTAGCTTAACTAGACTGTATCGTCTCAGTTTCCTGACAGGTTTCTGGGGGAAGATAATGAAGTGCAGGGCTTGAGTACAGGCATGTAGAAAACACAGACCCAGCCGGTGCTGCGGCTCACTTGGCTAATCCTCTACCTAGCGGCGCCAGCAGACCGGGTTCTAGTCCTGGTCGGGGCCCCGGATTCTGTCCCAGTTGCCCATCTTCCAGGCCAGCTCTCTGCTATGGCCAGGGAGTGTAGTGGAGGATGGCCCAAGTGCTTGGGCCCTGCACCCCATGGGAGACCAGGAGAAGCACCTGGCTCCTGGCTTCAGATCAGCGCGGTGTGCTGGCCGTGGCAGCCATTGGAGGGTGAACCAACAGCAAAAGAGCAAAAGGAAGACCTTTCTCTCTGTCTCTCTCTCTCACTGTCCACTCTGCCTGTCCAAAAACAAAAAAAAAACACAGACCCAGCACTCGGGTCTGCAGATCAGGAACGGCGGCCTTCCTGGAGGGAATCCCTTCACCTCTCTCAGCCTCTTTCTTCATGAGCAAAATGGAAACAATTACGATTTTATACCTGCTCCAATGCTGGGTACACAGGTTGGGTTTAATAAATTGTAGGTGCCCTTATTATCACTACTAAGGTAAATCTGGAGGAAGGATGGGAGGGAGGAAGGAATATCATTATATGCTTAGAACTGTATCTGAAAGATAGCTGTATCCATGACCTTCCTTGAATCTGTTCTCCTTGTATTAATGTCACATTAACATGAAAAAAAGTATCAGAATAGATAAATAAAGTTAATCTTTTTTCAAGATTTATTTATTTACTTGAAAGTCAGAGTTACACAGAGAGAGAAGGAGAGGCAGAGAGAGGAGAGAGGTCTTCCATCTGCTGGTTCACTCCCCAAATTGGCTGATCTGAAGCCAGGAGCAAGGAGCTTCTTCCAGGTCTTCCATGAGGGTGCAGGGGCCCAAGGACTTGGGCATCCCCCACTGCCTTCCCAGGCCATAGCAGAGAGCTGGATCAGAAGTGGAGCAGCTGGGTCTCAAACCAGCGCCCATATGGGATGCCAGTGCTTCAGGCCAGGGCGTTAACCCACTGCGCCACAGCACCGGCCCCGAAATAAAGTAAATCTGAAGCTGCCAATGCCAACTTATCCAACAGGACATGGTGAGTGGGAGTTACATAATAGTTCAGAAGTAAAAAGTTCCGTTGTGATTATTATTAAATTGTCACAGGCGCTTTTCCCAAATAGTAATGAGCCGCACATTTCACAGCTGGCAGTGTGTTTGCCTAACAAAAATTTGGGGGTGTTTGTAATTTGTTAGAGCCATATGTCAACAGATTCCTTCTACACCTCTAAGAATAGAATAACCTCAAATTATTTTTACTACAAAAGAACCATCTAAAAGTGTCTTTCTTGGCGGGCGCTGCGTCTGCTTCATCAAGTCAGATCTGGAAGGGTTTCTGCAAGCCTACCTTATGTGTAGCAATCGCCAGTTTGTTCTCTTCTCTTCCTTGACCAAGTCACATGCTAGGTCTTAGGACCGAATATAGACTTATCTGCTATCCCTCTTTCACAGGAGTTTTGTAATTTCAGAGAGCTTTCTGGGAAGTTAGCAACATAACCAAGTTTAACCCACACTGTTTAAATGCCATTTATATTGAAGTTAGCTGGTCATGTTTAGAATCCCAGACCGAAGATTTAACAAGCAATCTGGGCTCCAACATGGGTTGCATTTAATAAATCAATATTTTAAGCCAGCCACTCAGCAAGGGTGACCTTTTGGTTCCTTCTGCTAATGGCGGAGATGTACGCACAGAAGTCTCATTGTGCAGTCTGCGGTGACTTCCCCGGAGGATGTAAACACAGCAAGAGGGAGCTGGATGTCAATAGGTCGTGATGCTTAGGAGCTTTTGCTGTTTGCATGGTTTCCAACCCGCATTGCTTGTGGCTCATTCTCCGGTGAAACATCCCGAAAGCACGAGATGACTCAGCCTGCACACTCTCACTGATCTATCGGCTTCCATTCAAACCGCACAAGATGCAGGCAGTGTGGTTTTGACTATTTGTCACACAGTGAAGGAGGATTTAGCTAAATGTTTGCTTGCTTCCTCACCCCTGAATTATATTCCACTTCCCCACATTAGCTCAGGGCATCGTATTCCTTTTCCAGAGATAGGAAACCCAGTTCTTGTCATAACAGAGTTTCCCTGCTTTCTTTTTTTTTTTTTTCCCACTGTAGAAATTGAGCATTTATAATTATAATTATGAAAATACACATATATTGAGATATGTGTATCCTGCTTTCTGATCACACTTCAAGGGGCAGGCTCCCTCTCTGGGGGTCAGTGTTCTGTTTCTCTACTTCTCCTTGGTTTTGCAAGAGATTAAAAAAATGTTTTTGTTTATTTGAAAGGCAGAGAGTGAGAAAGACAGCGAGAGATCTTCCATCGTTGGATCACTCCCCATATACTCCCTACAGCCCTGGCTCAGCCACATCAAAGCTGCCAGGAGCCTAGAACTTAATCCTGGTCTCCCACAGAGGCAGCACGGGTTCCAACTACGGGAGTTATCTACCACCTGTGGCTGCCCAGGGTGTGCATTCGCAGGAAACTAAAACTGGAAGCTGAGCTGGCATTGGAACCAGACACGCTGCTATGGGATGTGGGCATCTTAACTGCTAGCAAATGCCCCTCCCAAGAGGCTGCTCTGGATTTCACTCCACTAAGGCACAGCAGTGTCATGCGAAGTCCCCAGACCAAGGAAGCGGGCTTCTGTGAACCCCCATAGAGGCTATGTTTTCAAAGCATGGGCGTGGTGGCAGAGGTGGTGGCTGTGGGGGTCTTGCCAAAGCCGACTGCCGTCCTGGATTAAAGCTCACTTGCATGGCTTGCTCTGTCGTACAGATGGGTCAATGTCCCCAGCAGGACAGTCACTTTAGGTTGTCAGTTTTCTCGATGTTAATGTGAATGGGTTCCTTTTCCTGTGTCTCATACCTATAGCAGAGGAGATACAGGAGGACACTGGAACCAGATAGAAGAGCACTGGGTAAGCAAAGAGGGATGGAGAAGGGCCATGCTGAGGGACAAGCAAGGGGACAAAGTGCCAGATCCCAAGTCTTCCTACTCCCCGGTTTTCCTGAGCGATCATGAGAGCAGGGTGCAGAGCCCTGTGTGTGGTCATCAGGAAGACAGCCTAGGGCTGTGTGGCTCAGCCTCGGCTGTCCCCTGGTGTCACCCAGAAGGCTCTAAAGCTACCTCAGTGGAGACTCCCTCTGAATCTCCAGCCAGACTGCCTTCATTAAGCTTGGGCAGGGCCCCATATGTTCATACAGTCTCCTAGTGTTTCCCAACTGCATCCAGGATAGAGAACCTCAGACTAAAGACAGCTTTAGGAGTCCCCAAGAATGGGGATCCCCACTCTGGTATCTTCTCATAGGGAGCCTGGGGAAGTCCTAAGGACTATTCGGCAATGGAAGAAATCCCCACTTGTATTGTGCGAGAAGAGGAGGAGGCAACTGGCCACGCATCACCCTGGAAACTCCCTGGCCCCCCAGGACTCCCCGTGGTCTGGCCACGAAAGGGCTATGGGCTGCAGTTTCTGCCCATTTTCTCGCATTCTTTGAGGAGCAAATTCCTTTGGCGGTATTTACAATTAACCTTTTCTCAAGTTAGATTTCAGACAAGTTGGTACTGCTGTAACAGGATTTTCCGGTTTGGCATGGATTGAGCACTACTTCCCCAGCAGCAAGAAAAGCCTATGGGTTTTTATGGCACGGTTCTTAAACACGCTCAGAGTGTAGTTTATGGCCACCATAGGTGTGGACAAAATGCGCAGTACTATAGTCCAGCTTCAAATCAGATGAATGGTTCTGAGCGTCTGGATTAGAACTTGAAAAAAAAAATACTAATCTCTTTCAAGATTTTGGTAGGCCTGATAAACAAGGAACGATTAGAAAACTTCTGGCACAGTGGAAAATCCCACTAGGTCTCAGTTTTTTCATCTGAAAAGCGGGACTGCAAACAGTTGCCTCTCTTGTCAAAGATTTGGCTTTGAGGAATAAATTAGGTGATTTTAGGTGAGTACACTCGAGAGACTGAACGACTTCACATAGGTGAAAAGCTGTCACGATCCAGGTGGCATATGTCTTTAAATTTAGAATAGATTGCTTTGGAAAGAAATTACCTTGTTTAGTTAGTTATAAAAAAATCAACTTATTTAGTTAGTTCACAAATTCAGGAAGGCTTGGAAAATGAACATGTCTATTCAAGGGAACTTCAGAAAGTTCATGGAAATGGAATTAAAAGGTAAATTTTGGTGAAAAAAGATTTTGAAATCCATGCACATGAGAGATCTTTAAAAAGTTCCTGAAAAATGTGTCCTATGAAAAGCTGTGCATAGATCCAAAAAATTTTCACACCAAAATAAACTTACCTTAATTCCATTTTCCATGAACCCTTTGAAGTACTTCATATTGGCTCACTTATATGTCAACCAAGTTGCCAAAAAGATTTTGCTTTGGTAAAAGTCTTAACTTTTTTGAAACAATTTTTATAGGTTTTGGTCATTTTATCTAATTTTATCCTTATCCCATGTATAATGATGGGGAAAAAAACCCAACTTCAGTAATTTTCAACACGTACTACACGTGCTTTTTTTTTTTTTTTAGACCAAACTACTCCCACCTTTTCTAGCTCCCCAGGTCATTTTGAAACAAATCCCAGACTTTTTATTATTTCGTTCTTAAGTACTACAATATGTAAGACACGTTTGGAGATAAATGGTCACAGTTTCAACAGCAACAGATGTGTCCAGCGGCCATTCAGCCGAGCAGTCGAGATCCCTGCATCTGATAGCAGAGTGTCTGCATTCAACTCCTGGCTTCTGGGCGCAGCTTCCTGCTAATGCAGACCCTGGGAGGCAGCTGTGACACCTCCAGTACTGGGGCCCTGTCACCCATGTGGGAGACCTCGATTGTGCTCTTTGTTCCTGGCTTTAGCACCAACCAGGCCTCAGTGGCTGTGGGCATCTGGAAAGTGAACTAGTGGATGGGAGTGTTTGTTCTCTCTCTCTCTCTCCCTGTCTCTCTCTTGCTTTGCCTGTCAAATAAAGAAAGAAAATATAACAAATGTGGAAACTGAAATCTCTTGCACAATGCATGGGGCAACCTGGCTTATTAATAGAAGAACCAGAAGGAACAAGATTTCAAACTTCAATTTAACTTTTTAAAATTTATTTATTTGAAAGGTAGAGTCTCTCTCTCTCACTCTCTCTCTCTCTCTCACACACACACACACACACACACACGGAGAGAGAGAGAGCGAGCTCTTTCATCAACTGGCTCTCTCTCCAAATGGCTACAACAGTCAGAGCTGGGCCAGGCCAAAGCCAGGAGCCAGGAGCTTCTCCCCGGACTCTTACATGGGTGCAGGGGCCCAAGGACCTGGGCCATCTTCTGTTGCTTTAGCAGGGAGCTGGATCAGAAATGGAGCAGTCAGGATTCGAACCAGCACGCCCATAGCAGGCAGAGGCTTAACCTCCTATGCCACAGCGGTGGCCCTGATTTTTTGAGAATGCCCAACACTTTTTAAGGCACTCATTAAGATTTGTATTATGTCTCATGGTTAGGTAGGTCTTGTTAAAAAAAAAATCAAATGTATCATATTTGAGGTTGGTTCTCACGAATTAAAGAACAAATAAATCACAAGGACGAATCATAAAGAACTAGATGGGGCTTGGCTATCTTCTTCAATTGCTTCATTTTAAAGGTAAGGAGGCAGGGCGGGGGCGGCACTGTGGCATAGTGGTAAAAGCTGCTGCCTGAAGTGCTGGCATCCTGTATGGGCAGCAGTTCGAGTCCCGGCTGTTCCAGTTCTGATCCAGCTCCCTGCTATGGCACGGAAAGCAGAAGATGGCTCAAGTGCCCCTGCCCCTGTGTGGGAGACCTGAAAGAAGCCCCTGGCTCCTGGCTTCAGACTGGCCCAGCTCTGGCCGTTGCAGCCATCTGGGGAGTGAACCAGCAGATGAAAAAAAAAAAAAAAAGATAAAGAGGTTGAGGCCCATGGAGGGAGACTAAGCGTCCTCCTAACACAGGAGAGCCAGTGGTCACTATCCAGAATTCATAAAAAAATGAGTTAACATTTTGAAGTGATTTCCATGGATAAAATAATTAAGAGTTGGCTTTATAAGATCTGAGAACTTAAGTGAGCCCTATACAAATGTATCTTATACTTTCTCAATCTTGTGTAACAGTGGCACTAACATTGGGGATTTTAAAAGGGAGAAAGTGATGACAGCGCTTAAGTACCCAGATTAAGCTCCTTTCGGAGCCAGGAAGGTAGAACAATGATCTCCATGGAGCAATGCTTCCAGGTTGAAACAGACACGGCAAAATATCACTATACGCAGCGCACATCAGATCCAAAAGGTTAGGCTGCAAAAAGGAACAGTTCACACATATTGGAGAAAACCAGTTTAGTTCAAACAGTTTTGTGTAGCATCCAGGTGGAAAGAGTGGATGTGTTTGTGTTTAGTTACGGGCAGCGGCAACCAAACAGCATACCCTTTAGCTGTAGAGCGCAAGAGCACACAGGCTAGTGTCATTCAGGATTAGGGCACCAGGGCAATCGAGTCTGGTGCACTGCAAAGGCGAGCCTCCAGGAAGTTGTTACTGTGTCAGAATCCTGCCGGACACTGGCATCTTTCTTCTTTTGCTAAAATGAAGACTTATTTATTTATTTATTTAAAAGGCAGAGTGACAGAGAGTATGAGAAAGAGAGAGCGAGGAGATATCTGCCACCCACTGGTTTCCCTCCCTAATGGCCTCAACAGCTGGGCCTCGGCCAGGCTGAAGCCAGGAGACAGGAACTCGATCTGGGCTGCCCACATGGGTGGCAGGGGCCCAGGTACTTGAGCCATTGTCTGCTGCTTTCCAGGCACATTAGCAGGAAGCTGGATTGGAAGTGGAGTAGCCAGGACTTGATGATGTCAGCATCCCAAATGGTGGTTTAACCCATTGCACCATAACACAGACCCTCACCCCTCCTCTCCACCCTTTTAAGATTTATATACGTGAAAGGTGGAGTGAGAGAGACAGAGACAGAGAGAGAAAATGCTGGGATCTTTTAGATTCAATATCAGCACAGAGTTGCTAGGTGGATTCTGTTCTAATCCTAGGGTAGAAGTAGAGGCATGGGAGATCTTGATGGCCACAATGGCTGGAGCTGGTCTGATCCAAAGCCAGGAGCCAGGAGCTTCTTCTGGATCTCCCACACGAGTGTAGGGGCCCAAATACTTGAGCCATCTTCTACTGTTTTCTCAGGCTATAGCAGAAAGCTGGATGGGAAGTGGAGCAGCCCGGATTCGAACCAGTGCCCATATGGGATGCTGGCACTGCAGCCGGTGGCTTTACCCACTATGCCACAGCGCCGGCCCCAGCACTGATATAATTTCACATGCTCTTCAAGGGGTTCCCAGGTATGTCCAAGGTTGAGAACCACACTTAGAGGATGAGAGGTTCTCACTGACTACGGCTCTTCTGGGGATGAGGAGTGTCTTCCTAAACCCAGATGTGACCCACGTCACGAGCTATGGCACTAATGGAGATGCCAAACTCTCTGGGGGTGGGATTTGGATTTAGAGGTCATCTGGGCTGGGGCTAAGTGGTATTTGTGTCTGCTCATTAAGCCGACTTCCCTCAGGTGGGTAGGGTTCAACTGTGAAGACCTCTCTAAGTCATCATTAGGGACTTTAACATCCTCTGAAGCTTAGCCAGTGCCACGGCTCACTAGGCTAATCCTCCGCCTGCGGTGCAGGCACACCGGGTTTTAGTCCCGGTCGGGGCGCCGGATTCTGTCCCGGTTGCTCGTGTTCCAGTCCAGCTCTCTGCTGTGGCCCGGGAGTGCAGAGGAGGATGGCCCAAGTGTTTGGGCCCTGCACCCGCATGGGAGACCAGGAGAAGCACCTGGCTCCTGCCTTCGGATCAGCACTGTGTGCCGGCAGCAGCCATTGGGGGTGAACCAATGGAAAAAAGGAAGACCTTTCTCTCTGTCTCTCTCTCACTGTCCACTCTGCCTGTAAAAAAAAAAAAAGCCAAAGCAGACAACTATTTTTAGGGAGATCTTAACAGAAGATTTCTCAGGTCAAATTTCGATCCTGTTCCTATTCTGTGAGTAGCCAGATGAGTTGTGTGGTTCCGGCTGAAGCACTTTGTATGGCCTGAGAAGACCTGAACTGAATATTCTATGCCAGTGAGTCACCGCCTGCAGACCAAGCTGCCTTCTCAGAGAGAGTGGCCTTATCCTAACATGGCAGACGTCTACAGAAAGCGCTGTTTCCCCTTTAGAATCAGAACTAGGGATGCAGTTGATTTTCTTGAATTTCTAGGAATGAAGAAATATGCTTACCCCATTCACTCACCAACAGGGAACGAGTGTATTCCCTATGGCACGGGGTGTTTCTTACCATGACCATTACGCTGGCCCTGGCACTGTAGGCAATGGCTGGCTGATATTGGCTCATTATTTTTCTATTAATACATGGGTTTCAACATTCTTCTTTTCTTGGCTGGCACTGTGGCATAGCGGGTTAATGCCCTGGCCTGAAGCACTGGCATCCCACATGGGTGCCAGTTCGAGACCCGGCTGTTCCACTTCCCATCCAGTTCTCTGCTATGGTCTGGGAAAGCAGTAGAAGATGGCCCAAGTGCTTGGGCTCCTGCACACACGTGGGAGACCCAGAAGAAGCTCCTGGCTCCTGGCTTTGGATCAGTGCAGCTCCAGCCATTGTAGCCAACTGGGGAGTGAACCAGTGGATGGAGGATCTCTCTCTCTGCGTAACTCTGACTTTCAAATAAATATTTAAAAAATTCTTCTTTATTTTTACATGTAGAAAACACTACATGCTTCATCAAGAAAGTTTACATAACCTAGAAAATGAAAAAGAACAAGAAAGAGTCCTCTTAGTATTCTGCTAATCATCTTTAACAGTTGCTTTTATGCCTTTCCAGTACTTGGTCTTTCAAACTTTTATGTCAGGAGGAACACTTTCCTCAGGACGGGGTAGGGGATCGACAAGAACAAGACCCAATCCTAACAGGGAAGTAGAGTAGTTAAATGATTTCAGGGAGAGGCATTAATAAGGGAGTGAATAAAAAGTTCAGTTCCAAGAAGTATGGAGACCAGGGATCAAACTTGAACACGCCAAGGGATAGATCTGAAGCTGAGCCTGGGTGTAGTCTGGGGATGAAGTGTTGGATTTCTCAGATTAGGTTTGGCTCTGGAAACTGGGATCAGGTGGGGAATTAAATATCCCATTTTGGGGGAAGGAGAGAGCTGTAGAGGCCAGGAAACAAGATGCTTGAGCAAACACTGGGTCTTCATTTTTATTAAATCTTGGCCATTTCTTCCTTAAAAAAAAAAAAATCTCCTTCTCAACTCCCATCAAATAAATGTGTCCTGCTTGTCTTCTCTAACCATCTTCTTCCCTCCAGAAGGCCCTGCACACCGCTGCCAGGTGAGTCTCCTTAAACTGCCTTATAACATTTATCTTTCCAGTCTTGGACTTTAGAAGTGCCACCAACTGACTCACTGAGCCAGTTCCAGCCTGCACAGCCTGAACCTCATGGTTCCTATAACCGGACACTAACCCGTTATTCACCTTCATTTTCCACGTCACCTACCTCACCTACAACAGGTGGGAGGATGCACTGAGCGTCCTGCAAGCGCACTGTTCTTACTTCCGTCCTCTCTACCCTCGTCGCATGGTATCACCTTGTCCATAGTATTCTGCCTTCTTCTATGCACTGTCTCCTTCAGCGTTTCAATCTAGTTGCACTTTCTTCCCAATATGTTGCATGATTATTCCAATCCACACTGATGCGTATTTTCTTAGACTTACCCTTACTTTTTTTTTTTTTTTTTTTGCAGTTCAGCTTTTTTATTGAACAAGAAAACAGACTTAGTCAAAAAGACGAACGTCATCATCATACTCCTCGGATTTTTCTTTCTTTGCTTCTACTTTCTTCTCTTCAGCTGGAGCGGCCGCCGTGCTGGGGGCAGGGCCTCCACCAAGCTGCGGAAGCGGCTCCCTCAGCCCTAGGTTCCAGATGAGGCTCCCCATGTTGACACTGGCCAGGGCCTTCGCAAACAAGCCAGGCCAAAAGGGCTCCACACAGACACTGGAGGCTTTAATGAAGGCATTGATCTCACGCAGGATGAGGGTGGAGTAGCGCAGGTGGGCCCGGAGTCGGAGGAGGAGGAGATGGAGGCGCTGGGTGGTGTGCGCTTGGCGTGGGGTGCTACGTGCTACTCCCCAGACGAAGTGAGGGCCTCACCTGAGCTCAGCCTTAGCCTCCTCGGAAGGATCAAGCACCTTGGCCGTCCTTCGTTGGCGAACTTGTTGACAATGAGTCTACAACTTGTTCTTTTTTCACCCAGTACATATATGGGGCTGTACTTGTACATTAACACATAGTCAACTACACAGTTTATTGGGTAAGATATCCAGATTATGTGCAAAAAATTTAATGTTCAGACGATACAACTGTCAATTTTTTCCCAGTATTTTGAAAAGAAATTATATTTTTCTTTCTCCACTCATTGAAATAGTTTCCCTATTTATGCAACACAAGTTGCATTAATAATCAAACTTAGGGAAAACCATAGTTGGTGGGCTTGAAAATCGAACTCCATCTCATTCTCATAGTCATTAATGGCCTTAAAACAGTCTGTGTCACAGGATTCAAGGTGAGTTTCTCATCCTTATGACGACTTCATGAGCTAAGGATAAGCCAGTCAGAATCTTCCTAAGGCCATTTAATTGATACCATTTGATTTCTACTCACCTTCAACAACTATACTTGGATTTTTTATGTAGAAATAACAGAATCTTTGAGGATTCATATTTAAAAAATATATAGGGTCAGCGCTGTGGCTGTGCCGGCATCCCATATGGGCGCCAGTTCTAGTCCCAGCTGCTCCACTTCCAATCCAGCTCTCTGCTATGGCCTGGGAAAGCAGTGGAAGATAGCCCATGTCCTTGGGCTCCTGCACCCTCGTGGAAGACCCGGAAGAAGCTCCTGGCTTCTGGCTTTGGATCGCCCCAGCTTTGGCCCTTGCAGCCCAATTGGGGAGTGAGCCAGCAGATGAAAGACCTCTCTCTCTCTCTGCCCCTCCGTCTCTCTCTGTGTAACTCTTTCAAATAAATAAATAAACAAACCTTTTTTTTAAAAGAACATATTTAATAGTAACAATTATAAAATTAAATAAATGAAGTCATAAGCCAAACCTTAAGAAAATACTCCACCCTTCTGGAGGAAAAAAAAATACTCCACACACAAGGACTTTCATCTAGATACCATCTTGAAGTATTTTTCTTATTTGAAAAATGTTCTCCTAAACTGAATATTTTTTGTTGTTTGCTAGTTCTAAAATTAAGAAATGTCCAAGGAAAAAGTTAAGAAAATACTAAAAGTCGTTCAGTTGTAGTCCTAAACCCACATCAACTCAAAGATTCCGAGATAGTTACAACACGGGGATCTCTATCTTTCCAAACCATCTGTGATTTCAAAGGATTCACATGTTTCGCAGTAGGATCAAATGGTCACAAACCCTCTTGCTCCCATTGTACTTTATGGTGTAATTATAAGCTCTCATGACAAGAATTTTTTTTTAAAAAATTGCTGTATATCAGGAACTGAGTGTCTTTAGCAATTGCGAATGTTGCTTCATCTGTTCCTTTAAAACTCCTTGGAGTTCAGCTATTTCTCTTTAATGAGAACACCTGCGGTCCTGGAGGCAGCGCCACAAGGCACTGGTGAAAGGGGGATTGGGTAGAAGTGCAGGGCAGCCAAGAGATGCCCTGAGCACCAGCAGGAGCTCATCCAGATATCCCTGCAGCAGAGGCCCTTTTGCGACTGCTCCCCTCCTCTGGGTGGTGGGGGCTTCTGTCCCGGAGGGGAGGGACAGGGACAAAGCCTTGATTTCTTATCCCAGATTCTACCTTTCTCCTGGCCTTGGAAAGAGCATTCAGTATAAACTCACCCTTCCATTTAACGGACACGCAGCCCTGAGAAAGAGGGTAGAGAGTGCCGATGATAGAGCGTGATTTAGAATAGACCCCCTGATCTTAATTCCTGTTCTATGTATGAAATTTCTAGTTTATCAAGAAGTTTCATGGTCTGCAAAATGAGAAACACGGGTCAGGTGATTTACAATATTCTTGCCAGCTGCAAGCTACACAACTCTGGGACTCACCTGGTTGAGCACTACCACCACACCGTACCTACCCCATAGCATGCCTGCCAGAAGTGTTTGTTGATTACATTGAAAGGGCCCGAAAAGATTGCATTTAACTAGATTAATTACTCTGTAAAAATTAAATTGAAGCTCTGTATAGGTGACTGGAAAAAAGAAAATTCCTCCGTGGCAGGATGTCTGGTAATTATTTTGCTCTTAATTAGCCTTCACTTGATGATTGTCAAAATGTTGCATGGTAACAGAATTAGAGCTTCAGATATAATACAACCAATGTGAGGAGATAAATATAAACAGCTTGAACTCATTTGATTCTCACTGGACCCTGAGTTAAAGTCTGGCCAGTCAGAGCAGGATCTATCGCAGCTGTTTGAGAAGCATAGAAGGCACCTGGCTGCTGCAGACTGGCCCTGGCTTTATCATGGATCTCTTGCTCCGTGATCATCAAGGCACGGCCAGAAGAGCTCTGCATGCTGCTCTCGATCAGCTCGGTGTTCCCAGATTTCTTCACATAACCAGGCTTTCCCTCTCTACATCTATCGGGAGTGGGCGTGGTGACTGAGACACCCTCTCTGCAACTGAAATAGAACTGAAGGCACTGGTCCCAACTGCCATGAAAGGAACTACCGCAGGATTAGCCACACGGACACCAGGCTGGTTAAAGTGTCCAATGTCAGGGCCAGCACTGTGGCACAGCAGGTTAAACTGCCGCCTGTAGGGCCAGCATCCCATACAGGCACCGGTTTGAGCCCTGGCTGCTCTACTTCCAATCCACTCCCTGTTCATGTGCCTGGGAAAGCAGCCAAAGATGGCCCAAGCTCTTGGGCCCCCACATCCATGTGGAAAACTTGGATGAAGCTCCTGACTCCTGGCTTTGGTCTGGTCCAACCCTGGCCATTGCAGCTATTTGGGGAGGAACCAGCAGATGGAAGATGTCTCTGTCTCTCCCTCTCTCTCTGTAACTCTGCCTTTCAAATAAAATAAATAAATCTTTTTTAGTAAATGTTGCTTTTTTTTTTTTTTTTGACAGGCAGAGTGGACAGTGAGAGAGAGAGACAGAGAGAAAGGTCTTCCTTTGCCGTTGGTTCACCCTCCAATGGCCGCTGCAGCCAGTGCGCTGCAGCCCGCGCACCGCGCTGATCCGATGGCAGGAGCCAGGTACTTCTCCTGGTCTCCCATGGGGTGCAGGGCCCAAGCACTTGGGCCATCCTCCACTGCACTCCCTGGCCACAGCAGAGAGCTGGCCTGGAAGAGGGGCAACCGGGACAGAATCCGGCGCCCCGACCAGGACTAGAACCTGGTGTGCCAGCGCCGCAAGGCGGAGGATTAGCCTAGTGAGCCGTGGCGCCGGCCAAATAAATCTTTTTTTAAAAAATTAAAATGTCCTTTTTAATATTGTATTTTATCTTTAAAAGAAAGTGAATCAAGAGGTAAAATCAAGTGATTGTGAGAGCTCATCTAATTGATATCTCCAAATACTTTAACTCAGTTATCTGAAGATTAAAAAAAAAATTTAAGATTTATTTTATTTGAAAGGCAGAGTTATAGAGAGAGAGGGAGGAAGACATGGAAAGATCTTCCATCCACTGTCCCATTCCCCAAGGATCAGGCTGAAGCCAGGAGCCAGGAGCCTCCTCTGGGTCTTCCATGTGGGTGCAGGGGCCCAAGCACCTGGGCCATCCTTCACTGCTCTACCAGGCACAATAGCAGGGACCTGGATTGGAAGTGGAGCAGCCAAGACTTGAACTGGCTGCCGCATGGGATGCTGGTTCTGCAGGCAGCAGAATTACCTGCTACGCCACAGTGCTAGCCTCCCCACCCCCAAATTTTTAAATTAAATGGAGATTTATGCCAATGATTCATTTCCTACTGCCTGCACAGTTTCAGCTTATGTAACTCTGCTTTTCAAATGGCCACAAGATGCATGCATGACCTGATGAAGATAAATGCCAACCACTGTCATTAGGTCGATGCTGAGTTTAAAACACATTGCATCATATGAAGTGTCTGCAGGTAGGAGGCAGCCCCAGGTGCATTTAATCTTTGGCAAGCGTTCTGATTATCTATGGGGGGTGGCGTGTGTCCATGTGTTGCTTATCTTTGTTGTCAAGCACAACATATCATCACGAGAATGCCCACGAAATTCCTTCATGGAAATATCAATCACATTGGGCCTATTCCCATGGCATATTCTGCCTGCCTGTGAGAGACTATTTGGAAAACAGAACTGACATTATCCTCAAGTAGACCTCACTCAGCCATATGACATCTTCGGTACAGTGGATCAAATGTGTGGCCTGGCATCGGTCACTGAGGCGATTCCTCTGAATTCTACTTACTCTCCAGGACAGAATTCCATTTGCTTCCTGTTAGAATCCTTTAGGACCTCCAGATTGGGCCAGCTGGGCCAGCTGAACCCGTTGCAGTGTGCAGAGCCTTTGAGCTACTCTCACACTGTGGACTGGCCGGTGGGGAGCCTTTCTGGACTGCATAATTCTGCCCACACACCCTGGGGTCCTTTGCAACCAAAGTCATGTGGATCTGTCTCCCCCACTGGGCTCTAATCAGCATGAGCTCAGGCCCTGGAGCTTCAGTCTCATTGTCTGGCTCATATGTCCACTCAATAAATGTTTGTTGAGTGAAAATCCAAGGGGATGGATTTTTAGTGTTCTCACCACAGCAAATGATAATTGTATGAATTATGTATATGTTATTTACCTTAATTGGTATACTCCACGGTATATACATAATTCAAGTCGATATATTCATATAAACTTTTTGTTTATATATGAAATATATAAAAATTTTGTCAATAAAATAAAACCAAGAAGTGTTGCATAAACAATTATATTCTCAAGGAAGAATCATTAGCAAATTTGTTAGGGTCCATTTACTACTTTCCTCTCAAGGTTTAATTAATATGTTCTGCTAATAAGAGCACTTGTGCTTGAAGGTTATTTCTTCCTAAAGAAAAATGAGTAAATATTATCCTACCTTTGGCCTGTGGGCTAGCATGGTACCTGGGTTAGCATCTTGGGTTCAGTAAATTTTTATTGATTTAAATGAATGTAGCCATTCCATACATTTCAAAGGTTCTTTGATATGAAGATAAGTTTATCCTGCTGAGCACTTTCCAACTGAAATTGTACAGGGAAATAGTTATTAAGTAATACAATATCTAAACTGCCTAGAAACTTGCCTGGCACCCAGTAGGGACTCAAAATCTATTGTTTTTTCCGCTCACATTTATTCGAAAATAATAATAAAAACCCTACTTCTAAAGCTTGATGGAAAATATGAAATTAATTTTAGTAGATGACAAATAGCGAAAAGAAAAGGTCAGTATTATCTTTCGACCCAGCAAAGAAGTTGAACTATCTCATCAGAATTTTAAAATGTTACCTTGCCCTTCTCATGTTTCCTGGCATCACAGAGAAAATGAATCTAAATTAAGGTTGTCAGATAAAAGACACAGTGCCTAGTTAAATTTGAATTTCAGCAAAACAATTTTTTTAAATTGTAGATATGCCCCCCTTGTAATATTTGGGACATACAAGATTTGGGACATACTTATAATAAAAGATTTTTCTTTATTTATTTGAAATTCAAATTGAACTGGGCACCCTGTATCTTTAGTTGGTAAATCTGACAACCATAATCAAACAGCAGTGAGTACCAGCATTTGAAAAACAGTAATAATGTAGTGAGCTCTCTCTTTTTTTAAGCAACGTTTTATTGGCAGCCAAGCGCTTTCTTTAAAGTTTTTAAGCTAATTTTTCCCTCATCCTAAACCTATAGTTAGTTTGCATAATGGCACTGTGATTTCACCTCCCTTTAGAAAATGCTCTAGAATCAAAATATCTATTTTGGCTCTCCCTGGTCACCAGAATGTGGTTTGCAAAAAAAAAGGGGAACAGTTGTTAGTCCTGGCGAAAAGCCAGACATTTGGTGTTAGAATTATCAGTTGCTTCTTCCACTAGAAGTTTCTGTGGGAGCTTGTAAAGCAGGTTTTCCTTATTGGTTTGGATCCGGTCACCAGGAGACCATTTGCAATGCTGGTTATTTTCATTGCATAGTGAAGAGCCCCAAGCATTCGCTGAAGAGGGCCAGGCTTGATAAGCAGTGTGGCCAGCCGTAATCACTGGCTTGCGACCCGCCAGGGAGCCCTGGCGCATGGAGCAGAGGAACCTCCAGCCAAATTCGGATGGAGGCCTTGGCAGGGCACTGCCCACCACAAAGAGAGGAAAACCAGAAGTTGTACTACATTGGTCCTTTCGTGGGCACTTTCCCCTCCATCATTCACCTCTCTCAGGCCACACTATAAATCATCTCGTGCCTGAACTCAAATTCCTGGGAGTCGGTAGGTGAGCAGCTGTGGGAAGCCGGGACCTCTTGCCAATGTAAAACCCCACGGACATTCCGGGTCTTCAGCCAGTTCCCTCCCCAAAAGCCCTCTTGCCTTTCTTCTCTGAGCCCTAGGGATTGGCCAGCTTGTTTCCTTTCCACTGTCACCACCTGTTATTTCCAACTGCGCACCATGTGGGACAGAAGAGGCTTCACATCTCCAGGCCCAGGCAGGTGACAGCCTGGCTCTGTTCACGCTTCACTCTCATCCCGAGGCATGCGCTCTCGTGTCCCAGCTACAGAGCAGGAACTGACGGTCTTAGCAGACCCTCAGGAATGAAGATGCGTCTCAAATGCCCAGTGTCCGAGGCACGCAACACCCCTTGTCTGAGCGAGAGAGAAAAGCCAGTGAAAGCTGTGAGGAAGGGGTTTTCCCTGATGCTGCAGCAGGCTTTCTTACAGGAAAATACAAAGACCACAGAGGTGCAAACAGTGCATCTCTGAGGCTTCATCAGACTTTCTGGGGTGAGATGGGGAGGCAGATAAGACAATCTGGTGAAGAAGTGGTTTTCAAATTTTTCTATATACAGGATTTACCCAGGGGGCTTGTTCAAACACAGAGGCGAAGACTGCAATGTTACAAACTTTTTTAAAAGGAACTATTAAAGCTACTAAGCAGGGTTAAATTTCTCTTTCTAGATAGATTGATTTAGACACACTGATACATTTAAAGTATTTGGATGGTAATATTTTTATCATGTTGAATTCTTCCTAGCTGAAATTATATAAAAACCACCCACTATATAATATACACTTATACATATATATACATGTATATATTATATAGTATATTATATATTATATTATGTATTATAAAATGGGTGAAAATACTAAGGCAAACACCTCTCATTTTAAATAGAACTCAATCTCCAGAAGCCAAATGATAAAAACTGGATCATTTGACTTTACAAAAGAAAGTTTTAAAGTCTGCGTGGTGGAAAAGCCACCTAAACAAAGTCATAAGATAAATGTTAAAATGGGGAAAATTCAGAAACTCATACCACGAAGAGCTCATCTCTTAATATATAAAGATCTTGACCTAAATCACTAAGACCAGAAAGTACATAATCCATCAAAACTTCATGGAAACTTGTTTTCTTCCCCCTTATAAATAAATATCTACACAATATCTTCAATGCTGCCTTTAGGCCACAAATGTTAAATGTTTCTGATCTTGTGTAGGAAAAGTTTGCGACCATCGAGTGGGGCATGGAACATGAGCTCTGGCTCCTCTGACGGCTGAGCGACTTCTAGTAGACCAGCGCTCCCTCAGATAACATCCCTAAGTTCTCCACGAGATACAGAAGGCAGCTCTCTGAAGGCAGCGCAGAGCAAGGTTTGGTGGGCAGACAGTGAGAGGGACTAGACCACTGAGAGATGGAAGCGGACTACATGAGAGCCAGGGGTTGTACAGCTTTTCCACTGAGGCCGGGCCCGCTCTGCACGGCGGCACTTGCAGCCCATCAGCCTAACTAGTGGGCTTGCGGTACCAGAAGACACAGTTTGGAGCTGCTGGTGCGGCTGGAAATTATCGGTGTTATCTCAGAAATGAGAGAAACACAGAGGAAGGAGCCCCCCGTCTACGTATAAATCTCACAGATTCAAACTGTTACAAGTATTTCAAATGCTAAAGGAAATTTCTCAACTGGAGGAAAATATTATCAAAGGAAACTTGGGTCTCAGGAAGCCATGAAGAGCCCTAAAAATGGTAATATATGATTACCATAAATGAAAGGGTCTTTTTTCCACCTCTTGATTTGCTTAAGATATATGGCTATGTAAAGAAAATCATCTGGGGCCGGCGCTGTGGCACAGTGGGTTAAGGTCCTGGCCTGAAGAGCGAGCATCCCATATGGGTGCTGGTTCAAGACCCAGCTGCTCCTCTTCCGACCCAGCTCTCTGCAATGGCCTGGGAAAGCAGTAGAAGATGGCCCAAGTCCTTGGGCCCCTGCACCCATGTGGGAGACCCAGAAGAAGCTCCTGGCTCCTGGCTTCGGATCAGAGCAGCTCTGGCCATTGCAGCCATCTGGAGAGTGAACCAGCGGATGGAAGACCTCTCTCTCTGTCTCTACCTCTCTCTGTAACTCTTTCAAATAAATAAAATAAATCTTAAAAAAAGAGAAAATCATATATGTTTACAACATATATAGATTTATAGCATACACAGAAGCAAATTACAAGTATACAAAGACAAGTATACAATGCACTAGACAGTTTCAAGGAGCTTGCATTTTACATGAAGTGGTGTAATATATACTCTAACCAGGTAAGGATGTATCTTATAACCCAGCAACCAAAACAATGAACAGACATAGCTAAAAGGAACATGAAATACTAAAAGCTGATTAACACAAAGGAAGACAGAAAAGGAAGAACATGGAAACAAAACCCGAAAGGGACAAATAGAAAACAAATAGCAAAATCGTAGACCTAAACTCAACCTTATCAGTCATTACACTTTTGGAAATGGGTTAAACACTCTGGCAAAGGTATTTATAGACTGCATTAAAAAGCAAGACCCAATCATATACTGCTTTTTTTTAAAAAAGATTCATTTATTTATTTGAAAGGCAGAGTTACACAGAGAGAGAAGGAGAAGCAGAGAGAAAGAGAGAGAGAGAGGTCTTCCATCTGCTGGTTCACTCCCCAATTGGCTGCAACGGCTGGAGCTGTGTCGATCCGAAGCCAGGAGCCAGGAGCTTCTTCTGGGTCTCCCATGTGGGTGCAGGGGCCCAAGGACTTGGGCCACCTTCCACTGCTTTCCCAGGCCATAGCAGAGAGCTGGATTGGAAGTGGAGCAGCCGGGACCAGAACCGGTGCCCATATGAGATGCTGGTGCTTCAGGCCAGGGCGTTAACCCGCTGCACCACAGTGCTGGCCCCTAGACTAAAGCTTTGTAAGAAAGGAAAATGACCAACCAAGAGTCCCCAGGAAGATGCAAACAATCTGAACAAAATATTAGTAACCTAACTCTAGAGTTCATGTCAAAAATTCCATTGAAATGTACATTACAAAAAATGATTTAAGGCTTTCAAAATCATCTCCACCAAAACAAACTCATTTTCCAACTCTACTTTTCCACATTTTAAAGTTTATTCATATATTAAAAAAAGTTAAGACATCAAGTAGGTTCTGTCACAGAAATATGAGGTTAATTTTACTTTTGAAAGACAATATAGTCTACTATATTAACAACATAAAGGAAAAACAGTGTATGTACATCTCAATAGATGCAGAAGTGCTCTAAAGATCCAACTTCAGTTCAAGGTAAACATCCTTAGTGAACTAAAAATAGAAGGAATTCCCTCAGTCTGATGTAGGACGTCTTTAGCTCCTATCACAACATTGATAACCTGAATTCCTTCTCCATGAGCCAGGAACAGACAAGGCGTTCAGTCTCACCAATGCTAGTCAACAGTATGTCCCAGGCAGTACAATAACATCCAAAAAAGAAATAAAATACATACAGACTGGGAAGAAAGAAATGAAACTATTCATAGATAATGTGATGACATGTATAAACAATCTGAAGGAATTTACCAAGTTATTGGAACTAATAGCTATATTTAAAAAGGTTGCAGGATACAAGGTCAATATACAAAAATTGGGGCTGGTGTTGTAGCATATCATGTTAAGCTGCCGCTTGCATACAGCATCCCACCAAATATGGCTAAGAGATATTAAAGATATGAGTAAGTGAAAAGATTCTTTTAAAATTGCATAAATCAATATAGTTAAGAAATTCTCTCCAAACTAATTAATAGACTATATAATCTTAGCCATAATCTCAATGGATTTTATTGTAAAAATTGACAAATTTGTTTTAAACTTTAAATGGAAATGCAAATGATCTAAAATGGCAACACAACCTTGAAAATGAAGTACGAAGTCACAGGATTCCTACAATTGTGTTTTGTGATTTAATATAGGGCTAAAGTAGTCAAGATGGTGTGGTATTGCCCTAGACAAATACAGACATGTGGATCAATGGGACAGAATAAAGACCAGAAATAGACCTAGTCATATATAACCAAATGATTTTTCAAAAATTATTTACTTGAGGCCAGCGCTGCGGCTCACTTGGCTAATCCTCCACCTGTAGCGCTGGTACCCCAGTTCTAGTCCTGGTTGGGGCGCTGGATTCTGTCCTGGTTGCTCCTCTTCCAGTCCAGCTCTCTGCTGTGGCCCGGGAAGGCAGTGGAGGATGGCCCAAGTACTTGGGCCCTGCACCCACATGGGAGACCAGGAGGAAGCACCTGGCTCCTGGCTTCGGATCGGCGCAGCGTACCAGCTGTAGCAGCCATTTGGGGGGTGAACCAATGGAAGGAAGACCTTTCTCTCTGTCTCTCTCTAATCTGCCTGTCAAAAATAAAAAAAATAAAAAGTAAATCATTTACTTGAGAGACAGAAAGACACACAGAGAGAACCAGACAGACAGAGCCCTATCTGGTGTCCTGTTCTGGACAGTAACCCCGGTCTCCCATTTGGGAGTCATCATGGCTGCCTCTTAGAATCTACGTTAGTGAGAAGATGGAACCAGGCACTGGAATTGAGAATCAAGCCCAGCACTATGATTAGGGACTTTGGTATCGTGACTGTTGGGCTAAACGTCTGCCCTACTCAGTTGATTTTTCTAATGTGCTAAGGCTATTCAATGAGAAAAGAAAATCTTTTCAACAAATGGTGCTGAATAACCAAATACATATGTGGAAAAATTGAACCATGGTCCCTATGTCAGACTATGTACCAAAATTGATTCAATATGGAACTTGGATCTAAATATAAAAGCTGAAACTATAAAGTTTCCAGAAAAAGACAAACCAGAATAATTTTGCAAACTTGGGTTACAATTTTCCTAGAAGGTAGCAGAAAAGCACCAAACAGAAAAGAAAAATCAATTGACATAATTTTGCCAATCAAAAACTACCATTAAATAAATGAAAAGGCAACCAACCAAAGATGGACAAATCTTGTATCGAGAAAATGTGAAAAACTACAAACAGAAAATGAAAAAAAAACAAGCAACTCAACAAATAAATGAACAAGTCTTGAATAGACTTTCCAGGCACAAAAGCTTAAGAATCACATGAGAAGATGGGTGAATACTATTAATGATCAGGGAAATGCAAAATAAAATCTTAATAAGGAGTGGGTGTTACGATGCAGTGGGAGAAGCCCTGGATTGGGATGCCTACATCCCACGTCAGATTGCCTGAGTCCCAGCCACTCCACTTCCTGTCTAGCTTCCTGCTACTGTATCCTGGGATGCAGCAGATGATGGCCTCTCACCCATGTGAGAGAACCGGATGGAGTTCAAGGCTCTGGGCTTTGACCTGGTCCAGCACTGGCTGTTGTAGCCATTTGCACAATGAACCAATGTATAGAAGATTCTCTCTCTCTCTCTCTCTCTCTCTCTCTCTCTCTCTCTCTCTCTCCTTCTATTCTCTATCCCTCTCCCCCACTTTCAAGGTCAATAAAAATAAATATAAAAAACCCACAGTGAGATTTCATTTTGCACTTAAACTACATTTTTTTTTTTTTTTGACAGGCAGAGTGGACAGTGAGAGAGGGAGAGACAGAGAGAAAGGTCTTCCTTTAAGCCGGCGCCGTGGCTCAATAGGCTAATCCTCCACCTTGCGGCGCCGGCACACCGGGTTCTAGTCCCGGTCGGGGCGCCGGATTCTGTCCCGGTTGCCCCTCTTCCAGGCCAGCTCTCTGCTATGGCCAGGGAGTGCAGTGGAGGATGGCCCAGGTGCTTGGGCCCTGCACCCCATGGGAGACCAGGAAAAGCACCTGGCTCCTGGCTCCTGCCATCGGATCAGCGCGGTGCACCGGCTGCAGCGGCGGCCATTGGAGGGTGAACCAACGGCAAAGGAAGACCTTTCTCTCTCTGTCTCTCTCTCACACTGTTCACTCTGCCTGTCAAAAAAAAAGGTCTTCCTTCTGTTGGTTCACCCTCCAATGGCTGCTGCGGCCAGCACACCGCGCTGATCTGAAGCCAGGAGCCAGGTGCTTCTCCTGGTCTCCCATGTGGGTGCAGGGCCCAAGCACTTGGGCCATCCTCCACTGCCCTCCCGGGCCACAGCAGAGAGCTGGCCTGGAAGAGGGGCAACTGGGACAGGATCCGGTGCCCCGACCGGGATTAGAACCCGGCACCACAAGGCGGAGGATTAGCCTATTGAGCTGCGGCACCAGCCTAAACTACAATTTTTAAAACCTGACACCACCATGTGGGTGAGGCTGTGGAACAACTGGAACTCTCAGACTCTGGAGATGGAAGTTAGAGTGTGTGGCATGTTCAGCACCTAGAAGGGAGCCAAGGGAAATTTCTGGAGTGATGCAATGGTCTGCATCTCCTTTGGGAGGCAACCACACAGGCATAGACATTGTCCAAAACTCGCTGAATCATAACCCTAATACTTGTGCATTCATATGTCTATCAGCTCAATTAAATAAGTGCAATGAAATAAGAGCAGTCAGATGAGGGTGCAAAGGTGGCTCCTGCAAAGGACCTGTTATACCCTGCTAATGAGGGCAGGCTCGGCTCCGAAAGCCACAGGGAGCTTTTGATAGGCAACGAGTCGGATGGCACCCTCAGGTATGCATTTAGGAAAGTTGCTGGCGTCCTTAACACAAGAAGTTACCGTTCCTAGTTCATTTCTTCTTTTTTAAATGTCAGCATCATCATCGTCCCTTTACGGTTAAAGTTAGCATAGCACACACATGAGAACTTGTGCTTTTCTTCTCTCTACCCCTGTGACCCAAGAAATGCTTTCTATTTCTTATGGTTTCACTTACAGGAAATTAAAGATTACAAACCCTAAATCACAATTATTTTCATAAATGCGTTCAGTGGGCTGATATGGAAAGTGTGCAAGACACCCAGATTTCACCGATTTGTGAAATGGATCCGATTCTACCTAGACTTCAGAATGTAAGCACCTCGGCTTCAGAAATGCACTTCTCATGAATCTTTAAGTGCAGTCTGAAAAATCAAAGGAGTCAACAGTTAAAGTGTGAACACAGAAACCAGATTTGTGGTCAGCTGTGTCCTGTGCTTTCCATTTGGGGGCAGCTGTCTCCACCCTGCCCTATCAGTGTCCTCTGCTTCGTTCTCATAGGCCATGGAGGGCCATGGTGTCACCTGCAGCCGTTTTCATAGACTCCAAGAGGCGCTTTGTGTTTGCAGGTGTACAGAATCTAAATTAGGATTGAAGCTAGGAGGGGGGCCCTGAGCCCCATGTGCTTAAAGGGGCATGTTTTGGGTATGCCTGCTGTGTTTTATAAATATGGGACCACACTGGATTTCTGGAGTCACTGGTGTGCTTCTTCCCTCTCCATCTTTTGCAACCCTGACGATTTTCCAGAAGCCAAGGCCAGCAGGCCACAGGTCCTCAGTGAAGTAACTGTCCAAGAGGTTAAGCAAAAGCTTTTGGTTAAAATGAAACTCTTAGGTCTGCTCACTCAGCTGAATCACTTCAAAGAGGAAAACAAATAAAACCCAGCTTCCTGTCACCTCGCGGCATGAAGGGCTGACAGAGTACAGTTGCTTTTACGTTTCGACCAGAAGCGAAACTGCACATGCACAACGTGCTAGATCAAGGAGCCAAGCCACCCGGAAGGACCCTCTTCATCAGCAAAAGCCACCCAGCCCAGGGCAGGGTGAAACCTCCCACGCTGACACCTTCTCGGCTTCAAATGGGGGCAAGGGAGAAAGGAGAGGAAGAGAAGCGCTTTCCTGAGCAATCAAATTGTCACCTGATAGCACACCCACACTACTGAGACCGGCAAGTACTTCTCACCTGCTCACAAGGAGCAAGCACGGACCAGAACAGGACTGCACTCAGCGCGGAAGGATTCCCTTTTCAACACGCGCATCCCCATGCCCGCCACCTGCCAGCCAGCCTCAGCCAGCACAGGCTCCTGGGACTTCTCGAGCCGCCTGGGGCAGTCAGACCATGGTCTGGGCCCTCTGTCCCCTGCCTGAGGGCAGATTCATTGTTCCCACGTTCATTTACTCTCCATGCAATCATTTAGCTACTCAGTTCCCACTTTCTGTGCACCGATCTTGTTAGAGGACCACGTGAAAACACCATACAAGGAGTCTCCAAAAGTTTGCAGAAAAACGCATTTTATGAAAAAACTCTGCATGGATTTCAATTTTTTTGTAGCAAAACAATGTTATACAAGATTCTGTGGTAAATTTTGTAATATTTATTCATTGAGCAATTTTGTGCTTTCATTGTATTCATTTTTAAAGTTTTATTTATATATTTACTTAAAAGAACGACAGAGAAAAAGAATGAGAGAAAGGGAGCTCTTCCATCTGCTGATTCACTTTCCAAAAGCCTGCAATAGCCAGGGTTAGGCCAGGCTGAAACCAGGAGCCTGGCACTCCATCCAGATCTCCCACATGGATGGTAGGGACCCCAACCAGTTGAGCCATCATTTGTTCCTCTGGGGTACACACTGGCAGGAAGCTGGATCAGACCTAGAGCTAAGACTAGAACCCAGGCACTCTGATATGGGATGCAGGTATCTCAAGTGGCATGCCAACTGCCGAACCAAATGCTTGCCCCTAAACTTATATTTTCAGCGAAAATTTTCACGAAATTTTTGAAGTTCCTACTTATATAACTTTTATGGCTATTGCTTTTGGTTTTTTATTTTTATTTTTGATTTTTTTTATTATTTATTTGACAAGTAGAGTTATAGACAGTGAGAGACAGAAAGGTCTTCCTTCCTTTGGTTCACTCCCCAAATGGCCACTACGGCTGGAGCTGCGCCGATCTGAAGCCAGGAGCCAGGTGCTTCTCCTGGTCTTCCATGCGGGTGCAGGGCCCAAGCACTTGGGCCATCCTCCACTGCCTTCCCGGGCCACAGCAGAGAGCTGGACTGGAAGAGGAGCAACCAGGGCTAGAACCAGCACTCATATGAGATGCCGGCGCCGCAGGCGGAGGACTAGTCAAGTGAGCCACGGCGCTGGCCTCTATTTTTGATCTTTAAATTTGAGAGGCAGAAAGGTACAGAAAAGAGAGAGAGAGAGATTTCACTGCTCCCCCAATACCCACAACAGTGGCAGGGCTGAAGCAGGGAGCCGGGAACTCAATCTGGGCCTCCCACATTGGTGGCAGGAACCCAATTACTTGAGCCATCATTGCTGCCCTCTGGGGTCCACATTAGCAGGAAACTGGAGTTAGGAGCCAGAGCCAAGAACGAAGCCGGGTACTCCAATGTGGTTTGGGGACATCCCAGCTGGTGTGTTAACCACTAGGCCAAACATCTGCTCCTATTGCTTTCTAATGATGCCAACACTTGACTCATATTTTTTGGTAGAGAAATGGGTTGTTTGCATTCTTGCACAAATTTGCAGCCCACCCCCCTTCCCTTCCTCCTTGGGCAAGGATATCAGTGTTTTCTAAGAAGACAACAATGTTTTCTACTCTGTTTTTTCCGAATGTTAGTAGAAAGATGTCAAGAATTGTTTTTGAAACACAATTTATGATAACCAGTAAGATCACCGATGACCACGGGCAAGTCACACCTTCTACCTTCAGCATTCTTGCCTACAGATGGAAAGGCATAGAGCAACTTAGGGTTGTTTAGTGTGTGCTCTATGGGCTCAGAATTATTTAGGGAAGCTTTCAGAAAATGTACATTTCTAGGTCCTATCCTAGAACTATGCAATCAGAATCTCTTAGATTCTCCCTAGCTGGGTAGATGATGTCCTCCAAAAAACATGGTAAATTCTTGCCATGTCAACTCCTGAGGCCACATCTATATCTCTTCCTCTTATCTAAAAATTAATTTTGGATGTATATGTGTCTTTACATGTTTATTTGTGATGCTTTTGAGACGGGCACCTAAGGGAAGTCTTGTGTGATGCAAAGTTGACAACCACTCGGCTCTCCCAGTTCCCAAGCTCATGACCAGCAGTCTGCCATGTAGAATACCGTGTGTTGCTGAGAATGTGGGATTTTTTTAGGAAAGTCTAAGAACGTTGGGGATGAGACATAATTTTGGCAAACCAGGAACTGCTATGAGAGTACTTCAAAGGTCCATGGAAGGAGAGAATTAAAAGATAATGAAGGAGTGGCCCTTTAATTTTTTTTAATTTTTTTTTTTTTTTTTTGACAGGCAGAGTGGACAGTGAGAGAGAGAGACAGAGAGAAAGGTCTTCCTTTGCCGTTGGTTCACCCTCCAATGGCCGCCGCGGCCGGCGTGCTGCGGCCGGCGCACCGCGCTGATCCGATGGCAGGAGCCAGGAGCCAGGTGCTTCTCCTGGTCTCCCATGGGGTGCAGGGCCCAAGCACCTGGGCCATCCTCCACTGCACTCCCTGGCCACAGCAGAGAGCTGGCCTGGAAGAGGGGCAACCGGGACAGAATCCGGCGCCCCGACTGGGACTAGAACCCGGTGTGCCGGCGCCGCTAGGCGGAGGATTAGCCTAGTGAGCCGCGGCGCCGGCCCAGGAGTGGCCCTTTAGCTCAGTGGTTGTGATGCCTGTGTGCCACACTGGGTTCAGTTCCTGGCTCCAGATCCTGACTCTAGCTCCCTGGCAGTGCAGACCCTGGGAGGCAGCAGGTGATGGCTCAGCTGACTAGGTTCCTGCCACCCACACAAGAGATTTGCACTGAGTTCTGGGCTCCTGGTTTTGGTCTCAACCCAGCCCTGGCTGTTGTGGGCATTTGGAGAGTGAACCAGCAGATGGAAAACTCTCTCTCTCCCTCCCCGCCCTCTTTCTCTCTCGTTTCTCTGTAAAAAGTAAATAAATAAAAGGTAGTGCACTTTTCCATGAACAGTTAAATACACATGGAAAAATTACACTGATATTTACCCTTCAAAAGAATAAAAACAACAAAATTTTTGAAATGAATAATTCTAGTATGTCTTGTCATGGAGAAACCTACTAGGAATAACCATCTTAAACTGTGTGGTTGATAAATTAAGCTATAATTAGAAAGAGAAGAAGAAAATAAAATCCAGATGCCTCTATTTCATGTAGCGGCAGAGTAACGTTGGGTTAAACAAGGGCTGTTCAACTTAAGTTAGAGATGACAAGTGTTTGCCGCAGAATAGAGTAAATATTTTTGGTAAAATGCCTTTAATCATCATTCTAGTGGTGGATTCTACTTCACTGGTGATAGACAGAGAACAAACTGAGGAACCATGGCATAACTGAGCAAACATAACATTTTGATTTATAGTTAACGGTGATTGTTTGGGACCTGTCATTTATTCAGCTGTTTTGAGAGAGCTGCTGAAATAAAAAGCATATTTCTGGGTCAGAAAAATCACAGAAAGGAAAGCATTTGAAAATCCAATAAATCCTCTCACTAGTGAACCAACGTCTCGAGGGTAGACGTCACCACCCACACTCTCAGGAATCCGCAGTCTCTTGCAGGAATAATATGAATTATTGGAGGAGCCATTAGCTCGGTGGATGATGTCCTCCCAAAAGACACAGCAAATTCTTGCCTTGTCGACACCTGCAGCCATGTCTATTTTCTTTTCCTCAGATCTAAAAATTAATTTTGGGTGTATACAGGTCCTTTTTAAAAAAAGATTTATTTATTTGAAAATCAGAGTTACAGAGCGGCATAGTCAGAAAGAGAGAGAGAGACAGACAGACAGACAGAAAGGTCTTCCATGCCCTGGTTCACTCCCCAGATGGCCACAATGGCCAGAGCTGAATGGATCTGAAGCCAGGAGCAGGAGCCTGGATCTTTTGATTCTCCCACGTAGGTGTAGGGGCCCAAACACTTGGGCCATCTTCCATTGCTTTCCCAGGCCATTAACAGGGAGCTGGATTGGAAATGGAGCAGCCGGAACTTGAACCAACACCCATAGGGGATGCCAGCACTACAGGCAACGACTACCTGCTATGCCACAGTGCTGGCCCTGTATACGTGTCCGTACACTTTTATTGTGATGACCCCCTGGAGGGGTCTAGCCTTGCTGAATTTGTGCACTGGTGGATCTTTTAGGGCTCCAAGTACATCTTGACTCTTGAGTTTACATCATCCTTGTCTACTCACAGACCAGTGATACTGGCATCCTATTTGGTGATATAACAAATGCTGTCTTGGGGCCGGCACTGTGCACACTAGGTTAATCCTCCACCTGCGGCGCCAGCATCCCATATGGGTGCTGGTTCTAATCCTGATAGCCCTTCTTCCAATCCAGCTCTCTGCTATGGCCTGGGAAAGCAGTAGAAGATGGTCAAATCCTTGGGCCCCTGCACCTGCATGGGAGACCAGGAAGAAGCACCTGGCTCCTGGCTTTGGGTCAGTGCAGCTCCAGCCATTTGGGGAGTGAACCAACGGAAGGAAGACCTTTATCTCTGTCTCTCTCTCTCACTGTCTGTAATTCTACCTGTCAAATAAATAAATAAAATCTTTAAAAACAAACAAAAACAAATGCTGCCTCGTGGGATGCATTGCCTGCTGCTTTTGTAAATAACACTATGCCTGAGATTTTAATAAGGTACACACATTATGCTGGGTATTTAAAACCTGTTATTATCTAAATTCATATATGAGTATGCTATTGTCCAAAATAATCACGTGCAACCCTGATTTCAAATGCACTATCCCATTGACTACTTAAGGACACTTCTGGGGGAGGGGGGTACGGTGCTGGGGCATAGTAGATTAAGCATCAGCCTATGGTACCAACATCCCATATGGGCACCGGTTCTAGTCCTGGCTATTCCACTACTGATCCATCTCCTTGGTGATGGTCTGGGAAAGCAGTAGAAGATGGCCCAAGTCCTTGGGCCCCTGCACCCCTGTGGGAGACCCAAAAAAGCTCTTGGCTTCTGGTTTCGGATCAGCTCAGCTCTGACTACTGCGGCCATTTGGGGAGTGAACCAGCAGTTGGAAGACCTTTCTTTCTGTCTTGCTCTCTGTCTGTAACTCTGATTTGCAGGTAAATAAATTAATCTTTAAAAAAAAAAAAAACATTCCTCAGACACATAGTTTGGCACAGCATGCAATTTGGGAGGCCAATGTTGTGGCAAAGTGGGTTAAGCCGGTGCCTATGAGGCCAGCATGCCATATGAGTACAGGTTCCAGTCCTGGCTATTCCACTTTGGATCCTGCTCCCCACTAATGCTCCTAGGAAAGGAGTGGAAAATTGTCCAAGTGTTTGGGTCTCTGCACCCATGCGGGAGACCCAGAAGAAGCTCCTGACTCCTGCTCCCCTCCCCCAACTCTCCTTCTCCCTTTAACTCTGCCTTTCAAATAAGTAAATAAAATAAAGCCCGCCCTGGGATGCCTGTATCCTATATCAGAGTGACTGGGTTCAAGTCTCAACTCTGCTTCCAGCTCAAGCTTCTAGCTAATGTGCACCCAGAGGAGCAGCAAAAGGCTCAGTGTTTGGGTCCCTGCCACCCATGTGGGAAACACAGATGGAGTTCTAGACTCTTGGTTTTAGCCTGGCACAGCCCTGGCTGCTGCGTGTATTTGGAGAACGAACCAGTGGATGGAAGTTCTCACTCTCTCTTCCTAGCAACAAGAAAGGAAGAAAGGAAGAAAGGGAGGAAGGGAGGAAGGGAGGAAGGGAGGGAGGGAGGGAGGAAGAAAAGAAAAAAGAAACAGTTTTAAAAAGAAGCATGTTTTTCTTTTTAAAAAAGAATACTCCTGTTTGTAACATTGTTTTACAGTGGGATGCAGGGCTTATTTCCATCCCTTTAAAGTTAACTTTAGAAAACTTCCTGTCCATTGTCCTTCACGTGGCCATTCCACACTTCTGTCACCATCCTCGCTCTCTGACCTCTGTGGCTCAGCAGCTGTCCCCAGCAATTTCCCTGGGGACAAAAATTGAGATCATTAAGTATGAAGATTCTTTAACCCCTCGTCACCTTTCCACTCGCTCAAAATCTCACCTGCGGCCTCTGTTATCAGAACACCAAATATTCCTCTGTTTGAGTGCTCTGGGAATAATGTCTTAAATTTCTTTTAAGGTGGCTTGGAATTTTTTTTTAAGATTTGTTTTATTTATTTGGAAGGCAGAGCATCAGAGATCTTCTGTTCACTGGTTCACTTGACAAGTGGCTGCAATGGCCAGGGCTGGGCCAGGATGAAGCCGGGCACCAAGAACTCCATCTGGGTCTCCCAGGCAGGGGCCCAAGTACTTGGGTCATTTTCTCCTGCCTTCCCAGGTGCAGTAGAGGGCAGCTGGATCAGAAGGGGAGCACCTGGGACTCAAACCTTGCTCATATGAGATGCTGGTGTTACAGACAGTGGCTTAAGATACTGGGCCACAACACTGGCCCTGGTGACTTTAAATTTTTAGATGAACTGTATGCACTCATTATCAAAAATAAAACCAGATAGCAAAAAAGTGACTTTGACCTTCTCACCCTACTCAACACTAATAATCCTCCTTGTTCACTTCTGAATTAGCACTTATTGCCCTTGGCTTCTAAATCCACGTCTTCAGCCCGGAGCATCCGAGTTCTTCTGATGGCCGACTGTCCCCTTGGATGTACCACAGATGCTTTAACTCACCATCTCCGTCACTGCAGCCGCCATCTTCTCTCTGAAATCGATTCTTCCTCCAGAATGTCTCTTTACTGAGGTCGCAATTGGAGCCAAAATTATGAAGGTTACCTCTGATTCCTGTTGCTGGCCATCTCCTCATCTAATCAGTGATCTAGACCTGTCAATTTTACATCAATATTCTTGAGCACTTTTCCCCCAACCCCCATCTCCCCATCTCTTTGCATCATTTTATCTGGCCTGGATGATGGCAGTTAGGAAATCACTGCAGGTCTAGATAATTGATGATAAACAGGTAGATGATAGATTAGAGGCATTCTGAAGGTTTGCTTTTAACTCAATTTTCAGCAATGTAGAAATTTCCCATTAAAATTGTCATAATTTTTAAAATTTATTTATTTACGTGAAAGTCAGAGTTACACAGAGAGAAAACGAGAAGCAGAGAGAGGTCTTCCATCCACTGGTTCACTCCCCAGTTGGCTGCCACAGCTGCAGCTGCACCGATCCAAAGCCAGGAGCTTTTCTGGGTCTCCCACAAGGGTGCAGGGACCCAAGGGCTTGGGCCATTTTCTACTGCTTTCCCAGGCCACAGCAGAGAGCTGGATCAGAAGTGGAGCAATCAGGACTCGAACCAGCACCTGTATGGGATGCCAGCACTGCAGGCATCCACCACAGCACCAGCCCCATGTCATAATATTTTTAATATGTTATATTCCATGGCCATTTTTCCCAGGTCATTTCATGGCCATAAGCATTGGAAGCAGGCTAAACACCATGTTGTTCCTGACTAGCAAGTTTGTATCACATGCATTTTAAAACTTTAATAGTTTCTTTCAGTCTCCAGAAAATAGCAACAGGAATGGAGTTTAACAAATATGCTGCTTCTTAGATGTTCTTGAAAAATCTCATTGTGCCTGCATGTTGTGCTTCTGTAATCGACGATCAAAATCCCAGTGTATTAATATATTATAATAACATGAGAATTGCTAAAGCAATTATTTGTAAGAAAGGAATTTACTTTTTCTGAAATAAGGGAAATATTAATGTACTGTTTAAAAAATAATTTGATTCTGAAAAATATTAACACTTGCCTGAAAACAAATATGGACATTTAAAAAATGTTTTCTAGAGTGGGTGAGAGTTAGCCTAATGGTTAAGACTCTCACGTCCTACATTGGAGTGCCTGGGTTCAAATCCTGTACCTGGCTCCAGACTCCACCTTCCCACTGATGCAGACCTTGGGAGGTAGCCTTGATGGCTCAAGTGACTGCCTCCTGCCACCCACATGGGAGACCTGAATTGAGTTCCCAGCACTAGGCTTGGGTCCCAACCCAGCACTGGCCATCATGAGCCACTAGGGAGTTAAACCAGCAAATGAAAATTCTCGTTTTCTTTCTCTCTCTCTCTCTCTCCTTTTCCCTCCCTCTCTCCCGCCCCCCCTCTGTCCATCTGATCTATCTATCTATCTATCTATCTATCATCTCTCAAACACATTTTACAAACTTAAATGCGTGGTCTGATAAGAAAGAGTATAACTAAGGCCAGTATTGTGGCAAAGCAGGTTAAGCCACCGACATCCCATATGAGTGCTGGCTGGAGTCCTGGTTGCTCCATTTCCAATCCAGCTCCCTGCTAATGTACCTGGGGAAGCAGCAGAAAGTGGCACAAGTACTTGGGCCCCTGCCACCCATATGGGAGACCCGGTTAGAATTTCATGCTTCTGACTGGGGCCTGGCCCAGCCCTGGCAGTTGCAGCTATTTGGAGAGTGAAACAGCCAATGAAAGATATCTGCCTGCCTTTCAAGAAAAATAATTTTTTAAAAAGAGTGTAATTAAAGAAATAACTAGGTAGCATCTTTGAAATTGGGGCAGTCCCAGAAAATCTTGGACATACAGTGAACATGAGAATTATTTCACATTTTTCACTATCCATTTCCTTTTAAACACGTCATCTGCCATTCATAAATGCAGGCAATGTAGTGTTATAAAATTTAAAATGATCATGGTAAATCATCAGAATCTGCTCTCTATGTCCCAAGAAGAATCAAGTCATGCTGAGAACGCCTGCTGCTCTCTTTCAAATGCTCTGTGCCAGTCGGCTCCGTTGCTTTGAGACATTTCTTAGAGAAGAGGAAGTGACGGACTCGGACTTGTTTCATAAGAGATTAATAACAAGCACGTACTACGTTCATATTCATTTCCAGTTGCTCACTCAATGATGCGGCTTCATTCATAAGAATCCAAAAGTCAGGAAATCAGAAGAGATGGATCTGTAAGCTATTTGCTGCCACTTACTGGATAACCACTCCTCTTGCCTGAACAAATGGAGAGGAATTTGGTAACTGTTTCCTGGCAGTCATGTGCATGACCCTTCAAATTTCTGTGATGATCAGAAAAGTATTAGGGGCAAACTTAATGTCAAATTTATTTTATATCTTTTTAATAAAATATATACTCCTTCATGCTCTTTTAAAAAAATGTTATGCCTAAAGATAATTTAAAATGAATCTTAATGAAGAATGGGATGGGAGAGGGAGTAGGAGATGGTTTGCAGGTGGGAGGGTGGTTATGAGGGGAAAAACCACTATAATCCAAAAGTTGTATTTTCAAAATTTATATTTATTAAAGTTTCTAAAAAAAAAAAAAGCTCATTCATTAATAAACAGCCTAAAAAGTAAAAAAAAAAAAAAAAAATGCCCAGAAAAAGCAAAGTATAGAAGTATAGTTTGTATCCAGAAACCAAACATCTAAAACAGAATTTCTGGGAATAACGGGACACGGGGTGTGTAATATATAACATCATATGAGTGGGAGGAACCAAGAAGAACATGCAGTAGGTAGTCGCAACTTACAGAACGTTCCAGTAGCACGAAGCTCTTCTCTGAACAAGGAGCATCTGCTACTTCCACCAATGTTTGCACAGTTTTTTGCTTTGCTGCAGAATACTCAGTTTGGATAGGCTGCAGGAGCCACTATTGCATGTCCTTCCCCCAGGCATTTAGTACCAGAGATCTGCTCAAAAGAAGCCTTCGAACGCTGTCATAGTCCAACAGGTGTCTAATCTTTCAAACACTACACGCCGCCCCTTGATTGTCTCAGCTGTTACTGAAGTTTGCACATTTAAAGCTAGCAGTTTTGTTTTGTTTTGTTTTGTTTTCATGTGGGAGTGATCTGTAGACTTTTGTGGAAGTCTATGTCAATTCAATTCAAATGCTTATGGCTTTAATCTCAAATAAAGTTTTATCCAAAAAGATATCAGGAGCCAGCATTGTGGCACAGCGGGTTAAGTCACCATTTGTGATGCTGGTATCCCATGTTGGAGTCCCAGTTCAAGTACTAGCTACTCTGCTTCCATGATCTAACTTCCTGCTAATGTTGCCTGGGGAGACAACAGAAGATAGCCCAAACAGCTGGGCCTCTAACATCCTTGTGGGGTCCAGGGTGGAGATCCTGGCTCATGGTTTCATCTTGGAACAGTCCTGGCTGTTGCAGACACATGGAGAGCAAACCAGTGGATGAAAGAGCTTTCTCTTTGGGGCTGGCATTGTGGCAAAGTGGGTAAAACCACCACCTGTGATGATAGCATCCCATATGGGCACCGGGTCAAGTCCCAGCTACTTCCAATCCAGCTCCCTGCTAACGTGCCTGGGAAAGCAGTGGAAGACTGCTCAAGTCCTTGGGCCCCTGCACTCATGTGGGAGACCCTGAAGAAAGCTCTGGGATCCTGGCTTCCTCCTGGCACAGCCTGAGTCATTGTGGTCATATGGGGAATGAACCAGTGGGTGGAAGATTTCTGCATCTCTGTCTCTCCCTCCTGTGTATCTCTGCCTTTCAAATGAAATATAAATATCTTAAAACAAGTGAAGGGTGATGTGACAATGACAATAAACATCATGGAGCAGTTTGCATGTGTTAAGTGCCTTGTATATACCAAGGCATCACCTCCGTACCACGCCATGAGAGGCAGATGAAGCCTGCTTTTAGATAAAGTGATGGATTTTCCAAAAGGCAGAGCTTCTTGTTGAAGGCACAGCTGGGACTGTTGGTGACTTCAACAACAGAGCATGACTCTTTTTTTTTTTTTTTTTTTTTTTTTTGACAGGCAGAGTGGACAGTGAGAGAGAGAGACAGAGAGAAAGGTCTTCCTTTTTGCTGTTGGTTCACCCTCCAATGGCCGCCATGGCTGGTGCGCTGAGGCCGGTGCACCACACTGATCTGAAGGCAGGAGCCAGGTGCTTCTCCTGGTCTCCCATGGGGTGCAGGGCCCAAGGACTTGGGCCATCCTCCACTGCACTCCCTGGCCACAGCAGAGAGCTGGCCTGGAAGAGGGGCAACCGGGACAGAATCCGGCACCCCCACCGGGACTAGAACCCGGTGTGCCGGCGCCACAGGTGGAAGATTAGCCTATTGAGCCACAGCGCCGGCCCAGAGCATGACTCTTAACCGCTGTGCCCTCCTGCCTCCCCAGTTACCATAGATAAGAAAAATATGAATATTCTTGGCATGTGGAATGATGACACATTTGACTATCCTTTGACGATACTAAAGTATTTTTAAAATACTATGAGTTTACATTTGTTTTCAGATATGTGCAGAAAAAGTATCTAGGCCTCCAAACCACATGTGCCTTGGGAGCTTCTGACTCTCACCTGGCCACCTCCACTCCCAGGAGCCTTCCATTTGGTGAGCCCTCCATTCCTGCAGGTTCCATATCCATGGTCTCAAACAACTGTGGATCAAAAATATTCAGGGGGAAAACAAACTGCACCCATCCTGAACATGTTCAGACTTTTTCCCTCATTATTTTATTTATTTATTTATTTGCAGAGTTAGAGAGAGAGAGAGAGAGAGAGAGAGAGAGAGAGATCTTCCTTTTCCATTGGTTCACCCCCCAAATGGCCACTACGGCCGACGCTGCGCTGATCTGAAGCCAGGAGCCAGGTGCTTCCTCCTGGTCGCCCACACGGGAGCAGAGCCCAAGCACTTGGACCATCCTCCACTGCCTTCCTGGGCCACAGCAGAGAGCTGGACTGGAAGAGGCACAACAGGGACAGAACTGGCGCCCCAACAGGGACTAAAACCCAGGGTGCCGGCGCTGCAGGCAGAGGATTAGCCAAGTGAGCCGCGGTGCCGGCCTTTTCCCTTGTTATACAGCTTTAACTATTGGCAAAGTATTTAAATTGTGTTAGGTATTGTAAGAAATCTAGAGATGATTTAAAGTATATGGAGGATGTGAGGGGGTTACATGCAAATACTACATAGACTATTTTACAGAAGGGACTTGAGCACCTGCCGATTTTGGTATCTGTGGGGGTCCCGGAGCTGATTCCCCCATGGGTGCTGAGGATGGCTGTGTATGCCAAGTCGGCTTTGTTCTGCTCTTCAAGTGTGGTCTTCATTGTCCTTTGTCCTTGTAACAACAAAGGCCACAAAATCCATCCCTCAGTTGCCCAAGCCAGAAACCTGGGTTTCATCAGAATTCCCTTTTCTCCTGTTCCACACAAAATCACCAAATATGCTTGGACACTGTCCCGAATCTCTCTCAGATCCCTGGTCCCCTCAGCACCATTCCCAGCTCCCCTTACCTCCACCGCATCCTCCTAGCTGGTCCGCTTCTCTCCCCAAACTGCTCCCCAGTCTCCCAACTCCTGCAGCAGAGATATTGCAAGTGCACAGCTTTCAGGCCAGCCAGGTCCTGCTTACCTGGAAGTGGGGGAGACAGATGGGAAAATGAGTCAACCCCAGCACACACAGTTGTTGACAAGCTGATTTCCATGGTTCCAAGGAAGTAAACAGGGAACTGAGAAGCCATGGTTGCAAGAGGCGGCCCTTGGGCCTCCCATAGGCAAAGGGAAACTGGATGGCTAGCAACGGAAAAGTGGAGCACAACCAAGCACTTGGAGGAGACTAAGTCTGTGAGACTGGAGTGAGATGAACAGGAAAAGAGACAGGAGCTGAGGGGATGGAATGTGGCTTATATCCCGGAAGAAACTGGACCCCATTGTCATTTACGCAGATCGCTCTTGCTGCTGTGTGGAGCGTGGGCACTGAGAAGGCGAGCAAGGAAGCCAGTTAGGAAGGGGCTGCACAGGTCAGCCTCCGTGGAAGAGCTGGCCCAGGCTAGAGCCGAGAAGGTGCTGAACTGTCTGGGGGCTGGCACTGTGGCGTAGCAGGTAAAGCCACTGCCTGCAGTGCCAGCATCCCATCTGAGTGCAGGTTCAAGTCCAGGCTGCTCCTCTTCCCATCCAGCTCCCTGCCAATGTTCCCGAGAAAGGAGCAGAAGATGGCCCAAGTGCTTGGGCCCCTGCACCCACATGGGAGACCCGGAAGAAGCTGCAGACTCCCAGTTTCGGCCTGGTCCAGCCTTGGCCATTGAGGCCATTTGGGGAGTGAACCAACAGATAGAAGGTATCTCTCTCTCTTTCTCTCTCTCTCTCTCTCTCCCCCTGGCTGCCTCTCCTCCTCTCTGTGCCTCTGCTTTTCAGATAAATAAAATAATAATAATGAATAAGTAAAATCTGAATGGTTCTGGGTGTGTTGTAGGTGAAGAATGGCGCAACTCACTGATGATCTGGATGCGGCTCTTCTGGAAAGGGACGGGGGGCCGAGAGAGGATCCTTCTTAGGCTGCCTCTGAGTGACTGAGGCCCCATCCCTGCTTCCTCTCACAGCCCCAGCCAGGAAGCTGGAAGCAGAGCCAGGATTCAGACCCAGACTCTGCTACGGGATGCATGTGTCCCCAGCAGCAGTGCAGTGCCAATCACCCACCACCTTATTAGAAACTTTCTGAAACAACTGGCTATGAACCAGACACTCATACTCTTCTCAAGTTCAATTGCTGGGTGATTTTTGCTTTGAGAGCAAACTTGGGATTGCCTAAAACTTTACAACGAAGTGTGCTTCAAAATAAACTTACTCGAGATTGTGCAGTTGTCAGTTTAAACTGATAGACACACAACCTCTCTGCTACCAGACTTCTGGGGGAGTGAAGAAAAAACCAAAACCAGGCCAGTGCCACGGCTCAATAGACTAATCCTCTGCCTGCAGTGCCAGCTCCCCAGGTTCTAGTCCCGGTCCGGGCACCAGATTCTGTCCCGGCTGCCCCTCTTCCAGGCCAGCGCTCTGCTGTGGCCCAGGAGTGCAGTGGAGGATGACCCAAGTGCTTGGGCCCTGCACACGCATGGGAGACCAGGAGAGGCACCTGGCTCCTGGCTTCGAATCAGTGTGGTGTGCTGGCTGTAGTGGCCATTTGGAGGGTGAACCAATGGAAGGAAGACCTTTCTCTCTGTCTCTCTCTTGCTGTCCACTCTGCCTGTCAAAAATTAAAAAAAAAAAAAATTGGAAAAAAAAAAGCACTACCAAAGAGTGAAGACTGGTCAAACTGACCATGTGTAACACTAGATTTTAACTGATAATTTACTTTTATTAACTTACAGTGAGAGAGCTGGCACTGTGGCATAGTGGCTAAAGCCGCCGCTTGCAGTGTCAGCATCCCATATGGGCGCCGGTTTGAGACCCAGCTGCTCCACTTCCAATCCAGCTCTCTGCTATGGCCTGGGAGAGCAGTAAAAGATGGCCCAAGTCCTTGGGCCCCTCCACCCACGTGGGGGACCCGGAGGAAGCTCTCGGCTCCCGGCTTCAGATCCACCTGGCTCTGGCCACTGCAGCTGTTTTGGGAGTGAACCAACGGATGGAAGATCTGTCTCGCTCTCTTTGCCTCTGCCTCACTGTAACTCTGCCTTTCAAATAAATAAATAAGTCTTTAAAAAAAATTTACAATGGGCAATAAAATGGATAATTGCTACTCTTATCAATATCTGTTCTTTCAGGAAGGTTTGCTGAGAAGTGGCAATTGGGCTGCAAGAAATGAGGTTTTTGTTTGCTTAGGGACTAGTAAGGTAAAGAGAACCAAAGGCCAGTTGTAGAACCTGTGTCATATTCTATGATATCCTAATTTATTATTAGATGAAGGCTCTGCTAAATCACTTTAAAAGGCGCTGATAGAGGTCCCTTATTTAACTTTGCTTTTAAGGAACTATTTTACAACGTCATAAAACACGGTTTTTATATTTTTTATCAAGGAAACAAAGGAGATACAAGACCTTCATTTAGATACAAATCTTAGATGTCATTAGCTTCTTGAAGTCTGTGAAGAAAGTGCTGTGATGTTTCTGTTTTCCGTTTTCCCTCCTCTCACTGCGCTGTCTAATCCCTAACTTCCAGCTGTTTAAGACCTGCCCTGAGCTGGTCTCTTCACTAAAGTGGTGAACTACAGGACATAGTCACACAGGTATATTTGCATGGTGGTGGATCTGGGGGAGAGCAGCAGAACCACCAGGCCTTCACACCTGCTTCTGCACAGAGGGTCCATGAACCTCTTCCCATCAGGCCACCACTTCCTCCTTCCGGGAGTCCTTGCCAAGGAGGGTAACTGGTGCCTCAGAAGAACACCAGGTCTGTCTGGGGAGGCCTATACTAATTTTGGATGGAAAATCCATCTTTTCATTGGCCTTACCTTTACTTCTGTTTCCTCTTAAAAAAAAAAAAAAAACTTATCTATCTTATTTAGTTGAGATAGAGGGATACCTTCCATCTGCTAGTTCCTTTCCCAAATACCCATAACAGTTGAGCCTGGCCCAGGCCAAAACCAGAAGTCTAGAACTCAGTCTGGGTCTTGCCCATGGATGTCAAGGACCCAAATACTTGAACCTGCTAGAGGGCATCAGCAGAAAGCCAGAACCAGCAGCCAAGTGGGTACTTGAGTCCAGGCACTCCGATATGAGACGCAGGTGTCCCACGGGGCGACTTAACCTCTGTGCCCTATGCCTGCCCCTGCTGCTCTTTTCACTGGCTGGTTCTGTCCCATCTTGGAGCCCTGTTGTGGGGTCTCATTCTTCTCTATGACTTCCAGGACTTTAAGTGTTCTCCTTTCCATGCTGAAGTTTTGGTTTGTCCAGCAATTCAACTTGTTAGGCTCCCTACATCCTCCCGACCCAGCCCCCTGGACTCCTCAGCTCCCCAGTTTCTTTTTCTTTTTTTTCTTTTTTTGGACAGGCAGAGTTAGACAGTGAGAGAAAGAGACAGAGAGAAAGGGCTTCCTTCCATTTGTTCACTCCCCAAATGGCTGCCACAGCCAGCACTGCGCTGATCCGAAGCCAGGAGCCAGGTGCTTCTTTCTGGTCTTCCATGCGGGTGCAGGGCCCAAGCACTTGGGCCATCCTCCACTGCCCTCCCGGGCCACAGCAGAGAGCTGGAGTGGAAGAGGAGCAACCAGGACAGAAGCCGGCACCCTGACTAGGACTAGAGCCCCGGGTGCCGGCACTGCAGGCGGAGGATTAGCCCAGTGAGCCGCGGCGCCAGCCAACTCCCCAGTTTCTTAACAGTTCACTTTCACCAATCCTTTTCCCAGCTAAGAGCTTGGTCAGGCAGACCTGCGACTGACACACCAGAGTCCTCTACATGAGAGAGGCACTAACAGGATGTGGATTCAGCGATACCATGTGAAACATTCAGTCCGTCGCCTCATACATAATAAGAACTTTGTACGTGTCAGCAGCAAATCCATTTAAACACAAACTCCACTTTTATCAGCATGGGATGAAAAAGGACTGTCACCTCCTATCACCAGGATACTGTTAACACAGCCAAGATCCATACTAACTTTCTCAGCACCCTCACCATGCAGGTTAATACCCTGACCATCGAAACTCCTCACTCTTTTTTACACATCCTTCTAGCTGACCACATATTTCTCATCTGTATTTCTGCAGTTTGTGTTTGTGTGTTTTGCTGTGGTTAGTGTAGATTTTAAAACCTGTGTTCAAGTTATTCAAAAGGTAGAGAGACAGGGAAACAGAGGTACAGAGAAATCTTTCATCTGCTGGTTCACTCTCCAAAATCACATAATAGCCAGAGCAGGGCAGGGCAGGGCAGGGCAGGGCAGGGCAGGGCCGGGACAAAGCCAAGAGCCAGAAACTCAATCTCAGTCTCCCACATGGGTGGCAGGGATGCAAGTGCTTGTGCTATTACCTACTGCCTTCCAGGGTGTGCATTAGCACGAAGCAGGAATTAGGAGCAAGGGCAGGACTCAAACCCAGGCACTCTGTAATGGGATGGCAGGCATTCCAAGTGGGTCTTAACTGCAGGACTAAATGGCTATCCCTTTAATGTGGGTTTTAAAATTATTTAGCCTTATTTGGTGCTAACATGTGGAGTGCAGCTACCACCCAATGTATTGAGATCATTTGGATTCTGTGTGTAGACTGTCCTTCCCAGCTGTGGGAGGCCACTGAAAAGCCCTGTTGCTGTTTGCCTCCCTGCCTCTTAGAGCTTGCAAGATACATTTTATATCCTTTGCCATAAAGAACAGCCTCCTTTGCAGGCCCGTGCCTGGCTGGCCTGGGAGCCACTACAAGCTCCTAGTGAGGAGCAGGCTGGCCATGGGGCGTCCAGGCTGCCGGGGATCCTTGGCTGTTCCTTTTTCTTAGGAATGCCAAACAGCAGCTGATCCATGCCCTGTGGTGGGCCACTCTGCCCATGTGGCTTGTGCAGTAAGACTGTGACAATGGCATTGTGTCAATGCCAGAGAATTATCATTCTCCAGGTTGCCACATCAGTTTCCACGTCTTATGCATTGGGCTCAGGGGAGAAGGTGATGAGATTGCTCAAGAAGATGTGTGGGAGGGCTATGTCCCCATCCAGGCCCCAGCATCACACTCAGTTACACCCAGGATTTTGAAACACCTGCTCATTTTTCTCCAGTTAGGGTAGACAAAATGCTCATAGGTTTAAATTTCTACCTTCCTGTACCTTGGGCAAATAATGAGCTGGTAAAATGAGGAAGCTGGATGGAAACCATGCTTTGTTGCCCAAGAAGCAGAATCCTTTAGTTCATTTCTGTTCCCTTTCCCATGAGGCACTAGCCCTGTGTTAGGGTCTCCTGAGATGTCACAGGCTCACAGTCGAGGTATCTTCCACAGTACAATGTTCATCCATAGCCCTGCGCTGAGAACGCTAACTGTCATGACACGCATGGTCTCCGACACCTGCCTATGAGAAAAAAATGGTACTGGGTGCCTCCATGTCTTCATTTTTCTAGGGGAAATAACCACTTCTAAAATAATTATTTAAATTATATGCAACCTGGCTTCTGGATTTTTTTAAAGGTTTATTTTACTTATTTGAAAGGCAGAGTGAAGAGAGGGAAAGACAGAGGGAGAGAGGGAGAGAGGGAGAGAGGGAGAGAGATCTTCCATCTACTGATTTACCCCTGAAATGGCCACAATGGCTGGGGCTAGCCAGACTGAGGCCAGGAGTCTGGAATGCCATCTGGGTCTCCCAAGTGGGTGGTAGGGACCCAAGCACTTGCCATCTTCTGCTGCCTTCCCAAGTGCATCAGCAGGGAGCCAGATCCTAGGTGAGGCAGCCATTACTTATTAGGTTCTCATATTGGGTGCTGGCATCACAGGCAACAGCTTAGCTGCTATGGCACAATGCCAACCCCATAACTTCCAGATTTTGATATATATGCCTCTTAGTATTGTAAAAGAATTAATTTATTTATTTGAAAGGAAGAGGGGGAGGGAGAGAGGGGAACTCCACTCCCATTCACTGGTTCACTTTCCAAATTCTCTCAACAGCTCAAGCTGAGCCAGGCTAAAGCCTGGAGACAGGAACTCAATCTGGATCTCCCACATGGGTAGCAGCAACCCAGCTACTTGAGCCATCACCTGCTGCCTCGCAGAGTGCACTCAGCAGGAAGCTGGGATCGGAGTGGAGCCAGGACTCCAACCAAGGCTGTCTGAGAGGGGTTGTGGTGTCCCAACTGGCATCTTAACTGCTACGGCAAACGCCCACCCCTCATACATATCTTCTTATTAGAGGTCCTCAATAATTGAACTATAGGCAGCTAACACTAAATCTCTTTCACACGAAATGATTCTCCTCCTGTGTGTTTTACCCTAGTGAGCAGAACCACCAGAGAATCAAGGGAATCAACGCAGATTTCCTCCCTCCCTGTCCTGTGCTCCAGCCCATCCTGGCCTGTCCCTCCACCATCTGGTCAAGAGTGTCACTGGTACAAGTACCAATCAAAACTGCCTTCTCGTTCTCCCTGTGTTGCTTGATTCTAGGCCTTTCTCTGTAACAGCCTCTGCCTCCCCACTGACCTGCAGCCTTGTGTCCCATGGTGCAGTGGGGAACCCAGGGTTCCCCCCTTCCCTTCCTGTCTCTGCTTGGCTGACTTCCCCACAATTAAAAAAAAATTTTTTTGAGAGAAAGAGAGAGAGAGAGAGAGAGTACTCCCATTCCCTGGTTCACTTCCCAAATGCCCACAATGGCTGACGATGGCCCAGGGCTGAAGTCAGGCACTAGAAACTCAATCCAAGTTTCCATGCGGATGGCAGGAACCCAATTACTTGATCCACCACTCCAACACATGATGCAGGTACCTTAACCTGCATCTTAACCACTTGGCCAGACACTCCCCCGTCACGGTACCATCTTAAAATTTTTTCTATTTATTTTCAGTTAATTTGAAAAGCAAAGAGACAGACAGACAAAGAAGGATCTTCCATCTGCCGGTTCACTCCCCAAATACCTGCAACAGACAAGCCTGGTTCAGACCAGAGTCAAGAGCTAGGAACTCAGATAGTATGGATTCACCTAAAAAAAAGTTCTGCCCTAAAAAAAAAATCTGCCCAAATCAGTTATGATCCTCCCCCCAAAAATTATCATCTTCTTAAAATTAAAATACTGCACATTGAGGGAAAATGTTCTTAAAATGTCCCCATTAATTAGTCTCCCCACCAAATATTTACCAAGGACATACTGTTTGAAACTAAACCCTGAATTAGCACTGGCAACAGCAGGAAGGAGAATGAGACCAAGTCCTTGTCCTCGTAGAATGTAAGAGTCTGATGAGAGAACAGATCCTGAATAAGGAAAAACACTAACATTGATGCAGCAGTTGTGTACCAGAGGCTGGGTGTCCATATGGGACCCGTGAATGGAGAGGCTCCAAGATGGCCTCACAGATGTAGTGACAAGCAAGCCGGGTCCTAAAGTGTGCAGGGAAAGCAGCCATGTAACACACACTCTTGTGCGTGGCTAATGCCAGCGAAGGGCTCTCAGTGCCTGGTTCGGTATCTGGCTCTGGCTCCTGCCTCCAGCTTCCCATCTCCTGCTGATGCATGCCCTGGGAGGCAGCAGTGAAGGCTCAAGTCACCAAGTTCCTGGCACCCATGTGGCAGACCCAGACCAACTTCCCAACTCCTCGCTTCAGCCTGGCTCGGCCTCAGCTGTCACAGGCATCTGGGGGACTGATACAGCAGGTGGGAGCTCTCTGTCTCTCTGTCTCTCAAATAAACTCAGTAATAAACAAATAATATTTTAAAGAAGTCATTCTGGGCAGGTCTCAAGTGAGAAAAAAAAAAAAACTTGGAGACATAGGGGCCAGTGCCATGGCGTAGCAGGTTAAACTTCTGCCTATGGCAATGGATTCCATATGGGCACCAGTTGGAGTCCTTGCTGCTCCACTTCTGGTCCCGCTTTCTTTGCTGGTGGCCTGGGAAGGCAGTGAAAGATAGCCCAAGTGCTTGGGTCCCTGCACCCTTGTGGGATACCTGGAGGATGCTCCTGCCTCCTGGCTTTGGATTAGTCCAGCTCCAGCTGTTGCAGCCATTTGGAGAGTGAACCACTGGATGGAAGACCTCGATCGATCTCTCTCTCTCTCTCTCTCTCCCTCCCTCCCTCCCTCCCCCTCTCCCTCTCTCTGTCTGTAACTCTGCCTCTCAAATAAATAAATAAATCTTAAAAAAAAAATCTCAGAGACATAGAACACCCTTGTAATTGCCACCTAGAAAGGGAGGAAGAGCCTACCAGAAGACAGGCTGGAATGGTGAGTGGACTACCATGCAGAAGGAGTCAGAATTCCTTTCAAAATGGAAGGTTTTCTTTGGGGACTGACACTGACACACACACATATAGTGAGACAAAGACAAGCTAGGTCCCATCTGTTGGTTCACTCCTCAAATGCCTGAAATGGCTGGCCTGGGCCAACGCCAAAGCTGGGAGCTGAGAACTCAATCCGGGTCTCCTGCGTAGGTGGCAGGAACTCAATTACCTGAGCTGTCTCCTGCTGCCTCCTGGGGTCTACATTAGAGGGGAGCTGGATTCAGGAGTCAGATCTCTGTGTCTGAATGTGGGACATGAGTGTCTTAACCAAGTTAGGTTAAACATTTAGCCCCTATTTATATTTTTAAGGATGTGAGAAGAATAGGGGAAAATTTGGGGGATCTGGAGTTGGATAGAGAATTCTGAGAGTGGAAACCAAATTCCTAAAAGGAAACAGTGATAAATTGGGCTTCATCAAACTGAAAAACCATCTCTTGTAAAGAAGTCCTTGTGGGCCTGCACCGCGGCTCACTAGGCTAATCCTCCGCCTTGCAGCACGGGCACACTGGGTTCTAGTCCCGGTCGGGTCACCGAATTCTGTCCTGGTTGCCCCCCTTCCAGGCCAGCTCTCTGCTGTGGCCAGGGAGTGCAATGGAGGATGGCCCAAGTACTTGGGCCCTGCACCCCATGGGAGACCAGGAGAGGCACCTGGCTCCTGGCTTCAGATCAGTGCGGTGTGGCGGCCGCAGCGCGCCGGCCATGGCAGCCATTGCAGGGTGAACCAACAGCAAAGGAAGACCTTTCTCTCTGTCTCTCTCTCTCTCTCTCATTGTCCACTCTGCCTGTCAAAAAAAAAAAGTCCTTGTGAAGAGGATGAAAAGATAGGCTATAGACAGGGAGAAAATATTTGCAGGTCACATATCTGACAAGGAACTGCTATCCAGAAAATATAAAGAACTCTCAAAATCTGACAGGAAGAGAACCCTGAACAATCCAATTAGGAAGTGACTTGAAAAGACATTTTGCTGAAGAGAGTATACAGATGACAAGCACATGGAAAGATGTAGAAGATCACTAACCATCAGGGAAATGCAAATTAAAACCCCAGCGAGATACTGCTATACATCTACCAGAATGTCTACAGGAAAAAATAGTGACAACACCAAATGCTGGCAGGAAGAGTGTAGAAAAACTCGATCACTCATACACGGATGGCTGTGTGAAATGGTACCAGCCACTCTGCAAAACAGTTTGGCAGTTTTTTAAAAAACTAAACATATAACTACCAGAGGATTCAGTGATTTTACTCTTTGGCATCTATCCCAGAGAAGGGAAAACTTATGTTCACATAAAAACCTGTACATAAATGTTCATAGCAGTTTCATCTGCAATAGGCCCAAATTGGAAACAGTTCAGATATCCTTCAATGAGCAAATGGTTAAACAGACTGTGGAATGTATGATAGAACTCATCAATTCAAACGAATGAACTATTGATACTTGCAAACACTAGAGTGATTCTCCAAGGCACTGTGCTGATTGAAAAAGCCAATCTCTAAGGGTTATACACTGTATGATTACATTTATATATTCTTTTTTTCTAAAGATGTATTTGTTTATTAAAAAGGCAGAGTTACAGAGAGAGGGGAAGAGACAGAGAGAGGAAAGCCACTCCCCAAATGGCTGCAATGTCCAGAGCTGGGCCAGACCAAAGTCAGGAGCCTAGAACCCCATTCAGGTCTTCCCCATGGGTGGCAGGGGCCCAAGTCTCTAGATCACCTTCTGTTGCTTTCCTTGACACATTGGCAGGAAGGTGTATTGAAAGTGGAGCAGCTGGGACTCAAACTGGCACTCATACGAGATGGTAACATCATAGGCAGTGGCTTAACCATGGAGCTACAGTGCCAGCCCCTATATAATATTCTTGAAATGAAAAATAATTTAGAAAGGAAGAAAAGACGAGTAATTGCTCATGGTTAGGATGAGAGATGGGTGTGGTTACGAAAGGGCAACAAGATGGAACTCTGTACATCTCGACTACAGGAATGAATACACATAAAATTAAATCATATAAAACTAAATACGGGGGCTGGCACTGTGGCATAGTGGGTAAAGCTGCCACCTGCCGTGCCAGCATCCCATATGGGCGCGGTTCAAGACTTGGCTGCTCTTCATCCCATCCAGCCTGGGAAAGCAGAAGATGGCCCAGGTGCTTGGGCCCCTGTACCCACATGGGAGACCATGATGAAGCTCCTGGCTTCGGATTGGCCCCACTCCAACCATTGTGGCCAATTGGGGAGTGAACCAGTGGATGGAAGACCTCTCTCTCTGCCTCTGCCTCTCTGTAACTGCCTTTCAAGTAAATAAATCAATCTTAAAAAAAAGAAAAAGAAAAAAGAAAAAGCTAACCAAATACAGGGGCCAGCACTGTGGTGCAGTGCCGGCATCTCATATTGGTGCTGGTTTGGGTCCCAGCTGCTCTACTTCCCATCCAGCTCCCTGCTAGTTACCTGGGGAAGCAGTGGAAGATGGCCCAAGTGCTTGGGCTCCTGTATTCATGTGGGAGACCCAGAAGAAACTTGTGGTTCCTGGCTTCAACCTGCCCCAGCCCTGGCCATTGTGGCCAGCTGGGTAGTGAATCAGTGGATGAAGATCTCCTTCTGTGTCTCTCCCTCTCTCTCTCTGTAACTCTGTCTTTCAAATAAATAAAGTAAATCTTAAAAAATAAATAAAAATTGCTGATCCCATGCTCCCCAGCATGAAATTCTACAATCCCAGCACTGTGACACCCAGGACCCTGTCCTTCTCCATGACTTCCTTGAATGACAAAGGGGATCAGCAAGGTGGCAGGGTCAGGTTCACTTCCCTGGAAACGCACCATCCTCTACACATGGTCCCATCTTCTTATCCCACATGGCACCTTCCCACCCTGTGCCAGAGATTTAATTCCATCCCTTTGAAATGGTGCACTTTTCTTTCTTTAAGATTTATGTACTTATTTGAAAGTGAGAGTTACACAGAGAGAGAGAGAAGGAGAGGCAGAGAGAGAGAGAGAGAGAGAGAGAGAGGTCTTCCATCTGCTGGTTCACTCCCCAATTGGCTGCAATGGGCGGAGCTGTGATGATCCAAAGCCAGGAGCCAGGAGCTTCTTCCAGGTCTCCCACGTGGGTGCAAGGGCCCAAGGACTTGGACCATCTTCTACTGCTTTCCCAGGCCATAGCAGAGAGCTGGATCAGAAGTGGAGCAGCCAGGACTCAAACTGGCACCCATATGGGATACTGGCACTACAGGCAGCAGCTTTACCTGCTACACCACAGCGCCGGCCCCAAGAAATGGTGCAGTTTCTACACAAATCTTGGAGAAGCTCTTGGTAGATGTGATAAATCCCTGAACACTAAGGGTCTACTTCACTGATGTCTCCATGTGGATGGGACAACATTTTTCTCTGGCTTAAATTGGAGAGACCTTGCTCCAGAAAGGCCTTCAATGCCATAAACAACAAATCATTGAGGAAGTAAATGAGGTGGTGGTCCCACAGGACGAGAGACAATTCAGAGAGAGTGAGGTATAATTCTAAAGTAAATGTGAAAAATAAATTTCAAAAAATATGTTTAAAAAAAAACCCTATATTTATCAGATTAAAAACACTAAGAATGAAGAAGGCCATGTTGTAGAGCTCTGAAGTGTTACCATTGTGACTACTGTGCCATCATTCATTTACAGCGACTTGAATTGTGTGGAAAGTCTTACACGTCTGGTCATTGTAGCTAACATCAGGCCAAAAGGGAGGGAGGTGATGAGGCCCAGGAAGGTTCCTGGGCAATGGGAAGGGACACCCAAGCACCGGAGAGCCCCACTGATAATAAACTCTCAGGCACAGAGGACATAAGCTGCAGGCTGCATGAGTCAGGGGGAAAGTTGCACAGGGGCCACCCCAAATCAATTCCAACAGCCCGATGGCCAACTTGGAGTTTCAGGACATCTGCAACTGAAAAGAAAGTTCAAAAATGAGTCAAGTATCCAGATTCTTTCGAGTGGGATGGAATATCACACTTGAGATGGAGTGGGAGGTGATGGAACTACCAGGAATGAGGATGCCAAGGGAGACTCAAGAAACCCCCACACACAAAATCATACTGGGTACCTGAAAACACAAGAAAAAGCTCTAAGACTAAAACCCCATCTAATTTGCTTCACAATAATTCACCATTTTGTCCACTTCTCTCTCTCTTGGGAAATGTACTTTTAAAGGATTTGTTTCATGGCATAGGAAGGGGCTTTAAAAAGTTCATGGAAAATGGAATTATGTGATTAGTGTATTTTGGTGCAAAAAATTTGAGATCTGGGGCAGGTGTTTGGCATAGCAATTAAGCTACAGCTTGGGGCACCCGCATCCCATATTGGAATGCCTGGGTTTAAATCTTGACACAACTTCCAATTCCAGCTTTCTGCTCATGTGCACCCTGGGAGGCATAAGGTGATGGCTCAAGTACCTGGGTGCCTGTTACCCACATGGAAGACCCAAACTGAGTTCCTGGCTCCTGGCTTCAGCTTGATCCAGTGGCTGCTGTGGGCATTTGGGTAGTGAATCACAGATGGAAGATTTCTCTTTCTCTCTCTCTCTCAAGTAAAATGAAAATAAGTAAATATTTTTAAAATCAAAATTCTTACATTCCGGTATATGTGAGTGAAGACACAAACCATGTCAATGTTTAGATATTTTACACAAAGTTGCCACTGCCTCTTTCTCCTCCTCTTCCTGCTTTTTATACTTTTGTCTTTCCACACACATGAAAAAAAAAAAGTCACTCAAACGTCACTTAAATTTCTAAACATTTTGTAAAATTTTAAGTAGACTTATGCCCTCAGTGCACACCCCTGGTCTGTGTGCAGTCTTCCTAAGGGGCAGTCTGAGCGCCAGTGCCCCCTTCTCCATCAGGCTGTGAGCAGTCACATACCCGTAACAAGGGTTCAGTCAACAATGGGCCACATTTACGACTGTGGTCCCAAAGGATTATATTGCCTAGTGACGCCATAGCCATCTTGGTTTGTGTAAGTACAGTCTATGATGTTTGCACAGTGAGGAAACCACCGAAGGACACGTTTCTCACATTGCTGCATGATGCAGGACAGGATTTGCTTCCTCCTGCAACCCCTTCACCCGTTTCAGTGGAGAACAGTGTGGGCCTCCCCTCAGCACCACCTCTGCATTAAATTACTGTAGCTCCTGTAGCACAGTAGGATCCAAAAAGAAAAACCATCTCGGCTAAAAGAGAAACTGAATGAAAAAGTACCCAGAAGGATTGATAATCAGCCGTTGCAATCATTAGCTCTTTTGGTTGTGTGATTTGCAAGGCATGTAGCAAAGTGCCAGGGGAAGGCATTCCTGGCCTCATGATTTTGTCATGAGTATGGCTATTTCTAGAAGATATTACAGAATTATTTTGCCTAGGCTAGCAGTGCCAAAGGTGGACAATGGTCTACCAAAGGCAGTGCAATCCAACAGGCTCCTTGAACAGTCTTTATATTCTCACACCAAACAAGCGAATGTGTCTCACTGTAGACGGCAAAAGTAGTCCCCTGTCCCAAGGTGACATGAGCTCACAGCTGACAGCGTCTCACTAAAATCTGTTGGGGGGATACCTAAAACCATGAATCATACAAAAACTATGAAATATAGACATAGACGGGCTATAAACAAACTCAAACTTAGAGAAAATGTAGAAGTATGATACAAGAAGTGTTTTTCCTTAACCTCTTGAGAGTAAGTAGCTGACATTTTATGCTCCATTAGACTAAAATAATTTGTATATTTCTTACAAATGGAGATATTCTCCTACATAACCACCACATAACCATCAAAGTCAGGAAATTAATACTGATGACTTAACTATGAAAAACATCCTAGACTCCATTCAAGCTCCTCCAATTGTCCCAGTGGTGTACTTTGTAAGGAAAACGGTGGAGCTGGATCCACAGCTTGGGATGCACATGATCCATTTCGTGGTCATGGCTTCTTGGTTTTTAAGCTGAACCTCCCTCAGTCTTTCCTTGACCTTCGTAACCATGACACTTTTGATGTTTACAGTTGTTTGGTAGAATGTCCTTCAGTTTGGGGCTGTCTGATACTTCCTCATGATTAGGTTCAGGTTATGCCTCTCAGCCAGGAATAGCACAGAACTGACGCTAAGTTCTATGTCCTATGCCATGTTCCTTCCTGTGTGTCCTAATCTAGTTACAGATACTTGAATTTGTACCATTACTGGTGACATTAACTTCGATCATTTATTTGTGTTTTGCCACTATAAAATGATTCCTTTCCCCCTTTGCAGTTAATAAACATTTTGTAAGAAGATATTTGAGTTTATATATATATACCCCATTCCTCATGAAACTATTAATTCTTCACCTATATTTATGTGAAGTCATGGTTTCCTTTTTTATTCAATGTGTCACATGTTACTATGATTGTTTGATTCTCAAATTCCCCCAGATTTTTCCAGAGGCAGCCTGTGCAAGCTGGCCCCCATGTTCTCATCAATCTCAATTTCCAGCTCAACAAGAGGCTTGAGGGTCATCTTATGCCTCGGTTTTTTGTTTGTTTGTTTGTTTTTTTCTTTGGACTGGCAGAGTCAGACAGTGAGAGAGACAGAGAGAAAGGTCTTCCTTTTTCTGTTGGTTCACTCCCCAAGTGGCTGCTATGGCCAGTGCCTTGCGGCCGGCGTGCTGTGCTGATCTGAAGCCAGGAGCCAGGTGACTCCTCCTGGTCTCTCATACGGGTACAAGGCCCAAGGACCCAGGCCATCCTCCACTGCACTCCCAGGCCACAGCAGAGAGCTGGACTGGAAGAGGAGCAACCAAGACAGAACTGGAGCCCCAACCAGGACTAGAACCCGGAGTGCCGGCGCTATAGGCAGAGGATTAGCCAAGTGAGCCGCGGCGCCAGCCCTTATGCTTTCTTTACACAAGTACCAAAGTCAACAAATTCTCCAAGGATCTCAGAAAAATGGTGCTTAGAAACCAAGATCTGAATGCTAGAAGTGCCTAATGCTGTTAGAGCACCACTGTATATAGACCCTTTAACTGAACAAGCCTGGGAATATATGTTTTGGGATATATACATATCTAAAACCATGAGTTCTTATCCCTGTCTCCAAATCCCATCCGATCCAATACCATTATCCTCAGTATTTTCTTACTCTGTCAATCTCTCTACATGGAACCATTCTCTCACAGCTGACATAGTCACCTCCATTCTCTATGGATGACTTCTTCAACCCAGCTGCCTCCAAACCAGCAGCCCCTGTGCATGGACATGCACTTCATCTTGCTTAGGCCCTGATACGTACCTGGACCACTGAAGATCTATGCTTCCTGCCATGCCAAGTACAACTTTGTATGGTTCTACCTAATAGCTTTTGGATTAAGTTATCTAGGAAAGTAAGGGCAAAAAAGAGAGCATAAACTATGAAGCATTAAACAATTTTAGCAATGTGGCAATAATAAATTATTTTTATTTTATTTGAGAGAGAGAAAGAGAGACAGACATTGAGAGAGATCTTCCATCCACCAGTTTACATTCCAAGTGTCCACAACAACCAGATCTGGGCCAGGCCCAAGCCAGAAGCCAGGAATTCAATCATTGTCTTCCACAAGGGTGGCAGGGACCCAAGTACTCAAGCTGTCACGTGCTATCTTCCCAGGGCACACATTAGCATGAAGTTGAAGTCAGAAGTGGAGCCAAGACCTGAACCTGAGCACTCTGATATGGCATTCAAGCCTATCAAGCAGTGTCTTCACTGCTGTAACCTTAAAGGATTTAGATAGTTATCCTACCGTGGCCTTGTAAAGACAGAAGTTTAACATTCTGGCATGTGCTCTTACTACTTGTAAGTTTTCTACTTAATCAATTTTCATTATCTTCTAAATAATCCTTTATGATACCTTTTAAGGTTGTTTTTCATTTAGATTTATTTATTTATATATATAAATATATTTACATTTGGGCCAGTGCTATGGCATAGTGGGTAAAGCTGTTGCCTGCAATGCCAGCATCTCATGTGGGCGCCAGTTCGAGTGCTGGCGGCTCCACTTCCGATCCAGCTCTCTGCTATGCCCTGGGAAAGCAGTAGAAAGTGACCCAAGTCCTTGGGCCCCTGCACCTGTGTGGGAGACCCGAAAGAAGCTCCTGGCTTCGGATCGGCACAGCTCAGGCTGTTGTGGCCATCTGGGGACTGAACCAGATGATGGAAGACCTCTCTCTCTCTCTCACCCCTTCTCTCTTAGCCTCTGCCTTTTCTGTAACTCTGCTTTTCAAATAAATAAATAAATCTTTAAAAAATTTATATTCTTCAGTTTTACTACAAAGTATATACATGTAGTTTTTTAAAAAAAATCTTACTCACTACTCAGAAATATATTCTTTCTTCCACTTGAAATCTTAAAAAAAATCTCGGTCATTATCTCTTTGAGTAGTTCCTCACTGCCATTCCTTCATTTCTTTTCTGGAACTCCTACAACATGCATTTTGAGGCAGATTGGCAGTTTAGTCCTAACATCTATTAGCTACTTTAAAAAAAATTTTTTTAATATTTTATTTTGGGGGCCAGCACTGTAGTACAGCAGGTTAAAGCCCCAGCCTGCAGCACTGGCAACCCATTTGGGCGCCAGTTTGAGTCCCAGCTCTCTGCTATGTCCTGGGAAATCAGCAGAAGATGGCCCAAGTCCTTGAGCCCCTGCATCTGCACGGCAGACCCGGAAGAAGCTCTGGCATTTGCAGCCATTTGGGGAGTGAACCAGTAGATGGAAGACCTATTCCCCCACCCCACCCCGCCCCGCCCTGTCTAACTATGGCTTTCAAAGCAATAAAATAAATCTCAAAAAAAAAAAAAAATCACAGATTTCAAGTCTCCATCCCTGATGAAATCCGACCACTCCCAAATCCCCTCAACTTTGTATTCATAGCTCTTCCTTTCAAGTGAGTTAATCCCATCACCCACCCAGCTGAGTTCTCTGGGGGTCACCTCATCCCGGTGCACTGACTGCAGACCTGGCGGCAGTAGGTTGTTAAAGTCTTGAAACTCCAAGCACGATTTGAAGTTGATAATAGTTACATAGTTAGACACGGGAAATAATCTTAGCGCAAGTAGATGTTTAACAGATTTCCCTTTCGCTGTCTTTAATGAGGAAAGCTTCTGGGAAGTGTCAAACCTAGAAGAGGCACCTTAACTTACATCACTTAGACAGCAGAAGCACAATCACCGCAAATAAGGCAGCCCACAACCATCATTTCTGTTTCCTTCTAGGGCCACTTCAAGCGACGTGGATTAATTGTGCTGCTGTCAACCACTGCCGTGGACAGCTCCAAAGCCTGAGGGGTGCACAAAGGAGAGCAGAAATACTTTCCAAGAGCTGACATCAGGCTCAAGAAGTGAAACAGGCAAGTGCAACATGATGTTGAGTAGTTATTTTTAAGTGACCATTAATTATAAATAATTACAGAGAAGCCAAGAAAAGGGGGAAACCTGAAAGCAGGAAAAGCAGCACAGACCAGCGGCTGCCTTGACTGAAGGACCACCAGGAGCAGCTCACCAGCGTGGTGTTCTCAGAATCCACACTTTACAGAAGAAAGGGAAAGTTAAAGACCTTGTAGGACACAGTGGGTTATACCACACCTGCTAGGCAAGCACCCACATCCGTGACAGTTGGATCCCAGACACTCCGCTTCCCATCTACCTCCCTGCTAACATGCCTGGGAAAGCAGCAGAAAAATGCGCCTGCTACCCACATGGGAGACACAGATGAAGCTCCTGGCTTCTGGCTTCGGTCTGGCCAAGCCTTGGCTGTTGTGGCCATCTGGGGAGAGAATCAGCAGGTGGAAGATCTCTTTCTGTCTCTCTCTCCCTCTCTCTCTCTCTCTCTGTAACTCTTTGAAAAAAGAAAAAAAAAAAAAAAGGCTGCTGCCTGCAATGCTGGCATCCCACATGGGCGTCAGTTCATGCCCTAGCTGCTCCACTTCTGATCCAGCTCCCTGCTAATGTGCCTGGGAAAGCAGAAGAAGATCCAAGTCCTTGGGCCCCTGCACCCACATGGGAGACCCAGGAGCGCTGGGTTCCTGGCTTCAGCATGGCCCAACCCTGGCCGTTGAGGAGGCCATCTGGAGAGTGAAGCAGTGGATGGAAGATCTCTCTCTTTCTCTGTAACTCTGACTTTCAAATAAATAAGTAAATCTTTTTAAAAATAAATAAAAACTCCAAAAGATAGGTTTGGAATGTTTTCATTGTAAAGAAATGTTAAATGAGGAGACAGATGTATTTACCCTGACTGGAAATTATGCACTGTATAAATGGGAACATCCTTAGTTCTCCATCTAGGTACAAAAAAAAAAAAAAAAAAGAAAAGAAAAAGCTTATCTAAGATAACATCGCTGATAAAAAAAAAAGGGAGGGGGGAGCTACTCCACCCAGGATGGGCAAGGATTTGGGGTCAAGCAATCTAGAGGGGGTGTAGAGGGAACAAAGGCCCTCAGAGAGCCCCAGGCTGAGGGAGGGAAAGGGTGTTGGGAAGGAAAGGGGTGGGGCCGACTGGAGCTGTGAGGAGGAGGGGCTGGGGAGTCCCTGTAAGCTCTGCCCTTTAGAGTTGATGGGGTGGGGAGTGCTTCTCTTTTCCTGCAGCTTTTTTACAGATTCAGAGTCTCAAGACCCACTGGGGCATGGAACGGTCTCTGCAACCAGCCACAATGTCAAAAAAAAAAAAAAATACACCATAATGGATATTTACCCATCTTTGGGGAGGCTGCCTAGACCAACAGTACACACAGATATTAGCAGGATGGTCACAGTGGGACAGAAGTGCTACACATGCGACAAAGAGGCCAACAATAGAACTGGCGTGGGGGAAGTAATTCTAGGTGGGGAGTTTTGTGTACATGACTGTTGGTCAAACAAGGCGTCTTTCAGCCACTGTTATCCACACACATCGAAAACCTGAATCTCAGGGACTTTTTCAGATGAAATTCATGGAGTGAAATATACACATTACAGTTCACAGCCATACAAAACTACGAAAGGATCGGATACAGTCTTTCCTCTCACAAAATTATCTATGAAGCATGGGCCCTTGATTAAAAAAGCATATAGAGGGACTTCAAAGTCAGAAGGGAATTTTCAGAGAGAAGGAAATACTTTTTGGATACATGTTGAAAGACTTCAGAGAATGACTCTGTGACAAAGCAATGTTTTCATAACAAAATGCAAGCACACAGTTTGAGAACTACTGGCTTCCCCAGAATATCTGTTAGTGAAGGCTGTGCTGTCAAAGGAGGAGGCCCACAGACTCCAGGAAACTCAACCTGGACCTGAAAGAAAGTATATTCCTAAAGCAGAGCATCTGGGATGGAGGGTAGCAGGAGAGATCCCAGCGAGTGGAATTATGAGTGAACCAAACAGATGCTCTCACCTCTTCTTCCTTTTTAAAATTAGTTCTTGCATCCCAAGCCTGCTGGCTTTCACTTTCATTTATTTACTTACTTATTTATATCTTTGAAAGAGAGCTAGAGCTAGAGACAGAGATCCTCCATTTACTGGTTCATTGCCTAAATAGCTACAACAGTTGGAGCTGGACCAAGGCTGAAGCCAGGAGCCCGGGACCCAGTTTAGGTTTCCCACCTGGGTGGCAGGGATCCAAGCACGTGAGCTGCCACCCACAGCCTCTCATGATGCAGGAAGCTAGATCCAGAAGCAGAGCTGGGACTTGAACCCAGGCACTTCGCCATGGTGTCGCTTGTTTGCTGCGCCAAACATCCTCCCCTCATTCTTTCTTTTGTTAAAATAATAAAAATTATAACAGGATCAAATATTATCGAAAATAGGAATCATTATATTTATGGCTGAAGAGACTGAAGCTTCAGGAGCCCCTCCCTGCATATTGACATGGCCCCAATTTAAGGTCCTACAAGGGTCCCCAGGCAATGCCTTTTTTTTTTTTTTTTAAAGATTTGTTTATTTGAAAGGCAGAGTGAAAGAAAGAGAGAGAGAGAGAGAGAAGAAGATCTTCCATCTTCTGGTTCACTCCCTAAATGGTTGCAATGGCCAGAGCTGGGCCAGACTGAAGCCAGCAGCTTCCTCTGGGTCTCCCACTTGGGTGCAGGGACCCAAGCACTTGGGCTATTCTCTGCTGCCTTCCCAGGTGCATTAGCAGGGAGCTGGATTCTGAGTGGAGAAGCCCGGACATGAGCCAGCCTCCAGGCAATATATTCTTAAGGCCACATGTTTTTGAAAACAGGCTGGGGGTGGGGAGGGAGAGAGAGAGATGAGATACTTGAATTCTATTTATTAAAGAGCCCTTCCCTCTCCCCACCCACATTATATTCAGTTTCAGGGTCCAAACCCTGGATTATCTTGATTAAATGCCTTCCTTGTACCACACATGACATTAAATGCTGGGGACACAAAAAACGAATTAGACACACCCCCTGTTAGGGAGAAGCATAATGTAGAAAAGACGCAAGAACAACAAATGGCGCTGAGATACCTGCTCAACTGGGGATAGTGTCACAGGAGGACAGCCCCAAAGGATGCCTTTTGTTGTGTGGCTGTTAACCTAGTTATTAAAGTACGGAATTTATTTTCTTTCTTTTACTAACTGGTGGTACAGTTCAATGACACAGGAATGTAGGAACAGTTAATAATCTCTATAGACATCCTTATGGCACCCAGGTCCAGAGAAATGCCACTTGCGTCATGGAGCTGCTCACCCCAAGCTCCTCTGCAGTCATATGGCATTTTGCAGCACTTACACGACACTTAATATAGGAACCTGGGACTTTTCAGGAGACTTGAAAGCATCAAAGCTACTCGGATCACTACAAATAATCCGTAAGTGTCAAATACTAGGGGATCTCCAACACATTCATGGAAAATGGGCATGAGAAAAAACCATGCATGGGTTTCAAAACGATTTGGGATCAGAAAAAACTCACCTTTCAATTCCATTTCTTCAAGAACTTTCTCAAGTGCTCTCCTAAGAGGGCATTAGAAGATAGGAATGGACAAAACAGGGACAGGAGCGTGGGGGCCTGGAGTTCCAGGTCTAGAAGGATAGATTCTTGCAGGTGGTTTTCCAGCAGACTGCTCACTTACACAAGCACCGCGTGAGAGTGGCCCTCGTGTGGGGAGTTGGAACTGGTCTGGTGCAGCTAGAAGGGCTCCCGGAGAAGCTGGGAATGACAAGCTGGGAATGACAGGCCACAGAGGCCCAGGTCCTGGAAGTCACAGGGGGCTGAAAAGTTAAGGATCAGGCGTGAGTGCGATAGGGAAGAATCAGAGCACTTCTTAACAGATGTGGGTATGGCAGTGGGAAGGATTAGAAGGAGCCTCAGAAGAGTGGGCGTTGGTGTGGTGATTAAGATGCTGCTTGGGGCCAGTGCCGTGGCTCACTAGGCTAATCCTCCGCCTGCGGTGCTGGCACACTGGGTTCTAGTCCTGGTCGGGGCGCCGGATTCTGTCCTGGTCGCTCCTCTTCCTGTCCAGCTCTCTGTTGTGGCCCAGGAAGGCAGTGGAAGATGGCCCAAGTCCTTGGGCCCTGCACCCACATGGGAGACCAGGAGAAGCACCTGGCTCCTGGCTTTGGATCAGCGCGGTGCGACGGCCGCAGCGTGCCGCCGGAGCAGCCGTTGGGGGGGTGAACCAACGGTAAAGGAAGACCTTTCTCTCTGTCTCTCTCTCTCTCACTGTCCACTCTGCCTGTCAAAAAAAAAAAAAAAAAAAAAAAAAAAGATGCTGCTTGGGACACCTGCATCCTATATTGGAGTGCCTGGGCTTGGGCCCGGCTCTGCTTCTGATTCCAGCTTCACCACTAGCTAATGAGTATCATAGGAGGCAGCAGGTGATGGGTTAAGTGTTGAGTCCCTGCCACCCAGACCCAGACTGAGTTCCTACCTCCTGCCTTCCACTTGGCCCAACACTGGCTACTGTGGGCATTTAGTGAGCGAACCAGCAGATGGAAGATCTTCCTTTCTCTCTAACACATAAAAATCAAAAAGATAAAATAAAAATCCATTGGATTAAAGACATTTGTTTTAATGAACAAGCCTCGCATTACTTCAAGGTCAGATAGAGATTAATAGTAGCCAAAGGTAATGAGAACCCAAGAGGAAGACCAGCTGGCTTGGGGTAAAAGACGGCAAGTTTGGGATGGGCTTCACTGCCTGTGAGATGTTAGTGGTCCCCAGAGCAGCAGCACTGCATCACCTAGAACTGCAGGGCAGAAATGCAGGGCAGCTACACACCTGCTGAATCAAATCTACACCTGTTTAGAAAAAAAAAAATCCATCTCCAACTTAGCTCCAAACTGCTGAGGAAATCCCCACATTGCCTGGGCCCAGGAGGTCACATTTCTAGGATTTCACATTTGCTCTGTGGATGTGGTTCACGCAAAGGAGTCACAGAAAAAAAAAGAAAAAGAAATTTACAAAGCTGTGTGGGATTCTGCCTATAAAATCCACCAGAGCCACAGGCCACCTGCGGAGTGTGTGGACAGCTGTGTCACGGCCAAGGCTGTGCCTCGTCTACTCCGCAGTCAGCTGAATCACCAACTTCTCTCTGTAGAGCAGTGAGAGTAACGACAAAGCAGAAATTACTTGCAGGAGACTCAATGAACTTGCTAAGTTGTAAGAATTTACCCAGAAATAATAGGTGAGAATTTGGGTATAACACCCTAATTATAAAATGAGTATCTCCTTCCAAATTCTCCATGCTTATAAATTCCAATGTTTTCGTATTAATTGCCTAAGTTAGTTCCTCAAGTTCACAAAACAGACATCTGTAAGAAATCATTTCCTGATCTCACCTGAAGAAATAATCATAGCTATAACATTCTCTAGTACACAGCTTATACAAAATGCATTACAAAAATCACTTGCTGTTCTTTGTTCTTTGACTTCTCTGTTGTTAAGATTTTTGTCTGGGGCTGGTGCCGTGGCTCACTTGGCTAATCCTCCACCTGCGGCACCGGCACCCCGGGTTCTAGTCCTGGTTGGGGCGCCGGTTCTGTCCCAGTTGCCCCTCTTCCAGTCCAGCTCTCTGCTGTGGCCTGGGAAGGCAGTGGAGGATGGCCCAAGTCCTTGGGCCCTGCATCCGCATGGGAGACCAGGAGGAGGCACCTGGCTCCTGGCTTTGGATCGGTGCCGTACGCTGGCCATGGTGGCCATTTGGGGGGTGAACCAATGGGAAAGGAAGACCTTTCTCTCTGTCTCTCTAACTCTGTCAAATTAAAAAAAATTAATAAAAAAATTTAAAAAAAAGATTTTGTCTGATAATATAATATTACCTTTCTGATGCTTCAATATAATTTCATGTCAGTTGACTGTGTTGGAAACTGGTTTCCCTCTAACTGAAATAAGGCATGTCACATAATGTGTAACCAAGTAAGGCCTACATTACAACATGCTAATATTATGATCATAGATGCCCACATGAGTGGCTATTGTGGTAACATTTTATTACTCAATTCTTCTGAGCACCTGCTATGTGTCAGGAATTTGGTTAGGCACTTTCCACATATAAACTATTAATATCTTAAAATCTCAGTTTCTGCAGTTCTCTGGATACTCAAATTTACCTGGAATCCTCTCAAGTGTTCTTCATTTGTAGGATGTGAAATAGCAATATTTTACCAATGGAGTTGATTTTAGGAGAGTCTATAAATGAAATACCGTAGTTCCCTAAACCGCTGAAATCACGATCAGAATTATCAGGATGAACTACCGTTTTTGTAGGTCAAGCCAATCAGTTATTGGTCAGATATTGTCAATTTCACACAGTTTAGCCTCTACTGCAATTAGGTCATCTCTTCCCAGTCAGCCCTCTGCTGTGGCCGGACAGCCAAGGGTGTACCCGAAAGTTCTTGTTTACTCTCACGGAGCCACTGTGCCGAGTAGAAGCATCTCCGATGCTCTTGATTCACACTTTCCTAACGATAACTCTGTAACTGGACTGCCAAGAACGAACTTCAGCTCTGTGATGAGCCATTGGTTACAGTGCCCTTGTCTGATGCTTGCTCCCATCATCAGGGAAAAGTTGACAGATAGTGTGGCACAGTGGAAATCAACCCCATGGGAAAACATTTCTTGTTCATTTCCTTAGCAGACTAGAAACGCACATGTGATTTCTCAGCTTACTGATTACACCTTCTTTGAACTGAAACTCTGAGGTCCTAAAATACCAAGACTTAAGGGGAAATGGCTACCCCCTTGTTTAAAATCTGTTGCCAAAAAGGAGCTGAACTGACATAAATAAGAAACAAATTATGTTGATGTTCAAAATGTCTGATTTTATGCAATCAAATTCTGAATGCATGGTCAATTCAAGCCTCTTGCCTGAGAGCTAATTTTTTTTTTATCATGGTGGTATAACAGTATGAAAAACTCCTCCAACATTTTATGGGAAAAAGATTGTCATCTGGGAGTTTTTTAGGAGTTAATATATTCTCACACATCACATTTTAAATGATTTTTATAAAACCTCAAATAGTCAGACAAGGGCCAGCAAAATCATCCAACTGGATTATTTCCAAGTTCAAAAAACATTGCAAGAATGAACAGGAAATTAAAAGTGGGTGCCATGGATTACTGACTGTATTACTACAATGCCTGAAAAATACACAGTGCTAGACATCTAACAAATACTCAAAAAACGTTAACAACCATTGGGATTCCTACTAACACCACTATTATCATTAACATTAACAATGGTATCAGCTATGTAGAATCATCCTTCAGATCATGGTTTCGTTAATTTTATCTCTGTGTAGTCTCAAAAAGTGTCAATTTGGTGACAGATGACAGATTTCTTTAGTCAGGTCCAGAGAGTTAAGGTGCTTTGTTTTGCAATAAGTTATAAAAAGGAAGCACGCACGCAATGCCTTACCTTATACACCTTACACGGCGCTATCGGAAGCTCTCACAGAATTCACAGAGCAGTGGCGTCTAAAAACCTGCATTTGAGAGTGGGCTGTGTTGCAGTTATCCAGGCAGAAGTCGCTTCTAGTCCACAGGCTTGAATTTCCTCATATGCAGACAGGGCTAATCACGGCAGCAATTCTAACAGCTAACATTTAGAGTATGAGGCTTCCCATGTGCCGGGGCACCTCCTAAGACCTGTGCGTTCTTTAACTCGGTTACTAACACTTTGTCTAATGTCTGGTATTCGCTCAGAAAGAGGAGGTTGCTCTGGCCACCCTCTGCCTTCCACTGCTCCCTCTTGCCTGCCAGGAATCTGCCACCTGCAGATCAGTTCCCCGGGCCACTCTGGACCCCTTCCTCCCAGTGGGGTTCAGACAGAGGAAGGCCCCAGCAAGACAGAAGGGAAAAGGAGGAGGAGAAGCTGAGGTTGTGTCACCCCCATCCCTTCCTGCATTTAGCAACCCTGTTCTAATTTGTCTTTGGGAAGGGGAGAGTGGGGGCGGGGGGTCCCCTGGCTAAACCTCTCACCTGACAGCTTCTTTTCCGCAGCTCCTCCTCCCACTGGGCTTGGAAAACACTAGGTTCTGCTTCTGCCTCTTCCTGCCCTGCCTGGTAATGACTTCCTGCTGTTGCTAGTTTGTTGGTACCTAAACATTCCTCTCCCCTAACCACATCTCTGTTAAGTAGTTCCCTCATTAACAAATCTTGATTTGAACCCTGAGAGCTGACTCTTAGAGGAAACACTCTTAGGGGGAGCTGACTCTTCAAGCGATTTACTCTTCTAACATTTCATTCAGTTTAGCACAGTATAAGAGTATCTCACATACAGTTTTGTGTTGTTTTAAAAATGACTTGGTTTGTTGGGAAATATGACCTTGCATTTCAATGGTTTCAGCAAATTAACAGATTTGTTTCTAATTTGAACTCGTTCACTTTTTTTTTTTTTTTTTAAACAAATCTCTTTCACTTAGTTCACACTTCAGGAAAAGGATAATTGGCATTTGATTTAGTTTTGGAATTCAACAAATTAGCCTGGGATATCCCAATTAAATGGTTTATGGTTTGGTTTGATTCAGGTTCAAGTCTAAAACCCTGCAATACTGGAAAAGGCGAGTAGGAATAATTAGTTTCTCTGCATGAAACTAATGCACATTGTATCTATGAGGATGCATCCCAGAATGGAGGAAACTCAAGGTTATCCTGGAAATAAAACGGCTCTCACTTAAGTGAGTGATCATCAGCCACTGGATTTCTTGCAATGTATGGTTTGGCTTCCTAAACAAAATCAGTAATAAAACAGGCACAACTGTTTTCTAAGTGTTCTTAGGTCTGTCTCTCTTTACTGAAAATTCCCTTTCTAATGAGATCAGTGACTCTCAAAGCATGGGCCTCAGACTGTCACCTGAAATTAGTCAGAAATTTAAATCTCAGCTTCATCCCAGGTCTACTGCATTAGAGATTCTGGAAGGCTCATCTCAGGAATCTGCGGCTTAAACAAGCCCTCCAGGTGATCCTGATTGCATGGTAAAATTTGAGAACCACTGAATTAGATCATATGTTTTTGAAGTCAAATCCTATCTAATATTTCTGTTTCGGAATTGGACTCCACTCAAAGATCATGCCGATATTATTAATTTCCTGTGTCAGTGACAAGATAACAGGGCAATTGACAGCATGCCCAAAAAGACAGAAGCGATGGAGCCAAGTGTTTGAATTCAAGTAATCAAACTCCAGAGCGAAGATTCCTACCCACTAAGCTAGAATGCACCACGGAAGGCCACACAGAGCCGAGATTCGAAAGCAACAAGAAACTCTGGAGCAGAATTTGAAAAATCATATTCATAAACACTTCTTGACCATCAAGCATCCTGACTCTGAGGATGGAGTACCTATTTACAAAAAGACACATTTGCTTCATTATTTTCACTCAGTAGGAAAGGCCAAAATGTAATTTCACTAATACACCTCTAAATGTTGAAGCCCTGATTACACTTGTAACTAAAGAAGTTTCCATGTTTATTGCTATGGAAAACCAGCTTCTTTGCTTAATGAAAACCAGCAAAGCTGCACACGCTGAGTGCAGCTAGAGTCTGTGATAAAGCACTGGACACCTCGCTCTAAGCATTCCAAATGTGTCTCATTGTATCTTTCGGCTTTCCATTTCTTTCTCCAGGACAATAGGTCTGTTTCAGTTATGTATTTTTTCTTCCTGGAGCCAGCTCTCCCAGCTTCCGGTGAAAAGCACAAAATAGATGAGAAAAGCAAAACTGGGGGTGGGTGGGGGTTGATTTCTAATCTAGGGATTCCCTTAGTCGGAAGCAAACGATGTTTCCCAACACAGGCACATCTTTAATCTCTCCCTGAATAATGTATAATGGTTTAGAGGAAGATTTAATAAAAGATCCCTATGTTCCAAAGCCAGTAATTTGGGAGTTATACTAGTTCCTCCCTCTCTCGCCCCAAACACAATCTGTCACCAAGCCCTCTGAGTCTGGATGCCAAGCCGTTCCCAAACCTGTCTTTTCCTTCTCACTCTCATCACAACTGCCTCAATGGAGGTCCCAGGCTCTTAATGGGACTTCCTTTTGCCTTTCTGTCCTGAAAACTCTAAAGACTTTTCTTTCTTTCTTCTTTTTCTTTTTAAAATAAGATTATTTATCTGTTGTGAAAGGCAGAGTTAGAGAAAAAAAGAAAGATCTTCCATCAGCTGGTTCACCCCCAAGATGGAGGCAACGGCCAGGGCTGGGCCAAGCTGAAGCCAAGAGCTTCTTCTAGGTCTTCCACATAGGTGGCAGGGGCCCAAACACTTGGATCATCTTGCATTGCTTTTCCCAGGCCAACAGGGAAATACATCGTATTCCTTCAAAACCTTTTCCAAAGGCCACCTCCTCCAGTGAGATTTCTTAGCTCCCTGAGCTAGAATTTCTCCATCCTTGTACATAGCTGTGCCTTGTACATCATCTCATAACCCATCACAGTTATTTTAGCTATTTACTTATATGTCTTGTTCAGGTTGGATTTCCCAACATTTCCATACAATGTCTGACACAAAATAGATCTGTGTGATTTATGGTAGTCTTTAGCTATGTTACTTGATATTAAACATGGCTATGACTTGAAAGTTTTTCTAATCTCTCATAAAAATGTTCTCAAAAGCCTACAGTTGAATGCTGTTACATTATGACCTTGCTAACCTATAGCATTTGCTCATTCTTTTTACTTATGGAGTAAGAGCAAAAATTATTTCAACCACCATAACAATCTTCTTTCTAGTACTGATTTTTCATCAGTAGAACATATAGGAATCAGAGAAAAGTCAGCTGACCACCATTTGTCTTATTCTGCTTGAATTACAGAATTTTGGGTGTCCAGGCTAGATGTGTCTAGATGTGTCCAGGAAACTTGATTTTGAAGATGCTCCCAAACTGACCAATTATGGGGGCCATCGCTGAGGTGTAGTGGGCTAAGCTTCCGCCTGTGGTGCTGGCATCCTATATGGCACCGGTTCATGTCCTGGCTGCTCCTCTCCCAATCCAGCTCTCTGCTATGGCCTGGAAGAGCAGTAGAAGATGGCCCAAGTACTCGAGACCTTGCACCCAGCAGAAGTTCCTAGTTCCTGGCTTTGAATCGTCCTGGCTCTGGCAGTTGCAGCCATTTGGGGAGTGAACCAGCGGTTGGGAAGAGTTATCCCTGTCTGTGACTCTACCTCTCAAATAAATAAATATTTTTTTTTAAAAAAAGGCATAATCGTTAACCTCAACAGTCAATGTATAAAATCTTGAGATATAAAACCAAAATCCAGTATATTTTCTGATAGTAAAAGAGACTTGGACAAAGACCTTACCTTTCCACTCCTGCCTAAGCAGAAGGTAAAATTAGAAATCAGGGGGTTATTTGTTGAGTGTGGACTTGGAGCAGAGGGAAACTGCTAGTCATTTCTTCCTGCCTAGAAAAAAAGCCCCCAGAAGTGATCCTGCCCTTGTTGGAACGGGGTCACTTATTCCCCAGACTTGGATGCACCATGTTTGGCAGAGTGACGGTCTCCTTTCCTGATGGTTCAAGAGGAGCACTACCGAGTGTCTTTTTAAGGGATGTAGATTTGGTCACTCCCCCTGCCTAGACCTGCCTTCTGCTACAATTTTTTTTTTTTTTTATTCAGACAGGGCATAATCAACAGCAACCCAAGAGTAAGTGATTCTTGGACTTTTCTAACTGCTTTTGTTGCTTGGCCTTTTGTCTTGGCCTGGCTTTGTTGTCCTAGATAAGATTTTCACTTCCTCTTCATCACCTTACAGGTGCACCAGGTAATAAGACAGTCACTCTGATAAGATTTGGACAACTGAAGTATTCTGGGGTATCCAATTACAGTCTGTGTCATCTACAGAAGACAGGTCTCAATTGCTCTCACTCTCTTTTAAAGAAACAAACAAAAAAATAAATTCAAAATTTTAATTTATTTTTTAGGCAGAGAGAGAGAAATCTCCTATCCACTGACTCACACCCCACATGTGAGTTGTGGCAGAACAAGGATGGAAAAAGGGAACTCAATCCAGGTCTCCCATGTGGGTGACACGGACCCAACTATTTAAGTCATCACCGGCTGCCTCCCAGGGTGCGCCTTTGCAGGAAGCTGGAATCAGGAGTAGAGCTGGAACTTGAACTCAGGTGCTTTGATATGGGATGCAGGCATCTCAAGCGATGCCTTAACCACTGTGCCAAATGCCTGCCCTCGTCCTACCTATTTTTATCCTTCCTGATTTTCTTGTTGGAGAATAACATTCTCAGAGTACCTAACAGTAGTTAGTCTTGACAAGTATAGTCCCAAGACATTTTTTTTTTTTTGAAAAAGAAAAGGGGAACTTAAACATGAGCCGAATGCTTCTCATACTGATGCTTCAGCACGCTTGTCTTCTGCCTCCACCTCTGAGCTGAGGCTGGGGCATGACCTTCAGAAGGCTCAGCTTGGTAGAAGAGTTATTCATTACTGGAGGCTGGAAGAAGAGGCCCTGTTCATATCCAGGGCTTTCCACGGCTGCCAAGGCTCAGAGGAGTGTGCCCAGGTATCCTCTCTGTTACACAGGGATTGGCTTCTTTTTTTTTTATTCTATTTGTGGGATGCCTGACTTCATGTCCGAGGCTGGCTGCAATTATTCAGGGATAAAAAACACTGGGCTCTGATCCACCACACAGATATAAAATCAATGTTCACCTCTAAGAAGACACTACTTGATGTATTTTTGAAGGTTTTTAATCCTGACTGCTGCATTCTAGGCACACTTCTGAAATGTGATTCTAATTATTATATAATACAAAAAAAAAAAAAAGCTAAGCCTCTTTCAGTACATGAGTCACAACATTTGCTACCCACATACAACTTTTAAAATTATCTTTATATAATACTAGCATGTTCTGGTGCTTAACTATACTATAGTTGGCCACTCAGAAACATTAAATGAAACTTGGAATTGTGACGGTCATTTGTTTTGTGACCTCTATCTTCAATAGCTTTGCTCAGCCCTCCAGCTGGACTCCTGATTCTGCCTCCTTCTCAGCATGGAGTCCTTGGGCAGATAGTGCATTTGCACTAGCAACCATACACAGAACCCCGCAAAGAACCAAGCCTTGTTTTCAAGACACTTAACAATTTTGCAGAACAAACACACTGACACAAGGGCATTGCCAAAAGTTTGTGGAAAACTGGAAGTGTAAGTGAAGTTCACTTTGGCGCTAAAAAATTTTGAAGTCCATGCATAGTTGTTTCATAATATGCATTTTCCACAAACTTTTGGAAATCCCTCGAATATAAGAAATGAATAGTACAATAAATAGAATAAATTGCTATAAAGTCATTAGATTTGGAAGATATTAGGATACATGGATTTAAAGTCAATAAAAATGGATGGGGCAGATAATACTTACATGTAAGGAATGGGCGGTGGGATAGTTCAGTGGTCATGGGACAGGCAGTGGGGACAGATAGGGCTGGGCTCACATCCCAGCTCCCCCATCCTCCCACCCCCACTCCCAAATGCAATGTTACGTGACCATGCCCCTTGAATCTTGGGCATTTCCTATCTAAGTCTATTTCCTTGTCTGTAAAATTAGGTTAATACCTTAGTGTTGATTGAGATGACTGAATGTTATAAATCACATGAAGCACTGAGCACAATGCCTAGTCGTAACGACAGCTCAACAAAGAAAGAGTTGTGCTTTAGAATGCCAGTGCTTGCTATTTATCCAAAGTGCTTTCAGAAATATCATCTTATTTGATCTGGGCACCCATCCTGTAGTGAAGATGAGGAATGCAGTATATACCTTTTGCATCTCCCTTGTGTGTGCACCCCCCTCCCCTGACATACACACACCTTCCAGGGCCAGGCAGAGACACAGAGAGTGGAAAGTTCAAGTTCACGATAGAGTTGGCACAGAAAGTGCCCTAAAACTCTGGTCTTTTTTCCATTCTACCTCAGTGAGGAGGAAGCCCAGGCTTAAATTAAGCATTCCCAGGGCCACAGAGAGTGACAGCACGTGAACAAATAGCCTCAGAAAACCTTACAGAAAGCCTGAAAGATTCCAGGAGCTACTTGAGCCTCCAGGGAAAAGTGGCCTTTGGGTGAGGTAAAGGGTTGGTACTTAGCCCTGCTCAGGGGAAAGCTCATTTGAGGTGAACCATTTATTTATTTATTTTCTTACTTACTTATTTATTTGAAAGGCAGAGTTATATATAGAGGGATCTTCCAACCACTAGTTCACTCCCCAAATGGCCACAATGGCCAAGGGCTGGGCCAGGCTAAAACCAGGAGCCAGGAGCTTCTTCTGGGTCTCCCACATGGGTGCAGGGGCCCAATCACTTGGGCATCCTCTGCTGCTTTCCCAGGTGCATTAGCAGGCAGCTGGATCGGAAGTGGAGCAGTTGGTAATGGAACCGGTGCCCATACGGGATGCCAGTGTCACATGCAGCAGTTTTGCCTGCTATGCCACAGTGCCAGCCCCCTGAAGTGAATTCTAAGAAGAATGGATTCTAAGCCTCCAGGATTCTAATCAGAAGTGCCTGAGAAGAGTAGAGATATTGCAACTTCTTCAGTGACCTGGGGATATTATCCACTCACAGAACTGTAATAAAAATTAACTTGGGCAAAAATGCAGAAAGGAATTTGCACATGGAGCTGTTTCAGAATCTGGGATCTAGGGGTGAGGGAATCAGAAGGATAATGCACCTCCATTCTCCTTCCCTTCGATTACAGCCCACCGCCAAGTGTGCCAGGTGTTTTTACTTTCTTACATTTCCTGATTTTATACTAATGAGGGATTCGTTTGGGTTCATAGGCAACTGCTTTGAGATGCACAAATTTCTGAAATTTACTTATCTGCCAGTCATTTAGAGATCAATGTATGGGTTAATCAGATTGCTTTCCTGACTTTCACTTTATTTTGTTTTTAATTTGGCATCTACAATTTTTCTTTATTTTCATTTTATTTGAAAGGAAGAGAGACAGAGAAAGATTGTCCATTCTCTGGTTCATTTCCCCAAATGCCTCCAACAGCCAACGCGAGGCCAGGCCAGTGCCAGGAATCTGGAACTCAATCCAGGTCTCCCACATGGGTGGCAAGGAGCCACAACCTTGAGCTATCATCTGCTGCCTTCCCAGGATGCACATTAGGAAGAAACTGGTTTGGAAATGGAAAAGCTGGGACTCAAACCAAGTATTCAAATGGGATGCAGGTATCCCAAGTAGTGACTGAACTACTATACCACATAGCTATCTCCTAACTTTACTATTTTTTTAAAACACTCATCTATTTATTTTTTTATTTTTTTAGAGATTTATTTTATTTTATTATTTGAAAGTCAGAGTTACATAGAGAGAGGAGAGGCAGAGAGAAAGAGGTCTTCCATCCACTGGTTCACTCCCCAATTGGCCACAACGGCCAGAACTGCGCTGATCTGAAGCCAGGAGCCAGGTGCTTCTTCCAGGTCTCCCATGCAGGTGCAGGGGCCCAAGAACTTGGGCCATCCTTTGCTTTCCCAGGCCATAGCAGAGATCTGGATAGGAAGTGGAGCAGCCGGGTCTTGAACCGGCGCCCATATGGGATGCCGGCACTTCAGCCCCGCTGCGCCACAGTGCTGGCCCCTCATCTATTTTTTTTGACATTGATTTATTTTGTGAGAGAAAGAGAGAGAGAGAGAGAGAGAGAGAGAGAGAGACAGAATCTGTTTGCTGGTTTTTTCCCCAAATGGCTGCAACAGTCAGGTCTGGGCCAGGCCAATGCCAGGAGCCAGGAATTGCATCCTGATCTCTCAGCATCTGAGCCGTCTTCTGCTGCCTTCCCAAGCACATTAATAGGAAGCTGGATCAGAAGCAGAGTAGGCCAGCACCACGGCTCACTAAGCTAATCCTCCACCTGCAGCGCCGGCACCCAGGGTTCTAGTCCCGGTTGGAATACCAGATTCTGTCCCGGTTGCTCCTCTTCCAGTCCAGCTCTCTGCTGTGGCCCAGGAGGGCAGTGGAGGATGGCCCAGGTCCTTGGGCCCTGCACCCGCATGAGAGACCAAGTGAAGTACCTGGCTCCTGGCTTCGGATTGGCGCAGCGCACCGGCTGTAGTGGCCACTTGGGGAGTGAACCAACGGAAAAAGGAAGACCTTTCTCTCTGTCTCTCTCTCACTGTCTAACTCTGCATGTCAAGAAAAAAAAAAAAGGGCAGAGAAATCAGTACTTGGATACGGGATGCCAGTGTTGCCAGTGTTGGTTTAACCCTCCATGCTATAACACTGGCCCCTAACTTTTAAATTTAAAAAATTTGAGAGACAGATAAGACAGAACTTTCATCTGCTAATTCAGTTCCCAAATGCCTAGTGCTGAAGCTGGGACCCAGGATATCAGTCTAGGTCTCCTATGTGGGTGGCAAGGACCCAGCTACTTAGCCATCACTGCTGCCTCCCAGGGTCTGCATTAGTGTGGAGCTACAGGCAGGAGCTGGAGCTGGGTGCGGAAGCCAAGCACTCTCACTTGGGACACGGCCGTCTCATTCGGCATCTGAACTTATAAGCTATTTCCTAACTTTCGAGTGATGCTGAAGGATGCAGAATCATTTTGGCAGGAAGAGTAGGGAGGTAATCCAAGGGTAAAGAGCAGTTTGAGGAGTACGAAAATTGTGTTCAGTCAATTATAGGGTGCCCAGGTAACTGACAACACAAGACTTTCAGGGTAGAGCTGTCGAAGAGGAGACTTTAGGGTCCCAAAATGAGTACATGGCAAAATAGTTTTCCAGGATTATACTTGCACCCAGAGAACATGTGGACCTTTTTCATAAGGATACCCTCAGTCTTCCTGTGACCGTGACTTATGATATCACATAGTTTTACTTGACTAATGGTAAAACAGACATTGATGGGTTGACCTCAGTGGCTACATTGTTTTCATTGGAAAATGCTTCTGGAACTTTTTTATTTTTTTATTTTTTTAATTGAACAGTTTTTGAGAGGGAAGTAGCAAGAAAGGGGGAAAGAAAGAGGGAGACTGAGATCTTCCATCCGCTATTCCCCAGATGTGACATCCTGGTCTCCCACACAGGTGGCATGGGCCCAGGTACTTGTGCCATCTGCTGCTTTCCCAGGAACATTAGCAGGAAACTGGGTCAGAATGGGGGGCAGGCAGGATTCCAATTGGCACTCCAATATGGGATGCTGTCATTGCAAGAGGTGGCTTAATCTGCTATGCCACAATGCCAGCCCCAGGACCTTTATGTTTTCAAGGTTTCTCTTTTTATTTATTTTCATTTTATTTCAAAGGCAGAGAGACAGAGAAAGAGAGATCTTCTATTCACTTGTTTACTCCCCAAATGCCTGCAATAGCCAGGGCTGTGTCAGGCTGATGCCAAGCGCCAGGAATTCCATCTTGGTCTCCCACATTGGTGACACAGACCCAAGTGCTTGATCCATCACCTGCTTCCTTTCAGGGTGCACATTAGCAGGAAGCTGAATTGGAAGCAGAGTAGCTGGACTTGAACCCAGTATTCCAATATGGGTCACAGATGTCCCAAGCAGCAGCTGAACCCATAGTGCCATAATGCTTGCCCCCACATATATTAAAACAATTTAAAATTTATTTTATGCATTTGAAAGGCAGAGATAAAAAAGAGAAAAAGGGGAAGGATATCTCAGTCTCCATCTACTGGTTCACCCCCTAAATGCATGCATTAGCTGGGGCTAGGCCAGGCCAAAGGCAAAAGCCAGGAATCCTACCCAGCTGTCCCATGTGGATGGAAGGGACTCAGATATTTGAGCCATCACCTGCTGCTTTGCATGGTGCACATTACCATTAAGCTAGAATTGGGACTGGAATGAAGACTTGACCTTAGGCACCCTGATGTGGAATATGGGCATCCCAGACAATGTTTTAACCATTATACCAGCCATCTGCCCCACAAATGCATGTACTTTAAAAACAGAACTTAATGATATCTACTGGGAATCCTTGCTACTCATCCAGCTAGCCTAAAGAGGCTTGATTTATCTTCCTAAACATACTACTTCTCCTTATTTGAACCCAAGTGGAAATCTGCAAATATGCACATTACCAAATCCAGTAAAAAACTGTTCAGAGCAAATGACATTTATTTGGCATTATCCTTTTCCTAGCTGTCCTCCTTCATTTTTCATTCATTTAAAATCAATGTTGTGAAATTTATCAGTTAATCTGAGACAGCTTCTGAAGTATCACATCAAGGGACGAGTATTCAGCATAGTAGTTAAGACATGCATGTCCCACATTGGAGTTTCTGGATTCCATTCTTGGCTCCAGCTTCTGAGTCTAGCTTTCTGCTGATGCACATCCTGGGAAGCAGCAAATGATGGCTCTGGTGAGTGGGTCCCTGCCCCCACGTGGAAGGCATGGATTGAGTTCCTGGCTTCCGGTTTCGGCCCAGAGCCAGTCCCAGCCATTGCAGGCCTTTGAGGAGTAAAACAGATAACAGGAGCTCTGTTTTTCAGTCTCTCTCTCTCTCTCTCTCTCTCTCTCTGGTTCTCAAATGAATAAATTTTTTAAAGTATGACATTAAATCTGAAAATGTTTAAATAAAAGAATTTTGACTGATATCACTCCCCAACAATTGTACCACTTTAGTTCACGCCACCATTAACTCCTTATCTGACATTTACAATGGTCTCTGAAACTAGTCTCTTTTCTCTCACTCTGCCACCCGCAATCAAGTCTTAAAACCACAGCCAAAGCCAAATTGTAACATAAATATCGCGTCACTTGTCAGCTCACAGCCCTCTTAGTGCTCACCATTGTGCTTAAAATTGGGACTTCTTAGCTCAGCCTGGGAGGCCCTCCATGACCAAGCTCCCGTCTCCCTTGCCACGCTGCCCCTCATTCCTGCATTCCAGACCCACTGGTGCTCTGGGTTTCTCAAGGAAGTCGGGCTTGTTCCCGACCCAGGACTTTGGCATTTGGCTATCAGGAACCCTTGACCCCCAGATTCCCCAAATCTCTTTCTTCGTGCCTCAGTGTTTCCTGCTCAGTGTTGTGCTGCCCGGCTCTAGACTGCAATCTTCTCTCCTTCACAGCTCGTGTTATAACTACAATTACTTGATCTATTTATAGCTAGTTCCCTGTCTTCCCTTCTTGTTCCTAGATGCTATCACTTAGAACTGTTCCTGATCTGAAGAGTAGTTACTCATTATTCGTTGAACACAGGATATTTTAAAGTCTTATAACCTTTATGATAGAATTGGAAAGTGGTCTTAAAATATGACCTGCTCATGCTACAGATAACAAGTTAGAGCAGAGAGAGATTGAAAGACACACTTAGTAAGTAAAAAGATGACTACTACAATCTGGTTCCTCCAGCTCTACAAACTCACACGGCCTCTGTCTTATAGCTAGTAGCCCTGAATTCCTTCCCTAATTCTTTAGCTGGCTTGGCCATATTTCTCCTCCTCTTTCCTTAGACAGCTCTTTTTCTGAGCTATTGTTTTATCCGTTCATCACCACTAATATAATTCACTTATTTGTAAGGTTTACTAGCTTTCTTATTATTAACTCTGTGAAGTGCTTTGTGATGCTGGTTATGAAGAATATCTTAGGAAAATAAACCACAGCATGTGAAAAAGGCCCCAGTCTACAGCAGTACCGCACACAGTGCCCATAACAAAGGCGCAGTTGTGCTGTGGCAGGGAAGAGTCAATAATTAGTAACACATTTCTAAAGGTCTCTCTTGCATAATTTTTGTGTCCAGATGTCTATGACATTTGGGTTCTAAAATAGAGTTCCAAATACCACACATTCATGCACATTTTCCAAGAATAATTGGATGATTTTTTGAGTCTTTCTATTTAATAAACATCAGGACTAAAGATGGACTACTTCACAATATCAAATTTATTCACTTTAAACATTCATTTTGATGTGGAAAGTATTTGGAATAAACACAATTAAAAGAGTGCCAGATTGTAAATCCTTTGAAGTTTTTGTTTATGATATGTCTCTTCCAACTGCTAGTAGTATAAAAATGGAAAGTCATTTACATAAAAATTTTCAATTCACATGTTCTGGGAGATTAACTATTAACAATTCCCACAACACACTTTGGTGACTCCCCGTGGCCTAGAGCACAAAGTCCGAGCACCCGAATAAGGTACAACTCCATTTCCAGCATCTGGACCTGCCTATGTCTTGGGTCCAACAGCTGCCACTCCCTCCCCAAAGTTTATGCTCCAGGGACACCAAATTGCTTGTAATTCCTGGAACACAATGGAATGTTTCTTGTTTCAGTGTCTTTGTGCATGCTGTGCCCTTCCCATTTCTCCGGGCCTTAGTCCTATGCAACCTGCAGGTTGCAGTCTCTAAGCCATTTCTGTAAGAAACACTCTGATGTCTTCCTATTGTGCGTGGTGGTCTTTGGAACTTAACTCCCTCACTGAGCTGCACTGAATTGTAACTGTATTTGGCATTTTCTATTGGTCCATGAACTACTAAACGGAGCTCATCTTTGTCTCCACAGCATCTAGCAGGAGTTAAATGAAAGCAAACTGAATAAATTAGGCATTTGCATAATAAAATTAAATCACAAAAAAGCAAAGGTTGGACTTCAGTGATTGTTAGAGCCAAGAAAAACCTCAATGAGAACCAGTTAATCAACAGATTCTCTGGAAGTTTTGAAGGAAGGAGATTTATATTATTTATTTATTTGAGAGATGGTGGGGGCAAGGTGGGGTGAGCTCTGACTCACTGATTCACTCAGAATGCCTGCAGTAGGCAGTGCTGGGAACTAGGAATGCAAGCCAGGTCTCCCATGTGAATGGCAGGAACCCAACTACTTGAGCCATCACCAGCTGCCTTCCAAGTTGCACATTAGCAGGAAGCTTGAGTCAGGAGCTGGAGCCAGGACTCTAATTCAGATACTCTGACATGGGAGGGAGATATCTTAACCCACTCCCCTTGTTTATGTTTTTAAAAATCTCATGAAGAGAGGCCAGCTCTGTGGCGAGTAGGTTAAGCTTCCAGCTGCAGTGCCTGCATCCCATATGGGCATCAGTTGGAGTCCTGGCTGCTCTACTTCCTGTCCTGCTCTCTGCTATGGCCTGGGAAAGCAGTAGAAGACGGCCCAAGTGCTTAGGCTCCTGCACCCACGTGGGAGACCCGGAAGAACCTCCTGGCTCTAGGCTTTGGAGAGGCCCAGCTCCGGCCATTGTGGCCTTTTGGGGAGTGAACCAGCGGATGGAAGACTCTCCTTTCTCTCTCTCTCTCTCTCTGTAACTCTGCCTCTCAAATAAATAAATAAATCTATTTTTTTAAATCTCATGAAAAAAATTAAAACAAAAATTTACTTAAAGTGAATAAAAGAATGAAAAGGCACTTTCTAGGATATGTCATGTTATAAGCAAGACTTAGAGCGCAGTCTTCTAAATGAGCACATTTAGTCCAGAGGTCCTCAAGCCCTGGAGAACCAGGGATCCTCAGAACCATTTAAAATGGTCTTAAATCCACTGCTGTAGTCTGAGTATCTATGTGCAACTCAGCAATGATTTTAAAAATCTGTATAGATATTTGAGACTAATAAAACACTGACCCATTTAAAACAGTACTTAATTCACAGAACCAACGTCATTATACATTTTTTTCAGTCCACAAATGCATACATTGTTTCAGCAAACATATAGTGGTAAATGTGCTTACTGTGCAGCTTCTGGGGACTCAGTAGTGAATCAGCTACATGTAGTGCCTGACTTCAGGTGCTTGGATCCTAATAAGAAAGACAATGAACAAACAAGTAACAGGAAAATAGTTGAGTCCTATGAAAAGGAAAAACTGGGTGCTACTTTGGAAATAAATGGGAGAGAAGGAAACAGGTATTCAAAGAAGGCCTTTCCAGGAAATTGACTTTTACATCAGGATCTAAGACCTCGGAAGCAGCCAGCACAGAAAGAAGTTGGGGAAAAGCATTCCAGATCGAGGGACCAGCATGTGCCAAGGCCTAGTCAAGAGAAAAGTCTCAAGTGTTTGAGACACTGAACATGAGGCCAGTGTGGTTATTGGGCAAGGAGTAAAGTGGATTTGGAGAAGGCAAGACCAGACCACACTGGGCACATGGGCTGTTACAAAGGATTTCTTTCTAAGTATGAGAAAAGTGCAGAGCGTATAGACCAGTTATGTCAATCTAAGTTACTTCATACAGTGCTAATTTGTGTTGTGTGTAAGTATGCGCTTAATTCCCAGAAACTAAAGTCATATTTTTGAAAATACATTTCAGGATACACAGAATAAGATATTGCCAAACTAAACATTTTCCCGAAACCTAAACAATTTATTCTAGTGGACCTAGTCAATTGTGTATTGTGCACCCTTACCATCCAATGTTAAGAGGGATATCCACAGAACACAAAGGGCTATTGAAATTAGGATCCGAGGGGAAACATTTTCCCCCTTTACTCCGGGCACACTGGTACCAAAAGACAACATTCTCTCCAGTTGTCTACTTGCTTGGCTGTGAAATTCCAAAAGGAGTTGGGTCTAGGAGAGAGAGAGCTGGTGGACAGACACGTTCTCAGCTGAGGATGGGTGTTGCTGTGCCCGTACTTGGATTCTGGAAAGTCACCACATTGTTTGGTCTGAGTTTATTCTCATAATTTACTTTTACGTAAGCTGAATTGTTCTGCCTCCAAGGTATTCTTCCAAATGAGTGAGGCTGTTTCAAACTTGAAGTGAGAGCATAGTGATCCTAAACACATGAATGAACCTCTTTATTGCATTTTATGTTTTTAAGCATCTTTGCAAATGTGTGACCACAAGGTTCCTACAACTTGAAGCATTTGCCCTCTACTGCGCTCTGAGGAGTGATTGAGAAATCAGCTGTCAGCAATTTCCCTGGGGTCTCTGAAGCTTTGGTGATGTAAGCACTTTTCTTCATTGGGTTAAACTTAGGAGGAAAGGCAAATCTGCTGAGTTCGTGTTTTTCGTGGCAATAAGCCAGTTTTCCTTTCCATATGTTGTTTGCCCTGGGGCAATCTTTTAAGGTACATGGGATTCATTTCTACTGAAGGAGAAGCCTTACAGTATGGGGGAAAACGAACGAGACAGGATGGCAGGATTAGTTGTTTACTGCAATCTGCAAAAGAACAGAGAAAAAATGACAGCGGAGGCTGTGCACGGATTCAGGCTGGCGCTGCAGGAAGTGAGCAGATTTTCTTGGTTTAGTATACAAAACTGGTTGCTGGAAGGTCAAAGCCAGGGAAGTCTGGTTGGAAGGGCAGGCCCTCGCTCAGATAACAGCCCAGAGGGATTTCAAAGAAGTTACCCATAGTTCAACCAAGTGCTCTGACAGGGAAGAGGAATTCCGTAATGGTGCCACACACGGAGGATTTGGGACCTTTGGAGGAAAGGCTTCCCGGAGGAAGTCCTTTCTAAGCTGAGCTCTAAATATAAGGAAGACAGAATTTCCAGCACAAGAGTGGGATGGGGAAAGCAGGGGGTGCGCTGGTGTGGAGAGCGTGGAGGAGGAAGCGTTTATGCAAAGTAGAGTGAAAAGGGAGGTGCATTCCGGGAACTGACTATAATTCAGTTTGCTGAGGCATGGTGTGCAGGTGGGGTGGGAGGGGGCCGATTGAGAGAGGAGGCCAGAGATGCTCATCCAATTAGGAAGAAGCTGCAGATGTATCTGAGGACAATGGAAACCCAGTACGGGTTTTTAAGGAAGGAGAATGATCAGTTGAGAAAGATCAATCTGACATCAGAGTGAAGAACGGATTGGAGCGTAAAAGAGAGGGCCATTAGCAGACTGTTGCAATAAAAACAGGCCTTACACAATGACGACCCCAAAGGAAGCAAGTGGTAGTGGAATGGGTGGCAGTGAACAGGGTTAGAAAGTGGAGTTAACGTGACTTCTGATAGGTGGAAGGAGGAGAGAATCAGGAGTCCAAACAGGTCTGGCTTAAGGAGCTGGTGAATGTTGTCTATTGTCTAGGATGTCCTCGACTGCACTATCTGCCCTTTGTCACCGGTCATGGTGACAAGGGGTGAGGGGATATCTTGGCAGCCGCAAGCAGCTCTGAGTATGGGTTCCACAGTCATGGTTTTAGAAGATAGTCCCTTTTTATGCCTGCTGCTGTCTCATCCCAGTTTAAACTATAAATTATAGTACTCTATTTGTGAAACTTCCCATAGAAGGAAACATAGGTTAGTATCTTATCTACTTACCTGTGTATTTATTTATTTATAAAGGAAAGGCAGAGCATCAGAGAGAGTGAGAGACAAAGAGACAGAAAGAGAGAGAGAGAGATCTTCCATCTGCAAAGTCGCTCCCCAAATGCCTTTAACAGCTAGGGCTGGGCCAGGCCAAAGCCAGAAGCCAAGAACTCCATCCATGTCTCCTGCATGGTTTGTAGGGACTCCAAGCACTTGGCTATCATCTGCTGCCTCTCAGGTACATTAGCAGGAAGCTGGATCACAACGGGGAAGTGGGACTGGATTTCAGGGCACTTTGTTATAGGATGTTGAAGTCCCAAATATCAACTTAACCCACCGTGTCCCAACACTTGCCCAGTTAGTTCTTTCCTTAAAAACATTTTACTGGGGTTGCCATTACAAGCTAGGGTATGAAATGGATGAGCTGGTTTGAACAACTTAGTAACAAGGTGTTTGGCATAGCAGCTGGGATGCCACTTGAGACCATGCATCCCATATCTGAGTCCTGGATTCAAGTCCTGGCTCCACTTCTGATTCCAGCTTCCTGTTAATATGCACTCTGGGCAGCAGTAGATGACAGCTGGGTTCCCCTCACATAAGTGAGACACCTAGGTGGAGTTCCCGGTCCTTAGCTTTATTCTAACCCAGGCCTGCTCTTACAGACATTTGGGGAGCGAACCAGTGGATGGAAGATCTCTTTCTGTCTGTCTGTTTCTATCTCATGTTGGAGACCCAGCTGGAGTTCCAGGCTCCTGGCTTGGGCCTGACAGAGCCTGGCCTATTGTGGGCATGTGGGGCATGAACCAGTGAATGGAAGATTCTTTCTGTACTTCTCTTTCTCTCTCTTTCTGCTGCCAAAAAATTAAAAAAAAAAAAAAAACAAAAACGAAATAAAGCTTTAAGGAAAAAAAACTTAATAATTGTTTATTTCCAGAACTTTCCATGTAATACTTTTGGACCATGGTTGACTGTGTGTAACTGAAGTCTTAGACTGGATTAGGCAGGACTACTGTAGCTGATTCCAGGGGGTGAAGAAAGATTTCCAAGGCTTCTGAACACGAACTTGAACTCTGTCTTAAAATCTACCACCTAAATGTTTTCCTCTGCCAGGCTCATTTGTGTATTTACAGCCTCCCTCCTTCCCAAACATATCCAAGATAGCTCAGAAAGACGTGGCCCCATTAGAGAGCAGTTTTGATAGTGGTTGATGTGTTTCCAGCTCCAGACGTTGTATGAAAGCTAACATACACAGGCTGCCCCTGTTATTTCGTTTTCAAACACTGCATTCCAAAAATGCATGTGAGGGTCAGCTCTTTGGAAGCTGGAGCACACTTTCCTTGAAGAAACCCAGCGACACTTGAGTTCCCAAACTGGGGCACAGAAACCTACAGAATACTGGATGTAAACCACACACTGCGATTCTGGGTTTTCTGAGTATTACCAGGGTGAACTGACTGAAGACAGCTCTTTCCCCCATTTTCTGTAGAAAGAGAAAAATTCTGGAAAATATGAAGCCTGTTGTGTATCCTTTTCCATGTTTCCTCCCTCTCACTGGTTTCCTCCAGCCACAGTGCTCTCTCTCTATCTCCAAGTCCTCACTGTTTCCTTCTGTTTGGGCCTATTCCAACTCCTAAGTGACGTCATATTTCCTAACGATTGCTTTTTTTTCCCTAATAAAACTCCAAAGCTCTCAGTGTAGTTATCTTTACTGCCCATTAAAACATTGAACACCCATACGAGAATGACCAATGGATTCTGAATATTTGCAGACCTCTTTTTAAAAGACAGGGAGGGGTGAACATCTGGCAAAGAGATTAAGGCGCTGTTTGGGATGCCTGCCTCCCACATCTGAATGCCTGGGTCTGTGTCCCGTCTCCACTTCTGATTCCAGCTTCCTGCTAACGAACACCTTAGGAGGCAACAGGTGATGGTTCACTTATTTAGGTCCCTGCCACCCATGTGGGAAAACTGAATTTAGTTCCAGACCCCTGGCTTTGGTCTGGCCTAGTCCTAGCTGTTGTGGGTATTTGGGTAGTAAACGAGTGGATGGAAGATCTCTGTCTCTCTGCCTTTCAAGTAAAATAATATATATTTTTAAAAAGTAGAATTCACAATCATTTTAAAAATAAAACTGGGGCAGAATAAAATTTGGCTCAGAGGTTAAGTCTCTACTTGGGACAGCTGCACCTGATACTGGAGTATGTGACTATGTCCTGACACTCTGCTTCTCCTACCGATGTGCAACCTGGAAAGACAGGAGTACATGGGCCCCTGTCACTCACACGGGAGACTCCGATGGAGCTGCCTCTCCCTGGCTTTGGGCTGGCCCAGCACCAACTTGGCATTTGGTGAGTGAATTAGCACAAGGAAGATCTCAATCTCACTCTCTCTCCCTCTGCCTCTCAAATAAAAACTGAAATTAAATTTTAAAAATTTAAAAAAATTTAAAATCACAGGGAATATATATTCTTTCAAACATTTATGATCTAGAGGAAGGAAGGTAGTACAGTTCAGTAACAGAAGTGGGAGCAATTCACGTTAGGAGGATTTTTTGGGTCAGGGCCTCCAGAATTAGATTCCTTAAATTCCTATTTCTATTTGTTTGTTTACAGTCTCTGCATTGACTTGTAGTGAGACCAACAACTCACATTAGCATATCGCTCTATAAAATACTTTGACAGATATTTGAGCCCATAAGAGATTAGGCCCACTTTATAGCAAAGTAAACCAAGGCTCAGAGGAGCTACATGCTGGCTTAGAAGCTCCAGCTAGTGGTGCTGAGGTTCCGAATGCTAAGAACTCGGTTCCTGAGACGCAGCTTCTATCAATTCCCCTGCACTGGGCTGCCTCTCCAACTTCCCAGAATTCCCAGAATCTCTGTGTTGGCAGTGCTGGTGAAGGGAAGGGCAGAGCATGGAGTCAGGGGGTGAGGTCAGGACTGCCGTCTCTGAAAGTTGTTTGTGCCAGGATTTAGTCTTGCCTCCTCCTCTAAGAAATGGTTGCTGGGCCGGTAACTGATCAGTGGTTTGGTTGGGAGTCGGGGAAGGGAGTCTGGAAAAAATGGCAACATTTTACACATTCTGGGGATGTGTATTTATATACTTTAAATGAATATGTAAATAAAATGCCCTTCCATTGTGTCTCGTCAAAGAACATAGATCAATATCTCTCATAATGATTTTTAAAAATTTTTCCTTGGGGCTGGTGTTGTGGTGCAGCAGGTTAAAGCCCCAGCCTGCAGTGCTGAGTTCCCATATGGGTGCCGGTTCAAGTCCCGGCTGCTCTTCTTCTGATCCAGCTCTCTGCTGTGGCCTGGGAAAGCAGTGGAAGATGGCCCAAGACCTTGGGCCCCTGCACCCGTGTGGGAGACCCAGAAGAAGCTCCTGGCTCCTGGCTTCGAATCAGCTCAGCTCTGGCCGTTGCAGTCATTTGGGGAGTGAACCAGCAGAATGGAAGACCTCTCTCTCCCTCTCTCTCTCTCTCTGCTTCTCCTTCTCTCTGTGTGTAACTCTGACTTTCAAATAAATAAAATAATTATTTAAAAAATTTCCTTTATGGATGACACAATGGAAGTATGTATCCTATAAACGTTGAGTGTTTAGCAACTTTCAAAGATGGAGAAAATACACTTGCCCAGAGAGTGAAGAATAAGAAGGCCACAATTCCAGACATCATGATACTCAGGGCTGCAATCAGGGTGAAATCAAGCCCAGCCAAACCACGTGTCAATGACATGGATCTCTGGAAGAAAAGCATTTTGATAGCAAAGCCTGCGCATGGCACCAAACTTCCTCCGTGGCCCTGGATGATGTGCATGGACATGGTGAGCAGAGGGCGGCCACTTCCTCCTTTGCACACAGCACAGCTAGTCAGCATTGGAAAAAGGGACAGGAGAAAGCAGCTGTTGGAAGTCCCAGCCCCAGTCCAGGGAACAAAGTGCACAGGGGGAGCACCAAGGACTTGGGTGCTTAAATCCACAAGGCACCTTGTCCCTCCCCACCACCACCCCCACCCCAAAAAAAAAAAAACCACCTTGGTCTGCCTCCTGCCAGAAGTGCTCTGAGGAAGCCATGGGCAAGAGCAGAGCCACTCAGTGACTTCTCATGCCAAAACATTTAAAGGGCCACCACGACTTCACAATATTAGTCAAATATGTATCAAAAGCTGTTTGACAAGGAAAAACCTTTGCAACTGTGTGATGAAAGAAAAGGTGTCAGACTATTGCCAGGGCTCAATAACAACAACAACAACAAAAGTGAGTTGTGGGATCTTTTTGTGGGAAGGAAGAGGTTATTGTGGGGGTGGGAGAGGGACGGAGAGGAAAGGCTATGATGGGTTTCTTTAAATTGCTGATAATCTATCAAACCTAGACTGGAGAAAACCTCAACAATGAAAATGTTAATCCATTTACTTTAAACCAAGGCCAGGCCTAGAAGTAGGCGGATAGTATAGAGCCAGTCACTATTTGGAGGAGACTGGATCTTTGAAATTCAGAACCTCCCCAAAAAAACATTAGGTTAAATGGTAGCCAACAAAGCCACTGTGGCCTTGGGTTTTATTGTGCAAGCCAGGGAGTTTCTTGTCTGTGTAGAAACAGTACTTACTTGCAGGCGTATTATGGCATAGGGGAATGCACTAATTCTCACATACTATTCTGCATTTTATAATTAAAAGAAAGATTTCTGAAGTCGAAGACATACTTGCATTTCTAGACATTGGCTATTTTTAATATCAAATCTGGTAGTTGTTCATTATTTATACAGACATAAAAATACTCTGGGCTTCTGTCACTTTCAATTCCAGTGCAAAGTATGAGTCTGTTCTAATATTTTCTACCAATATACTTTGTATTATGCCAACACATAATTCTCAAAGAGATTCTTTTTTACTGTCTACTGAGAAAATATACTTCAAACATAAGTAAAATATAATTATGTTTTGGAACAATTTATAGTAAAAATTTCCTGCTATATAGCACTGTGTATCTTCCAATATTTTGTGTTTAATAAATATTTGTTGAAAAAACTCTCATATTAAGAATTTGAGCGGCTGATGTTGTGGCACAGCCAGTTAAGCTGCATCCTGAGATGCAGGCATCCCATATGAGCTCCAGTTTGGGTCCTAGCTGCTCCACTTCCAATCCAATTCCCTGCTAATGCACCTGGGAAGGCAGTGGAAGATGGTGTGAGTGCTTGGGACCTTGCCACCCCATATAGGAGATCCTAATGGAGTTCTAGACTTCCGGTTTTGGTCTGGCTCAGCCATGGCCATTGTAGCCATTTGAAGAATGAAACAGGGGATGGAAGAGTCTGTCTTTCTCTCTTTCTTCCCTCCCACCCACCGTAACTCTGCCTTTCAAATAAAAATGGTTTTAAGATTTATTTTATTTATTTGAAAGGCAGAGTTACAGAAGAGCGAGGAAGAGATAGAGACAGACAGATATTTTCCATCTGCTGGTTCACCCCCAAAATGGCCACAATGGCTGGGGCTGGGCCAGACTAAAGCCAGGAGCCTGGGGCTTCATCTCTGGGTCTCCCAAATGGGTGCAGGGACCCAAGTGCTTGAAACCAACACCCATATGGGATGCTAGCACAGCAGAAAGTGAAATTTAAAAACAAAGTAAGATTTTTTAAATTTAGTTAAATAAAACAAATGATATGGGACAGATGCAAACAGGAGATATAACTGGTCCTGTGGGTAGAAGATGAACTTGATGCTGTCTGGGTTCCACAAGAATCAGAGAGGTGATAATAAACATCAAATCAAACATTCTATGTTATTCAAATCCGTTATTTTATAAGATCTTCATAATTTTTCTCTTCAAGATGTATCTTAAGTAGGTCCACTCCTCTTTCCACCTATACTGCCATTCCTTAGTACAGGTCTGCATGTTTCCAAAGTTGCTATCTTGTGCTACAATCAATGGCTTTTACTTTATTCTCTCTCTACACAAATGGTAGAATAATTTCTGATAGTGAAATTCAGACTGTGTCGCTCCCTAGCTTAAAACCCTTCTGCAGCCCCACGACCCTTAGAATAGTATCCATACATAGTATCTTATGGCCTGCAAGGCCCTCATGTCGGTCCCCTGCCTCCCTCCAACATCATCTCATGCCTTTCTCCTGGGCTCTTCACTTCACTCTTGCCAGAGTCCTGTATTACAAAGTCTCTCTCAGCATTGGGTCTCTGACCATGCTGCTCTACTTCAAAAGCTCATTCTCCAACATCAGCAGAATTTATTCCTTCCCATTTTCAGCTGAAATATTATACCAATTTTATATGAAGTCTCTCGCTCTCTTATTTTCTTCATAATATGTGTCATAATCTGTAATTGCTTTATTCATGTTTAGTTTACTTGTTTCCCTCCAAATCCATGAGCATAGAAACCATTCATTTCTTTCCCTGTTGAATAACTAGCACCTAACACAGAACCAGCTGAGTAGTAGATATGCAGTAGGATTCATTATAGGAGAATTACCAAATGAAGAAATGAACAATAAGTCTATGAAGTACACAAAGATGCCAGAAGTATCTACTAATGAGGACACACTTGTTAAGTGATGAGCCAAGCGGGAGTGAAGACTGTGACTGACACCTACCTAGGGTTCCAACCTGGTCACGAGGGCCATCTGGCTGTCTCCACAGAGAGGTGGACAGAATTACTTCACAATCGATGCAAAGCTAAGAACAGGCATGGAGCATAAAGGGAATAATTAGTAGACGGAGTTGTTATGTTCTGTACACCAGCAATCAGCGGACCACAAAGAGTGTCTGAAAAGGATATCAGGGTAAAAGTCCAAACTTTACTCAGGAGGCAATCAGAGAAATGGAATTCATAAACAGAGCCTTGGAATAAAGAATAACAAGGCAATGTGTTCAAGGGAAATCAAAAGGACATCCCCCAAGGAACATTTTGGTGTTGTTCCCCTGGGAGGTGAAATCACATCCTTTTTGCACATGGTGCTAGAACGACAGACTGAATCCACAACCAGAGGGTGCTCCCCCATCCTCCCAGCATTGTCACTGTTTACTCAACACTTGTCTTATAATGTCTCTCCATTTTTCTATTGGCTCAAAAGGTTTAGGACAGGGCTTGCTAAGCATATAGTGAACACTGAAAAATACTTATTTGTTAGACAATGAGTGAACAAGTGGATCAAAGCTATGGCTATATGTTTTTCTCATTTAGTATTTTATAGTTCTCCTTGGAGAAACCTTGAAATTTCAGGAAAGCATGAAGAAGGAAACAAAAAGTCTTACATAAGCCATCATCCGGAAACAGCCGGGATGTACTTTCTTTCCATGTCTTTTTTCCTCCAATTTTGTTTTTCCTCCACCTCACTTTTTTTTTTTTTTTTTTTTTTTTTTTGGACAGGCAGAGTGGATAGTGAGAGAGAGGGACAGAGAGAAAGGTCTTCCTTTGCCGTTGGTTCACCCTCCAATGGCCGCCACGGCTGGCGCGCTGCGGCCGGCACACCGCGCTGATCCGATGGCAGGAGCCAGGTACTTATCCTGGTCTCCCATGGGGTGCAGGGTCCAAGCACTTGGGCCATCCTCCACTGTACTCCCTGGCCACAGCAGAGAGCTGGGCTGGAAGAGGGGCAACCGGGACAGAATCCGGTGCCCCAACCGAGACTAGAACCTGGTGTGCCGGCGCCGCTAGGCCTCCACCTCACTTTTGAAAAAGGTTTAATATGAACTTGGGGAAGGGGCATGATGAATGATATTATCTGTGTGCAACACTTGGAAACTCCAAAAAGAAGTAAAGAGGAAAAGAAATCTTTAGAATCCAACTGTGGGGGGCTAGTGCTGTGGCTTAGCGGGTAAAGACCCCACCTGTAACACCTGCATCCCATGTGGGCACCAGTTTGTGTCCTTGCTGTTCCACTTCTGATCCCTGCTAATGCACCTAATAAAGCAGCAGCAGATGGCCCAGTCCTTGGGCCCTGCAGCCATGTGGGAGACCTGGAAGAAGCTCCTGGCTCCTGGCTTCAGCCTGGCCCAGCCCTGGCTGTTGCAGCCTTTTGGGGAGTGAATCAGCAGAGTAAAGATCTCATTATCCCTCTGTCTCTCCTTCTCTGTCCCTCTATGCTCTATGCATTTATTTATTTGAAAGGCAGAGCATAAGAGAGAGAGAGGAGCGAGATCTTCCATCTGCTGGTTCTCTCCCCAAAATGGATGAAACAGCAGGGCTGGGCCAGGCTGAAGTCAGAACCAGGAAGTCCATCCAGGTCTCCCACATGCATGCCAGGGGACCAGGTACATGCATCATCTTTCGCTGCTTTCCCAACATTAGCAGGAAGCAAGACCAGAAGTGGAACTTGGGGATTTGAACTACCGCTCCATTATGGGATGCCATTGTTGCAAGCAGCGGATTAATCCATTACATCACAGCATGAGTTCCAGTATCCTACCTTTTAAAAATAACTGCAGCACCAATATCTACCTATATTACTGAAAACGGCTTAGAAACATGGCTTCAAATGTCAAAAAAAAAAAAAAAGTCAAGCATGTGGATGCTCTCTTTTTAGGCAGGAACCTAAGTGCTTGGGCCACGCTCCGCAGGAAGATAAGATTAGATGTGTGAAGTACCCAGGACTAGAACCTTCACTGATGTGGGATGTGGGCATCCCAAGTGTTAGTTAAGTCCATTGTGTCACAATGCCTGCCCCTTACAAAGTGTTTTTTTTTTAACTTTTATTTAATAAATATAAATTTCCAAAGTACAGCTTTTGGATTACAGTGGCTTTTCCCCCCATAACTTCCCCCCCACCCACAACCCTCCCATCTCTCGCTCCCTCTCCCATTCCATTCACATCAAGATTCATTTTCAATTATCTTTATATACAAAAGATCAGTTTAGTATATATTAAGTAAAGATTTCAACAGTTTGCACCCACACAGAAACACAAAGTATAAAGTACTGTTTGAGTACTAGTTATAACATTAATTCACATTGTACAACACATTAAGGACAGAGATCCTACATGGGGAGAAGTGCACAGTGACTCCTGTTATTGACTTAACAATTGACATTCTTGTTTATGGTACAGTAATCACCCTAGGCTCTTGTCATGAGTTGCCAAGGCTATGGAAGCCTTTTGAGTTTGCCAACTCCAATCTTATTTAGACAAGGTCATAGTCAAATTGGAAGTTCTCTCCTCCCTTCAGAGAAAAGTACGCCCCTTCTTTGATGGCCCGTTCTTTCCACTGGGATCTCACTTGCGGAGATCTTTCATTTAGGTTTTTTTTTTTGGTTTGTTTTTTTTTTTTTTTTTTTTTTTTTTTTTTTTTTTTTTTTGCCAGAGTGTCTTGGCTTTCCATGCCTAAAATACTCTCATGGGCTCTTCAGCCAGATCTGAATGCCTTAAGGGCTGATTCTGAGGCCAGAGTGCTGTTTAGGACATCTGCCATTCTATGAGTCTGCTGTGTATCCCGCTTCCCATGTTGGATGGGTCTCTCCTTTTTAATTCTATCAGTTAGTATTAGCAGACACTAGTCTTGTTTGTGTGATCCCTTTGATTCTTAATCCTATCATTATGATCAATTGTGAACTAAAACTGATCACTTGGACTAGTGAGATGGTCTTGGTACATGCCACCTTGGTGGGATTGAATTAGAGTCCCCTGGCATGTTTCTAACTACTGTTTGGGGCAAGTCCGATTGAGCATGTCCCAAATTGTACATCTTCTCCCTCTCTTATTCCCACTCTTATATTTAACAGGGATCACTTACAGTGACTTGATCAGCCCTTGTCCTGACTGCCAATGAACAACTTAATACTTTATCCCTTTTAGTATTTTTTTTGTTCTACTTAATACTATTGGTTGAACTCTTTAATTAACACACAATTATTCTTAGGTGTTTAACTAAAAAGTGTTTTTCTTTAAGATTTTTATTTATTTGAAAGGCAGAGTGACAAATAATTATGGGGAGACAGAAAAATCTTCCATCCCCTTGTTCACTCTCCAAATGGCATAACAGGTCTGGGCCGTCCAAAGCCAGGAGCTGGGAACTGTACCTGGACCTCCCACGTGGCTGGCAGGGGCCCAATGGGATGCCAGCACCGCAGGCAGAGGATTAATCCACTGTGCTGTGGCTCCCTGGATAGAGGCCTCTTTCCTCTTATGAACTCCGGCCCCTGAGAGCAGAAGCTGGTGTTCCTCAATGCATCTTTGAGGCGTAGGACAAGACCTAGAACTAGAATGAAGTTTTGTGTTTGTTTTGCTCAAATCTCTATTCAAAATGAGTCTTATATGTATATTAAGTTCTATATGTATATAAGTAGTACTAATTATCCATCAAAAGTTTTCACATTCGGGCTTCACCATCATTTCAACTCAACATACCTGAAACTATTTAAAGTCCTTTCTCCTCCTACAAGAAAACAAAATACAATCATATGCTGCTTAATGAGGACAAGTTCCGAAAAATGCGTCATAAAGTGTAATCATACAAACTTGGATGACAACGTCACCATGTGATGCACCCTTATGAGACCACCCTCACCAGTTACTGATTGAAACATTGTGCAGCCTGTATATATAAAACAAAAACTTCCACATCCCCTTTGCAAGAACATTTCTTCTCGTCATTGGTACTCTATTATCTCTGAGAGGCAGAGAGATAGAGACAGAGGTAGGTAGGTAGGTAAATAGAGCTCTCCCATCCACTGGTTCACTCTCCAAATGTCCACGATGACCAGCGCTGGGCCATGGTGAAGCTGGGAGCCGGGAACTCAATCTTGGTTTCCTATGTGGGAGGCAGGGGGACCCAGGTATCTGCTGCCTCTGAGGGTACAAATTAGCAGGAAGCTGGAATCAAGAGTGGAGTGGAACCCATGCTCAAACCCAGAAACTCCAGTGTGGGATGCCGATGTCTCAAGTAATGATCTAACTGTGAGGTCAAACACCTATCCTGAAATATGTACTTTATTTGTACAGTAATTATCCCTCAGAAAAGCTTTTTATAAAAAATGAAAAAAAAAAAAAAGACAAAAACAAGACCTCCCTTTGGGGTGTTTCTCCCCTCTCCTTTTATTATTTTTATGACTCTACTTATTTGAGAGGCAGAGTTATGGGGTGGGGATGGGAGAGATAGAAAGGTCTTCCATTCACTGGTTCACTCCCCAAATGGCCGCAATGGCTGGGGCTGGGCAGATCTGAAGCCAGGAGCCAGGAGCTTCTTCAGGGTCTCCCATGCAGGGGCCCAAGGACTTGGGCCATCTTCTACTGCTTTTGCAGGCCATAGCAGAGAGCTGGATGGGAAGAGGAGCAGCCAGGACTAGAACCAGCATCCATATAGGATGCCAGCAGGACAGGCGGAAGCTTAGCCCACTATGCCACAGCGTTGCCCCCCCCCTCCCCCGCCGCCCCTTATCCCCTCCCGACAGGCCTATAGTGCCTCACGCCTGTACTGATTAGTCTAACTGCTTACTGGATGAGCTTCCGGCCCCCAGCATCCACTCCACATCCTGCTGCTAGACTGATCTTCCATTGGATTGTTGTGGGAAGGAGGGGATCAGTTTCACAGAAAATTGTAATTTTCTCCTTGATTAAGCACACAGATAACAGCCTAAATTACAGAATGCAGACCCAATTTTTACTCAACAAACAGAAAACTTCATGACTCATTTAGTTAATAAGGCATTAAAATTGGAGCTATGTCTTTGAATTTGGGCTCAGAGGCCTTTCTGATTAGTGTTTGAAGAGAAGGGATTCATAATTATACCTTGGAGGGAGCAAGGACTAAGGCCCTTTTCTTTAACCATTGAGACTGGACAGAAAAGAACATTCATGGAGCTCTAACTGGGTGCAATGAACTGTCCTGAGAGTTTTATTTGCCTTCTATTACTTAAACCTCTTGATAACCTCTAGATAAATATGAGTATAATTAGCCACTTAAAATCTCCACCACTTAGCAAGTGGTAGAGCAGTGACTAGAGCTCAAGTTTGGAAACAAATCTTGAACACTTTTTTTTTTTTTTTAAGATTTATTTATTTATTTGAAAGGCAGAGTTACAGAGAGGCAGAGGCAGGGAGAGAGAGGTCTTCCATCCGCTGGTTCATTCTGCAGATGGCCCTGACAGCCAGAGTTGTGCTGAACTGAAGCCAGGAGTCAGGAGCTTCTTCTGGGTCTCGCACACGGGCGCAGGGGCCCAGCGCTTGGGCCATCTTCTACTGCTTTCTCAGGCCACAGCAGAGAGCTGGATAGGAAGTGGAGCAGCCGGGGCTCAAACTGGCGCCCATATGGGATGCAGGCACTGCAGGCAGCAGCTTTACCTGCTATGTCATAGCGCTGGCCCTGCCTCCAACACTCACAAATTGATTATGAATGATATGCTGAGAACATAAGAAAAAACTACAAATCATTAGAAAGGCAGTGGTACCTATTAAAAGTTATTTGTGGAATGAATGAATAAACAAATGAGAATAAATAGGGTAATTTATACATAATCACTTATGGAAATGGGCAGCGTTTGTAGCCACAGTTAAAAGATATTTTTCCTTTCATTAATGCAGCAAATACTCACTGATATTTATTTTGCATCTGGTCCTGTGCTTGGCATTGGTGTTACTATTCCTGCTGCTGTGGACTAGCTAGTGCAGAACATATACATTCATTTCATACTTGAAAGAAAAACACAGGGACTGCCATTTTGGTGCAGCATCTTAAGGCATGGCTTGTAACACCAGCATCCCTATGGATGTTAGTTCAAGCTGGCTGCTCCACTTCCAATCCAGCTCTCTGCTATGGCCTGGGAAAGCAGTGGAAGATGGCATCTTTGTAACTCTGCCTTTCAAATAATATATATATATATTTATTTATTTTTTTTGCCAGGCAGAGTTAGACAGTGAGAGAGAGAGACAGAGAGAGAATTATAGACAGTGAGAGAGAGACAGAGAGAAAGGTCTTCCTTCCATTGGTTCACTCCCCCAATGGCCGCTACAGCCAGCGCTGCACCAATCTGAAGCCAGGAGCCGGGTACTTCCTCCCTGTCTCCCATGCGGGTGCAGGGACCCAAGCACTTGGGTCATCCTCCACTGCCCTCCCGGGCCTTTTTTAAAAAGTAGGAAGAACCTGTTTTGTAGTAAGAAACAGAATGTATAATAATCAAAATATTCAAAGAATGAAATGTTAAAATTCATCAGGTACTCCAAAATAAGCAAAGAAGTATTTCCATGATTTCCTTTAAAAAAAAAAAAAAAGTCAATAGGGGCCGTCGCTGTGGCGCAGTAGGTTAACGCCCTGGCCTGAAGTGCCGACATCTCATATGGGTGCCGGTTCTAGTCCCGCTCCTCTTCCAATCCAGCTCTCTGCTATGGCCTGGGAAAGGAGCAAAAGATGGCCCAAGTCCCTTGCACCTGAGTGGGAGACCAGGAAGAAGCTCCTGGCTCCTGGCTTTGGATCGGCACAGCTCTGGCCATTGCAGCCAATTGAGGAGTGAACCAGTGGATTGAAAACCTCCCTCTCTCTCTCTCTCTCTCTCTCTCTGCCTCTCCTCTCTCTGTGTAACTCTGACTTTCAAATAAATAAATCTTTTTTAAAAAGTCAATAAAGGTTTTAATCAGATGGTTAAAATTGTAGTTGTCTTGTAATGTTTATAGGGTTTCAATAAAATCCTTGTACAAGTACATTTATAAACACTTTAACAAGCAAACACAAACATAAAACATGTTAGCTGGGAAAATAAGTGATTAACCTGGGGGTATAAGCTGAGAAAGTAACTAGACAAAGAATAGTCTAGATTCCAAGATCTACAGATGAAAAATTTTTATCCTGTTGTTAATTACTTAAGTCTTGTTTTTTTTTTATTTGTTTGTTTTTCTTTCTTTTTTCTTAGGAGATAATTTTGGAAAAATGAAAATCTATGGACATTCAAAATTACTCAAAATGGAAATAGTTTAAGTACTGCAGGGAGAAAAATGCATACTTTCATAACTTAGATGATCTATTTTTTTAAGTGTTTCATCTGCTTGATACTACACTTGATCTTAGCCAAAAGGCCGAGAAGTGATGTGTTTCATCTGCTTGAAAAGCAGAGCAAAGAGAGAGAGGAAGATAGAGATTTTCTATCTGCTGGTTTACTCCCCAAATTCGTGCAACATTCAGTTGGGCCACGCCAAAGCCAGGATCCTGGGAATCCATCCAAATCTCCCACATGCGTGGCAGGATTCAAGTACATAGGCCATCACCTGCTGTCTCCCAGAATGCATTAGCAGGAAGCTGGATCAGAAGTACAGGTGCTGGGCCTGGAACCAGCCCTCTGAAGTGGGATGAGGGCATCCCAGTCTATTTAATTGAAGACTGGGGCTGAAGGAAAGAATGGGGTGTAACTCATCATTCTTTTCATTCTTATTACATAGAATATTCTCACAGTTCCATGCTTTGAATAATAGTAATACATGTTTGTGCATTTTCTTTCAAAGAAGCACTTGTACTCCTCCAGGAAAATGTCTTCCTGATCTAAAATACTTTTAGAAGTGTGTTACAGGGGCTGGTGGGTATGTTGTGGCACAGCAGGTTAAGCTGCCACTGCCTACGATGCTGGACTCCTAGATGAGCGCCGGTTCTAGTCCCCGCTGCTCCACTTCTGAACCAGCTCTCTGCTGATGCACTGGGGCAGGTTTGGGGCCCCATCACCCACATGGGAGACTCAGATGGAGTTCCAGGCTCATAGCTTTGGCCTTGCTCAGCACTGGCAGTTGCAGCCATTTGGGGAGTGAACCCATCGCTCGCTTGCGCGCTCTTTCTCTCTCTCTCTCTCCATCACTCTGCCTTTCAAATAAATAAACTTTTTAAAAAGTGTGTTATATATAACCATCCCAATCTGACTGGCAACCTTTAAATGTATTAGTAATTTAGAGTTTTCAGCACTGAGATAACAAGACTCAATGATTTCTAGGGGACTTAAAAGTGGCAATAAGAGTTATTGTCCTTGCTCAGTTGCTACATTTTATGTTATTCCTTTCAGGATAATCTGTTTCAAATTCAAGTTGATACTATCATTGTTCCTAGCTGTGTTCTATCACAGGCACTGATAATGATATACTCTGCCATTCATTCAGTTAACATCTGTGGAAAGATTACCAGTGCAACACACTGTGCTAACATGTTATGGATGCAAAGCTACCTATGCCATGATGTCCCTTTAGAGAGCATGGTAGTGCAGACAAACCTATGCATAGACATATTACAATAATGTGGTTAGGGAAACAGTAGGCATGAATTCTGGGTGTTGCAAAGGCCCAAAGGTGCGTTAGGAAGACTTTCTGGGGCAAGATGGTAACTGAGGTAGGTTTTATGGAAGAATGATTAGGTATAACCAAATGACGAGAGATAGGGTAGATACCCTGGGATTTCCTGACAGAAGCAGAGGAGGACAGCGCCATTTCTAGAAAGCAAAGAGAAAGACAAGAAGTGGAGGGTGAGAGATTAAAATGTCCAGGTGAATGGGGGCCATCTAGAATGCTTGCATCCCATGTCAAGGAACTTTATATTTCAAGAGATGAAAAGTCACTGGATTTTGTATATAGGGAATAATAATGGAAGGACATGGACAGGGTCAGACCAGAGATCTGAAGGCCAGTTCAGAGGTTTGGTGTAGTGTTCAAGATGGAAGAGGATTAAGAGGCTGAACCAGGACAATGGCAGAGCTGGAGTGTGGGAAAAGGATTCCCAGATTAATTAGGGAGTATAGCTGTCAGGATTTGGTTGAATCTGGAAACTCAGATGGCAGAAGCACCAAAGACAGTTGTGAACAGAGCACCAACACTGAGTGCAATAGAGAATATAAGAAAAAGAGTGGGTTGGAAGGGAAGTGATGACGTCAGTTAATTTGGGGTTCACTGAGTTTGTGATATACCTGGAGCCTTGAAGTGGCAGGCAACGCTCTGAAGAGAAGTTTGAGATGTAGCTGTGGACTTGGTGTCATTACCACAATAGTGATAGGTGCAATCATCTCAATGGGTTAGGTACCTCAGGAAGAATGTCAAGTGAAGTAATTTTTCTCTCAGCACTATTTTCTTCTTTTTAAATAATGAAGCTGTATTTTTTTCTTTTTAAAAAAATATTGAAGCTGTATTTTCAAAAAATATTTATTTAGGGACCAGCACTGTGGCATAGTGGGCTACACATCTGCCTGTGGTACAGAATCCCATATGGGCACTAGTTCCAGTCCTGGCTGCTCCTCTTCCTATCCAGCTCTCTCCTATGACCTGGAAAAGCAGTAGAAGATGGCCCAAGTCCTTGGGCCCCTGCACCCATGTGGGGGACCTGGAAGAAGCTCCTGGCTCCTGGCTTTGGATCAGCACAGCTCTGGCCATTGCACCCACTTGGGGAGTAAACCACTGGATGGAAGACCTCTCTCTCTGCCTCTTTCTCTCTCTTTAACTCTACTTTTCAAATAAGTAAATAAAATCTTTAAAATGATAAAAAATAACTAATTGTGGATTTTAGATTTAGTGCCTATCATAAATGGATCAATCTACTTGATTTTCATTAATTTATGTCTTTGAGGTTGTTCTCCAGTTTAGACATGGAGACTCCTGTTAAATGAAAAAGCACAGAACAGCATAACAAACAAAATATACACACACACACAGCAACCAAAGAATCTAAAAGTGGGGGTAGGGGTTTCGCACAGGAGCTAATAGGTGGCTGGGGACACCTGCAGCCCATGTGGAAGTGCCTGGCACTGAGTCCCACGTCTGCTTCCATCCAGCTTCCTGCTGATGCATACACTGGGAGGCAGCAGGTGAGGGCTCAAGTCCTAGCATCCCTGCCACACACCTGGGAAACCCAGATGGTGTTTCTGGCTCTTGGCTTTGGCCTGGCCCAGTCCCAGCTGTTACAGGCATTTTGGGAAGTGAACCAGTGGATGGAAGATTCTCTCTCTTTCAAATAAAATGAAAAAATAAAGTATCTAAAATTGAATACATTGAAGCTCTTCAGGAATATTTCTTGTATCCCCAGGGTTTGACCATACCCCCAACCTGTGAATTCTTCAGTTTGTTCTAGATTTCCGTTCACATTTTCTACTAAACTCTCAAGGTAACAATTTAGTAATGGTGACAGATCTGTTGTGGAACTTTTAAAGTAGCAGTTCAATTCTTTAATTACCCTCTCCCCCCAAAAATCCAAATAAACAAACAAAAACTCTATTATTTTTGTTGACTTTGAAGTCAAATCAAAACTATTTTCTGAGCAGCTTCCAGGAAAGAACCATGAGCAAAACCTTGTAATGACATTTCAGAGCCATGTGTGGCAGCTATGCAGATTAACACTGAACTAATTTCTAAGAGATACTAAAAATAGACCTTGTGTAGTTGGTCAAAATGAGTGGGTGAATAGATTTTTATAGTAGGGCTATGACCTCAAAGATGTTTTGTTGTCCTCAGTATGGTCTACAAACTGAACAAAGTGCTGTTTTCTTTCTCATAGGAGTAGTCTAGTACTAGCCTGGAACTGTGGTATCTTATAGGAATGAAAATATAGTTCCTGTTACTGTTTTTAGTGGCAAATATAGGCTGCCAGTACCAATTATATTACCAGAAATTCACAATTCCAATTCCCAAGAATTCCACTTTGCCACTGCCTTTTGTGTCAAGCCAGGGCTCTACTTCACAAACTTTAAGGCCATACTGCTAGGGAACAACTAAGTAGTAGCAATCAGTTGGCACTGACAAGCAAGATGGAACCCCAATGCCACTGCTCGTTATGATCTTCCTTTTTCACACTTGAGGGCAGGCACTCAAGGTGATTCTCCATACTATGAAAATTGGGCTGAAAACATAATCAGGATCATGCCCCTTCTTCAAGAAACTCAGTGGTGTACAGGAGACAGACGTGAGTGGTCGACGAGCAATATAGTGAAGTAAGTGCGAAGGTGGGTGTCACTTTATGTGTGCAGTTAAATCTGATCTTACAGTTTAGACAGTGAAAAGAGAGGAGACAAGCTGCATGCTCTAAATCTATGTTGGCTTATAACTACATGGAATACATCCAAAGCTCTTACCTCCAAAGATCTTACCTCCTATCCAAACTGACAGCCATGAGACCAGGAACAAATCAACTTATTCCATTCAATCACATAAGGGTATTGAGAATGATTTGTTTTTAAAATGATCTGTTTTTAACATTTTTAAAAAATGTTTGCCTCATTTGAGAGAGAGACAGACACAGAGAAGAGAGAGAGATAGGGAGAAACAGAGAGGTGGTGGTGAATATTGTTGCTCAATGATTAAGACCTCTTGGGATACCTACAACCCACATCTGAATGCCTGCTTTTGAGTCCCCCATTCTGCTTCTATTCCAACTACCTACCAGTGTGCACCCTGTGAAGCAGCAGGTGATGGCCCAAGTAGTTATGTTCCTGTTACCCATGTGCAAGACCTAGATTTAGTTCCTCGTTCCTGGCTTTGGTCTGGCCCAGCCATGGTTGTTGCAGGCATTTGGGCAGTGAGCCTATGGATGGAAGATCTGTCTCTGTCCATTTCTGTTTTTTTATCCTCCAAATAGATAAAAATAAAACAAAAAGGAAGCGAGAACTCACATACCTACTAGCTTGATCCTCAAAACCTCTAAGAGCTGCAGCTGGACCAGGTCAATGTCAGGAACCAGGAACTGAATCCAGTCCAGGTCTTCACATGAGTGATGGGGACCCAACAACTTGAGTACCCTGCTGCCTCCCAGGGTACACACTGGCAGAAAGCTGGAATTGGGGCAGCACTGTGGCACAGTTGGTTAAGTTGAGCCTGCAACACTGGAATGCCATATGGGTTTCAGTTCAAGTCCTGGCTGCTCCACTTCTGATCCAGCACTCTGCTAATGCATTTTGAAAGGCAGTGGAAGATTGCCCGAGTACTTACTTCTCTGCCACCCACATGGGAAACTCAGATGGAGTTCCAGGTTCCTCCCTTTATCCTGGCCTAGCTGTGGCCATTGCAGACATCTGGGGAGTGAATCAGCAGATGGAAGACCTTTCTCTCTGTTTCTCCCTCTCTGTCTGTAGCTCTGTCTCTCAAATAAATAAGTAACCTTTAAAAAATAAATTTGTTAACTTATGATAAAAGAAATTTAGGAAAATTCTCCCATCACGCTCAAAGCAAATCTTGAAAGTACAACATCCAGCAACAGACTCCACAGCTAGAGAGGGATGTAGAGAAAGGGGAAGGGATTCAACAGAGAGTCACAGAGATGATTAAAGGGTTCGAAAAATAGGAGCTAGAAATTATTTAGCCCAAGTTAGAGAAGACTACTAGGTTTCTTAATAACAGTATTCAAGCATAGGAAGGGTTGTTATATACAAGATGATGAACAGCTGCTTCTATCACAACTGGAGAGTGAACACAATCAACAGACTTTCATTAAAGCATGGAAAATCCAAGCTGAATATAAAAAAGAAATTTTGAAAACAAAGATTATTGGATGTTCAGTCTCCCCAGGATCCTCTTCTTGCACCTGTTCCTTAAATTATGCTATCTTGGAATTCTACTTAAGTTCTCTCTCTCTCTTCCCACTTTATATGTTCTCCTTATTTGTTTCATTTACTTGGATTTTAATTACTCACTATCAGGGCCAGCACCATGGTGCACTGGGTTAATCCTCCACCCGTGGCACCGGCATCCCATATGGGCACCAGGTTCTAGTCCTGGTTGCTCCTCTTCCAGTCCAGCTCTCTGCTGTGGCCTGGGATGGCAGTGGAGGATGGCCCAGGTGCTTGGGCCCCTACACGTGCATGGGAGACCAGGAAGAAGCACCTGGCTCCTGGCTTTGGATCAGTGCAGCACTGGCTGTTGTGGCCATTTGGGGAGTGAACCAACAGAGGGAAGACCTTTCTCTCTGTCTCTCTCGCTGTCTATAACTCTCTGTCAAATAAATAAATAAACTCTTTATAATTACCAACTATGAACTGACAATCCCCAAATATGTTTATGTAACTACCTCCAACTCAGACACTACTTTCAATGCCTGCTGGACATGAGGCTTTCATCTCTTACCTGTTCTGTCACAGCAGCATCATAACTTCATAACTGATACCCCTGTGTCTCTGGTCTTCAATTCCATTGCTGTCCAAAAGCAAGTTTAGTCCTATCATTTCCTTGCTTAAAATCTTTCAGCGGATCCCCATCAGTTACTTGCTTTCCATCATTTGGTCCCTGACTAATCCAATACCATCACCCATCACTCCCCCCAAATTTTCTTTAAAGGTTTGTTTTTTGAAAGGCAGAATTATAGAGATGGATTCAGAGATCTTCCATCGGCTGGTTCACTCCCCAAACAGCTGCAATGGCTGGGCGGGGGGGGGGGGGGAGTTGGGGGGGGCACGCTGAAGCCAGGAGCCTAGAGCTTCATCCAGGTCTCCCACACATGTGGTAGGAATCTGAACACTTGAGCCACCCTCTGCTGCCTTCCAAAGTGCATTTGCTGGGAGCTGGATCAGAAGTGGGGCAGTCAAGACTTGAACCGTTGGTGCCCATATGGGATGCAAAGCAGTGGCTTAATGCACCATGCCACAATGTCACTCCCTCTCCAAATGTTACTCTAAGATAATTTCATTTCTTTCAACCCACTCTTGCTTTTATGTATTCATGTTTGTTAGTTAGCTATCATCACTGTATCTTATGTGTGTATAGATATATATGTATATATATACATATAAATATAAAACACACCTTCCCACTACATATATGTATATGTGTGTGTGTCCCTCTCTCTCTCTTGCTCTTTCAAATAAATAAATAAATCTTAAATTTATAAAAGTTCACAGGAAATATGTATCATTTAAAAAAATTCGTAACTTTTTGAAGAGCTGCCAACACCAACAGCTTTGGTAGCAGATCTGGAAACATTGTAGCAGCATTAGTTTTCAAAACCTCCTGAGATTTTTCCATGAACAGATTCAGTTAACTTTTTTTTTAAGAAGGTACACTCCTAAGTAAACCTGACACAGAGAATGAAAGTATAAATAAAGGATTAGTACATCCAAGTGATGCAGATGTTGAATAGATATAATGAGCTGGTGAAAAAAAAAATCTATGATCAAGTGATTGGTTTTTAAAGATCAAGAATACTTTTTAATTTTCTTTTCTATTTGAGATGTAAATATTTTCTCTTTAATTAAAAAAAAACTCTTGTAATTGCTAAAGTTAAAATCTTTAAAATTGGGGCTGGCACTGTGGTGTAGCAGGTAAAGCTGCCGCCTACAGTACTGGCATCCCACATGGGTGCCAGTTCGAGTCCCGGCTGCTCCACTTCCAATCCAGCTCTCTGCTATGGCCTGGGAAAGCAGCAGAAGATGGCCCAAGTCCTTGGGTACCTGCACCCACATAGGAGACCTGGAAGAAGCTCCTGGCTCCTGGCTTCAGATCGGCATAGCTCCGGCTGTTGCGGCATCTGAGGAGTGAACCAGCAGATGGAAGGCCTCTCTCTCTCTCTCTCCTTCCCTCTGTGTAACTCTTTCAAATAAATAAATAAACCTTTTTAAAAAATCTTTAAAATAGTAACTGATGTGGGACATGACAGTCTTAAGCAGTGGCTTAACCTGGTGTGCCACAACGCCTGCCCCTAAAAAATGATAGGGTATAGCGTGGTATTTCAATACAGGTCTCCAACATGTGCTGACTAGATGAGGGTAAATGCCCTATCACCTGGACTGTGTCTTTTGTTGCTCCCCATTTTATCCCTGGTATCTACCACAGCATCTGGCAAATACGCAGTATTTAAATATGTTGGATAAATTAATTTGCTGGCTTATATTTACCAGGCAGAATGAAGTGCTTTTTGCTTTTCGTATTTGAGATAATATATGTAAAGCCCTTAACTCAGTGCCTGGTAAATATAAACCAAGAAATCAATTGACAATTGAACCCTATTCTATGACAGCTCCGTTTCACGAATGAGGAAACCAGAGTCTAGAGATAGCAATTTGACCAAGGCCTCCCAGCACGAGCACTGCAGTCCTCTTCAGTAAAACCACGGAGTGACTGCTTCCTATCGTGCGTGGATGTCTTTGTGGGAATACATGCATTAATAAAAGTAACACGGAGACCATGAGAAGGAAGAGATCTCTGGATCACAAGTGGATCATTTTTGTCTCCTGAGCAAACCTGAAAAGCCTGAAATATTTATGAGTCAACAACAGAATCCAGAATCCCACAGTAGTTAGGTCAGGTTACTTAAACGGAAGAAAAAAGTCAGCTGTACCTGAATTGTACTTGCTCAATGAGCCTAATTGTTCCACTGACCAGTGAGGCATAATAACATGCACAGGACAACACTGACTATGACTGGCCTGGGGAAATAAACCTCAGTCAGAAAACTTACCAAGCCAAAAATAATGCCTGGATTCTCATTTTACTGACAGGCGAACAACTTGCCCGACTTACTTGTGCTGACCAGTCTCTGTACCTGCAGATACTACTGCGGACCCACTGTAAGAGGTGCAGCTACTCTGAGCAATTTATCCAGTGGTACTCAGGAATTTTTTCCTTCTCCACCCACTCTCTGGTCCACCCCTTCTGTGAACAGAGGCACAACTGCACAGCTGTTCTTTATGGCTGTTCCTACAAGAATAATATATCAATGTTAGATGGAAATTTTATGCTGGCTGATCATGAACAATTTGGAAGAGTGTCATTTTAATTTCTGGAAATAGTGTTACAGATTTAAAATATGTGTATTTTAAATAAATATATATATATGCGTATGTATTTATTTGAGAGGCATGAGAGAGCGAGCAAGCGCACTCCAAGTCATTGGTTCACTGTCCAAATGCCTACCATGGCCATGGCTGACTGATCTGACACTGGAAGATGAGAATTCAGTCCAAGCCACCCACGTGGATGGCAGGGACACAACTACTTGAGCTATCATCACATGTCGCTTCCCAAAGTGCACATTAGCAGGAAGCTGGAAAGAGGGACACAGTGGAAATTCAAACCCAGGCACTTCAAAATGACAGCAGCTTAAACACTAGGCCAAAAGCCTGCCCCAACTTAAAAAAATCGCATTGCCATCTTTTACAAAATCATTGCTATCAAGTCTATGGAACTCTCAGTGCACCTGAGAGGTGGGAGGCAGATGGATACTTAGGTACTATAGAGAAAGTAGTTAGAAGTCCTAGGACTTTGAGAGATGGAAATAACACCCCAACTCTGGACTTGATTCATATACTTACCATACATTAGATTCTAGGATACTGCTTCAAATCAATGAAATTTAAGAGACTGTAAATTCATTATCTTTCAGCAGAACATTTATCTGGCAAGCTAAAGTACCTTATTTTCTAAGGGAATTTCTTCCTTGTGGATGAATCTACACAGGGGGCCAAATTTGAGATCACACTGTTTGATGAGCATAGAATTAGAATGAAAGAAACTGGTATTATTAAGAAGTATCCAACTTCATCATTCTCTTGCTTAAAGCCTTCCAGTCTCCACACTGCTATCAGGATAAAGTCTACATTCATTCATTACCCCTCCTTTCTTTTCAAACCCCACCTTAAGCATGGCTCCTACCATCCACACTGAACTACTAAAACCTCCCTTGCTTAGGGATAGATTTACTTTTGGCAACAATCATATTTGTACCTCAAATCTCTAGAAATTCAGATTTTCAAGCAAGTTACTGTCCTTCATAGCAACTTATACATCTCTCAACACTTAATCTTTATAGCTACTAATTTAAATGTTCCACTCCCACAGTGAAATGTAGTTTCTTGAGTTATTTACCTTATTTAGTCTTATTTATCTATTAAATCTTAATGTGTGGCACACAGGAAAAACTTTAAAAATGCCTTTAAAGTGCTAGCTATCTCTATTAAACTAGGTGGTAAATTGACTGTCTCCATGGCTCAATAATACAGAACATTTTATAAAACAGAATATTCCCCTTTATATTCCATTAGACTGGTGGTTCACCTAGGATTCTGAATTTTGTTAGTAAAACAAACATTTAAACATTTGGGAGAGCAATGAGGAAAAGAATCTTAACATTGCAATTTCAAAAAATTCCTCTGAACTCTAAAAACATCATAGAAGACAGAATTTCAGAATCTGGCAGTCTTTCTAAAATGTTTAAATTTCACTTGAAAGAGAGAGAAAGAGGGAGAATCTTCCATCTGCTGGTTCCCTCCCCCAAATGCCCACAGCAGCTGGGGCTGGGCCAGGCTGAAGCCAGGAGCCAGGAACTCCATCCAGGTCTTCTACATGGGCAGCTGGGGCCCAAGTCCTTTGGTGAAAGATGGTATTTGGAAAATACTGAACAAGATTAGTGTTCTGTATAAAACAATTTTGAAGAACTGTATGCCATTTTACACATTCTTAAGTTAGTATTTGATATATTTCCTTGTAGCCTTAAATTATAATGAATGTCATTTCTGGCAAGTTGTAATTTCAATACAAAACAAAATTATGTCATCTTAGAAAATCCACTCAATGGGACTATATATCATAATTACTTGAAAAAAATAATTACTTAATAAAAATACATGAAGCTTGAAATTTTGCATTTTTCCTTTATTTCCACTCTACTTCCCCCACAGAATTTTGTATTTATACAAAGAAGTCTATATTCAACCAATTTGTCTCACTTTAGAAACTTTTGTTACCATGTTAAAAGAAATCCTGAATCGACATAATTGTTAGTGCAAATTTGATCAGAGACATAAGTATATTGTAAATATTGATAATAATATTGATTTGAAATGCATTTCTTACTCAATTGATTTTTTTTTCCAATTAACATTCCAATGCTGTGTTTGCAAGCGTGAGACAGGATTTGTCATACATTTCATTCCCTTTTTCCTTTTCTTTTACATATGTGATGAGAGCATTTGTTCACATACACACAAATAAGGATGATGGAATAGGGCTTTTGTTTTACCTATGACACAAAATTTTTTTAAAGCCTTTCAAGATACCAGCAAAAAGCCCTTAGTAAACTATTATTCAAAATTATTTTTAATGATGAGCTGACACCTCAGTTAGGTGGTTCTTCAGTTTTGTTGAAAGCAAAAGCTGGAAACCGTGAGAGTTGCAAAAGTACTGCTACTGAGTGATTAGGGACACTGACTTTGGTTGCCTCCAGTGTCTCCTTTCCATCCTGGGACAATGTCTCACAGTAAGATTCAACTTGAGTGAGAGGTATGCCTTTTTCTTTTTTTTTTTTTTTCTTTTTCAGGAACTGGGAAAAGAGGAATTGTGAAAGCAGAGGTAGAAAAGAAAACCAGTTAGAGGGGAGCATTCTGGGAGTTCAGTTTTTGGAAAATGGGTCTATTTGGAAGTGAAAAGCCCGAGAATCAATTTTCTGAATAAAACAGTCCTTATGTGTTCACATATGCCCAAGAAATTCTTTATATACTTACAGAGCTAAGCACAGCCCAGTTTGTAAAACACTTGACTAGACCTGAAAACATTGAGTCTTTTTTTCCTAAGCAGTTACATTGCAATCCTGGGATGCACCCTCAATCTTGAACAGATGGCAGAGACACCCTAATGACAGTTTTGGGTTTGCAACTTTCCTCACGATTTATGTTGATCCTTATTAGCTTTAGTTTTCAAAGTGTGGTGACCTTGACTTTATCTCCAAATTCTGGGGCACGGAGTGACAACATGTGGAGCCTTGCACAAAGAAAGTCCCGTTTCATGGCGCTAACTTTACATGCTGTACTGTCTTGGCCCTGGCATCTTCCATTTTTTTCTCACCTGGTCCTTCTGATGGTTTGTAAATTTATGAGGCGGAACAGTGTGAAATCTGGGCCACTGAACAGAGGCAAGTTAACTGACCTCCCAGGGAGACGAGTCTGTGAACCACACACCCAGTGAAGTAAAGTTTGGGGTGACCTGCTAATTGCAGAAATCAGCAAGGTTAGTATGGTATTAATGATTGGTTTCAATAAAAAATAAGTATCAAACCTTACCACTTACTCCAGTATTTCCATTCTTTGAGGCCCATATTAAAATTCATGTTGCAAAAACAATCTACTTCTGTACAATTTACATATAGAAAAGAGGCACCTACTTCATCTGTCTCATCTCTGCGTCAGACTCCTCTTTGTGATTAATCAGAATTTAGAGAAACTGAAATCACAAAATGGTCAATAGTGAACTTGAAATATTTTAAAATTTAAATAAAGCGCATGAGTCCACAAAAAACAATGTTTTATTTATATACATTATTTTTTTGAGATTCCAGAAAAAATATGGAATGCTTCACGAGTTTCTGCATCATCCTTGTGCAGGGGCTGTGCTAATCTTCTCTGTGTCATTCCAATTTTAGTATTTGTGCTGAAGTAAGCACTGTATATATTATTTTTAATGACCTAGTAAGTTTTCATTTGAATAATTTTAATTTACAATTTTAAAAATATTAAAATTGGGGCTTTCTGGCACCTGCCCTCCTGGAGCTTTCAGTTCAACAGGGAAGCATGCAATGAGGATAACCACACAATTTTATTTGTTTTTTAGATTTATCTATTTCAAAGTCTTAGTGACAGAGAGAGAGAGAGAGAGAGTCTTCCATCCACTGGTTCACTCTCCAAATAGCTGCAACAGCCAGGACTTGGGTCAGGCTGAAGCCAGGAGCCTGGAATTCCTCATCTGCTTTCCCAGATGTGTCAGCAGGGAGCTGCATCAAAAGCAGAGCAGCATGCAACTTGAACCTAAGCTCCAATGTGGGATCTTAGCAGTTGCAACTGGCATCTTAAACTACACCGTACCCCAAGGCCGGCCTCTGCACACGTTTAAAACCTGCAACTGTGACAGGGCTGTGAGGCAGAGTTAGAGGGTCGGAGGATCTGAGACTAGGTATTTGAAGTTGAGGGTGTGGGTGGTCAGGGAAAGTGGCCCCAAGGGAGTGCTCTGAGGATGAACGTGGGTTCATTGAGAGGGAGGGAAGAGCAGTACAGACAGGGAACAGACAGGGATCAAAGCTGACATGAAGGGCAGAGGAAGGCAGCTTTGGGGGAATAGGCAAGGGACGAGCTGGGGTAGATGACAGGCAGACCTTGCTGGTGCTGCATTTTTGAAGAGTCTGGAGATGTAGCCCAAAGGAAAGTAACTGCAAGCCTGTAGGCATTTAGGCAGGAAGGGATCAGGAACCGCCAAGGTGGGTGGGGTGACAGGATCAGATGCGCACTTTGCAAAGATTACTGGCTTCTGCAGAGAAGGGACTAAAGGGTGAGGTCACAATGTAAGACTTGTTGTGATAGATGTCCCTGAAACTATGCATGTAAACTGAAGCTTCTACAAGATAACACTTTAAAGGGATTGAAAGTGTCCAAGAAAAGAAACACCATGGTTTTCATCCTGTGAATGTTCTGTGAGGTTTCTGGGGGTGTGGGGGGAGGTAGGCCCAAATTGGTTCACATTAAAGGGAGAGAGAGAATGAACAGCACCTTTTCCCAAAAGTCTTGGGGGGAAAACCACATCATTGATTATTGTGGTTAATTGTTAACAACTTTTTCCCTAAAAATAAAAGCACCTTTATTGATTTTTTGATGGTATAACCAATAAATTGTACTTTCAATATAAAACTACAGAAAATGTATTAAGAAAGTTTTTGTAGAAAGTGGAAGTCTACGGGCCAGCGCTGTGGCCCAGAGGATTAATCACTGCTTTCAATGCTGACATCCCACATCTGAGCGCAGGTTCAAGTCATGCTGCTCTGCTTCCTACCCTATCTTGCTTCCTGCTAATGCATCTGGGAAGGCAGAGATGACAGCCCAAATACTTGGGTCCCTACCACCCACAGAGGAAACCCGGATAGAGTTCCTGGCTCCTGGCTTTGACCAGGCCCAGCCATGGCCGTCACAGCCGTTGGGGAAGTGAACTGGCAGATGGAAGCTTTGTCTCTGCCTTTCAAATCAGTTAGTAAATCTTAGGTAATTGCCTCCATTCTGTTCAACAGCCTTTTAAAGCGCCCTTTATGCTTGTATTCACATATCGGTTTATGGATACACTCTTAAGGACCAGAGTGATTTTTTTTAGCAATGTATACATGTGCAAGGCTTAACAAGGAGGTGCTCAATAAATAATGATAGGATTTTTCCCATATGAGAATTGTTGATTCGATTATCCCCATGTGTCAGCGAATCATTCCTATATGTTGATATGCTAGCCGCCTTCACTTAGCAATAAAGCTTGTGCTTATATAATGCTACATAATCATTTGGGTGGCTGCTCAAAAACATATAATAAGAATATATTAGAATATATATAAACAACTTCATATTGATAGAAGCTCAAGGATTTTTCCCCCAGTTTTTCAGGGGAAAAAAAAAAACTTTTTTATAAACAGTGCTTCAGTAAACATCCTTGCATGGACATCTTAACCAGTCTAACAGAACTTCCTAACACTACAGCTGTCAGGTAAAAAGGCTTATGTGCATTTTATGTGCTGACACATAAGGACAAGCAACCTGTCAGAAACCTTGCTCCCATTTATATTCCCCACCGTGTTCATCACCCTGCACCTCTGATGGTTGACAAATTTACCCACTGCTGGTGGTTTCGTGCACATTTCTCACTACTGGCTGAGACTGGCTACTAGTCACCTATCCTAGTCCATTTGGGCTGCTGTAAGAGAATACCACAAACTGGGTAGCTTAAAACAACAGAAATTTCTCAGTTCTGGAAGCTGGGAAGACCAAGGTCAAGGCACTGGCAGCGCTGGTGTGGGTGAGGGCTTGCTCTTTACAGGAAAACCTTGCAGCTGCACAGGTGAGGGCGGGCACAGGCTCCCACTGGCCTTTTTTAAGAGCACTAACTGCACGCCCGGGGAGGGCTCTGCCCTCATGACCTAATCACTACTCAGCAATGCCACTGCTAACACCGTCATCTTCATCTTCGGGGCTGGATTTTGACTATTGGATTTGGGGTGGGGGCAGGCGGGGACGAGGACACTTTGTTTATGAAATGTTCAATCCCTTTGACAGAAATTCCCATTAGAGTTTATTTTAAAGGAAACAATATATCCTAAAGGAACAATATATACAAAGTTTTAAAGATCTTCACTAAAGAGTTGTTTATGATGGCAAAATAAACAAACTGTAAGCAATGATATGTTCAATAATGAAAGACTGGTTAAAGTCAAGCATTCTGTATCTGCAGTCACTAAAATAATACTTAAAATAATTATATTAAAACATTAATAACTGAAAGCAAGAACAGTCTAGGATCCAAGTTATAAACACCAACAAACAATTTTAGCTAGGAAAAGAAGAAGATCATGTTTACAGAATAGTGATTAATTCTGGGTACTGGAAATAATGAGTGATTAGCTTTTTCCCTCCTATGAGCAGATCTGAACAAGAAAGTTTAAAATTTAATACAGTTTATAATTACGCAGATATAACAACTGTTAAGTGTATTTTAGTAGTTAAGGATGCCTGCCTTCGACTGGAGGCTATTACTCTTGTATACAGTCTTAGAAACTTCTATCTCATTTATAACCTTAAGCAAGTTGGTTAGCTTTTGTGTACTGGGTCTCCTCATCTGTCAAACGAGGATAACGATACCTGCTTTGATTTAACTCACAAGGAGTTTGTGTAAACTACATGTTTGCAATTCATGGGGAAGCCACACAGAAAATGGCACTAATATTATTTATACTCAACTACATTATTGCTTTTAAAATAAATACAATGGAAACATTAACTCGATACTTTTATTGTTCATATAACTAAGGAAAATAAAAAGAGGAAACAGAAAAAGTGGCCTATTAAAATGTGTTGGAAGGGAAGACATGGTAAATGACTCAACATTGACTGATTGCCTACTGGGTGCCAGGTTGGGCCTAGGGAAGCAGGGAGCAGAAGACAGTCCCTCTCCTCTCGGCCTTCATTCTAGTGGATGCACCAAGGCCGTGAAGGACAGTCACGCTGGACAACGGAAGACAGGCTCAGTCGGGTTAGTGCCATCACAGTTATGGTGGGGCTGGATCAAACGTCAACATCAGCAGTTTTACATAGCCTAAAAATGACGTTAGGGGACAAACTGGTTGGGGATGCCCCCATTCTTAAGGGGTTCCCCTGGTAAACATAAGGGGGAATTCCCTTGAACACTGCAGAACCCTAACGGTAAATATAGGGGCTACAGGGCAGAACAGATCCCTGCTTGCTAGCAGGAGACTGGAAGGGGTGGGGGAATTCCTAAAAACTCCCTTTACAGAGTAGGAGATCCCCTTCGTCACCCAAAGTTCCCTTGTCATAGGGCATTCTGAGAGATCTGTGACTGCTGGCCCCTGCATACTTGTTTCTGGTTTGATCTTCCTTCAGGGTTTAGGGGAAGGCAATCGAGTATATACAAAAAGTGTACATAAATACCCAGGCGTGTGTACACACACGCAACGTGTGCGCACACCACACACAGATACTGTTTGGCTTTTAGGAGTTCAGTGGACCTGGAATTTAAGTCGTTTGTACCACTTGAATCTAGTGTCACTCACCCCTAATCAGTCCATGCTTAAACATAATTCCAGATAGGGGGCAAAACATATGTTACAGATCTAAGAAAAATGCAGTCCTAACACCATCAAGGATTCTAACATTTTTGGTTGAAGTTAGCAATATTAAAAGCAAAACTAACAAGACCAGCAGAAACTTAAACAGTGCCAATTATGTACTAGGGATACAAGACGAGAACCAAAAGATCTGAATTTAAGTGTTGGGATGCAAAACAGGCTTTGAAGTTCACATAAAAATTCTTACATCTATTTTCATTTCCCATCACCTTAATCCTGGATAAGTAATTAACTTCAGTAACTCTTGGTTTTTTTTTGTTTATTTGTTTTTGTAGCGGAGGAAGTGTGGTGGTTTAAATATATTCAATAAAGTATTTACTTGCAAAGTGCCTAGAATGGAAAAAACTGACCATGGATTAAGGACAAAACATGCTATAATCACATTCCTTCACACGTGGCACTATTATATATGGCCACAGTATATAAGAATGCTCTCATTTCTCCTGGGCACAAAGTAGGTCCAGGTCACACACTGCCCTGTCTTAAACTTTCCAATAACTAAAATCAAATAAAGCCGGGCAAGGACAACAGTAACAACAACAAAACCTTACAAACTGTGCCAACCTGAGGACCTACATCAAAGTGTCAAGCTTGCTGGTTCGGGATGGCTTAGGTGACAAGAAAGATGGGTGACAACACGCTTGTTGCTGGAAAAAGAACTCAAAGCCAACATCTTTTTGTGGCAGGGCAGCAGTGTCATTCTCTACATCAAAATTCCATTGCACCCAGGTGGCAGACTTAACGTTTGATCTACAATCTGGCTGCTCTGCACGGTACTAACACTACAGTGAAGCGACTGTTGCCTCAAATAAACCTATATAATCAATGCATATTGGTCTGGATGTACACTGATGTGTTTAGTCCACTTAAAATATTAAGACAAATAATATTTTATATGTTCAGGAAAATGTATTCACTCCTGAAAAATATACCATGTCCCACAATATATATTCAAAGCATTAAATACTGTTCTTATTTTGGAAACATCTCTGAAGAATTATAAAGTTAGAGGGTATGAAAATTGTTAATTAGTGCTCTCTATAATTTTACATTAATATATAAGGTGGGTTAAAGCCTCCACTCCAGTCCCTCTCACTGGCAATCGACCGCCTAAAGACTGCAGGCATATTTTTCATTCTTCCTATGCATATTCTAAAGGAATTATTTATGTAAAAAGCCGGTTCTTATCAGCAGTTATCTCCGACTTGTTTTATATGCATTTGCGATTCAGCTTCTAGTTGATGCATTATTTAGAGTAAATAAAACACCCCTCCATGGCCTGAGGGTATCTTTTTTTGGGGGGAGGCGGTGAAACTTGTTTGAACGACAATAACAAAAAAAAAACCTTGACTTATCTGATACTGTAAACTAGCATATGAGCCTAAACACTGCAGAATTTGCTACATGTAGCATCTTTTTAAAAGACTTTTTTTAAAAAAGGGATCAATGTTAAGGGCTCCAAACCGGAGAACCTTTCAGTGAAAAAGTCCACTAGGATGGTCGCCTTGGGCGCTTCACTCCCAGCTCAATCAGTTCTAATCACTCTAAATTCTATATGCAATGTAAACAGTTGGCGTTGCTTTTTTTTTTTTTTTCTTTTCAAATGAGCCCTTGCTGCGCTGGGGCTGGCAATCTCGGGAGCCGCGCGCCGGGTCCGTGCGAGCAGCCTCCTGCCGCGGCTGGGGAAAACCCTGCCTAATATTTATAACGTTATGACATACTGTAATACTCACAAGGTGGTTGTAGAAGTATAAACACGAGCCGAGCCCTCTGATTGGTTGCCGGTGATGTAACACCCATGTCAATACTTCCCAGTGAACGCACGTGTTCGACCTTTTATTTAAATTTCCATTTCATCACGGCCGTCAAGACACTCGGGGCGGTGCGTTTTCGGCGAGAGGATGGTTGCCCCCGGGGCCCGAGGCGCTGCCCTGGCATCCAGGGCAGGCGGTGGTCCGCGGCTCGCCACCTCCTCGCCCGAGAGGCGCTCGCCCGCTCCAGTCTTTGTGAGGGGACAAAATAAGTTCACTTCCTCGGGCACCGCCATCCACACACACCCACACCCCCACCCACCGCACCCCACCCCACCCCACCCACCCCCAGCAAATGACAAGGCTGGAGCGCAGCTTCCCACCGCGCACTTATTTCCCAAAGTCCCAGGTGAACTCGTGGCGAGAGGAGGAAAACGCGCGTCCCGGGCGCGGGTAGGTGCCTGTGGGCAGCGGGGAGGCGGCCAGACCCTGACACTCGCCAGCTGTTTGTCCTCCGCGCAGCCCTGGCCCCGGCCGCACACGCCCGCCCCTCCCCGAGACCCCCAGCCGGCCGCCCGGCCTTTTGTCCCCCCGCCCCTCGGCCGACTTCCTTCCCTGCGGCCGCACCCCCGCCCCCAGGCCGGAGGCGCGGCCCGGCCCCTTTCCCGGTCCCCTGGCGCCCCCACCCCACCCCAGCCCAGCCCCAAGCCCAGCCCCCCTCCCCCAGCCCGGCCCCCACCCTTTCCCCCTCCAGCGGTTACTGCTACCCCGGTGCATTGTGGGCGCACGGTCCGTTGTTCATTTGCCATTCGACCTCCGCCAGGGCCTGGTCGGACGGAAGCGCTCCGCCGGCTTTATTGTCGGCTCGTTATGTGGCGGAGCCGGGCAGTTTAACGTGCCTCTCGTCCTCAGCGCGTCGGCAGCCGGCGGCGGCGGCGGCGGCGGCGGCGGGACTCCTCGGCGCGCCGGAGGAAGGATATCTGTTTGGAGGGTCGGTGTGTGCGCGCGGCGTAGAAGAGGGGGCAGCGGAGGGTCTCCCCGCACTCCGCCTCTCAACTTCGAAGGCCCCACGCGCCCCGGCTCGCTCCTCGCCTCTCCGCCGCCCGCCCCCTTCTCCGCGCGGGACGCTGCCCGGAGCGCAGCGGGGCGGGGGTGGAGGACGCGGAGAGCGGCCGGAGGCGGCGGCGGCGGCGGCGGCGGCGGCAGCGGACGCGGACGCGTGCGGCAGCCCCGGGCGCGAGCCGGGCGGGAGGGCGAGGCCGAGCCCCGCGAGACCGGAACGCCGGGGGCGGGGGCGAAGCGGAGGGGGAGCCGCGGGGAGCGCGCGGGACGCGGCCCGAGGCCGGGCGCGAGCCGGGGCACCGGGCGGCGGCGGCGGCGGCGGCGGCTGCGCGCGCCATGTCGTTCAGTGAGATGAACCGCAGGACGCTGGCGTTCCGAGGAGGCGGGTTGGTCACCGCCAGCGGCGGCTCCACGAACAATAACGCTGGCGGGGAGGCCTCGGCTTGGCCTCAGCAGCCGCAGCCAAGACAGCCCCCGCCGCCGGCGCCGCCCGCGCTTCAGCAGCCCAATGGGCGGGGGGCCGACGAGGAAACGGAATTGGAGGGCCTGGAGCCCCAAGACTTGGAGGCCTCCGCTGGGGCGGCCGCTGCTGCGGCTGCCGCGGCCGCCGCCGAGGAAGCTAAGGAGTTGCTGCTCCCCCAAGACGCGGGCGGCCCCACCTCGCTGGGCGGCGGTGGCGCGGGGGGCCCCTTGCTAGCGGAAAGGAACCGTCGGACTCTGGCCTTCCGAGGAGGCGGCGGCGGCGGGGGTCTCGGCAACAATGGCAGTAGCCGCGGCCGGCCCGAGACCTCGGCGTGGCCCCTGAGGCATTTCAATGGACGAGGGCCGGCGGCTGTGGAGCTGGAGCTGGACGCGCTGGAGGGGAAGGAGTTGATGCAGGACGGCGCGTCCCTGAGCGACAGCACCGAGGACGAGGAGGAGGGGGCGAGCCTGGGCGACGGCAGTGGGGCGGAAGGCGGCAGCTGCGGCAGCAGCAGGCGGTCGGGCGGCGATGGCGGGGACGAAGTGGAGGGCAGCGGTGTGGGAGCTGGCGAAGGAGAGACTGTCCAGCACTTGCCGCTCGCGCGGTCCAAGTCCCTAATGCAGAAGCTCCAGTGCTCCTTCCAGACCTCCTGGCTAAAGGATTTTCCCTGGCTGCGGTATTCCAAGGATACTGGCCTTATGTTTTGCGGCTGGTGCCAAAAGACCTCCGAGGATGGGGGCAGCGTGGACCTGCCCCAGGTGGGGCACGATGAGCTTTCTCGAGGGACCCGCAACTACAAGAAAACCCTTCTCCTGAGGCACCACGTCTCTACCGAGCACAAACTCCACGAAGCCAACGCCCAGGTAGGCTAGAGCTCGCGCCTGCCTCTTTTAGGGGGAAGATTCCTTGGCTAAACCACCCATTCCCCTGAGCGAGCGCATCGCTCCCGTTGAGAGGGGTGCGGGGAGCCTTCCGCGTGGGGGTTTGGAAAGCCTGGGAACAAGTTTGCAAAAGTTGTGTATGTGGTGTGGGGGGAGGGGAACGGAATGACAATTTTCTAATCGTACCGCTGACTGTGTTTTTATGTCTTTATGACTGAGATTTCTTTGCTCTTGGGATTGAATCCAGTAGAAGGTTTTGAAAAAGTAGGTTGAAGGTTTTAGTCTAAAAGGATGACTTCGGGTCATGTATTTTATTAGCTGTGATTTTAGCGAAGCCGCCTTATGTTCGTAGAGGTTTAGAGTACTGCTGGAAGTCAGATCTGGCAACTGAAGAGTGGATTAGGCAGAGTTCCCTAAACCTGGCAATACCTCTCCCAAGAAACCGTCTAGCCGAAAGAGTTCTTCCATTAGAGCACGATAATGTGAAGTGTCAGAACTGTATGTAAATGTTGGGGAAGCTATTTGAATAACTCCTTTCTCATGTGAGTAATTTTACTAAACTCGTCTCGGCTGAACTTGTTGAACTTTCTTACCAAGACTTGCTTGTGGTAAACTGTCGTAGCTTTGACCTGTGTACTTCTATCCAGATTTCTGTGCTGAGAGTCTTCTATAGCCTTCTTTTTCAGAAACGTTCTTGTAAATCAGTTTACATTGAGTACTTTAAACTTAGCGTGGGAGATATTTAGTATGCAGTTTTTTTGGATCAAGTAGTTGATTTGAACTGGTAGGGAATTTTTTTTTTTTGACCAAATTCTTGAAAACCCCAGTCTTTAGCTACAAATCAAGTAAGCTGTACTTTAGTTCTTAGTCCTCGTTTTAACATTTCTAGTCTAAAGATAGTAGCCTAACCATCAAGCCAAAGATGTTGATCAGCCCGTTTTTTTTTTCTTCTGACTTTTACAAAAAGATCCATGAATGTGGATGGAAATCATTCTTTTGTAGCCAAGTCATTGATTTTAGAAAGTCAATTCTCATATTTGTCCCTTGGTGTGTTGTTTATTGGCGTGATCTTGCGTTCAGCACCCTTGTAAGGGAGTTAGTTAGGCACACCAATAACCACACAGACCCAGTACAGAAGATTCTCAGAAGTTGGGGCTTTCACTGAAAAAGCATAGGGTTATTATTCCTATATACTTCAGATACAGTTTTGGGGTTTTTTTCTTTCCTTGCAGATATTTAGTTGCTTAAACCCTAGGAGGAAGATCATTTAAAGATACAAGCCCCAGAAAGGTTAAGTAAATTGTCCTAAGTCTTAAGAGTTCTGGGTGGCAACTGAGACTAAAGCCTATAAGGAGTGTCGTAATGGAAAAAGAATGGGTTTGGAGTAAATCTGGGTTCAGATCTCAGCTTTCTGCAGTTGCTAGCTTTGTGAGCTTGGGCAATGAAGTGAGATAGAGCTAACATTTTTCTTGTTTTTCTGTGTGCCAGACACATTTACTGTGCAAAGTGTCTTTGTTTCCATTTTATAGAAGAGGAGTCTAAGGCCTTAAAGGGTTAATTAACATGCCTGGTGTTATTCAGTAAAATACTAAATAGGTGGGGGACCTGTGAAAATTAAAACTTAAATTTCCACATAATGTTGAGTTGGTTATCTAAAAATTTTTAAAGACAACAGAAATGAATTAATATACAGTGGGCCAGTTAGTCCTTATCAGCACAGTCTTTCGATGTAGGCGAATCTGAATGGGAATGCAAATTATAATTAGCTGCTTCGTGAACCTGAAATCATAGGAAGGGGGAATTAGTTGGATAACCTTATGGTAGACTTAGTATGGGTGTATCCTTCTCTAGGCATTTGTCTGGCTCACAATTCATTGGTAGGTGAAACCTTTTTAAAACTTGACCTGAGCTATTCCTTTCCCTTCCCCTTTGAAAATCTCTGCTAATTCAGCGGATAGATCATCTCATTTCTTTTAAGGCATTCTTTGATTAGACTGAAGACAATACAATTTAGTAAGGCGGGTTTGTTTTCAGGCTATCTGTTGGTCCTCCTTGATTGGGTTTTGGTTGTTTCCGCTTTGAATTGATCCTCATCATTTCTGTAGTTCCTAAGTAGTTTGGAAGATATCTTGATACCCCAGGTAACACCTTTGAATCTCTTTGTCCTGTTAATACTCTGCCTTACTCCTTTGGGCAGTGTTGGTGTTTTTTGTTTTTGTTGCCCTAACTACAGCCCTTGATCACCTGTAGGAGGCAGTATAACACAGCCTGTAAGAGCATTCTTGGGCGTAAGGTTGGGGGGACTTGGGTCATGCTCTTTCCTGGCAGGCAAAGTAGTTAACTTCTAGTTTCCAATGCAAAATATATGGGCCAGCACACAATGGCTTAGTAAATTACAGCTATTACTTATTGTCATTTATTTTAATTGTAGTTAGCTACCTCACTGTCACTGGTTTGTCAGTTTTGTAGCCACTGTCTCATGGAATAACTCTTGTTAGAGACCAAGCCAGTTCTCCATTTGATACCTCCTGGGACTTTGGCCTTCAGATTCTTTGAACATTCTGAGCCTGTTTCTCATATCCTACATGAAATTTTCCTCAGCTTTTCAAAGAATACCTTGCGTTAGCGTTCTCTTGGCTTAAAAACATTGAAATGAGTTTTGGAATTCTTCAGGCAGGAGTTCAATTTGAGCTAGAGGTAGTTTATTCATTCTCATTTCTCTTTTAAGGAGACCTGTATTTTAGAGGAGTTTGGACAAATTTTAGTGTGTCACCAAGGATTACATTTCTTACTTTTTCTATTAAAAAAAAAAAAGCTTTGATGGTGACCTTGAAAAGATTTGAGCACTCTTGAGAAGATTATTATTTGGACAGTAGTTATAAAGCATTGCTCATGGGAAACTTTTTTATTATTTATTTGATAGGTAGAGCTAGAGACAGAAAGAGGGAGAGACTGAAAGGAAGGTCTTCCATCCACTGGTTCACTCTCCAAATGGCCGCAACGGCTGGAGTTGAGCCGATCCGGAGCCAGGAGCTTCTTCCCCGTGTCCCACATGGGTGCAGGGGCCCAAGGACTTGGGCCATCTTCTACTGCTTTCCCAGGCCATAGCAAGAGAGCTGGATTGGAAGAGGAGCATCCCAGACACTAACTGGTACCCGTATGGGATGCCGGTGCCACCGCACCGGCCCCCTCATGGGAGACTTTAAGCATGCTTTTTGAGTCTTTGTTCTGAGCCTTCTATTTCAGAGGTATACCTCCATTTATAAGGATAATATGGTATAGTTTTACTTTGAATAACAGCTATACCTTCAGAGTCAGGTTCGATGATTTGCTCTCAGAATTTAACCATTTTGCCCAGAGGATCTTAAAATGGCTTTATTAATAGTGATTACTACTGTATCTTGGTCTAGACCCCTTTCTATCCAGGTGTGAAATTTCCATTGCCTAAATCAAGCATCCTGTCAACTCTTACAGTTTACTAAACCTAAGACACACACCTAAATGTATTGTTAAATTTAGTTGATGTTTCCAGAAATTCAGACCAGTGATCTGATTGAAATTACTGATCAAACTATGTCCATGTCAGTAGCTGGAGCTGACAAAGAAGCTGAGGCCAATCTATCATCCTCCTTGGCTTTAGGCAGAAATAAGACCCAAAGGTTGATTGATTGGTTGTGTTTAAGATTTATTTATTTAGAAGAGAGAGGGCAAGACAGAAGAGAGGTCTTCCATCTGCTGGTTTATGCCCCAAATAACTGCAACAGCCAGCACTGGGCCAGGCCAAAAACAGGAGCTGGGAACTTCACCCAGCTCTCCCACTTGGGTGGCAGGAACCCAAGCACCTGAGCTATCATCTGCCTCCCAGGATGCATTAGCACAAAGCTGAATGGAAAGTGGGGTAGCTGGGACCCAAACCTAGGCACTCCAATATCGGATGCAGGTATATTCCAAGCAGTAGCCAAACTTGCTGCACCATAACACACAGTCTAGGTTGGTTGGTTGGTTTTGTTTGTTTGTTTGTTTGTTTGTTTTGACAGGCAGAGTGGACAGTGAGAGAGAGAGACAGAGAGAAAGGTCTTCCTTTGCTGTTGGTTCACCCTCCAATGGCCGCCGCGGCCGGCACGCTGCGGCCAGCGCACTGCAGGAGCCAGGTACTTATCCTGGTCTCCCATGGGGTGCAGGGCCCAAGCACTTGGGCCATCCTCCACTGCACTCCCGGGCCACAGCAGAGAGCTGGCCTGGAAGAGAGGAAGAAAGTTTGAAAGACCTTTGAGAAGGAAAAGTAGATATTAAAGATGAACCTATGGCCTAATTAACCTGTGGTTATTATGGAATAATTAGTATCATTCCCTCATTGTGTATGATTCAATAAGAGATGGTTCATTTCCCTTGTTTTTCAAATTTTTGGTAGTGTCTGACAATATTGTCTACCTAGGATTTCCTTCTTTAACCCTCTAAAATTTTGCTTGTTGGGTCTAAGGCACTGGAGACGAAAACCTTTAAACTGATTTTTTTACTTTTCCTTCAAGAAACTTGTAGTTCAGTAAGGAGACACAAACATGACAATGAGATTAAACAAACGCCATGGTGGAAATGTGTTCAGCGTGCACTGAAAGGAAGGGACTGAGCGGTTCTAGTTGCAAAAGTTGAGAAGCTTGTAGACCAGGCTCTTGAACCTTGTGTTAAATGAATAAATGTTGATGACAAGGGAGGTGGGAACAACATCCTGGAAGTTGGAAGCAGCATGAGGAAAATGGAGAAATGGTGTCTTGATGTGCCTGAGAAAAATGGATAGTTTGAGCAAGATGAAAAGAATCAAGCTTGAATAGGTGGCTAGACTCTAGTCATGGAGGTTTTCTTGTCAAGCTAAAATGATTGTATTTTATTCCGTGAATAAATGGAAACAACAGTTTTAAGCAAGGAAGACTTGTGACCAAATATGTGTGTGCTGCTGTGTAGAGGCACCAGTGTAGTGTTTTGTGGGTTTAGAATTTAAGAGAGAAGTATTAGAGTTCATCAGTATCACTTAGCAAGAACTCATTTGCCGGCCGGTGCCGCGGCTCAATAGGCTAATCCTCCGCCTGCAGAGCAGGCACCCAGGGTTCTAGTCCCGGTTGGGGTGCCAGATTCTGTCCCGGTTGCTCCTCTTCCAGTCCAGCTCTCTGCTGTGGCCCGGGAGGGTAGTGGAGGATGGCCCAAGTGCTTGGGCCCTGCACCCGCATGGGAGACCAGGAGAAGCACCTGGCTCCTGCCTTCGGATCGCCCGCTGGCCATAGCGGCCATTTGGGGGGTGAACCAACAGCAAAGGAAGACCTTTCTCTCTCTCTCTCACTCACACACTCACTAACTCTGCCTATCAAAAAAAAAAAAAAGGACTCGTTTGCCATCACATTGGCTGTAGCCTCATTCTATAAATTGAATTTGACTTTTTCTTTTTTCATTTATTTTTATTTTATTTTATTTTATTTATTTATTTTTTTGACAGGCAGAGTGGACAGTGAGAGAGACAGAGAGAAAGGTCTTCCTTTGCCGTTGGTTTACCCCACAAATGGCCGCTATGGCCAGAGGCCGATCTGAAGGCAGGAGCCAGGTGCTTCTCCTGGTCTCCCATGGGGTGCAGGGCCCAAGCACTTGGGCCATCCTCCACTGCACTCCCGGGCCACAGTAGAGAGCTAGCCTGGAAGAGGGGCAACCAAGACAGAATCCGGCGCCCCAACCAGGACTAGAACCCGGTGTGCAGGCGCCGCAAGGCAGAGGATTAGCCTAGTGAGCCGCGGCGCCGGCCCGAATTTGACTTTTTCTAAAATTTGAAATTAGAAGTATAAGTTACTGTTTTTCTCTCAATATGTAACCCACTGTAGCAAAACTTACATTTATTTGAGTAGCAGAGGGAGAGAGGACATGCAGGCAATAAGATAAATATTGATTCCATCCATTGGTTTACTTCCCAAATGCCTACAACAGCCAGAGCAGGGCTTAATCCAGGAGCTAAGAACACAGTCCAAGTCTCCCACATGGGGGGCAGGTACCCAGTTACTTGAGCTATTACTGCTGCCTCCCAGGGTCTCCTTAGCAGGAAGTTTGGGGTCAGGAGCCCAAGCTGGATTATTTCAGATTACTTCAGCATGGGACATGGACATTTTAACTGCTGGGCCAGAGGGATACCCCAATAATAAAGATTTTGATGTCTTTAATGATTTTAATTTACACTTTGTGTTGGAAATTTTTTCTGCTAATTTATTCATTTAAAAAAAATTTTTTTAGCTTTTAACAGATTCAATATAATTCATAGATAAAATTCTAAGAATATAGTGACAATTCTTCCCTCCCCTTGATCCTCCCTCCCTCTGCCTTTTTTTCTTGATTTTTAAATTTACAGTTAAGGACTTAATGCTACATAATTTGTCTCTTTTCTGTAGCATTCTTCTTTGTTTTTAAAGATTTGTTTGTTTATTTATGTGAAAGGTGGAGGGAGAGAGAGCTTCTATCTGCTGGTTCACCCCCAAAATGGCCTGTTTGGCCAGAGCTGGGCCAATTCGAGCCAGGAGTCAGGAGCTTCTTCTGAGTCTCATGTGGGTGCAGGGGCCTAAAGACTTGGGCCATCTTCCACTGCTTTCCCAGATATATTAGCAGGGAGCTGGAACGGAGCCTGTTCCAGCAGCCAGGCTCGAACAGGTATCCAAATGGGATGCCAGCACTGCAGGCGGCCACTCTGCCCTCTGTACCACCAAGCCGGCCCCCATAATTTGTCTAGTAAAATAATTATTTCCGGGTAGGGAGATAATTTTAATTTTTTTTTTTTTTTTTTTTCCTTACTTGAGGAAGGAGGGGAGCAGAGAAAGAAGTATCTTCTACTGACTGGTTCACTCACCAGATGCCGGCAATAGCTAGGGCTGGGCGAGGCCCAAACCAGGAGCCCAGAACTCTGTCTCTGTGTGGGAGGCAGGGGACCAACTACTTGAGGCATTACCTGCTGCCTCCCAGGGTACAGTTTAGCAGGAAATGATCCAGAGCTTGAATCCAGGTGGTAGCATTCCAAGTGGCATCTTATATTGCAGAAAACATGTATCCCACTTGATTTTTTTTTTAAGCCAAACAACATTTTCCTATCATTATTGGATTGACTGTGGAGGGTTGTTAGTTTATATTAATTGCAAGTGAAGTTAGCTTCTCTCCCAGAAGAGTAGGAGACAGGATGGTGGTCTTATATTCTCCATGAGTTGGTGGTATTTAATGTAGTTTCCTAAACTAAAAAGCTGAAAACCCTGTGATTCTTTCCTCTCCCCTCCCCCCTACCTACTTAATAACTCAGTTTTCTTAATTTACCTTTCAGATATTTTTCCAGACCTCCATTAACGATATCCATCTCCCTGGTTTGACCTTTGTTTTTCCTGTGTTGACCATAAATAGTAGCTTCCCAACTGGTCAGAATACCTGCCAGTCTAGTCCCCTGATACCCTCCCATCTTGGTTCTGCCAATCTAATCAGTCTGCTTTTAAAAGTTCTATAAGGTGCTTCTAGCAGTGGCTCTTGATCTTTTGAGAGATTCACATTTTTTATTATAATCTGATGCAGATGATAGACATTTACCTCTGAAAAGTATATTAATGAGTATTTGCATTTCATGGACTTTGATAAATTTGGAATTTAAAAAAAATTGGAATTTTGAGGATGCTGGAGATCATCTTAATTTTTTTTCTTGTTTCATTTGCTGAGAATGCTCATCCTTCTATTCCAGTTTTTGCATCTGTTAAGGCTATGTTTAAATCTCCTTTCTTCCAAATACCTCCACACCTAAAAACAATGGGTTAGATACATCTTCTCTCTGCTCTCCTACCTCCGTTGTTTATGCTCTTCAGTACCTTAAGGAAATCTAGCAATGGCTTCAAGTTAGGAACCAAATAATTTTGGTTCCCTTCTTAGATTCTAGCAATGCTTATTAAACAAGTGAAGTTAAAGCTTTTTAAAGAAGCTTTTCAGAGTTTTTCCTTGGAGTGAAATATTTTGTACCCCTGGAAATAAATATGAAGATAATAGGTTAAGAGGATTTTAACTAAATGGACACTGAGTGTTCTCTGAATTTTGAATAAATTGTTTCTAAGGACTCATCCATTTAAATTAGTTTAATTATGGACATCACAAATAAATAATTTCAAGATTAGGTTTAAATGTCCATTTACTTAAAACCTCTTTATTTAGCTAGTTTAGGTTACTGTCTGACCTTAGTTGTGCTTTTCTTTTTGGGAAAAGAGATAGAAAAATTCCCTATATTTGAAAAGATCAGTTGTGTAAACATTTAAATACCTTTGTCAGAATTTTTATTTAAGTGTACCACCTGAAATTCTCTATGAGAGTGAACATTAAAGAAGGAATCCAAAGAACAGATCTCTGGAGTTTTAAGATAATCTACTTTAAGATTTCTTTTTCAGTGTTGAGAGTTCTTAATTTATTTTGTTCAGTAAATGATATTAGCACTTTATATTAGCACTTTAGTACTATGTGCTTATTTAGCTGTCACCCAAATCTTGGAAAGTACACATACTCTTGACTTGAAAACCCTTCAATCTGAAGGGCATATTTAATAAGAGTTGCAAATATATAGCATAGTCCTTTAATCGGTAGTGAAAAAGAAATTGCTGGTGTTGCTTGTAAAAGCAGGGGACAAAAATGTTCTTGTATAATAGCAATGAGAAAAAATGGTGACTGAACAGTGTTTGAGTTATAGAGCTTGTGTCAAAATAGAGTGGGCAAATATTTTTGCTAAATGGCTTTAGTCTGAGTTTTGAAAAATTAGACCTTTTGGTGTGATCAAGGCAGAATCTTAAAAATTGGGAACTGGGCCCCCAAATTCAGGACACAATGACCATAGCTTAGGATGACTGCTATAGTTAGAGCCACCTTGTAGAGTGTTTTTAACGGCTTGATGATAAAAAAAATTTAGGCAATTTTTGACTTGTAAAAGCTTGATTCACTGTGTACACAAACACTGTGGAGGTGCTGCTGAATTTTATTCAGTGTCTAAAATTTTTGCTTCTTCCAAGTGTTCATACTTACACTGCAATATCTTCGAACAAAATGAGCTTGCTGGCCAGATGCAGCATTCATAACAGTGTGAAGCCTGCACCAAAGAAAGATTTCTCACTTGTGTTCAGAATTTTCTGTAGCAAACAGGCAAATTAGTAAAACTTTATGCACTCTCAAAAGGGAGAGCAAAAAAAAAAACAGTATGATGCTTTTATAGAAATCTAAACTATAGCAGTAATTATTACAGGCATTTTGAGTATTATTTTATTTCTTTATATTATTCATACACGTCCTAAAGATTTTAATTCCCCTTTGCTAAATAGCTTGAAATTTCACACAGGCTGGTTTATTAGATACAAGATGTTAGCTTAAATAAAACCTCTTGTTTTTTTATAATTGTTAGTTGAAAGGCCAACAAAGATACTGTATCCTCTAGTTTACTCCCCAAATGCCTGCAACAGCCAGGGCTAGGCCAGGCATAGCCAGAATCTAGGAACTCCATCTGGGTTTCCCATGTGGGTAACAGCTCTATGCATTTTTTCCCCTTAAAATTAGTTTATTTGAAAGGCAGAGTCAGAGACAGAGATCCTGCATCTATCTACTGGTCCGTTCACCAAAGGGCTGCAACAGCTTGGCCTAGTGTGGGCCAGGGGCCTGTGACTCCATCCTGGTCTTCCATGTGGGTGGCAGGGACCTAATAAGCTCTTGGGCCATCCTCTGCTGCCTTCCTAGGTACATTAGCAGGGAGCTGGATCAGAAGTGGAACACCTGGACTCGCAAAAGAGAAGGGGATGCCCCAGGCCAGCCAGTAGACTGGACAGGGAGCCAGACTCAGGGAGGAGTCAGTGGGTTCCACAGGGGCTGCGCCAGGCACCCAGCAAGGGATGCCTGCATCACAGACAGCAGCTTAACTTGGTGCACCACAGCATTGGTCTCGTGTGGCAGCTCTGGCCACTGCTTTTCCCACATTCATTAGGAGAAAGCTAGAAGTGAAGAGGGGCTGCCAGGACTGGAAACAGCACTCTGGGGGTACTGGCATTGGATGAGGTGGCTTAATCCACTGTACCGCAACACTGCTTGCAAAACAACCTCTTTTCTAATTTTTAAATTTTTTTTACCGCACTTCCTTTCCCTCATCCTTCAAAACAAAAATTGGGGGGTTTACAGATTTGTTTATTCTACCTTTGACTATTAACCTGCTTTTGCTGAGGATTGGATGTTTTAGTAGGAAGAGAAAATAGCTAATTTAGAGTGTTGTAACATTGGAGTGATGGGGTGGGGCTGGAGGCAGTTGCTGTAGTGTAAAAACATGCACATGAGGTGGTAGGAGAGGTTGGGAAAGCTGTTAAGGCTCAGTCAAAAATGAAAGGAAAATTTCTACTTCCTATGCTTCATTCTTTAGTTATCATACTCCTAAACCCCAGATTTTGGAGGTTATCCATACTGTTGCATTATGCTTGTGAAACACTGAAGCTTTCTGAAATTATAATACTTTGGTTCTTTCAGTGACTTTTCATACCTGGAAGCAGCACAAAAATTCTTAGGTGGACTGTGGTTTAGTTTCAGAGTACTGAGATTATTGTGTGTATAGCCTCCTGAGACCAGGACTCGGAAGTAAAGCCATTGTGGGTATATAAATATAAGTTAAACCTAAGATATAAGATGAGTATTTATACAGCATGTAAGTATATGAATTATAATTTAGCTATACCCATGATTGAGTCAGATGGAGTTTGGTTATTCTTTAGGAATCCCATTTAGAGTATTCCAAGAATTCTTTAGTGGTCCTGTCTTCCCATTATCATTCCTTTTGAGCATGCTTACACATATTCTGTATCTTTCCATGTTTTTATCTATGACAATAAACTGTTAGATTTATATTTCATTATTTTAGAAATGGTCTGTATATGTTAGTATCTTGTGCCTAAAGAAAACAATGAAAAGTTTAACACTTAAATTAGGTTAACATTTTCAGTTAACATCTTTTCTACTAGAAATGTCAGCAGTTTTTCTCTTGGGGAAAAATGATTACTTCATTTATTTAGCAGAATTATTAAGTAGTGTCTAAGTGCACTATTCAAGGTTATAGAGAGACACAGTTCTGCCTTATTAAGGGAGCTTACCCACCTAGTGACTGAAGAAAGTCATAAAATTATTGATTCTAATATTTGTGGTACTACTTTATTGTTTAAGAAAAGTCTTTCAGGGATAGTGACTTGCCCAAAGACACACAGTTGACAGTTGGTACAAGTAACATTTTGAAATTAGATTGTACTCTTTTATAGCACACAGTCGTTAATTATTTTATAGGAAATTACCTTAACTTCAGCAATGCTACATATAGCTATAATGAATAGTTGTATGATGAAAGACAAAGTTTTATAAACATAAGGAATTTTGAATTCATGAACTCTTCTTACTTTACAGTTGATGTATTTATGGCCCTAAAAAGAAGGTATTTTGAAAGTTGATTGACGAGTTATATAATTGAATATTCCTATAGTTGGAACACATTTTCTCCTTAGGGTCTATCTCTTACTAGATTTAATTAACTCCATTGACCTAAGCTGTTTGATTTCAGTGTTTGCCAAGACTTAGAATTTACCTTTCAAATGATGTTCGATAGGCTGATAATGCCCACATTATTTTACTTTGATATTTCAAGTTCAGAGAAGCATACTGTTGCTTTTCTATCAGAGATAAAGCAAATTAATTCAATTTCTAGAAATGAAAATTTCTTAAGGAAATAATTGCTCTTTACACTTTAATTTTAAATGTTCAATTTATGTCCTTAGTGTATATTTGACATGAATAACATGATGCTTATTATTCTTTAAATGAAATCTTACTGATCTTCAGTCAGATGTGTTTGGTCATTTAAATAATAGCAAGGGTTGCACCCGGCTGTTGATTCCTTTCAGTATTTAGGGTGATGAATGCTTCAGTCTCACAATGCATAATGATTACTCACAAGTTAGTACATTTGATTAGTACTTTTAAAATGTTTTTGTTTTCCTTGGTTTGAGGACTTTAAAAAGTAAACAAAATTTAATAATATTAATGTTTTCCATCCAATTACAGGAGTCAGAAATACCATCAGAGGAGGGGTACTGTGACTTTAATAGTAGGCCAAATGAGAACTCTTATTGCTATCAACTTCTTCGACAACTAGATGAACAGAGAAAGAAAGATATCCTTTGTGATGTCAGCATTGTGGTGAGCGGAAAAATCTTTAAAGCTCATAAGAACATCCTGGTTGCAGGCAGCCGTTTCTTTAAGACTTTATATTGCGTTTCAAACAAAGAAAGCCCTAACCAAAACAATACTACCCATTTAGATATTGCTGCAGTTCAAGGTTTTTCAGTCATCTTGGACTTCTTGTATTCTGGTAACCTGGTGCTCACAAGCCAAAATGCCATTGAAGTGATGACAGTGGCCAGCTATCTTCAGATGAGTGAAGTTGTTCAAACTTGCCGAAATTTCATTAAAGATGCCTTAAATATAAGCATTAAATCAGAAGCTCCAGAGTCTGTAGTTGTGGACTATAACAATAGAAAACCAGTTAATAGAGATGGTCTGTCTTCATCACGGGATCAAAAAATTGCCAGCTTTTGGGCAACACGGAATCTTACCAATTTGGCAAGTAATGTAAAAATTGAAAATGATGGTTGTAATGTCGACGAGGGCCAATTAGAAAACTACCAAATGAGTGACAGTAATTGGGTCCAGGATGGTTCTCCTGAATTGGCTGAAAATGAATCTCAAGGTCAAACAAAAGTGTTTATTTGGAATAATATGGGCTCCCAGGGAATTCAAGAGACTGGCAAAACAAGGAGGAAAAACCAAACTACAAAGAGATTTATTTATAACATACCACCTAATAATGAAACAAATTTAGAAGATTGCTCAGTGATGCAACCACCTGTTGCCTATCCAGAAGAAAATAAGACGCTAATCGTCAAGGAAGAACCAGGTAAATATTGTATATACAAAGGTATCTCGGTTTTCATTCTGATTACATTTGGATATAATCTTGAGTATATTTTGAAAGTATGTTTGTAATTAAAATGTTTATTATAAAAGTAGCATTAAATTTGAGTGTTTACAGTAGAAGTGGGGGGGGACTTGAACAATTTTTAGTATATTTGTCTATTCCCTATGCATTGTGTATGTGAATTTCTCAAAAGTATTGATAACCATGGCATTGTCTATATGGATGACCTTTGATTTACTTATTGTAAGATTAAAATATCTTGAGTTGAAAAGGAATTTAATGCACCTAACCTACCAAACATAGCTTAGCCTCATCTATGTTAAATGTGCTCAGAACATTTGCATTAGGCTACAGTTGGGCAAAATCTTCTCACACAAAGCCTATTTTATGTTCTGAATGTCTCAGTTTATCAAATACAGTGCTGAAAGTGAAAAACAATGATTGAGTATACTTTTTGCACTATTACAAATTTGTAAGTTGGGCCACTTTAAGTTTTGGATGTGGACTCCATTGCATATATAGGTCTTTGACTTTCCTGATCTTTTGCCATTATGCTATTTTTTACCTAGTGCTGGGATAGAATCTTTATTTGTAATATATAATCCGCTTGTCATTTCAAAGCATTGATGAGACCTAGTCAGCTTAATCATTTTTTTGGTATTTAAACATTTAATTATAGAACTTATAGAAGCTGGAATATTTTAAGTTTATATTATCGTGGTTGAGCTTTTTAAGGAGTGGAGGACCATTGTTAAAGAGTATAAATAGAAATATTTATAATATTTTGAAATTGAAACTTTATTTTACATTTAGATTGTGCCTGTGTTTGAAAAGCAACTTGGTGGGTTTGAGGTTCCTTATGCATACCTCACATTTGTCTACTACTGTCTTGTGATTTGATGCTTGTTTTCCAAGCACTATGAACCACTCAGTGTCTGATTTGCATGATGCTGATAATCTGAGGATGGAGTACTTTTGTTATCAGTTTGAGTCATTGTTTTGTTTGCTGAGAGGGCAAAAAGGGATAGTAAAATTTTGTGAGATGATTTTGCTAGTGTTTTAGTTTGCACTAGTAGCATATGTATATAATTAATACTATTTACTGATCTGTTCCCTTATTGTACATCAAGTTTTTAGCAGTAAAATCTCCAAGACACTTAAGAAAAAGTATTGAAGTTAGATAGACTTCTTAGAACCTGTTTTTGGTGTCCTTAATATAGAAGATCTTGACAGATTTCTCAAAAATTAGAGCTATATTGTCTTTCTACTGCATGGATTATTCCAGTATGCTAGGAACCCTGTAGTGTTTTTAAATATATGAGTGTGTCCATCATATATACCTTTGTGTATACATACACACTATTTCTTTAAAGATAAGCAGATCTTTAGGGGAACAGTTGATCAACAGCAAAATCATTCAGAGCTAACCTCATTCTTAAAAGTCAATTTAATTAGAGTGATTTAATATTAATATTAAGCCAAAGTGCATGCTTTTAAAAAATAGCATTAATAGCAACTATGTTAGCAAGCATCTTTCATTGTTTTTATTGGTGGTCTAAGTCTATAATAAATCTAATAGGCTTTCAATTTATCTCTTATTTATAAAAGATAATTTTATTATACCATTGATAACACTTTGGCATTTGAACCTTGCTTTAACTCAGCAAATTGGTTGTATCAGTGATGTGCTGCATTCCAACCGTTAAGCTTTTTACAACTTTTTAATACCTTTAAATCCAACTTCATTCAATTGTAGAAAGTAGGTCTTATTAAAAAAAAAGCATTAGGTTGGCATAATATGTATTAGCCAGGGGTTGGTAGATTTTTACTGGAAAAGGCCAAAAACAGTAGCTACAAGGGATCTTCAAAGACTTCATGGATTTTAATTTTTTTTCCACCAGAGTAAACATCTTCCAAATCTATTTTTTCATGAAGTACTGGCATATCATCAACTTTCCTGGCCGAAAGGTCATCTACTCAACTCTGTAATTTGTAGCCTATAAGCAGTTATAGGTAATATGTAAGCAAATGAATATGGGTGTGTTCCTGTAAAACTTTATTGCCAACCCTTGGTATAGAACAATGAGTCTTAGTCATGGCCACATGTTATCAGTTTGGGAGCATTACATACCATGATGCCCGAGTCTCCTCTAGGAATTCCAGTTTATTTGGTATGCAATGTGGTCTGGGTGTTAGAATTTTTTTTAAAGTTCTGTAGGTGATTCTGCTGTGAGTCAAGGTTAAAATCTGCTGGTAACAGTGGAAAGAGCCTAAAGTGAGTCAGACATAATGGATTTGAAAGTCAATTCTGCCACATACCTAATATGCCACCATGATCAAATTGGCTCCTTCTCAGTTTCTTCATCTTTAAAATATGATGCTTATTTTATTAGAATTATTACTATAACAAAATGAACACAAAGTACCTGAACTGTCACAGTCAGCTCTATCACCCTTAAACCTGGGGATGACTGTTGGGGTTATTTATATCAGTTTTCCAGTGCTATATACTGTCTACCAAGTGCTCACCTCAGCCTGACTTTGAATACTTACAAAGATTACTTTCTTAAGCAGCCTGTTTCAGTGTGGAATGACTAAATTATTAGGAAGTCATTTTATTTTGAGCCAGAATTTGTTTTTCTTTAACATCATAAATCTGTCATTTGAATCGAATTTGAACCTAACCTCTAATCCTTCTAATCTACCTGATGGCCCTTCAAATATTAGACACTTAAGAAATTCCCCCTGAAGCCCCATTTTTTATAAGTTAAGTCCTGTTTCTTCTATCTTGTGAATATACAGAGTTGACTAACTCCAGGCAATTTCTGACCAATATAGAACACAGTGGGCCTGTGTTTACCAAGGTTAAGGCCTTTCTCAAGGTTATTCAGCTAGTAAAAGTAGAGAGAGGCAGGTTTCATATTTAGGTCTGTTTCATTAAAAGCTTGGGATTAACCACTAAACTAGTAGACCCTTGTTTTATAAAAAAACATTAGTCCCCTTTAAATTTAAAAGGTTTTTGTGTATCTCTATTGTATAGGCTTTAATTTCCAGTTATTGAGAATATAATATTTTTAGTGAAAATATTTTTAGTGAAATACCTTAAGAGGAATTTCAAATTCTGTACCAAACATATGAAAAGTCGTAGAGAATTACTTAATCCATAAACAGTACAGGGCATATTTGGATTTGTGGATCCCGCTTGTAGAAACCATGGATTACCCAGGTTTTTAAGTCCGCAGTTTGTAAAATATAGCTCCAATAACATGTCTTCATGTAATGTTGAAGCTGATTTGGAGTGCCTTATAAAGATTGAGATAAGAAGGTATACCCATACCATAATTGTCCAGGATTTTATTCACATGTGTTTTGACTTTTAGTTTTGTTTTTTAATCTTGAAGAAGCTAGCCTGTTGACTCAGTATTGGGATTCAGTTGAGATCATGTCTGATATTTGAATATGTGAAGTGGAACTTGTAAATTACTTCGGTTTTATTGGTGTTAAAGCTGTTAATTGGGGGGGGGAAAGTGTCGTTAATGAATTGCCCTAATGGAAAAGAATTTTCAAATTCTTGTTTTGCTGATTTGCAACTGGAAAATATTAAACGTTATCTAAAGTAGATAAAAATATAAAATAAGAAAATAAATTGTAGAGAAAAATAATGCTAAATTTCTTTTACAAAATACATTCGTGTAGGTTGTTGCATTTAATCAGAACAAGTCAGATACCCATCCTATTTTTTTGTTGTAGTTCTCTTAATGCTGTCAACTGATGGGACATGGTTTTCTGAGTCTAGGTTTTATATTTATACCAGTTGTACTTCAGGTTCCACCCATTGTAAATAATTATACTCTGTATATGTATTATACACAAATATATTTCATTTTTTAACAAAATCTTTGAAAAGACATTAGCAAAATAGAAGTAAAAATTAGCAGAGCAGAGTGCTAGTCACGTGTGAATATGGTTTTCCTAATGAAGTTTCTAACTGGCTCTAAGGTACTAAGCAATCTTTATGGAAAGGAAGAAACATCATTTCTGTAAGATGACAGACTTTGGGTACTGACTTCTGAAAGGAATTTCCCCAGAGATGTTTTATACAGTTAGCAATGAGTGGTATAACAGTTTCTTCAAGTGTTTCCTAGTAAGTGCAGCAGATTATTTTGATTTTTATCATTGACAAAAGTTAATATGGATCCATGTTGGTGATTGATGTTTTTCTTAATACCTCACAGATAATTTGGATGGAAGGTGATTTTTACTTGATCAAAATATATAATTTAGTTATTTTGATAAATCTAGGCAGTGCTTTCTCCCATCTAGTCTTATAATGGGAAAATAGTTTTAGTAGCATGTGTAAATTTGTATTAATCCTGACAAGTAAAGTTGAAGTCAGCTTTAATTTGTATAATTGCCTTTTGGTTAGAAGATCTATAATTTAGTATTTAGAAAACAATTTTGAGGAAAAAGCATCTTCAGACTAGATAGCTTTAAGGAATCTTAATGAGGTATGTGTATTTGAAGTAATGACTTACTCTGTATAGTATAGTAAACTAATTAATTAGACTAACCAGCATTTCTGCGTTTCTGTTTTGATGTTCAGTATTACTTTTGGGAACTGGAATCCCAAAATGCTTTCAAAATAATTACATTTTTCAGCTTATAAAACCATTTTTAAAGTTTTGATTTTAACCATGCTGTATAAATTTAGTGTATAAACTATTTTAAACAAGTTTACAAACCATGGAAGTTGACTTTGATAAAGAATACTTGGAGCCGGCGCCGTGGCTCAATAGGCTAATCCTCCACCTTGCGGCGCCGGCACACCGGGTTCTAGTCCCGGTTGGGGCGCTGGATTCTGTCCCGGTTGCCCCTCTTCCAGGCCAGCTCTCTGCTATGGCCAGGGAGTGCAGTGGAGGATGGCCCAGGTGCTTGGGCCCTGCACCCCATGGGAGACCAGGAAAAGCACCTGGATCCTGGCTCCTGCCATCGGATCAGCGCGGTGCGCCGGCTGCAGCGGCGGCCATTGGAGGGTGAACCAACGGCAAAGGAAGACCTTTCTCTCTGTCTCTCTCTCTCACTGTCCACTCTGCCTGTCAAAAAAAAAAAAAAAAAAAAAAAAAAAAAAAAAAAAAGAATACTTGGACTTTGGGCTCAAGTTCTGCCACTAACTAGCTTTGAATATATCTGAAATGGGAATATTTTCTCCAATGGGAAAGAAGTAGAACTTCTGCCTCATAGTCTTAAAAGCTGTTAAAAGCCCAAAACTTTTTGTTACTCATTTTGGCAGCAAAGCCAGTTACATTTTTTACTTAGTTCCTTAAATATTTGTATTCATACTTTGTTGCAGAAATGTTAATGTTTTGGTTATAGATTGCTTCCCCCGACTCTGCTGTGGTATTGTAGTTACTACTTTTCTAAAACCTGAAAAATACTACCTTCTACATTTTGCCCCAGGGGGTTTATATAACAGATTTATGGACCTGGATTAGTTTTCTTTCTCTTAGGGATTCCAGATGTTCTGCAAAGCCTTTCAGGCATCTTTCTGATAGGCAGTGTTATCAAGGTTGTGCCACAGCCAAAATGCTAAATCATTTTCATTAGAACTTAATAATTGGGTTTGAAGATCTGGTGCTCATCTTATTTATTTTTGAGAGGGAAAGAGGCAGAGAGAGCTGCCCACGAATTCACTCCCCAAATGCCAACAACAGCCAGGGCCGGGCCAGACCAAAACCTGGAGCAGGGAACTCAGTCCAGGCCTTCTACATGAGTGACAGAGATTCAACTATTTGAGTCATCACTATTGCTTCCCAGAGAGTGTATTAGCAGGAAGTTAAACCCAGGCACTCCAGGGATGTGGGATGCATGCATCCCAAATGTCATCTAACCCACTATATCCAACATTGTTCCTGAATACTCGTTTTAAAAAAAAAAAACAAAAACACCTAGTAGTTAGGGACTGTACACTCTACAAAGGCGTAAGAATCTTACGTTTAGTATTAATAAATGTGAGAAAGTAGACAGCTATATGATAGTAGAAATAATCTACCATATTTTTTCCCTCTCTCCTTTAATTTTGCTCTGCATAATGTTACTTTCTGCTGTATCTGGCCTAAGAGTAATTATTACCTACAAAGTTAGAAACTGTAAGGAATGGAGGTTGTGTGGCCAGAGATCTGGGAGCTGAAGAAGCCTTATGTGGATCAGTTTCAGCGGTGTTTCTGACTGCTGCCTGCTTGAGCTTAAGTTGTCTAAACCTTACAAATATCAGTCCCTGAGAATTTTCATAGAACTGGAATTTTATTTTTTTTTTATTTTATTTTTTTTATTTTTTGACAGGCAGAGTGGACAGTGAGAGAGAGAGACAGAGAGAAAGGTCTTCCTTTGCCGTTGGTTCACCCTCCAATGGCCGCCACGGCCAGCGCGCTGCAGCCAGCGCACCGTGCTGATCCAATGGCAAGAGCCAGGAGCCAGGTGCTTTTCCTGGTCTCCCATGGGGTGCAGGGTCCTCCACTGCACTCCCTGGCCACAGCAGAGGGCTGGCCTGGAAGAGGGGCAACCGGGACAGAATCCGGCGCCCCGACCGGGACTAGAACCCGGTGTGCCGGCGCCGCTAGGCGGAGGATTAGCCTAGTGAGTCGCGGCGCCGGCCTGGAATTTTATTTTCTGAAAACCTTACTTAATATAGTACGATGACCAGATAGTCTTTCAGTTTTTATTTTCAAAGCTTACTCTTAAAAAAGGTTTATATTATAACCAAATACTACTTTCCTGAAACTCCAGAATAGCTTTCCACGTCATCACAGAAGAGGAAATTGGGAGACAGAATTGTAATTTAAATGCCCAGAAACTAAGCAGTATGGCAGATAGTGTCAAGGTTGAGGAGTCCATTATCTGGAATGTGATTCACAATAGGATAGCCATGGGATAGAAATATGTATTAGTGCAATGTGCTAAATGTTAAAATCAGATTATTTAAGAAGTGGGGGGGGGGTTGGGTAGCAGAGACTCCTAATTGCTCAGAAGAATTGGAGAAAACTTCATAGAGAAGGCAGTAGGAGTATGCAAGGGGAGGAAGAAGGGCAGCACTGACTATCAGGTGGCAAGGAAATGCAATGAAATGGGTAAATGAATAGAAAGGGGAGTGTAGTTGGGAGATAAATTAGGACTAGATTTGTGATTAACTTTGTATGCTGTGGAGATAAAAGGTGGATTTTGTTTTACACACTCAGGCAACAATGTTTTTAACTTGAGGTTTGATCTGGTTATATTTGCATTTCAAACTAGTACATTTGAAGACATTGATTATAGATTGGTACTGAGGAGACCTGATAGGGACTATTTGTTTTAGAAATGATAGCCTTTTGAATAGTGGAAAGAAGTTTGGGAGCGAAAGGAAAGCTACCTTGAATTTCTAAGCTGCTACAGGGGTGTGTGTGTGTGTGTGTGTGTGTGTGTGTGTAAAATGCTTACAACTGAATTTATTCTCTACTAAAGGAAAAAACTGAAGGGGAAAAATCTTGGTTATGAAAATAAGACTTACTTTTAGTGAAAAGAACTTAGGTGGGTACATATTTATATGAAATGAAAGTTGAATAGATCTTACTGTACAGTGGAATGTAATTCCAATGCTTCCATTTTAGATGTCTTCTGCCATACAATTCTTTTTTAGAATATTTGTCTTGTAACAAAATCTGAATTAGTCTGTGTCTGCATCATGTTTGGAATATTGAGAGTCAGGAGACCTTCATTCCATCCCAGTATTGTTTGGCTTAGTGCTTCCCAGACAGTTGCTAAACTACTCACTTCCCAGATGATTTGGAAGGATTGATACAGCCAGCCCACTGTGGTCCAGGGAAAGCCTTTTATGAATACAGGCACAAAAATGAACTTCACGTAATGACCAGGTCTTATAGTTAGTACTTTATAACTTAGTTAATACCAATATCACTTCTCACTGCAATTTTGTGAAGTAGGTAAATATTGCTAATTATTTTCCATGAAAAGGAAAAAAAAAGCTACATAAACATTTTGGAGTAGAGACTGAGTCTTTTTTTTTTTTTTAAGATTTATTTTGTTTATTTGAAAGGCAGAATTAGAAAAGACAGAGGTCTTGCATCCACTGGTTCACTTTCCAAATAGCCACAATGGTTGGGGCTGGGGCAGATTGAAGCCAGGAACCAGGAGCTTCATTCAGGACTCCCATGTGGGTGCAGGGGCCCAAGCACTTGGGCCATCCTTCCCTGCTTTCTCAGGTGCATTAGCAGGGAGTTGGATTGAAAGTGGAGCCAATCAGGAATGGAACTGGCACCCTATTGGGATGCCAGCACCATAGGCAGTAGCTTTACCCATTATTCTGCAACACAGGCTGGAGACCAAGAAATATTCTAATCTTTTAATCTCATCTCATCCTCTCTCCTTATTAATCTGAACTTTTAAATCATAAATATCATTTTTAAAAGTGTAACATGATTCATCAGAAATATAAAAAATACGAATTTAAAGAAGGAGGATGCCTTAAGATACAAAAATGTATTATAGAGAACAGTGGTAACTAATATCTTGGTATCCTTAAGATTTCAGAGGCAGGTTTATTAACTAAAGGAAACCTAATAAATGATGGTTTTTCATAGAATGGGGTTTGAGTGTATGTCTGACATCTGGTTCCCAGGTTCCCAGGTTGCAAATTGTAGTATTTTGATTGTGTGTTATATGCCAGACCCCAAGACTTGATGCATGCTAATAAATCAGGATATAGTTTAACACAGTTAACAAATAATGCACAGCTCTACTGCTAACTCATTACTGTTAAACATTTGGGAGAAGTTCAATCTTTATATTTTGATTTATATTTTTTTTGGAATACAGAGTTTGAGTGATGGAGATCTGTCCACTGATTCACTCCCCAAATGCCCACAATAGCCAGGACTGGACTGAACTGAAACCAGGAACCCAGAATCCCATCTGCATGTTCCATGTGGGTGGCAGGAACCGGAGTACTTGAGCCATCAACCTGTTGGCCTCTGACAGTGTACATTAGCAGGAAGCAGGAATCAGAAGTAGAGTTGAAACTCAAACCCCTGGCACTCAAATGGAATGCAAGTGTTGCAAGTTAACCACTGTGCTAAATGATTTACCTCACTCAGACTTAGGTTCATCATTTTAAAGCTGGAGATAAAAATATCCTTTCTTTTACATAGATAAGTAGTAAAGCTTCTGAGATAATGTGAAGGTTCTTCAAAAAGCTCATGGAAAAGGGAATACAAGATAAGTTTATTTTGGTACAAAATTTTAAAAATCCATGTGTAGTTTTTTTACAGTATGCACTTACCATGAGCTTATGGGACCCCTTATATATGAAAGGCTGTAACTGCTAAAATCTATTTTTGTTTTGTATTGAGAAGGCTGCTCTTAATTGTTTTGCTGGGAATGATGTTTTTAAAAACATGAAATTCTATACACCTTATCATTTAGCCTTCGTCATTTGAATATTGTATACCATACACATACCTGCTACCAGTCAGAAAAATAGTTGTCACCAGTGAAACTAAAGATTTAATAAACAGTTCTTCAGAAAGGTCTTTTGCTATGGGACTGGCATTGTGGCAATATGAGTTAAGCCAACACTTGCTGACACCAGCATTCCTTATGAGAGTGCCATTTTGAGTCCTAAACTACTCTTCTGGTCCAGCTTCCTGCTAATGCTCCTGGGAAGGCATCATAGATTAGCCCAAGTACTTGAACTCCAACTACCCGTGTGGGAGACCAGAATGGAGTTAAGCATGGCACAGACCTGTTGTGATGTTTGGGGAGTGAAACAGCATATGGAAGGTTCTGTGCTATTTGCTCATTCATTCTCTCTCTCTCTCTTTCTATCTGGTTTCAAATAAAGTTGAAACAGTGATATGATATATTGATTCCTAAGTTAAGCTCACCATTGATGAAAGCCCATTGTTAGCCTGCAAAAGCTCACCTTTTTGGAGGTTTGTTTTTGATACTAAGAACCACATAGGTGTTGCCTTTCAAAACAGATAATGTATCTGTTGCTTGGGGATGATTTTGGGTTTTCAAAGGGAAATATTGTTCATAGGAAGACTATATTTATAAGGTTTTGGCTGAGGCCTCTACTTAAGTCCATATGGGATTAAAGGCTACAAATTAAAATCTGATACTTTAGGGGATGGTACAGTGGAAAGTTCCCCCCCCCCCCAAGATTTATTTATTTGAAATGTTGAGAGGGAGAGGCAGAGACAGAACAAGAGCGAAGACTTCAGTCCACTGATTCAGTTTCCCTAAATGGCTGCAACGGCTAGAGCTGAGCTGATCCAAAGCTTCTTCTGGGTCTCCCACATGGATGCAGAAACCCAAGAACTTTGGCCATTTTCTGCTGCTTTCCCAAGTGAATTAGCAGGGAGCTGGACTGGAAGTGGAGCAGCCGGGACTTGAACTGATGCCCACTTGGGATTCCCTGCACTACCAGTGGTAGCTTTAGTCTCTACCCCGCTCCCCTCCTTGCGACATCGCTGGCCTGAGTGAATACCTCTTTTAAGAACTGGCGCCACAGCTAATCCTCCGCCTGTGGTGCCGGTACACCGGATTCTAGTCCCGGTTGGGATACCAGATTCTGTCCCGGTTGCCCCTCTTCCAGGCCAGCTCTCTGCTGTGGCCAGGGAGTGCAGTGGAGGATGGCCCAAGTGCTTGGGCCCTGCACCCCATGGGAGACCAGGAGAAGCACCTGGCTCCTGCCTCCGGATCAGCGCGGTGTGCCGGCCGCAGCGCACCAGCCGCGGCGGCCATTGGAGGGTGAACCAACGGCAAAAGGAAGACCTTTCTCTCTCTCTCTCACTGTCCACTCTGCCTGTAAAAAAAAAAAAAAAAAAAAAAAACACTAGTTGAAGAGAGCCTTCAACAAGTTTATACAATGTAACAGATACAGAAACACCCTGTATTTAAACTCACATGAAAGAATTGTAAGAAATACACTCTGACTGAACTTTATTTAGAATTATGACTTTGGGGCTGGCATTGTGGCATAGTGGGAAAAGCCACTGCCTATAATGCCAGTATCCAGTATGGGCACCAATTTCATGTCCCAACTGCTCCACTTCTAATCCAGCTCCCTGATAATGCACAAAGGAAAGCTAAAGACGATGGCCCAAGTACTTGGGCCCTGCACCCACCTGGGGAGACCTGGATGGAGTTGCAGGCTCCTAGCTTCTGCCTGGCCCAGCCTAACCATTGCAGACATTTGGAGAGTGTGAACTAGCAGATGGAAGCACATGTGTTTCTCTGTCTCTCTTTCTCCCCCAACCCCCTTTTCTTCTCTTTCTCCTTCCCTCCCCCTTCTCTCTTTAGTTGTGCCTTTGAAATAAATCTTTTTAAAATAACAATGACTTCTTGAAAGACTGAGAAACCTAGTAAGATTGTTTAAGTTTTTTTGTTGTTGAAATAATTTTACTTTATCCAGAAACAATCCCTAAATTTCAGTTAAATGTTTTTAGTTTATGTTTAATCTGGATATGTTGTTGACCCAGTGATGGAGAGATTACTCTTCAGATATCGTTAAGACTAAACTTTGTTTAGTAATACAGGTTGCAAAGGGCAGAATATTTATGCCAATATTTAATAGTGTTTTTAAAGACATTGTAGTAATACTGGGAAAATAAACAGTATTGTCCCTGCTTTCAAGGAATGTGGAAAGGAATCTTGTGTCTATTTACTGTGTCTGAATTGCACATGAACAACATGCTTCTTACTCTGACTTTCAACCCATTTTCTCTAGATAATAACCTCATAGTCTATTTTACCAGAGAATATAGAAGCCAAAAGCCTGGAATGACCCAAGGTTGCTGGTTTCAAACCTCTATATATACATCAGTTGCTCCCTCTCAAGTACCACAGCCTGTGCTTCTGGATCCCATACTTGGACTCTCACACAATTCACAATTGACAGTTCTTCTCTTTGCTGATGTGTTTACAGTATCATTAATTTCGTCTTATCATGGTGGCTCTGTCACAATTTAGATGTTATTTTCACCTTCTAAACTAAATCCTTATTCTTCCTTTCCTTCTTTCATTGAAAGTTTTACATTCTTATTCTAGGTCAGTAAATGTCAAGATTTCATGTATTTGATCAGTCGTTTTCTCATGGTCTCATGTTCACTACTATGATTTTTATTTACCATCTATACAACATTTTTATTTCTAACTTAAGCACCAGATCAATAGCCTTTGTTATTATATTTCTCTACTTGGATGCTTAAATAAAATAATAATTAGATGGCCGGCGCCGCGGCTCACTAGGCTAATCCTCCGCCTAGCGGCGCCGGCACACCGGGTTCTAGTCCCGGTCGGGGCGCCGGATTCTGTCCCGGTTGCCCCTCTTCCAGGCCAGCCCTCTGCTGTGGCCAGGGAGTGCAGTGGAGGATGGCCCAGGTGCTTGGGCCCTGCACCCCATGGGAGACCAGGAAAAGCACCTGGCTCCTGGCTCCTGCCATCGGATCAGCGCGGTGCGCCGGCCGCAGCGCGCCAGCCGTGGCGGCCATTGGAGGGTGAACCAACGGCAAAGGAAGACCTTTCTCTCTGTCTCTCTCTCTCACTGTCCACTCTGCCTGTCAAAAAAAAAAATAAAATAAAATAAAAAAAAATAATAATAATAATTAGATGACAAATTGAGAACTAAGTGTTTCACATTTATCTCATTTCACCCTTAAACTTTCCCCTCATTTTTTTTACACTAAAACAGTTATCGACATTGAGTAAGCATCAGAATCATTTAGAGGGCCTATTAAAATATAGATCGCTGAGCCCTCCATCCAAAGGATCTGATTAGGTAAGCCTAGGCTAAGGCCTGAGAAATTGTGTTGCAGGCAGTTTCCCTGATAATGCTGCAATAGGGACTGTACCTGAAGATTTGCATTAAAGAAACGAACTATTCGGAAGCACAGCTGGAAAGTGGCAGAACTAGTATTTGATCCCAGGCAGTCCACTGCCCACATACCAAACCCATTCTATTGTCTGTCTCTTCAGTGTCAGACTCCGTATGTCCTTAACAAAGCTTCTTACTCTTTCTATATCTGGTCCTCCTCCAGGTTTCCTTTAGCTGCTATTACTGTAGGCCAGGAGCTTTCTTCATTACCTCAGAACCTTTCTCCCATGATTTACTAGTTCTGCCCCATAAGCTTTCTCATTCATCTACTTTTCTCCCTTTGCCGCCTTCATAAACCAAGCCAAAGCTACCCTAAGCCTGTACCTGGACTGCTAAAATCACTTCCTGCCTGGTGTGCATACTTCTCTTCATACCCTCATTAAAACAGCAAGGATTAGTTTGTGTGTGTGTGTGTGTGTGTGTGTTTGTTTTAGGCAAATGAGATCATTCCCTGTTTAAAATTCTTCTATCCCTCTATGACAAAGGACAAAATTCTTGCCATGGCCTACAAGGCTCTGTATGACCCACTGTGCATTACTTAACCATCATTTTATACTATTCCTTTTCAATCATTGTGTAATCAAGCAGTCTTCCCAGCCTCTCAGTATTTCAGTACCACATTTGTCCAATGATTTTGCATTTTATAACTATAATAGTCATTGCTCTGCAGAATCCCATTGTATTAATTTCTAATTATTTTTCCGTTGTAAATATTTTGAAGTAAATATCTGCATATATACAGGGGTTTTTTTTTGTTTGGTTTATATGTGTATGTGTATGTAGAGAAGTTTTGTTTCATTTTGTTTTATTTCATCATGGCTGTTGGAGCTAGAGCGGTCAACCATGGTGATACTAAAGATATCAAATGTGAAGTAGAGGGCAGATTGTTCATAAATGGGATTTGGGGACTGTTTTAAGAAATTCATGCCATTTGAGAAGAGGAGGTCTTGAGACAGTAGGATAATTCTAGAGCCATAAGCAGGCACCTAAATAAACCAGACTTTCTAAAATGAAAAATTTGAAGCTTTTTCTCATTTGTGATGAGTAAGTGAAAATTTTAAACCAAAGATTTGTGTTTTAAGACTGTCTCTCTAGCAACAATGTAGGAAGTGAACAGAGGTGTTACAACACTATTTTAGAAACAAGACCAGGAGCCATTTCACCAATTCACTAATCCAAGAGAGTTGATGAGTGCCTGAATTATGGCAGTGGAATGGAACAGGTTTATTGAACATTTTCAAATTAAAGCAAAAAGTACTCGTGCTACCTTTCCACATTTTTTCCATATTCAAGATTAGCTCTTAAGAATTTTGTCTTGCAGGGCCAGTGTTGTGCAGCAGGTTAAGTTGCCACCAACTGTTCTGGCATCCCATAGGAGTTTCTCCCAACTGCTTTGCTTTTAATCCAGTTCCTTGCTAATGTGCCTGGGAAGGTGTAAGATGATATCCCAGTTGTTTGGGTCCCTGTTATACCCATGTGGGCAACCAGGTATGGAGTTCTAAGCTTCTGGCTTCAACCTCGTCCAGCCCCCAGCCATTGTGGCCATTAAAGGAATGAACCAGCGGACAAAAGATATCTTTTTGTCTGACTGTTCACTATTTCTCTCACTGTGCCTGTCAAATAAGTACAAATAAATCTTTTTAAAAAAATCATGTCTTGGAGCAAGTGTTGTGGCATAGCAGAATAAGCCACTGTTTGCAATGCCAGTGTCCCATTCGAGTTTGATCTGCCATGCTTCCCATCCAGCTCCCTGCTAATGAGTATGGGAAAGCAGCAGAGGATGTCCCAAGTACTTGGGCCCCTGCCACCAACATGGGAGACCCAGATGGAGTCCCAGGGTTCAGCCTGGCCCAGCTCTGGCTATGGCAGCCATTTGGGAAGTGAACCAGTGGGTGGAAGAGCTCCTCTCCTTTCTGTTTTCTCCCTCTCTCTTTCACTGCACCTTTCAAATAAATAAATGAAATCTTTGGGAAAAAATTTACTTCTTTATAACAGTCTTTCCCTTACTATTCTGGTTTTAAATGCACTTTTCTACTTCTCAACCAATATAGAAACTGCAGCAATCACATCTACCACTTGTTAGTAATAGGAGGTATCATTTGGTTGTCAGGAGCTACAATTGTAACAGTTGGTTTACAGTATCCAATTCCTACATCAAATCTATGACACAGGTGTATGTAAATGAAGAAACTGAGGCAATTGTTTATACAGCTAGTAAACAAGCCACAATTGTCACCCAGTTCATCCTACCATCACTAAAGCATCCATTAGTAACCAGAACACCATACTTAACTATTTTCCTTGGGTACATATTCTTGTGGTTGAAGACCATGTCAGTTATTTAATTGAAAATATTAGCATATCTGACATGATTTCTGATATTTTCCAAGTACTTTGAGCAAGTCAAAGTGTGTAGCAATTGCTGGATACATTTATTCAGCAGATGGAAGGCATATGTTTTAGACACTGGAATTATTTTTAAATAATTTAGACATTTTTGTGGTTTGTTCACACAGTAGATACTCAGAACTTACAGGTATTCCTTTTATTGTGCATAGGAAAAAATAGAAAGTGGTGTTTTGGGTAATGTGGCTTATAAGTAAATTATTGTACATTTTCTTTTCAGATTTGGATGGTGCTCTCCTCTCAGGGCCAGATGGTGATAGGAGTGTGAATGCAAATTTATTGGGTGAAGCTTGCTCTGGTCAAGATGGAGGTGATGCTGGTAGGTACAGTAAGATTTTAGCAAAAGTACCTTTAAGAGAAGTTGAAGATTGGGAAGTGTTTGTATACATGTTTAGTGGGGCCTACTGCAGTTGCGTTTTGGAGAGAGTATCATTTGTAAATACTTTGTAGTTGCTATATTTATGATGACTTAGGAAACTAGGTAAATAAAAATTGATAGATATTACTGGATTTGTTTGGAGGAGTCATTTAAGAGTTTTAAAAATATAAGTACCAAAGGTAGTTAGATTAATAAGGACTTAGGGCTTCCTCCTAGCATGTAGGTAGAATGAAAATGATAATTATCAGAATAGTTGACTAGTGTGCTTTAATTGGCTTTGAAGCAAAATGATAGTATTATTATTGATGGCTGTAGTGAATGTTGACTATTTTAGAATAATGCTTTCTTATTAGCTATACTTTAGGGGGAGAAGCTTGATGCATATAAAGACAAAATTCATATGGAATTATGAATAAAAAGGGGAGGAATAGTTCCTTTCAGAAGAAAAATAGAATTGGAAAAACATCTATTTTGTAACCCCCACAGGAAATAATTCAAGATCATCAGTGGATATTAAGCACTATTGATGGGCTTGTCCCACCATGATTGAATTGAAAAGTTGTTGGAGAGTAGCCTATTTGCATAGTCTCAAAGTATAACTAGCGAAACTTTATTATAAAATGGACTGAAATTAAGTGCCAGCTAATACCTTACATTAGATGGCACATAACATCTGTGTTAGTAGTATTATCCAGATCTTTAACCTGAATCTAATTGTGAGAAAAAAAAAAAATCAGACAAATCTGTAAATCCAGCTGTATGGTAGATGTTCCAGATTGAAGTGTTGATGTCATGAAAAGCAAGCAAGAAAACCACTAGGTTAGAGACAACCAGATGAAGCATGGATCTTAATTAAGTTAGGGTCCAAAAAATGATCGTGCAGGGCATTTGGGGGAGTAGTTACAAAGGTGTATAGGCAGAAGCAGAATTGTAATGTGGTTGTAGAAGATGCTCAAGTTTTCAAGTAGTCCATCACAAATATTTATGTGTGTAAAAAAAAAAAAAAGAATATGTGTCACAACATTCAAGAAAGATAAAGGAAATGTGGATTTTCATAGACTTTTTTCAGCTCCTATAGCATTGGAATTCTTTTCAAAGTTGATAGGATGGAAGGACACTGGAGACATTCCTTACCAATAGCAGCCAGGACTTTCTGAATATATTATTCACTGAGAAAAATTATGCCAGAGTTCCAAAAGAGTGGCTTTAGTGTGGTTTCTGTTGGCTATTGAAGCCATTAAAAATGTTTTGAAGTTGGCAATTTACAGGTCAAGTATGTTGAATTTTGAAGTTTTTTTACTTCTACAGAAAATTGCTAATAGTGCAAGAGTATTTTATTTGACTTGCTTTCTTGATTTAGCAATCTGATCCAAGAATGGTTTGAATGAAGCTATGTGAATTCCTAGGTAAAAAATCAAGTATTAAAATTTTAATTCTAATCATTGGATTATCAGTTCATAAGTTTTTAGTGATAGTTCATTTCCTTACTCTTACAATGGTATATACCAAATAATATAATACCAAATATACCAAATACTATTAAATATTGAAGATATTAGTACATCTAACGTGATTTTTGATGTTAGTTTTTCAGGTATTTTGGACAAGTCAAAAATACCAGGCATACAATGAGCATTTGCTTCAACAATTAAGTTGCAATTTGGGACAACTGCATCCATTCCAACTTCCTGTTAGTGTATACCCTGGGTTGTAGCAGATCATGGTTCAAATACTTTGATCCCTGCCACCCTCATTGGAGTCTTGGATTAAGTTCCAGGCTCCAGGCCTAGCCTGACCCAGCCTGTGGCTGGCATTTGGCAATGAACTAGCAGATGGAAAATCTCTGTCTTTCAAATACATAATTTGGAAATTTTTAAAAATATGTACCATGTACATGTTAGCATTGCTAGTTAGATTCAGTCAGCAAATAATTGGAATGTGTATGTTATAGACATTGGAGATACAAAGGAGAGAGTAAGACAGGGATTTGTTTGTCTGAAAGGCAGAGCTACAGAGAATGGGAGACAGATCCTTCATGCTGTGGTTTACTCTCCAAATGGCTACAGCAGCTGCAGCTGGGCTTTGCCAAAGTCAGGAGCCTGGAATTCCATCTGGATCTCCCATGTGGGTGGTAGGGGCCCAGTACTTGGGCTATCTGCTTCTTTCTCAGGTACATTAGCAGAGTTGCATCAGAAGTGGAACAGCCAGGACTCCCAACCAGTATTCCTGGGATGCTGACAGAGCAGGTAGCAGCTTAACTTGCTGTGCCATAATGCTGGCCCCTACACCAGTTAGTCTTAAAATGTGATAGTCTTGGGTGCAATATGGAGAATATCCCATTTGAATTTGAGCTTCTGCACGACAGAATCCTCTAAAGGGATAGAAGCAACTATTAAGAGTGCTGAGGGTCGGGCCGGCGCTGTGGATCACTTGGTTAATCCCATATGGGCACCAGGTTCTAGTCCCGGTTGCTTCTCTTCCAGTCCAGCTCTCTGCTGTGGCCCGGGAGGGCAGTGGAGGATGGCTCAAGTGCTTGGGCCCTGCACCCGCATGGGAGATCAGGAGGAAGCACCTGGCTCCTGGCTTCTGATCTGCGCGGTGGGCCGGCCGTAGCGGCCATTTGGGGGGTGAACCAACAGAAGGAAGACCTTTCTCTCTCTCACTGCCTAACTCTGTCAAAAAAAAAAAAAAAAAAAAACCTGGCGCCACAGCTCACTAGGCTAATCCTCCACCTGTGGCACCGGCACCCTGGGTTCTAGTCCATGGATGGGGCACCAGATTCTGTCCTGGTTGCTCCTCTTCCAGTCCAGCTCTCTGCTGTGGCCCAGGAAGGCAGTGGAGGATGGCTCAAGTGCTTGGGCCCTGCACCCGCATGGGAGATCAGGAGGAAGCACCTGGCTCCTGGCTTCTGGTCTACGCAGTGCGCTGGCTGTAGCGGCCACTTGGGGAGTGAACCAACGGAAAGGAAGACCTTTCTCTCTGTCTTTCTCACTGTCTAACTCTGCCTCTCAAAAAAAATTTCAATTAAAAAAAAATAATAATAAATAAAAAAGAGTGCTGGGGCTGGTGCTGTGGCATAGGAGGTAAAGCTGCTGCCTGCAGTGCCAGCATCCCGTATAGCCACCAGTTCCAGACCCAGCTGCTCCACTTCTGATCCAGCTCTCTGGTATGGCCTGGGAAAGCAGTAGAAGATGGCCCAAGTCCTTGGGCCCCTACACCCATGTGGGAGACCCGGAAGAAGCTCCTGGCTCCTGGCTTCAGATTGGCACAGCTTCCGGCCATTGCGGCCAGTTGGGGAGTGAACCAGCAGATGGAAGACCCCTCTCTCTCTTTCTCTCTCTCTGTGCCTTTCCTTCTCTCTCTGTGTAACTCTGACTTTCAAATACATAATAATATCTTTAAAAGAAAAAATAGTGCTGTCTTGAATATGTTGCGAATTGTCACATTTTAAGAGTTTGTTTATTTTGACCTCCACAATTAAATAATCATGAAAGGCAGAGTGACACAGAGAGGGAGAGATAGAGACCTTCCATCTGCTGGTTCACTTCCGAAAGGCCTGCAGTAGTCAGGATTGAGCAGGTCAAAGCCAGAAGCCTTGAACCCCATCTGCCTCTTCCATATGGGTTTCAGGGGCCCCAGCACTTGAACCATCATTTGCTGCCTCCCAGGGTGCATTAGCAAGAAGCTGGGTTGGAAGCAGAGTAGCTAGGACTTCAACCAGCACTCCAGTATGGGATGTGAGTGTCCCAAATTGGCAGTTGAACTGATGCTCCACAACACTCACTGCTATCATATTGGTTTCTTAACTGAATTTTTTTTCCTATGGTAGAATCATTCTTTAAACTTCTTTAATTGTGATAATAAAGTATGGAGACACCTCAGTTATAGATTAGAATGTAGCGTTTTTATTTAGTTAGAACGTTCCGATATAATGCTTAGAGGATATACATGTGTATTTTCTGACTTTATTACTGTCATTACTTTAAAAAATCATTTTTTTATTGCATTAGGTACTTCACATGACTTCAAGTATGGTTTGATGCCTGGTCCCTCAAATGATTTCAAATATGGATTGATACCAGGTACTTCAAATGATTTCAAGTATGGATTGATACCAGGTGCTGCAAACGATTTCAAATATGGATTATTGCCAGAATCTTGGCCAAAACAAGAAACTTGGGAAAATGGCAAGTATTAGTCAACTAAACAAAAGCAGAATTCTTAAATAATTTTAACAACTAAAAGATTACATATTTCAGAGATTAATGGTAACCCTAAATCAATTGCTAGTCTCAGATATAGATGTTTACAGTAGCAAATTTTTCTAAAGTATAATAAATGCTTTTTGTATTTTTTTCTGTAATTCTCAAAGGTGAATCATCTCTAATCATGAACAAGTTAAAATGCCCTCATTGTAGCTATGTAGCCAAATACAGACGAACACTAAAAAGGCACTTGCTCATTCATACGGGAGTGAGATCATTTAGCTGTGATATTTGTGGAAAGCTGTTTACTCGAAGAGAGCATGTAAAAAGACATTCCCTGGTAAGTAACTTTAAATACAATCTGAGCTTTGAGGTAATGTATGTCAATGAAGTTTAAAAGGCATTTTAGCAGTTACTTACAAATTTAAGGAAGGTTGATTCTTAAATCTCTTTAAACCAAGAATGTATTTTATGAACTGATAACGAGTTTTCAGAAAAACAGCAGTAAATTCATTATTAAATGTCTTGTTGGAGTAATTGAGATGCATTCTGTTATCTATACCATTCTTATTGGATTCTCCCCTCTTCATTTAGGTGCATAAAAAGGATAAAAAGTACAAATGTATGGTGTGTAAGAAGATCTTCATGTTAGCAGCCAGTGTTGGAATAAGACATGGTTCTCGGCGCTATGGTGTTTGTGTAGACTGTGCAGATAAATCACAACCAGGAGGGCAAGAAGGTGTAGATCAGGGACAGGATACAGAATTCCCTCGGGATGAAGAATATGAAGAGAACGAAGTAGGAGAAGCTGATGAAGAGTTGGGTGATGATGGCGAAGATCAGAATGATCCGTCTCGATGGGATGAATCAGGAGATGTTTGTATGTCTCTAGATGATTAACTGACCTACTATACTCCTCAAGGATGCTGCATTTGGACATAATATGAATCGACAATTTGGATTGTTGAACTTGAAGGCTTGCAAAATATGGTACATGCTGGATGAGGTAGTTACATTGCTGTGAAAACTGTAGGGTCAAAGCCTTATAGCAAAAAAAAAAACCTTTTTTTTTTTTTTTTTTTTTAAATATTTGCACAGGACTGTACAGCAGACAACCATGTGGTTGGATTACATGGAGTCCCCACATATTCAGTCAGTTATCAAAATAAAATATTTTTTATTTATAGGATATACAGTAGCTATTTGGGTCCTTTGAAAATATTACCTGTCCTTATAGAGCTTACATTCATGTGCTACTTCAACATGAATGCAGAAAATCCATTTAGGAAGTACAGTGACAGTGACCCAATCAGTCTGTCCATCAAACCACTCAGGCTAGTTTGTACTAGTAGAGTTTTGTTTCTATTTTTATTTTTATTAATTTTATTTTTTTTAATACAGATTTTCAGTGAGGGGCTTTTTCAACCCCATTGGTTCTATTTTCTTGTACTTTACATTTTAATTTGCTCCATAACTTAAACCAAGTCTCTTCTTCGGTATTATTTCTCAATTTTGTGCTGATGGGCATGTTTATAAGAACTGGAGAGGTAATTTATTGGAATGAACTAACTGACTTCCCCCATCCCCTTTTTCCTTTTTGACATGAATTTTACTACTTCACAAATGAAGAGAATGATGTTGCGAAGTTACCTTGGCGAAGCTGACAAATACCACTAAAATGATTATGATTTAGAAATACCTTTCTCCTGCTGCTCTAATCTGATAAATGGTTACTACATGACGTTTTCTGCCATGATATTTGGTTTTGGGTATCTGTTACTTTGGCACTATTCTTGTTTGCCTCTTTATTTTTGCCAGTGTACTATACCTCAGACTTATTGCAAAGACAGAAATCTAATTGAAAGAAAAGTCATAGAAATAATAAGTAAAATGATTTGTTTTGTAATTTATCCTCCATGTCCAGTTTGGTTAGCTTGTTATGCAATATAAGTGAAATATCAGGTTTTTATTCCTGTGCCCTTTTTATCATTAAAATTAACACAAAACGTGCATTCTCTTGTTTCATATTTACCGGGATATTCAGTGTTTCAAAATTATGATTGATAAAGTTAATTTATTTTTCTATTCCTTAAAGTCAATGTCATCTTTATAGTTTTGTTTTCGCCATGAATCAGCAGTCTACAATAATATTAAAATAGCAAGAGGCTTTATTCTATTAACTAAATTCAGGGTACAAAGAGTGATGCATTAAATTGAATTTGTTAGAGATTTATTAGCCTGGTGGCAAATGAATTAGCCGATCCACGGAACTCTCAGCAACATTTCATGTATTAATGTGCACAACATTTATCAGGAGCATATTATATACATTTTAAGATTGAGGAACATCATATTTTCAGTTTTCTTTTAAATAAAAATGGAATATATTTTCCTATTTTATATCAGGTAACTAAATTATACTAGTTGTGTGGGAAAAATTGCAAAGATGCTTTGACAGATACAATCCTTTTTGGTGCTCCATCTGATCAAAGTTGAAAAGTTGATGCTTTTTAAGAGACAGGCTTTATCATTGTCTCAGATTTCAGTAGAAATGGCTTAATGTTAGACAATGATGTTTCTGCTTGGATAGATTATCAAAGATAATTTACAGTTTCATGGTTAGATGCAGTTTTTTGACATCTGAACTTTCTTGTAGTTTCTACATAACTGTAAACCTGACAGATAAGTAGTTTTGGTTTGACTTTTGTTTAAAACTAAGAGTTCATCTTATTCTCAGTGTTCTAGACAAATAAGTAAAATGTAATTCTGGTGAGGTCCAAAGTAGAAATTAGTTGGGCAAAAGATACTATGAATGAAAAAGTATTTTAAACGTAAAATGTTCTGCTTTGTGAATATGTAAGTATAGCATAAAGATTTCTTTCATCCCATTTATCCCCTTCCTTTAAAATAAACCATAGTTTACAATTGGTAGATCTGTCTATATATAAATATATATTAAAGAGCAAAGATATATATCTAAAAAAATCACCTAAATCTGCTTTATTAGGCTATAGTTCACTTATTGCATAGAAACTGGACTTGGCTTTACATTCTTAATGTACTTTTACTTTTCCTGAAGATATGAATTTATTCTCTTGAAACTGAATTTTCTTTTATGACTTAAATCATTTATGTATATCTGGTAAATTATGACCAAATTTTTGTTAGAGTTTGCATACAGTAAATTGAAATACACACTTGGTACACTACGGGATTGTTGTGCTTTTGTTTTGGCTTTAGTTGGAAGCAAGGTTTGATGTAGATGGCTTGTTACTGTTAATTTAAAGTATTCTATAATTGTCCATTACCTTTAATGTTGTGTTGTGACAGATTTGGCTATATTTTTAGTCAACTGAAATATGCTACTTTAAAAGTTTGTTTTTAGGTAATCCAAAGGAAAAATGTTTATACTCTTGAATATATTAGCCTCAGCCTATATAAAAATTTCTTTGAAGTAAACATTTTACCAGAAACAGAATCGACAGATTTTTCTACTTGCTGACTGCCTAACTTATTTTGTTTCATGATCTCAAGGGACTGCCTTTTCCCTTCTAGATCTTTTGTAAAAAATAGTTTTAGTACTAAGGTATACTACTGGACGTTTCTATTTTTTTAAGTATATTCTTTTTCTGACTTAACAGTACAACAATTTCAGGAAGTTGATAGATAACTAAGACTTATGATTGGTCTCAGAGATAACAATGGAATACTCATAATTTTGTCTGGGACTCTGGTGAAATTATGTGTAAAACAGTTGGTGAAATTTCCTCCTGTAATTTATATTTTAAATGAAAATATTTTAGAGCTTTTAATTTTAATGATGGGGAAGAGTATAAACTGTTTCTTTCATATTTACTCTAGTAACAGACCCTCTCATAAGTCTCATAAGATCATGTACTATTAGGATTCTCAGACAGTTACTTCCATGTGGTCCCCTCATTGTCATAGTTCTTGGTCCTCATTTTCCTTATTTATTAGATGTTATGCTAAATTTAGCACCTTATCAATTAGAGTTTATGAAACATTACAGGAAGGGGAAACTGGACAGTAGCATGTAGCTTTCAAATTTGGGGGGAAAAAAAACCTTAGCTGGTTTAAGTAGAACCATCCTGATGGAGTGAGCCAAATGAGTTAATTCAAAAACATGGTTAGAACGCTGGTGCTTGTTAGATGTATAATACATCTGAGTTGTTCAGTGGACATGAACCAAGAGGAAATGAAAAAGGAGAGCAGAAATGAGGGTGGAAATAGAAAATGAAAGGATCAGGACTTAAAATGTACATTGAAACAATATAAAAAGCCTGAAGATGACTGGAGTAGTGTAATATGGGGGAAAGTGTTGAAAAATAGGTTTTTAAATGACTTAAAATATAAAACTTAAATAAGCTTTATTTATATTTTTAGAGTTTTTCTGAATACAGCATGGAGGGTTTAGATTCATTTTTCTGAATATGATCCCCAAAGCTAATTTTTTGAGTGCCACATTTGCCATTGTGCAATTTATATTATTTAATCCCTTACAAGGTAGGTGCTATTATCTCTATTTTATAGAAGAAAGGCTCAGAGAACTTCAGAAACTTGCCTAATTTAAAGCAGCTATGATACAGAGCTGGGACTTGACCAGATCTGATTCTGAAGCCCATGCTCTTTCTAGGTAGCTGTAATGCTGCCTCATTGAACAACTTTTTTGTAGAATTTCAGCTCTTTACAGGAGTCTCTCTATGGAGATTTGTATTTTCCCTATGTAACAGCTATGTTAGGAATTCTGTGTCGTCTTCCCCCTACCACCCAATACCCTTGCAACTCTATCCTGATAAAACAGTTTGTTTTGTCACTTTGATCATAAGACACACGACCTCAGTGTAGCACATGCTGTTAATGGGCTGTGGCATTTTCATTTTTAAAAGGATGGTTTTTATCTGAATAACTAGCTATAAGCCCCAGTTTTTGTGCTGTTCAGTCACCCAGATCCTTAAACTTAACTATGGTACATAATATACTCACTTAAACTAACCACCAAGGTGTTTTCTTAGTTACTTTAGGATTTTAATTTAAAGTTTTTTGTTTGTTTTTTTTTTTTTCCTCTGCTGTATCCCTGCTTTTAAGTGAAGTTGAATGATTCTAGGTAGTTTAAAATGTTTTAGGGATAAGCACACTTTAAAAAATGTTTTTCTAGCCCTGAATTCTATGACATTGGGTACTTCACACTTGGAGTACACTTGGTATTGAGAACAAAATTGTGGATTGAGAAGGAGAGGGGTGGTTGAGGCCATTATGAAATGGGAGAATCAGCATTTTAAACACTGTAAACATTAAAACACTTTTCTTCTGCCTGCTGTTTGTAAAAGCTCTTTGGGAAGATCTTTTACGAAGACCAATTTTTTTTAATGTAATTTACCTACCTAATATTAAGTGTCCTAAGACATGTATGTAAACTTCCAAAACTGTTTTGTCTGTGTATTTAGAAAATACACAAGAATCTTTATCAAACCTAAAAATATAAACTTGTGAGCACTAAACTGCTTCTGGCTTTGTGAATTTTATTGACTCTGACATTTAATTCAGATTTCTTTGCGAGTATAATTTTTGGCAGTTGGGATGGGGGGAATATCTTTGTAAACTTTGACTTAATGTAAAATTCAGATATCACCGTGCTTTAGATTTCCAAGTTTGAATTGTAGAATATTGTGGGGTCTTTTTGTTTCTTTGTATAAAAATGTGTGCATAAATGACTCAGACTACCTCCTGCACTCCCTGGAGAGCTGCTTGAAGTAAGAGCAGTGATTTATAATCAATATCTACAGGTTTTAGAAAGCATTTTTCAAAACCTATATTTACACTTGTGCATAGTCTTGGAGAAATGGGTGAAAGACACAGATAAACTGATTTGTCCTGTTTTTAATGTACATTGGACATAGATTACAAACAATTAGTAATAGAAATTTTAAGTCTCTGAAACTTACTAATATAGAGAAAACAACAAGTAGTTTTTTAGGTTTTTTTTTTTTTTAAGTTCAGAATAGAATAAAGGAAATCATAAAACAGCCAGATACTCATTTTTGCTAATAAAATGTGGTTTACTTTGAAGAAGGGCTAAGGGGAACCCACACAGAATATAATGCCTTATCTCTTTAAACATGTAAAGAACTGTCATGGCACAATTAAGGTATGTTTCATGTATAATAGAATGGCAATAATTGGGAATAATCAAGTTCAAAAATGTTTTAGTTATTCAAAGATGAAATGGGGTTGCTTCAAAGAAAAGGCAGTCTACCACTGGAGATGTTATAGAGTACGAGAGAGAAATGGACAACCACTTTGACTAAAGTTTGACAATAAGAATTCTAATCTTCCAAATATAACTAGGTATGTATTAGAATTTTAGTGAAAGGTATACAAGACTGTCTGCTCAGCAAATGTTCTAGCAGCTCATGAGAGAACAATACATAAAATCGTTTCAAAGTAATTCTGTAATTGCCTAGATTGAAAGACACCTTCAGAGATTTATCTAGTGAACAATAATAATCTAGGAAAGTTACAGCATTAACTTTTCAATTTCAGTGTCCAGGAATCTTAAGCTTCCATTTTCATATTTTTCCTGCCTCAAGACTCAATAAATACATACTTTCCTCTAAAGTTTGAAACTAGCAGACTCCAAAGTGCACTCAAATACAGTGTTTGACATGCTATCTATGCCGAAAAGCATTTAGTGAGCAAATGACAAAACTTTTTCCTGTTATGTGGTAGCTATCAAGCCAGTTTCATCCAGAGTGTTTTCTATTGCCAAGCATGTAGTACATGAGGGTCACATGGAGCCTTTGAGGACTCTTTCAAGCTTTATTTGAAAGGCAGAAATACAGAGAGACTAAGAACTTTCACTTGCTGGTTCACTTCCCAAATGGCTGCAACAGTTGGAGCTGGGTCGAACCAGAGCCAGGAGCTTCTTCCAGGTCTCCCACGTGAGTGTAGGGGCCTTCCAGTCCACTGTTTTCCAGATGCATTAACCGAGCTGGAGGGTCAGTTTTATGGCATAGCAGGTAAAGCCGCTGCCTGCAGTGCCAACATCACATATGGGCCCAAGCACTCAGGCCATAACAGAGCGCTGGATTGGAAATGGAGCCTGCGACTTGAACCACTGCCCATATGGGATGCCAGCACTGCAGGCAGAGGCTTAACCTTCTATACCACATCACTGGCCCGGCGAGCATCATTAAAAAAGAAAAAAAAATTCTGCAGCAAATGACTGATCTTTCTCACCAGGTCTTATGAGTCACGGAAATCGCTTTGCAGGGGGAAGTGGTGACCCAAAAGACTACTAGTATCGAGTTCTCTACAGGAGTATTTGTTAAAGGTAGGACTGGACATCACATGCATGGTCATCTCTGAGTAGGCAGTGTGAGAAAGATCCCAGGGGCTGGTGCTGTGTTCCATCTACAGTGTCCATGTCCCATGTGGGGCTGGTTTTGAGTCCCAGCTGTTCCACTTCCCTCCCAGTTCCATTTTTTTTAATGATAAATACTTTTTAAAAAAAAAGGGAAAACTATAAAGATTTATTTGTTTGAAAGGCAGAGTTAGAGAGAGAGGCAGAGGCAGAGGCAGAGAGGGTTTTCTATCGACTAGTTCACTCCTCAGATGGCCACAACGGCCGGAACTCTGCCAATCAGAAGCCAGGAGCTGCTTCTGGGTCTCCCATGGGGGTGCAGGGGCCCAAGGGCTTGGGCCATCTTTCACTGCTTTCCCAGGCCATAGCATGGATTGGAAGTGGAGCAGCCCAGCCGGGACTCGAACTGGTGCCCATCCTAATAATACTGATTCCTGGGGCAGGCATTTGGCCCAGTGGTTGAGTCTCAACTTGGGACGCCCACATTCCGTATGGGTCTGCCTCGTCTGAGGCCTGGCTACTCTGCTTCCGTGATCCAGCTTCCTCTGATGTCCATCTTGGGAGGCAGCAGGTGACGACTCACGTACTTGGGGGCTGGCACTGTGGCGCAGTGGATTAAAGCCCTGGCCTGAAGCACCAGCATCCCATGTGGGCGCCGGTTCTAGTCCCGGCTGCTTCACTTCCAATCCAGCTCTCTGCTATGGTCTGGGATAGCAGTAGAAGATGGCCCAAGTCCTTGGACCCTGAACCCACGTGGGAGACCCAGAAGACGCTCCTGGCTCCTGGCTTTGGGTTGGCGCAGCTCCAGCCGTTGCGGCCAACTGGGGAGAGAACCAACAGATGGAAGACCTCTCTACCTCTCTGTAACTCTGTCTTTCAAATAAATAAATAAATAAAATAAATCTTTAAAAAAAATGCTAATAGAAAATAGTGCAGTTTAAGCTAAGATAATGCATGCACACAGCACTGAAGTTTCCTTCAACATAGGAAAAGGAGAAAGAAGACTCCACCTTCAAAATGTGTCTTATTAAAGCCTTCTGGGGAAAAGGAGGGTTGCCCATTAATTATGGCCTGGACAGGAGTACGAAATTATTAATATTAGTTTTTTTCCTGGAAGAGGATTCCTTTGTTTTCTAGGTACCTGCAGTTTGTCAGGTATTTTCAACCAGTCTGGAGGAGCAAATCTCTTAGGCTCAATAAGTACTCAGGGAAGCTACTCCATTATAGAGCCCTCCTACTATTTGAGGGGCCTACATGATGAAGTGGCTTTGACCTAATCCAGTAAAGCAAGCAGTTCGTGAACAGTGTAGGCACCAAAGGTTCATGCTTATGCCACGTGTTTTTTGCCTTTAAAGATTTATTTATTTGAAAGGCAGAGTTACAGAGAGAGAGGTAGACACAGAAGGAGTGAGCTTCCGTCCGCTGGTTCACTCCCTAAATGCTCTAACGGCCAGAGCTGAGCTGTTCCGGGGCCAGGAGCAGGAGCTTCTGGTATCCCATGTGTGTGCAGGGCCCAAGCACTTGGGCCATCCTCTGCTGCTTTTCCAGGAGCATTAGCAGGGAGCTGGATCAGAAGTGGAGCAGCCAGGACTTGAACTGGCGCCCATATGGCATGCCAGTGCTGCAAGCCGGGGATTTAACCCACTGTGCCACAGCACCGCCCCACCCCCACCCCCTTTTTTTGGTGTGAGTGTGGAAAAAGCATCACCTTAAGATGAAACCACAAGCTCTGTTTTCAGATTTTTCTCCAGGAAAGTGAAGTATCTATTCGATTTTGGTGTGTGCTTTTAAAAAAATTTTTTTTTGTAATTTATTTATCTGGGAGACAGCAAGAGCTCCCATCTCTGGTTCCTTCCCCTAGATGCCTTCAATGGATAGGATTGGGCCATGCCAAAAATGGAAGCCATGAGCTCAGGGCAGGAGGGGGAGAGTGGCCCAATCACTTGTGCCATCATCTTTTGCCTCCACATGACCAAGCAGTGAGTGAGGAGCCAGAGCCAGAGCCAGCTGTTACCCAGGTACTTCGATATGGAAAGTATATGTCTTAACTGCATCAGATGTGCACCTTTTTTTTTTTTTTAATAAAGGATAACATTTATAGCCTGGGGGCCGGTGGTGTGGCGCATCAGGTTAATGCCCTGGCCTGCAGTGCCGGCATCCCATATGGGCGCCAGTTCGAGACCCAGCTGCTCCACTTCTGATCCAGCTCTCTGTTATGGCCTGGTAAAGCAGTAGAAGATGGCCCAAGTCCTTGGGCCCCTGCACCCGTGTGGGAGACCCGGAAGAAGCTCCTGGCTCCTGGCTTCAGATCAGCACAGCTCTGGCCGTTGCAGCCATCTAGGGAGTGAACCAACAGATGGAAGACCACTCTCTCTCTCTCTCCCTCCTCTCTCTCTCTCTCCTCTCTGCCTCTCCTCTCTCTGTGTAACTCTGACTTTCAAATAAATAAATCTTTAAAAAAAAAAAAAAAACATTTATAGCCTGAAAACTAATCTCAATATCAATGTTCAAAATTCCACTTGTCTCATTCATTGTTGTGGGTATGGGGGATATTTTGCTTTTTAGTCAGGATTCTGATGTAGGAAGGAAGCAGCAAGCTTGTATAAAAGGCCAGATAATCCTTTTTGTGGTCCAGAAGGTCTCTACCCCATCTACTCAACCCTGCGGATATTACACCAAAGTAGCCATGGATGATAGGGCTGCGTTCTGATGTTGATTTACAAAATCGGGCAGCAAGCCACAGTTTGCTGCCTCTGTCCCCTAACCTTCATCCATGTAATCCATACATTGAAAAATGATGTGTCTTCTTAATGGATTCAGATCTGGAATAGCCAAGAGACTGACCTTGGTGGCAGCATTTTAGTTGAGAAAGATAATCTTACCATCTCAGCTCTTACGGCAGTAAAACCTTACTAGCACCTGGATCGAGTTCTCGGGTTCCACCTTCTGCACATCCTAGCCATTGCCAGCATGTGGGGAGTGAATCCATGGGCGGGAGTTGTGCTCTGTCTCCCAGTGCCGAAGGTGTCTTCCCCGTTCTGATACCCTGCTTCCTACATGAGAAATCAATTTTAAAAATATACTCAGGATCTTTCTAATTGAAACCTTTTTATTGCATACTACCCTGTTAAAAGATTCTTTTATTTTTGATCAGGTGTCAACCTTAATTGAGTATGTAACCTTGACTGTCCATAGCCTTCAGAATGTAAACCACTTGGATGTCATTCATTAATGCCCACATTCATTTAAAAGTGTCAGTGGGCGGGCACCGTGGCTCGCTAGGCTAATCCTCCGCCTGCAGCACCGGCACCCCAGGTTCTAGTCCCAGTTGGGGCGCTGGGTTCTGTCCCGGTTGCTCCTCTTCCAGTCCAGCTCTCTGCTGTGGCCAGGGGAGGCAGTGGAGGATGGCCCAAGTGCTTGGGCCCTGCACCCACATGGGAGACCAGGAGGAAGCACCTGGCTCCTGGTTTCGGATCGGTGCTACGCGCCGGCCGTTGGCGGCCATTTTGGGGGTGAACCAACAGAAGGAAGACCTTTCTCTCTCTCTCTCACTGTCTAACTCTGCCTGTCAAAAAATAATAAAAAAAAATTTTTTTTAAGTGTCAGTAAATTAAACTTGTCAGGCACCTTACATGTAGCCTGAAAATGCTAAGTTCGTGAGCCAAAATATGACTTGAACACTTTCCATAAAATCTCTGAAAAAATAAATTCCCAAGATTACAGACTGTTAAACAGAATCACAAATCTTCATATCAGCTCTGTGCTGTGAATCCTGTTAGGGTGCTCTGACACTCTTTTTGTTGCCCTGTGCATTGGGCAATCATAGGCTGTCATTAAGTACATGTCAGATGGACTAAGTGCTCAGCACAATGACTACGGTCACAAAAATTTCTATTCACAGTACAATTTCCATGTTAATCCAAAATTGTTCCAAGAGCTTCCCCTTAAGGTTAAAATTGGAGCAGGTAGGTCGATTCTAAAGATTTTTTTAAAGTTTTGTTGTTGTTCATGTCTAATGAGATACAGTTCTACCCGGAGTGTCAGATATAATCGGAAAGGAAATATGATGGAACTCTGAGAAAAATATAATCATTTAAGAAAACCCCAGGTTGCTATGCGGACATGCCACACTGCTCAGCCCACTGCGATCTAGATCCTGTCTTCAATTTTTGAGTGAAACTGTCATGAAAAGGCTACTAGTGGCCAATTGCCAAATCCACACCCCATTCTGCAGCACTTGGCATTATTAGTGACTAATTTCCTCTTGATTGCCCTCCTCTTACTTAACCCTGCAAGTGCTGGTGTTCCTCTAGCTCTTTGTGGGGGCACTGGTGGCTAATGCTCTTGCCCTTGGTGGCCTTAGTCAATTCCAGTGATCACAGCGACTTAAACTCGGATAACTTTTGTCCTTGACTCCTTTTCAGAGCTCACAAATATTTGTTTAAATGACAACAGTTATTTTCATTTCATGTACAAAGGAATTTAATTCACAATCCTAGTTTGGGTCACACTTTAGTTCTATTGGATGTCCTCATGATAAAGTCTCACCATGGGCTGATGAGGCATAGCCAAAACACCGTTAGAAAAAGTAAAACTGGGGCCAGTACTGTGGTGTATCTGATAAAGCTGCTGCCTGCCATACCGAGTTCCCACAAGGGTGCCGGTTCGAGTCCTGGCTGCTCCACTTCCTATCCAGCTCTCTGCTATGGCCTGGGAAAGCAGTACAAGATGGCCCAAGTCCTTGGGACCCTGAACCTGCGTGGGAGACCTGGAAAGTAAAACCTTATTTGAAGATACATAATGACCACCAGCCACGTTAACACTTTGCTGAGTTGGGATCCACCTGACTTCATCATGTTGCCTCAGCATATATGAAAGTATATCAGGAAGTTTGTGGAAAGGTATATTGTGAGAAAACACAAATTTCAGAAATTTTGCACCAAAGTGAATTTATCTTTTAAGTCCACTTTCCATGAATTTTTAAAAAAGATTTATTTATTTGAAAGGCAGAGTTACAGAGAAGCAGAGACAGAGAGAGAAATAAAAAGTCTTCCATCTGATGGTTCACTCCCCAAATGTCTGCAATGGCTGGAACTGCACTCATCTGAAGTCAGGAGCCAGGAGCTTCTTTCGAGTCTCCCACATGGGTGCAGGGGCCCAAGCACCTGGGCCATCCTCCACTGCTTTCCCAGGCCATAGCAGAGAGCTGGATCAGAAGTGGGGCAGCCGGGACTCAAACCGGCGACTGCATGGGAAGCTTGTACTGCAGGAGGCAGCTTTACCCACTACACCACAGTGTTGGCTCCTCCGTGAACTTTTTGATGTATACTTGTATGTGTCTCTGTTAGCTACAACAGAATACTAGAATCTGAGACCTGAAGGAAGCTTAGGGACACTTTTCTATATGTATTTGATTCCCTAGATGTTCACCAGCAACTCAGTACTGCATATGGCAGGTGATACTACCTTGGGGTCCCTCTCTAAGTTCTTCTCTAATCGAATCAAGTGGGAATTTATCTCTTTAAACTTTCAGCCAATAATGCTTATGCATTTTCTGAAACCCCAAAGGTGAAGTCTGAGTCTTCCACATAACAGTTTGGGTAACAGTGGAAATTGGGAGAGAGGAAGGTAACTATATTTGAGACATGCCTAGGGCCTCTCTTTAGATTTCCATGGGTGCCTTGGACACAGCCCTCTATTCTCATTTCTGTAATAAAATGTGAGAAATCTGTACTACTTTCTTTTTAGATTTTATTTCTTTATTTGAGAGGCAGAGTTATAGACAGAGGAAGAGACAGAAAGGGAGGTCTTCCATCTGCTGGTTCACTCTCCAAATGGCTGCAATGACCAGAGCGGAGCCAATCTGAAGCCAGGAGCCAGAAGCTTCTTCAGGTCTCCCACGTGGGTGCAGGGGCCCGAGCACTTGAACCATCTTCCACTGCTTTCCTAGGCAATAGCAGAGAGCTGGATCGTAAGTAGAACAGCCGGGACTAGAACCGGTGTCCATATGGGATGCTGGTGCTGCAATGAAGGCTTAGCCTACTATGCCACAGTGCCGGCCCTCCCAGTTCAATATTTTATTATTAATTTTAAGACTAAGAATTGAATATTTACCATGAAAAGAAATCAGTGCCCACAAGGGATATTAAAGAAAAACATCTAGAATTATTTCTTGTAAAATAGAATATTAATTTGCTGACATTGATATAACACTTATCTTGGACAAGTGAGTTTAATTCTATGATTAGATTAAGTTTTCAGTTTGATGTCAGCATTTAAATATTGCTTTATCCCAGGGCTTTCTAGAATTTCATAATGATTGGATTAATGTAGAATTATTTTAACATTTATAAATTTAATAATTCAACTTCTTTTAGAAAATGTATTGCAAGGAAGATGAGAGGTATTTTTTCTTTCATTGAATTTCAAGTCATATTCTAAAGGAAATGAGAAATGTTTTAATTTTTATTATTAAAATGTTATAAAGTTTCTAGTCTCTTGGGTGCAAGTCATTCCTCCTGTTAAGAAGCAGGACAGATTTATAGTCACGGCTACTTTATTCTTTTTTTTTTCCCTGAAGATCTATCTATTTATTTCAGAGGTAGAGTTATAGACAGAGAGAGCTCTTCCATCCACTGGTTCACTCCCCAAATGGCCTCTCTACACCTGTGCAGCTAGGTCAATCCGAAGCCAGGAGCCAGGAGCTTGTTCTACTGCTTTCTCAGGCCATAGCAGAGAGCTGGATCGGAAGAGGAGCAGCCGGGACTTGAACCAGCTCCCAAATGGGATGCTGATCCACAGGCGGGGAGGCACAACCTACTACACTACAGCACCGGCCCCTGCTTTATTCTTTTCATACTTATTTTGAAAAAGATTGTGGGGGCTGGCACTGTGGCGTAGTGGGTAAAGGTGCTGCCTGCAGTGCCAGCATCCCATATGGGTGCCAGTTTCTGGTTGCTCCACTTCCGATCCAGCTCTCTGTTATGGCCTGGGAAGCAGTGAAAAATGGCCCAAGTCCTTGGGCTCCTGTCCCCTTTGTGGGAGACCCAGAAGAAGCTCCTGGCTTCTGGCTTTGAATTGGCTTAGCTTTGGCTGTTGCAGCCATTTGATGAGTGAAACAGCAGGTGGAAGACACCTCTCTCTCTCTCTCTCTCTCTCTCTGCCTCTCTGTAACTTCTCCTTTCAAATAAATAATTTTTTAAACAAAAATAAACAAAGCCAAGACTTAGGTGAGCTGGAATTCTTACCAGCCCTGCGTTGTAACTTTAAAAAAAAAAAGAAAAAGAAAAAAGTTTGTGAATATAGACCCACTGCGATAACATCACTGAGCTGGGAAAATGGGAATATTGTCCCCATTAGGTAGCAAATTTAAGTCCTAAAAATTATTGAATATTCATTGGCATAATATTTTTTGCAATGTTTGAATTTCAAAAGTATGAGTCATGAAATTCCAAAAGTATGCCCCCCAGCACATTTTGTAAGGTGTGTTGCCGGCTGTCTGAAAACAACACAGACTGCATTGTTCTCCTGAGAGAGCGAGACACCTAGGACATTTTGCCTGTATGGATGATGAATTTCATTGCGATTTTCAGCAACGCATGTTTGAGAGGAAAACAGGGTAGGTATAGTTTTTCTCTAAGCATATATCACTTGCTGGCATGATGCCCATTTATCTTATGTTTTTTGTTTAAGCAGTTTCGTTTGTAGTATCATTGTGACTCTACTTTAGATCTCAAAGTGCCCATTGTTAATGCTAACATGTAACATTTTGCAAGCAGAAAATGAACATATTAGCTGGGTTGCCTCTGTGAAAGTCTGTTTTCTGTGTACAGGATGGAAGTAACTTGAAAAGTCAGATTTGAGAATCTTTCCAGTATATCACAATGCCATTAATATTCTACTTTTTATTTTTTTTTTAAGGATTTTATTTATTTATTTGAGAGGTAGAGTTACAGACAATGAAAGGGAGAGACAGAGAGAAAGGTCTTCTGTCCGCTAGTTCACTCCCCAAATGGCTGCAACAGCCGGAGTTGCACTTATCTGAAGCCAGGAGCCAGGCGCTTCCTCCGGGTCTCCCTGTGGGTGCAGGGGCCCAAGGATTTGGGCCATCTTCCATTGCCTTCCCAGGCCACAGCAGAGAGCTGGTTGGAAGAAGAGCAGCCAGGACTCGAACTGGTGCCCATATGGGATGCCGGCACCACAGGCGGAGGAGTAACCTAGTGAGCCATGGCACCAGCCCCTCCTACTTTTTCATAATGTCTTTTTTATATTACCACCCTTATTAACATCACTCATTGCTGGAGATGACCAATGAGGCAACAGCAAAGCAGAATCTGACATTCTGTATATCCTAAGAAAGAGACCATACTTTAACTTTTTAACCACACGCAGTCACAGAAAGCAGAGCTTACTCATACATTAAAGAAAAATCCTGAGAAACCGAAACTGAAGAGGAGGTATGATGTAATTGAGCCCCATCATAGTAACTGAGATATATTGAAAGCATTTTTATGGTGGGATTAATAATTGGAATGTGGCATGCAGTTAGGGTCTTTATATTTTAGTTCCGGAGAAGAACGCTCTCAAAGGCTTTTAAAAAGTAGTAAGTTACGGCTCGTAAATGTGGTGCTCTCGTTCCTGGACTTTGGAAGAAGAAGACCTGAAAGTCTCACAAGGCACAGTGTATTGAAAACAGTTTTCATGATTTGTAGCAAAAGTTTTCATAATTTGTAGATGTGCTGTAGAAAAGTTTCAGAGTAATCTTGTTTCATATGAACTGGCTTTACTTGTAAGAGCAGATAAACTTGGTGAATAATTTAAAAAAATGTTTTTCTTTAATGCATCCAGACCACTTGGTATATTGTGAGACCACTATTGTTACCTAGTATATTTTTTCTGTTAGAAACCCTTTGTTTTTGCCTTGAGTAAGCAATGTTTTAAATTAATACCTATGCAGTTGTATTCTGCAGCGACCCATTAGCATAAGCTATTCAGGTACCCTAAGGCATTTCTCTTTTACAGTCCTTCCTGAAAGAGAAGATACACTTTGTAGAACAATGTTTCGTAAAGAGCCATCATTTTGTGTAAGTAGTCTAGTGAACGTGCTTCCGACGCGGGCTTGTTTCAGGGTGAGCGCGGTGTTGGAACACTCGGCCCTCTCTGCATCCCCCGAAGGTCTCCGCCTCACCCCTCAGCTCCTCTGTCAGCCCCTCGCTCGCCTGGGTCCCGACCTTTGGCTCGCTCTTGGGCGTGATTTTTCTGGCTAAATTATCTTAACGAAATCTAGCCACGTTTTAGCTAGGCGTGCGTAGGACCTCACGAGTTTACCCTGCCTGTGTTTCCATTCCTGGAAGTATAAGGCTCAGAAGTCCATGCTGTTGCCCTTTTCCCAGTCTAATGTTTTATTATTCATTTTAAGACTAAGAATGGAAGATTTACTACGAAAAATCCATGCCCATAAAGGGATGTTAAAGAAAAATCCCCCCCAAAGCTAAGGGTCCACCATATCCTCAAGCCAACGCAGAGTGAATTTGAGTCCTACTTACCAAAAATAGCCTTAATTCGAACATTCTTCTTCCGAGGTTACTCCTGTAAGTGGACTGAGCCCTTTACTTCCAGGAACAGTTTCTTCGCGGAGTATTTTTCTCTGCCTTAAAGTTGGTCATTTTGCCCTGACTGTGACCTTTCTTATTTCAGCCTAACTGGCTAACAAATGCAGAGGAAACCTCCAAAGGGGGGCATTGTTTTCACTTCTAAATAAGCTTCTTCAGGGATTTGTGCTTTGGGTTCCTGGGGGTTCTTTGAAGATGCCTCTCTGGGTGTCAGGGGTGTGGGGTTAGCTGGGGCCCTGGGCCTTTAGCCAAGCCTCAGCCACAGGAGCTTCACTTTTATTTTGTTACGCTTTCAGGGCTCTGTGCTTTAAAAAAAATGTCTTGACCACTGACTTAATTTAGAAACAGTCATGGGTGATTGTATTATTAATAACAGTAGTAGTGGTTGTTTCTGCTTACAGGGTGCTTCTTATATCCCGGATTCTGCTTTAAGTATTTTGAACATTAATCCGTATTCCTTTAAAAAATCTAGAAGACTATGTACTTTCATTATCTCTGTTTTGCAAATGAGGAAACTGAGACTGAGATGAAATAACTCCATCTTCAGTAGTTTAAGGGCCCAGCTACTAAGTGACCGATTTTTAGATTCAAATATGGGCGTGCCCACTGATGTTTTAGTTTAAACCAGGAATGGCAAATGCAAGGTTAAGTGTACCCTGCCCCTGCACTCCCACACCTGAGACAGATAAAGCTAACAGATGAAAGCAGTGTTTTCCTCTAATCACCAACCCAGCTTTAGGATCCTCCACAAGGTGTTGGCATGGAGGTGAGATCTATCCCCCCCCCACCCCGCCCCACTTCAGGTGAGATATTTGTGACCCCACACTTTTGATGAGGAAATCTCACCCAGCTTTCAAAGTGTTGCCATTTGCTTGTTTTGATACTGGCAGTAGAAAAACACCAGACTATCTGATCCCAGATGTAGTCATTCACCAGGAAGTTATTCCACAAACTGAAATTCCACACTGTATCATTCTCAGTCTGAACGACCTCGAATGCGAGAGTTTGGTTTCTGTATTTATATATTTGCAATTCGGATAAATTTATACATTCATCATGATGAGCACCGTACAGTCCTCACCTTCATATACTTAGGATTTTTCCAGGTCTCTCTTGGAGCGCAAAATGAAATAAAGACCTACATTAATTTATACGCTGAGACCTGATGTTTCAGATGTGGAGTGGAGGTGGTGGGGAAGAGGGTGGAGAACTTGCACTTGGGGTCACTCAGCCAGTTTCCTTCTAGTCGAGAATTTAGTGGTTGGAATAGCCTTCACTATTTCCACTACCAGCATGCCCTGCCCAGGAATGGCACAGCCACAGGGCTGGGTGAATGCCCAAACATTTAAAAAAAGGAACACACACCCAACCCCCCGCTGATTTTTCAACTGCTCTTGCCAAGAGGTAACCAGTAGTTCCTGTGCTGTGCCCATTCTTACCAGGGGAAGCTGGGTGCAATTAAAGTTTTTCCTGTTAGGTGCAAGACTTTCTAAATGACTCATAGTAGTTCCTGCTCAAGACAGGTCAAAGAAGCCCAAGGCTGTATTTAGGAACTTGTCATGAAGTTGGCTGCCAGTTCTAACCAATTTCCCCAATACAGTTATGTATGTATGGAGTGCTAAATATTCGGACAACTCTTGGGTCATTTTTTTGTTGATGTTCTTATTGTAAACTGGTATTGCAATCTAGATTTCCTTAAATGGGTGAATATCCCTGTTATGAAATGATTTAATATCCATTCAGGAACACATCATTATATTGGAATGATCCTCATATGACACAGTAAGTCCTTGCTCATAAAAATGTTCGACTGTATCTTAAAAAGTTCTCCATATGCATAAAAATGTTCTTCTACAAGCTATTTCTGATGTATGCTCTTTTTTTTTTTTTTGACAGGCAGAGTTAGAGAGAGAGAGAGAGAAAGGTCTTCCTTCTGTTGGTTCACTCCCCAAATGGCCGCCATGGCCGGCGCTGCGCTGATCCGAAGCCAGGAGCCAGGTGCTTCCTCCTGGTCTCCCATGTGGGTGCAGGGCCCAAGCACTTGGGCCATTCTCCACTGCCTCCCCTGGCCACAGCAGAGAGCTGGACTGGAAGAGGAGTGACCGGGACAGAATCTGGCACTCCTACCAGGTCTAGAACCCGGGGTGCTGGCGCTGCAGGCGGAGGATTAGCTAAGTGAGCCGCGGCGCCAGCCTATAAATAAATCTTTAAAAAAAAAAGTAATCTGTATTTCCAGCAATATGGAAGTAAATAAATTATGGTAGATTCTCATGGTAGATACCCGTCTATGATAATATTTCCAAGGAATACTTGGTAATATATCCTATCTGGATATTTTTAAATGTCTGAAACTATAATATGCTTCTAATTTTATATAAAGAATAAATATGCCAAATATTTTCCTTCTAATTTTGATTCATTGTTTTTATTATCCTTTACTGTATTTTCAAAATTTCTTTTTTTATATTTCTTTTTTATTTATTTGAAAGACAGTTATAGAGCGAGGTAGAGCCAGAGAGAGAGAAAGAGAGCTTCCATTCTGCTGGTTCACTCCCCAAATGACCGCAATGGCCAGGGCTGAGCTGATCTGAAGCTTCTTCCGGGTCTCCCACATGGGTACCCAAGCACTTAGGCCGTCTTCTACTGCTTTCCCAGGCCACAGCAGAGAGCTGGATCAGAAGTGGAGAAGCCAGGACTTGAACCAGCGCCCATTTGGGATGTCGGTGCTGCAGGCTGGGACTTTAACCTGCTGCACCACAGCTCTGGCCCCCAAAATTTCTTTCAGCAATATTTATTTTGATTAGAAAACTATATGATAAAAATTAAGACTGAGTTCATTTCTTAATATTTTAGGAGATAAAATTTTCATTTCACTAACTATAGAAACGGTGCTGTTTGATTAGTTTGTCAGGGTTTTTTTTCTCATTTGTTTTCTTTCATTTTTTTAAAAATATTTATTTTATTTATTTGAAAGTCAGAGTTACACAGAGAGAGGAGAGGGAGAGAGAGAGAGAGAGAGAGAGAGAGAGAGAGAGATCTTCCATTCTGCTGGTTCACTCAAATGACCGCAATGGCCAGGGCTGAGCTGATCTGAAACCAGGAGCCAGGAGTTCCTTCTGGGTCTCCTACGTGGTGCAGGGGCCCAAGACTTGGGCCATCTTCTACTGCTTTCCCAGGCCACAGCAGAGAGCTGAACTGGAAGAGGAGCAGCTGGGACTAGAACCCGGCGCCCATATTGGATGCCGGTGCCGCAGGTGGAGGATTAACTAGTGAGCAATGGTGCTGGCCTCAGATTTTTATATTTTAAATGTGATCATATTATGTCTTGCTTATTTCTTTTTTAAAAAGATTTACTTATTTATTTGAAAAGCAGAGTTACAGAGAGGCAGAGACAGGGAAAGAGAGGTCTTCCATCTGCTGGTTCACTCCTCAGATGGCTGCAATAGCTGGAGCTGAGCCGATCCAAAGCCAGGAGCCAGGAGCTTCTTCTGGGTCTCCCATGCGGGTACAGGGGCCCAAGCACTTGGGCCATCTTCTACTGCTTACCCAGGCCATAGCAGAGAGTTGGATTGGAAGAGGAGCAGCAGGGACTAGAACCAGTGCCCATATGGGATGCCGGCGCCACAGGTGGAGGATTAACCTAGTGTGCCAGGGGGCCAGTCCCAAAAACTTCATTTCTATCAAAAGCACAACCATTCCACTCCTCTCACAGCTGAGCCTGTTCACGGGAAGTGCTGCTGTGTTTCCTAAATGCTGTATTTTCTTTCTTTCCTTGTAAGAATTTCTTGTTGCTTTTATACTCTCCCTAAGACAAATTTGACTTGATACTGGAGGGGGAGACTTTCCTTTAGTGTCCCTTTGGAAGCCATCTTCCCAAGCTTCTTCTATACTTTTCTCTGCCTTTTACTCATTTGTACTACTTAAATCTTGCTGTTTTTTTCTTAATGAACTGTCACCCGGGAATTTTGAGAATCAAATACTCTGCTCAATGTTACTTCACATAATCATTGGGCCGATCTCGTGTGGTGAGTGTTTAGATCCATTTCACAGGTTTTTTTTTTTTTTTTTTTTTTTGACAGGCAGAGTGGACAGTGAGAGAGAGAGACAGAGAGAGAAAGGTCTTCCTTTTGCCGCTGGTTCACCCTCCAATGGCCGCCGCTGCAGCCGGCGCACCGCGCTGATCCTGGCAGGAGCCAGGAGCCAGGTGCTTTTCCTGGTCTCCCATGGGGTGCAGGGCCCAAGCACCTGGGCCATCCTCCACTGCACTCCCTGGCCATAGCAGAGAGCTGGCCTGGAAGAGGGGCAACCGGGACAGAATCCGGCGCCCCAACCGGGACTAGAACCCGGTGTGCCGGCGCCGCAAGGTGGAGGATTAGCCTATTGAGCCACGGCGCCGGCTCATTTCACAGGTTTTAAAACTGAGTCAGAGAGGCGAATGACCTGCCCGGGAGCACTCTGCTTGCCAGTGCAGGGCTGGAAGTTCACGCAGGATCTGTGAATCCTCACAGGGCGCGAGTGCTCTTGAGCTGGCTAGCCTGCATCCCTTGGGTTAATTTGCTATGCTGAAGAAGTACTGATTTTGCTATTCAATAAAAAGTTCATTAGAGGTTATTTTTATGTAATTGCAAAGACTTGTCCCTACAATGCCCATATCCTGTCTAAAAACAGATTCTGCAATTACACGTTTCTTTCAATTTTTGTCTGCACTCAGCCAGAGCTTCAACGTGTCCTGTGGGCCATGCTCAGTTCTCTGGGTCCAACTACGGTTCTTGGGTTCTAGGAGGCAGCATGGAGGAATGTTGATAAACAAGACAGGGGCGGGCGTTGTGGTTCAGGGGGTTAAGAGTGCTGGAGATGGAGTGTCTTGTCTCTGCTTCCCATCCGGCTTCCTGCCACTGTGTTTGACAGACGATGATGGCCTGAGGACTTGGATGCCTATCACTTACATGGGAGAGCCAGATGGAGTTCCAGGCTTCTGGCTTCTGCCTGGCCCAGCCCTGACTGTTGTGGGCATTTGGAAAATGAACCAGCGGATAGCAGATCTCTCTCTCCTTGTCACTCTGCCTTCCGAATAAATAATTTTTGAAAAGTGAAACAAAAAAAACAAGACAAGCCTGTGGCATAATGGATTCAGTCCTATTCTACCAGTGTGAGTTACAGAGGCAGCCCCTGCCCCTTGGCCCTCAGCTGTAAGTGTTGAGGTTGGCAAGGTCAGGAAGAACCACAACCCTGGGCTGTATACTCAAGATGGCCTATCTAATGGATACCACGTTGTCTTGGATTCAGGATGTTGTTTCTCCTCTAGGAACCAATGTCCCTTCCTTCCTTTTCTAAGATCGATCGATCTATCATCTATCTATCTATCTATCTATCTATCTATCTATCTATCTATCTATCTAAATGGCAGAATGAGAGTGCAAGAAAGAGAGAGAGAGAGAGATCTCGCACCTGCTGGTTCACTTCCTGGCCAGCCAGGGCTGAATCAGGCACAAACCAAGAGCCCACGTGGGAGACCAGGACCCATGTACACTCACTACCATCCCTGGTGCACTAGCAGGAAGCTGGCCTGGATGCACAGTAGCTGCAACTCAAATCAGTGCTCTGATCCGGGATGAGTGTGTCCTAAGTGGCAGCTTCACCCACTGTGCTCTAACACCAACCCCTCCCTTCCTTTTCTGGTTTTTCCTTTTTTTCCCCCCTTTTCTATTTTCTTAGCAACAAGCACTAATTTCTCCCCAAAGAAGCAAAACGTCTAAATCCTCTCCTGGAGTTCCAGGGCCAAATATCTGACCAGGAAGAGCAGCGGTTGAGGCATTTCTCTCATTGGTGAGAAGCAACGAGTCCTGTGCTGGCCAACCAGGGATCTCCAAGTTGGATTTCTGAGTTCCCTGACTGCTGAGTCAGCTAAACAAGCTGAACATCTTTTTGTTCTTTCCTGGAATAAGTGCCAGCTGTTACACAATGTCCACAAGTATCAAATTATCACACTGTACCCCATAAATATGTACAACTATAAATTATACGTCAATAAAGCACAATCTGGAGGAGCAGGTCCTTAGCCCGGTGGTCGGGGTGCTAGGACACCCGCGCCCCACATGGGAGTACCTGGGTACCATATCCAGCTCTGGCTCCTGAATCCAGCTTCCTGCTTATGTGCACCCTGGGAGGCAGTGGTGATGGCTCAAGTAAGGGATTCCTGCCACTCATGGGAGAGGCCTAGCCTGGCCTTCAGGCTCCCAGTATTGGCCAGGTCCAGCCCTGGCATTTGGGCAGTGAGCCGGCAGACAGAAGCTCTCTCTGTCTCTCTGCCTTTCAAATAAACAAGTGAATATTTTTGGGGAAAAAAATGCTACTTAACTACTCTAAGTCAGTGATACATTAGCATCACCTAAAATGTGTTAGAAATGCAAATTTTGGGCCCCATTGAAGCTACTGAACTCATTGGTGGTGGTGATGGCAGGGAGGGGGCTGTTAGCATGCCCCTCGTGGCACGAAACCATACATAGTATCTGTGCTATGCATTAACCTGAGAAAATCCTTTTTTTCTTTTTTTTTAAATATTTATTTATGTATTTATTTGAAAGTCAGAGTGAGAAGGGGGGAGAGAGAGAGAGAGAGAGAGAGAGAGAGAGAGAGAGAGGTCTTCCATCCGCTGGTTCACTCCCTAGTTGGCCACAATGGCCAGAGCTGCACCGATTAGAAGCTAGGAGCCAGGAGCTTCTTCCAGATCTCCCACGTGGGTGCAGGGGCCCAAGGACTTGAGCCATCCTCCACTGCTTTCCCAGGCCATAGCAGAGAGCTGGATTGGAAGGGGAGCAGCCAGGTCTTGAACCGGCACCCATATTGGATGCTGGCACTGCAAGCGGCGGCTTTACCCAGTATGCCACAACGCCGGCCCCCTTGTTTTCTTAAGTTATATATTTTACTGAGCCCCAACCAACTGTCATGCGGAGGTCCGGGTGGAAGGAAAATGTACAAGAAGCCAAGTGACGGTCTCCTTACCCTTGGTGCCAGTAAAAGTATCACCAAGCTGAGATTTAGTAGTTAAAGCACTGCAGGACACTAGTCCATCATGCTTGTGATAGTCGTTGTAGGGCTATCATTAATTCATGATCCGTTACCAAGTGAGTGACGTGGAGGAAGAGGAAGAGAACTTCCATGATGAAACGTGACCGTGGAATCCCTGCTCCTGGCCTCAGGCTTGCTGGGATGCATTCTAGACAGCCGGAGGAGTCTAGTCAGTGCCTCTGCGCCTCTCTCCTTGCTTGTTGTGAAACAGGCAAGAAGCACCTCCGGACTCTCTGGGAACCCATCAGTGCATACTTACCGGAACTTCTGCAGAATATGGATGCCCACGGGGGCAGTGTTTGCAATCCTGAGCCCAAAAATGGCTGAGATTTTTTTTTCACATGATACTGAAGGTAGTGAGAAAGGCTGGCCTACTCTTCTATTCTTTGTGCCCCCAAAGTTGTGCTCTTTGCACTGCAATGCCTCTGTTGCTCTGACCTGAATCTCTGCAGAGGGCATGAGTATGGGCTAGGGGGTGGGGCAGGTAATACCTAAGGCTGTTTGCAGAGAAAGACAGAAGGAACCCTACAGGAAGGGAGGGGGTGAGGCTCCAGGCAAAAGGTGGGGGACAGACCCCAGGCTCCTGTTTCCCAGCTTTCCTGCCCATTCTCTTCTACCTGGTCCTGCTGCTGTTCTCCAAGATGTGTGTACGTACATGTGTTGCTTGCATACACACACATCAAGGAAATTACTGCATAGTATAATGTTTAATGCATTTCAAGTGCTTTCTATGGTGTCTGGTGCATGTGGGTGCTTATTATTATTGTGGAATAGAAAAGGCCAAATCAAGCTCCATGTTTGGCTCTGGGATGAATATTTTCTATGTATTATTGTCTCATTAAAATACATGTTGTGAGGGGCTGGTGCTATGGCATAGTAGGTTAAACCTCCACCTGTGGTGTCAGCATCCCATATGGGTGCTATTTGGAGTCCTGGCTGCTCCACTGCTGATCCAGCTCCCTGCTAATGGCCTGGGAAAGTAGCAGAAGATGGCCCAAGTGCTTGGGCCCCTGCACCCACGTGGGAGACCTGGAAGAAGTTCCTGACTGTTGGCTTCAGATCAGCCCAGCTCCAGCCAATGTGGCCATTTGGGGAGTGAACCAGCGGATGGAAGACCTCTCTCTCTGTCTCTCCCTCTCTGTCTGTAACTCTGCTTTTCCAATAAATAAATAAATCTTTAAGCACACACACAACACGTTGTGAAATGAACATTTCCAAGTGGTGTGGCAAATCTCAATCTAAAGAATTTGGAGGGGCCAGCATCGTGGTGTAGCAGGTAATGAATGCTACCGCCTGCAACACCAGCATCCTATATGGGCACCAGTTAAAGTCCCAGCTCTTCCACTTCCAATCCAGCTCCCTGCTAATGTGCCTAGGAAAGCTGCAGAAGATGGCCCAAGTTCTTGGGTCCCTGTATCCATGTGGGAGACCTGGAAGAAGCTCCTGGCTCTTGGCTTTGGCCTGGGCCAGCCCCAGCTGTTGCAGCCATCTGGGGAAGTGAACCAGTGGATGGAAGATCTCTTTGTGTCTCTCCTTCTCTCTTTCAAATTAATAAATAATTCTTTTAAAAAAAATAAAGAACTTGGAAATGTTTCTGAGTCACTGTGATTAATCCTTTTTACTCTGTCTTAAGTGGCAAAAGAGACCACCATATTGTCACTATCTCTTTATATAGTTATAAAATTTACCAAGTTCCTCTTGTAGCTCAAAGCCCTTAACTATTTAGAATTGAGTAGGCTTGCTGGTGCCGCGGCTCAATAAGCTAATCCTCCGCCTTGCGGCGCTGGCACACCGGGTTCTAGTCCCGGTCGGGGTGCCGCATTCTGTCTTCCAGGCCAGCTCTCTGCTGTGGCCCGGGAGTACAATGGAGGATGGCTCAAGTCCTTGGGCCCTGCACCCCATGGGAGACCAGGAGAAGCACCTGGCTCCTGCCTTCGGATCAGCACGGTGCGCCGGCCACAGCGGCCATTGGAGGGTGAACCAACGGCAAAGGAAGACCTTTCTCTCTGTCTCTCTCTCTCACTGTCCACTCTGCCTGTCAAAAAAAAAAAAAAAATGAGTAGGCTCTCATTAAAATTGCACCCTGGCCCGTGGGCCACAGCAGCTCTGCATGTTTCTCAGTGAGGTTACTGACAGTACTTTACACCCAGACAGAAACTTGAATAAAGTTTCTGTGTGCCTCAGTCCTTACAACTAACAGTCTTTTTTGAAAATATTTTATTTGAAAGGCAGAGAGAGGGGGAGGGAGAGAAAAAGAGAATGAGAGAGAGAGAGAGAGAGAATCTTCTGTCCACTGGTTCACTGCCTAAATTTCTGCAACAGCCTGTGCTGGACCAGGCCAAAGCTAGGAGCGTAGAACTCCATCTGGGTCTCCCACGTGGGTGCAGAGGCCCAAGTACTTGATTTTTTTTAAAGATTTATTTTATTTATTTATTTATTTGAAAGACAGAGTTACAGAGAGAGGTAGAGACAGAGAGAGAGGTCTTCCATCTGTTGGCTCTCTCCCCAGTTGGCCGCAATGGCTGGAGCTGCGCCAACCCAAAGCCAGGAGCCAGGAGCATCTTCTGGGTCTCCCACGTGGGTTCAGGGTCCAAGGACTTGGGCCATCTTCTACTGCTATCCCAGACCATAGCAGAGAGCTGGATTGGAAGTGAAGCAGCCGGGACTAGAACCGGCGCCCACATGGGATGCTGGTGCTTCAGGCCAGGGCTTTAATCCACTGCGCCACAGCGCCAGCCCCCAAGTACGTGAGTACTGCCTCCCAAGATGGACATCAGAGGAAGCTGGATCACGGAAGCAGAGTAGCCAGGCCTCAGACGAGGCAGACCCATATGGAATGTGGGCGTCCCAAGTTGAGACTCAACCGCTGGGCCAAATGCCTGCCCCAGGAATCAGTATTATTAGGATGGCAACCACATGGACCAGATCTTTGAAACTCCTGGCTTAATTTTAGTCCTTTTTGAACTATGGAGCGCTGAAGGATAATTAAGTGATAGTTCATACAGTTTTCCTGCTTAAATAGTATTTTTGTTTTTGATAGGCAGAGTTAGTGAGAGAGAGAGACAGAAAGGTCTTCCTTTTTTCCATTGGTTCACCCTCCAAATGGCCATTGTGGCCAGCGTGCTGTGCCGATCTGAAGCCAGGAGCCAGGTGTTTCCTCCTGGTCTCCCATGCGGGTGCAGGACCCAAGCACTTGGGCCATTCTCCACTGCCTTCCTGGGCCACAGCAGAGAGCTGGACTGAAAGAGGGGCAACTGGGACAGAATCTGGCGCCCCAACCAGGACTAGAACCTGGGGTGCCGGCGCCACAGGTGGAGGATTAGCCTAGTGAGCCACGGTGCTGACACTAAATAGTATTTTTTAAAACCACAATAAAAATTCCTTAATTGTGGAAAAAAGGCAGGTGACATAACATTTACCATATTGACTATTTTTCCCAAATATTTATTTATTTATTTGAAAGGCAGAGTTATAGAGAGGGAGAGGCAGAGGCAGAGGCAGAGAGAGAAAGTCTTCAACCCACTGGTTCACTCCCCAAGTAGCCACAAGAGCTGTGGCTGTGCCAGGCTGAAGACAGGAGCCAGGAGCTTCATCCAGGTAGCTTATGTGGGTGCATCTGCTCTATCTTTCACTGCTTTCCCAGGCATATTAGCAGGGAGTTGGATCAGAAGTGGAGTAGTGGGTGCCCATAGAGGATGCTGGCGCTATAGGCAGCAGCTTAACCTGCTATGGCACAGCACAGGTTCCAATTCTATTTTTAAGGATACAGTTTAACAGAGTGAAGCATGCTCACGTTACTGTGAAACAGATTCTGAAAACTTTTTTCTTGCATGTCTGAAACTCTATACCCATTAAAACAACAGCTTTCAAGGCTGGCGCTGTGGCGCAGTAGGTTAATCCTCCACCTGTGGTGCCGGCATCCCATATGGGCACCGGTTCTGGTCCCAGCTGCTCCTCTTCTGATGCAGCTCTCTGCTATGGCCTGGGAAAACAGTAGAAGATGACCCAAGTTCTTGGGCCCCTGCACCCACGTGGGAGACTGGAAGAAGCTCCTGGCTCCTGGCTTCGGATCGGTGCAGCTCCGGCCATTGCAGCCAATTGTGACCCCAATTGGACGGAATACCTTTCCCTCTATCTCTCCCTCTCACTGTCTGTAACTCTATCTCTCAAATAAATAATTAATAATTTTTAAAAAGCCCTGCTTTTTATTTTCTCAGACACAAACCTTACAGAATTCAATCCTTTTTATTACAGGGGTCTCTGGAAATACAGAAAGAAAACAGTAAGAGCACTGCTCGTCACGTTTCTCTATGAGGCATTTTATCCTGTGAAATTATTGGCTGCCGGAAAGCTGAGTGCGCCTGGGAGCTGGAACACCTTTTGCTTGTTTGTGTGTTTTGGGAGAACATCTAGAAATGGGTTCTAGGAGATAAAAGGGCCATGGAACTCTGGGCTCCTCCCCTGCCCTCCCCCTCCACACACCAGCTGGCATTCACCTGCTCGCGGTGCAGACAATGAGCACATGGCCTGCACTCAACTTCCTCTGATGAGAATCTCACCATATCCAAGGTCAGTGTCCCTTTGTCATTTCCCTCCATAATTGCTAGAGGTTTTGGGACAACATCACACAACTGGCCTCTCACAGGTACCTGACGGTATTCGGAGTCCCCTGTCTGGTCTGCTTCTGTCTCAGCTGCTTTGCACTGTCTTTCTTGCTGAAGTCAATCTGGATTTAGAAAACATGAAAAGAAAATATTGTAACAATATAGAGCATTAAGCCTGGAAGCTGGCAGACCTATTGGGAAATACTTTTGTTTTGTTTGATTTTCTGTCTTCTCGAGACCTCACTGAGGTCACCCATCCTCCCATTCGTGGTCCATGTGGTTCAGATGGAGTAAACCAAGTCCTGGGTTGCCCTTAGGGGCAAGCCTGTCATCCAAGAATGTCCAGAGTCCATCGTCCCTCACCCACTGGGATGATGTAAGTCACTGCGCTGTCCCCCACCTGTAGCCAGGGTTCTAGGAATTGCCTCCCAACTGACCTGGATGTCCAGGGCGGAGCCAATAGCAGGTGCTGCCATGTACTGTCCAGCCTCGGGGTAACATGATGGAAGGAAATCACGGTGAACAGCCATCATAGAGGACATCCACTCACTCCGCTTGGAAAGAAACCTAGGAAATTAAATATATTATACTCATATAGTAGGAACATAGGTGATAATAAGAAGCTTCTAATGAGTTAAGAGAACACATTCAGAAAATTGAGAATCAAATAAAAAAAGATACCTACATGACAATGAATTCCAAATGTTTCTGAAGTATATGGAAGCTTTCTTTTAAAAAAACTTTATTTATTTATTTATTTGAAAGTCAGAGCTACACAGAGAAAGAAAGAGAGGCAGAGAGAGAGAGCGAGAAAGGGGTCGTTCATCTGCTGGTTCACTCCCCAACTGGCCACAACGGCTGGAGTTGCGCCAATCAGAAGCCAGGAGCCAGGAGCTTCTTGCAGGTCTCCCACATGGGTACAGAGGCCCAAGGACTTGGGTCATCTTCTACTGCTTTCCCAGGCCAGAGAAGAGAGCTGGATCGGAAGTGGAGCAACCGAGACTCGAACCTGTGCCCATATGGGATACCAGCACTGTAGGCGGCAGCTTTACCCGCTATGCCACAGCTCCAGCCCCAAAACTTTATTTTTGACAAAGAAAAACTGCATATTATTTATACACGGATCCTTGTATAGTGTGTTTGTGACACTGGTACTGTAATAAATTCTAAAGAAACTTCTGATTTATGATTTTTTTTATTTCAAGAGGTATTTTTGGATAGTTCCAAGTGAATCACATCTTTGAGTTGAAGATTAACTTGTTTAGAAGGCTTTGTACTGCCAAAAATACCAAAGGATAACAAAAAATAATAAAGAAATAAGCAGTTGAAGCTTTGCTGATCTTTATGATAAACTTAATTTCTCCCTTTTCGAAGCTCGGTTAACTCTCCCTTTCACGGGCTGCTAGGGCAGTAGCTTCTAGTTTCTTAATACTGATACAATTTGGAAATATTTTCAATACAATTTGGAAATATTTTCAATGGGAATTAAGAACATTTGATATGCAAAAAAGCATATACATAGCACTAAGAAGCAGTTTTAGTAGCATCACTTTCCTTTAGTACCTGAAATTCACAGATATTTTCTTTTTCATTCCAGTCCACCTTTTTTTTTTTTTTTTTTTTTTTTTGACAGGCAGAGTTAGACAGTGAGAGAGAGACAGACAGAGAGAAAGGTCTTCCTTCCATTGGTTCACCCTTCAAATGGCTGCTACAGCCGACGAGCAGCGCCAATCCGAAGCCAAGAGCCAGGTGCTTCTCCTGGTCTCCCATGGGGTTCAGGGCCCAAGCACTTGGGCCATCCTCCACTGCCTTCCTGGGCCACAGCAGAGAGCTGGACTCTGGGTTCTAGTCCCGGTTGGGGCACTGGTCCTGTCCCGGTTGCTCCTCTTCCAGTCCATCTTTTTCAATTCCTTAATTTGTTGTGTTCTATCCTACTCCATTGACATTGTAAAATGTCCATTGTGACTCACAAAAATAGATTTCATGACTACTAATTGGTCTTCATGAGTAGTTTGATAAACATCACTCTAGACAAGCACACAACAAAGGATAGAAACTGGAAGTGTGTTCTTTCTGTATCAGCTTCAGGTTCACATTCCACACTTTTCCATTCATTCACATATTGCTCATTTCATTCATGAGAGGAATATCTTTGAAGGCCCTTCCATGAGCTGAGCACTCAGCCAGATAATGGGAACACAGTAGTGGGCAGGACAGATGAGCTTTCTTCTCATCCGGGTATTGTAGGACTAACCTACTTACAAACTACCAAACTCCCTCTCCTATTGGTGCACAACACGGCAGTGGGTTGAGGGAACCTGAGCCAGAAGAGATCTGAATATCAAAGTGGGAACAGGGGTAGAGTGAACAGTGTACTTTTATACCACGGCTCTGGGGGAGTCACACTCAAGAGTTTCCTGGTAGTCACAATGACATGTGGTTTTCAGAAAGGAAGGCACACATTTTGCTAGGTACTGCCAGACTGATGATGAATAAGCATGATCTGTTCACTGCCACTAGTCTCACAGCATGGAAATGGGTAATGCACACTCATAAATTATTACAGGTCAGTGAAATAATGCAATAGACCAACATAAGTTTTCGCGCTGCACAGAATTAAGGGGTAGTTGGAAGTAGGAGAACTGGAGAATTCAGTTAGAGAGGAAATGACAGGACATGAGGGCAAACATTTGCAAGGAGGCTGTAGGGAGACATTTTCCAGGATAGGAAGAGATTTGAATATTTTGGGCAGAGACAGCCATGTTTAATTGACATAGTAAGGTGTTGGTGGACAGAGGCAGAGGGATTCACCTGGGAAAGAGGGACACTTTATGGATAAAACAAAGGACTAATAGCCAAAACATGTAGTATGATTGCACTTATTAAGAGCAAAAATATTTGGTAGCATGGTAACTTTCCTAATTTTTTCACTTTCTTGAATGATAGAAAGATTGCATTTTGTCCCAGAATGACTCCCTAAGTTACCAGCCCCTCGCTTATTTCATTGATTTCTTCAATCTTGCCAAAGCACATTACCTTTCATTTCGTGCCCCTTATTTTTTAACTTATAATGGAAGAGTAGTATCGACACACAAAAATGCAGGAACAAAAGTGTACAGTGTGATTAACTTTCTTATAGCTCACATATATCTGCGTGTAATTCATACCCATCATTCACAAGAACCCCTGCTGGTCACTCCAGCTCAGGGCAACCACTGTCCTGACTTCTAAAAAAGGGGTGCACTCTTTTTTTTTTTTTTTTTTTGACAGGCAGAGTGGACAGTGAGAGAGAGAGAGACAGAGAGAAAGGTCTTCCTTTGCCATTGGTTCACCCTCCAATGGCTGCCACGGCCGGCGCGCCGCGCTTGATCCGATGGCAGGAGCCAGGAGCCAGGTGCTTCTCCTGGTCTCCCATGGGGTGCAGGGCCCAAGCACTAGGGCCATCCTCCACTGCACTCCCTGGCCACAGCAGAGAGCTGGCCTGGAAGAGGGGCAACCAGGACAGAAGCCGGCACTCCGACCGGGACTAGAACCCGGTGTGCCGGCGCCACAAGGCGGAGGATTAGCCTAGTGAGCCACGGCACTGGCCAGGGGTGCACTCTTAAATGAAAAAGTAGTCTATGCTCTCCAGTGTACAAATCTGTAAGCAAAAAGTATTTATTTTTTTATTTTTTTGACAGGCAGAGTGGACAGTGAGAGAGACAGAGAGAAAGGTCTTCCTTTGCCGTTGGTTCACCCTCCAATGGCCGCCATGGCCGGCGCGCTGCGGCCAGCGTACCGCGCTGATCCGATGGCAGGAGCCAGGAGCCAGGAGCCAGGTGCTTTTCCTGGTCTCCCATGGGGTGCAGGGCCCAAGCACCTGGGCCATCCTCCACTGCACTCCCTGGCCACAGCAGAGAGCTGGCCTGGAAGAGGGGCAACCGGGACAGAATCCGGCGCCCCAACCGGGACTAGAACCCGGTGTGCCGGCGCCGCTAGGCGGAGGATTAGCCTAGTGAGCCGCGGCGCCGGCTAAGTATTCCTTTAAAAGTTGTCCAAATAGGGAAGCTATTTCCAACCTGTTCTCAACTATTTACCCAAACTATTTCCCTCGCTCCTATATTGTTTGCCTAGTTGGAATCAAAGTGGAGTGGAGGACAGACCAATCAGGAGATTTTTGTCTGGAAGACTCCCCTTAGAAACAAACATTTTGAAATTAAATGGGAGGCAAAATTAAAACCAAAAGCTCACCAACTTATATAATCAGTTAATCTATCTCTAGCTATCTTATGCATCTGGTACACTGATTTTTTTTTTATAAACCAAAATATATTTTTCATAGTACTTAAAAAATGAAATTTTGGAAAATACAAAAAAATCAAAACCCCTGGTTCAGAGCCAAGAAATACCATTGTTAATATTAATGAGTATTTCTTTTTCTTGTATTTCTTATTGATTATATTATTTGTTGACTATGTATGCCAGATCTCTATGGCATTATTTGTAAGGAAAGAAATGGAAACATTTCAACATCCATAAACATGGAGTTGTTAGATTATGGTACAAACACTACATCAACACAGGTGAAAAAGAATGAAATGGAGCTATGTGAACCGACATGGGAAGAGATCCATCTTCAATTTGTAAGTAAAAAATATTTAAAACTCTCTCTCTATAAAACTATCTCCGTCGTGTTTAAAATATATAGATGAAACAGATTTGTATACCTATTTTTTATCCAAAAGTGTCTTCTCGGGTCTCTCATAGCCATGGTTTAAGTTTGTTTTAGGAGTAATTAAGGAACACTTTGTATTGGAGAGCCAATGCTATTTGAGAACGTTGGCAAATGGTGATTTATTCATTTAGTCAGTGTCTATTGGTGAGTAATGGCTTAGAAAACCAACACTCAAGCGTCGTGTGGAAATCTGTCAGATATTTAGAATTCCTACAACTATAACACTTCCTATTATGTACTAACTTATCATTTTTAGCCAGTCATTCAGTTTCATAATAAAATGTCACTAAGTATGAATTACTGCAGCCACAAGACTCAAAGCACAAGCTTGTTTATTTTCAATTGCCCTGAAGTCAGGGTCTATGACAGCACATAGTAGAGGTATCCTTTTCCTACCACTGTAAATGACCCCTCTCTTTTATTACCACACTTTTTAAAAGCCAGCACAAAGGGGTCCTTCTTTGCAAAGACACTGAAGCTTCACTCAGATAGAATGAGACACAGTATTCTTCTCATATATAAAACATCCATTATATATACTTGTCAATACTTGTCATTATATACATATATGTCAGTACTTACTGCATTATTCCATTTATCACATCTAGCTGTAATTATTTACATAACAGTCTGTTCCAGCAGATCATACACTTTTTTTTTTTTTTTTTTTTTTTGACAGGCAGAGTGGACAATGAGAGAGAGAGACAGAGAGAAAGGTCTTCCTTTTTCCTTTGGTTCACCCCCCAATGGCCGCTGCGGCTGGCGCACCGCACTGATCCAAAGCCAGGAGCCAGGTCCTTCTCCTGGTCTCCCATGCGGGTGCAGGGCCCAAGGACCTGGGCCATCCTCCACTGCAGTCCTGGGCCACAGCAGAGAGCTGGACTGGAAGAGGAGCAACCGGGACAGAATCCGGTGCCCCGACCGGGACTAGAACCTGGGGTGCTGGTGCCGCAGGCGGAGGATTAGCCAAGTGAGCTGCAGCGCTGGCCTTCTTCTTCTTTTTCTTCTTCTTTTTTTTAAAGATTTTATTTTATTTGAGAGTTAGAGTTACAGACAGTGAGAGGGAGAGACAGAGAGAGAGGTCTTCCATCCGCTGGTTCACTCCCCAGATGGCTGCAACAGCTGGAGCTGCACTGATCCGAAGCCAGGAGCCAGGTCTTTCTCCTGGTCTCCCATGTGGGTGTAGGGGCCCAAGGACTTGAGCCATCTTCTACTGCTTTGCCAGGCCACAGCAGAGAGCTGGACCAGAAGAGGGGCAGGCAGGACTAGAACTGGCGCCCATATTGGATGCTGGTACCACAGGCGGCGGATTAACCTACTGTGCCATGGCGCTGGCCCCAGATCATACACTTCTTAAAGGCAAGAAAAATGTCTTTCCCCTTTGGATGGTAATCCCTTTTGTTGAGCTTAACACATACCAGTACTATTCCTCAGATTCTGTCAATGATTACGTAATGGTATGCAGATACCAATGGTAGTATCTAAATACGTTGAGAAAATTTTTTTTAAGATTTATTTAATTATTTGAAAGGCAGAGTTACAGAGAAGGGGAGGGAGAGTGAGCACATGAGTGAGCAAGAGAAAGAGAGAATCTTCCATCCGCTGGTTCACTCCCTAGATGGCTACAATGGCCAGAGCTGCACCAGGTCAAAGTCAGGAGCCAGGAGCATCATCTAGATCTCTCATGTGGGTGGTAGGGGCTCAAACAATTGGGCCATCATCTGCTGCTTTTCCCAGGCCATTAGCAGGGAGCTGGATTGGAAGTGGAGCAGCCAGGACTTGAACCAGCACCCATACGGAATGCCAGGATCACAGGCAATGGCTTAACTTGCTACACCATGATGCTTACTCCAATACATGCTTTCTTTTCTTTTTTTAAAATATTTATTTATTTGAAAGTCAGAGTTATACGGAGAGAGGAAAGGCAGAGAGAGGGGTCTTCCATCCACTGGTTCACTCGCCAGATGGTCACAACAGCCAGAGCTGAGCCAATTTGAAGCCAAGAGCCAGGAGCTTCTTCTGGGTCTCCCAGGCAGGTGCAGGACTTAGGCCATCTTCCACTGCTTTCCCAGGCCATAGCAGAGAGCTGGATTGGAAATGGAACAGTGGGAACTTGAACCGATGCCCATATGGTATGCTGGCACTATAGGAGGTGGCCTTACCCGCTATGCCACAGCATCAGCCCCAATAAATAAATATTAAAAAAAAAAAGAAAGAAAAGAAATAGTCTGTCTCTATCAAGCCTTGCCCAAAGTGCAGCATGTCCATGAGCAAAATCAACGATGGTTGTTGTTTTAAGTCAGTAAGTGTGGGCAGCTTATTAGGCAGCAATAGATAAAGAGAATAGGCCATCATGAGTTCACACACTGGTGAAAATGGAGAGGGGGGGCCCAGAGTCACCCCTTCTGTTTCCTCTTCTTAATCTTGGTGAGATAAGAAACAACACTGTCAGATGAAAGTAGGATTAGAACCACAAGGAGATGCAGGCCGATTCTATGGCGCAAAGGGTTAAAGCTCTGGCCTGAAGCGCCAGCATCCCATGTGGGCGCCGATTCTAGTCCCGGCTGCTTCTCTTCCGATCCAGCTCTCTGCTATGGCCTGGGAAAGCAGTGGAAGATGGCCCAAGTCCTTGGGCCCCTGCACCCACGTGGGAGACCCAGAAGAAGCTCCTGGCTCCTGGCTTCGGATTGGCGCAGCTCCAGCAGCTGCAGCCATCTGGGGAGTGAACCAGCGAATGGAAGACCTCTCTTTCTGTCTCTGCCTCTCTCTGTAACTCTGGCTCTCAAATAAATAAACTAAAATAATAATAATAAAAAAAGAACCACAAGGAGTATCCCACATGTGAACAAATGAACCCTGAAAGATCAATTACAGCCCGACATATTTCAAACAAAAACACTAAAGATTATTCGTGTTTTTTCAGGAGGCAACAAAAGTATTTTAAGGAATTACTGAATAATTGTGGCAAACTCTTCTAATATCGTATTGAATCATGTATGGAAAGTTTAATTATCTACTGCTGGTGATTTGTAAATCTGTGATGAAGATCTGTTATCAGCTGTGGGGTGACTTGAAGATGTGGCCACAGTTACCAAATTACTGTGAATGTGGTTACTGTCTGGTCAAAGCTTTTGACACAGTACAGCATTTTGTGATGAAAAACGTAGAGGGCGGTGAAATGCACACTGCGAGTGTAGATGACTTAACTGACTGGTTCATGGACACAGGCCACATTCTTTCCTGGGAAATGAGTTGTAACGGTTAAAACTAACCTTAAGGGACTTGAAAGTTGGCAAAGATTTGCATGCATTTTTTCCCATTCTTTATTTGTGACCTGCCAAGTTCTTTTGAGAGTACACCCGTGCACTTTCATATTAACAATGAAATACATTATTTGGGAGGAAGCAATGAGGAATGAGATTGAAGAAACCAACTTTGGCTTATCGATCATTTCAATCTATGAAAACACTGCAGCATACAACTTTGAATAACATTGTCTTGGTTCCTTAATAAAGATGAAATGTAAACTATTTTTATTAAGAACAGAAGGCGGTCAGATTCTAAGTTTTCCTTTATTCTCATTTAAGTCAAACTACCAATTTTTGATTTTGAAAATGGCAGCTGTCAAGTCCACGAAGTCTCTGACCTAGACTAACAAGAGTGCGTGTTTCTAGCCATCCGATTGAACAGATGGTTTCGTTTCCACTTGCTCTCTGACAGTGGGATATCTTTTTGGATGAAGACGTAATAGCTGACATCAAGACCCTCTCTATCTATTTGCCTGAGTCCTGGAGGGCTTTCATTAAAGATAATTACTGAACCCAAAATATTGAAAAGATATATGCAAAAAGATGCTCGTCACAGTACTGCTGTGACTTTAAAACTGTCAAAAATTTAAAGATTGCCAAGTATACCATTTTATTCATAGCTTATCAGTTACAATTATGAAGAAAGTTTGGCAACCAGGTAAATCTTTGGGTTGATAGACAAAAGAAGGAAATGTATTAAAATGCTAACAAAGACCTCATTAAGGAAGTAGAATGAAAGGTGACTATTTTTTCTTCTCTCATTTTTCTCTGTTCTATAAAAGTGATTCTATCATTGTTACAACAATTATTGAAGGGGCTAGTGTTTTGGCATAGTGAGTTAAGCCAGCATCCCATGTCAGAGCACCAGTTCTTGGCTACTCAGTTTCCATCCAACTTCCTGCTAAGATAGCTGGGAAAGCAACAGGAGTTGGCCCAAGTGCTTGGGCCCCTGCATGTGGGAGATCTGGATGGAGTTCTGGGCACTTAGCTTTGGCCTGGATCTGCCCTGGCCATTGCATTCAGTTGGGGAGTGAACCAACAGAGGAAAGATCTCTCTCTCTCTCTTTCTCTCTCTCTCCTTCTCTCTGTGTCCCCTCCCTTCCCTCTCCCTCTCTCTGCCTTTCAAATAAATAATAAATAAGTCTTAAAACAATTAAGTACTTAAAGACACTTGAATGCACTTGAGCTTAACAATGCTCCAATGCAGGAGAGAATACAGATAATTTTGAGTATGGGACAAAATGAAAGGACACATAGTGTCGTCAGTGGACACAGTCCTCTAACAAACTCTACTCCCATTTCTATTTTCCTCATAAAAGTCTACCTGAATTCTCCATCAAACTCCTTCAAGTTATCAACTCATGAAATTCGCAAAACAGAAGTAGTTGAGCCATAAACTTTACAGCAAAGTGTTAGTCTTAGCAAAAGCAAAATCATGAATAAAAACCAGGTTAACCTGAGTTGTGGGATGGCTGGCAGGAAGGGGTACGATAAGTTATCTTTTGTGTTTCCAAAGTGGTCTGGGGGGGGTGAATAATTTTTGCTTACTCTTCTGTAATAAGCATATTATTAAACTATAGTGTACATGTATTCTTAGAAAAAATATAAAATTTCTTAATACTCTCCTTTTGTTTTAACAAGTTTGATCTTGGATAATAATGATTTTCTTTTTCAAAACACACTTTCATTTAAAAAATTATTACAGTTACAAGTAAATAATAATAGTTTAATGTAAAATTTATAAAAAATGATGTCTAAAAATTTTTTTACAGTTTTCCCTGCAACCAAAATAATTCTATCAGTTTATATTCATTTCTCATAAATGCAAAACAATATTCCTTAAGTTCTGGCTGCCACTTTTTGGGTTTTTCAGCATCATAATTATTTGCAAGTTGCATGTATATCTTTTTTTTTTTTTAAGAATTATTTACGGGGCAGGTGCTGTGGCGCAGCAGGTTCACATCCTGGCCTGAAGCACCAGCATCCCATATGGGTGCCGGTTTGATACCCAGCTGCTCCACTTCTGATCCAGCTCTCTGCAATGCCCTGGGAAAAGCAGTAGAGGATGGCCCAAGTCCTTGGGCCTCTGCACACACGTGGGAGACCTGGAAGAAGCAGCTCCGGCCATTGTGGCCAATGGGGAGTCAACCATCGGATGGAAGACCTCTCTCTCACTCTCTGCCTCTCCTCTCTGTGTAACTCTGACTTTCAAATAGATAAATCTCAAAATAAAAAGAGAATTATTTATTTATTCATTCCAAAAGAAGACTTACAGAGAGGGAGAGGCAGAGAGAGAGAGTCTCAAAAATTATTTATTTATTTGAAAAGAAGAGTTACAGAGAAGGAGAGGCAAAGAGAAAGTCTCCCATCCACTTGTTCAACCCCCAGATGGCCACAATGGCCGGACCTGCACCGATCCGAATCCAGGAGCCAGGAGCTTCCTCCGAGTCTCCCACATGGGTGCAGGAGCCCAAGGACTTGGGCCAGCTTCCATTGACCTCTCGGGCAACAGCAGAGAGCTGGATCGGAAGTGCAGCAACCGGCTCTCAAACCAGCGCCCATATGGGATGCCCATATGGCACTGCAGATGGCAGCATTACCCGCTACACCACAGCACTGGCCTTAGAATAAGGAAGAGACAATACTACTGTATCTTGCTTGAAGTCAGCATTTTTTTCTGAAGAGTATTATTAAAAACTAACATTCTAACAAATCCATAGTCCTGGGGCTGACGCTGTGGTGTAGTGGGTAAAGCAGCTGCCTGCAGTGCCAGCATCCCATATGGATGCCAGTTCGAGTCCTGGCTGCTCCACTTCCAATCCAGCTCTCTGCTATGGCCTGGGAAAGCCGTAGAGGGTGGCCTAGGTCCTTGGGCCCCTGTACCTGCGTAGGAGACCTGGAGGAAGCTCCTGGTTCCTGGTTTCAGATGAGGGCAGCTGCAACCGTTGTGGCCATTTAAGGAGTGAACCAGCGGGTGGAAGGCTGCATGCTCTCTCCCTCTTTCTCTCTGCCTCTCCTTGCTCTCTGCATAACTCTGACTGTCAAATAAATCTTAAAAAAAAAAAAAAAAATCCATAGTCCTGAAACATGGCTATCATTGCTCTTGGCTAATACGTTTATAAGAAATTCTTTACAAGGTAATGAGGTATAACAAATCATTGATCTATTTCTTATCCCCCCCCCAGATATCATTAACAATTGATGAAAAGTATAAGATAGTTGTTTGCAGAATGCACCTTACTTATTAATGCATCTTCTAAAATTCTTCTTCCTTGTATGAACCACTCCAATCAAATTTTCCTCATACTTCCTATTGCAACATTCATGCTCTCCCATATAAAACAGACCCACGCACAAGGGGCTTCTGGGTTTTCCCCACAGTAGTTCCCATGCTGAGGACCCTACATATACAGCATGCGTCAGGTGACTGCTGCCTACGGTTAATCAACTGAGCGCATGTTTGTCACTCAGCTGTTAGACGCGCTTCAAGTATGAGCCCTGAGCCTTGGACGTGATCCACAGGCGGGCTGGGTGCTTGATTCACACCCCCCTTTTTTTTTTGACAGTAATCCTTCTTAATGCCTTAATTTTATGATGTAATTTTAGTGGAATTAACCTTGAATAACTCCAAATTATATAATTAATTACATTCAGCTCCTATGATAATTACCATTTAATCTGAACCTCTCAGCCTGACACCCCAGCAGAAATCCAGCGCACACATAGATGGCGGGGCGGGGCCATCTATATGTGGGGTGGGGGTGGGGGGCTCTCCGGCTTATTCATTCTGAAGACTCTCAGGGACCTGTCGAGAGCATGCCATGTACTTGGAGCTAAAGGCATAAAAGGATAGAGAATAAACGAAGCTGGTTTCAGCAATTCCTGATTGTTCCCCTTAACATTTATTTTGAAGGAGTTTAATTGGTATAATTTTTGGAAAAAAATTCCTGTGGTCACATAAATTTGGTTTATGTTTGGTTTAAAAATTAAAGAGGCTTTTTAAATTATAGAGTTGCTTGATCTTTAATGTTATGAAACTCCAAGAGGTGGGATGTAAAATATTTCCCAAGCTGTTTTGAATAGAGCACACTCCTTCTTTAGAAAAAACTAACAGCTGTATTGACGTATAATTTACATTCCATGAACACTCCAATGAAATGATTTTTATTGAATTTTTAGGGTTGTGCAACTATCACCAAAATCCAAGTTTAGAGAATTTCCATCACCTCCAAAAGATCTTGTTCTTTTTAAAAAAGATGTTAAAGATTTTAAAAAAAGATTTGTTTTTATATTTGAAAGGCAAAGAGGAGAGAGGGGAGAGGAGAGGAGGAGAGAGGAGAGGGGAGAGAGAAGAGAGAAGAGGAGAGAGGAGAGAGAAGGAGAGGAGAGAGGGGAGAAGGGAGAGGGGAGAGAGGGGAGTGGAGGGAGAGGGGAGAGGAGGAGAGAGGGGAGAGGAGGAGATAGGAGAGAGGGGAGGGGGAGAGAGGAGAGAGGGGAGAGGGGAGAGGAGGAAGAGGGGAGAGAGGGGAGAGGGGAGAGGAGGAGATAGGAGAGAGGGGAGGGGGAGAGATAGGAGAGAGGGGAGGGGGAGAGAGGAGAGAGGGGAGAGGAGGAGATAGGAGAGAGGGGAAGGGGAGAGAGGAGAGAGGGGAGAGGGGAGAGGAGGAAGAGGGGAGAGAGGGGAGAGAGGGGAGGGGGAGAGAGGAGAGAGGGGAGAGGGGAGAGGAGGAGATAGGAGAGAGGGGAAGGGGAGAGAGGAGAGAGGGGAGAGGGGAGAGGGGAGAGGGGAGAGGAGGAAGAGGGGAGAGGAGGAAGAGGGGAGAGAGGGGAGAGGGGAGAGGAGGAGATAGGAGAGAGGGGAGGGGGAGAGATAGGAGAGAGGGGAGGGGGAGAGAGGAGAGAGGGGAGAGGGGAAGGGGAGAGAGGAGAGAGGGGAGAGGGGAAAGGAGGAGATAGGAGAGAGGGGAAGGGGAGAGAGGAGAGAGGGGAGAGGGGAGAGGAGGAAGAGGGGAGAGGAGGAAGAGGGGAGAGAGGGGAGAGGGGAGAGGAGGAGATAGGAGAGAGGGGAGGGGGAGAGATAGGAGAGAGGGGAGGGGGAGAGAGGAGAGAGGGGAGAGGGGAGAGGAGGAGATAGGAGAGAGGGGAAGGGGAGAGAGGAGAGAGGGGAGAGGGGAGAGGAGGAAGAGGGGAGAGGAGGAAGAGGGGAGAGAGGGGAGAGGGGAGAGGGGAGAGGAGGAAGAGGGGAGAGGAGGAAGAGGGGAGAGAGGGGAGAGGGGAGAGGAGGAGATAGGAGAGAGGGGAGGGGGAGAGATAGGAGAGAGGGGAGGGGGAGAGAGGAGAGAGGGGAGAGGGGAAGGGGAGAGAGGAGAGAGGGGAGAGGGGAGAGGAGGAGATAGGAGAGAGGGGAAGGGGAGAGAGGAGAGAGGGGAGAGGGGAGAGGAGGAGATAGGAGAGAGGGGAGGGGGAGAGAGGAGAGAGGTGAGGGGGAGAGAGGAGAGAGGGGAGAGGAGGAGAGAATTTTTCACCCACTGTTTCCCTCCCCAAATGGCCGACACAGCCAGAGCCAGAACAGGCTCAGCACTGCCTCAGCATGTGTGGAAAGGGGAGCGACGCACGCAGGGCTCTCTGGTTGATACGATTTTTTTTTTAAAGATTTACTTATTTATTTGAAAGTCAGAGTTACACAGAGAAAGGAGAGGCAGAGAGAGAGAGAGCGCGCGCGTGCGAGATCTTCCATCCGATGGTTCACTTCCCAGTTGGCTGCAATGGCTGGAACTGCGCTGATCTGAAGCCAGGCACCAGGAGCTTCTTCCGGGTCTCTCACGTGGGTGCAGGGGCCCAAGCACTTAGGCCATCCTCTGCTGCCTTCCAGGCACCTTAGCAGGGAACTGGAGCATCCAGGACTCAAACGGGCACCTATAAAGTATGTTGGCATTTTAGGCGACGGCTTCACCCACTATGCTACAACCCCGGGCCCCAAGATCTTGCTCCTAATTTCCACCACTCTATTCTCACCTCCAACCTCAGGCAACCATGATCTTTTTTTTTTTTTTTTAATTTATTTATAAGGAATGGGGCGTGTATCTTTCATCCACTGGTTCACTCCCCAAATACCAAAAACAGCCAGGGCTGTGCTGGGCCAGGCCAGCATCAGGAGCTCCATCTGGGCCTCCCGTGTGAGTGCTAGGGACCCAAGTCCTTGGACCACCCTTTCTTGACTTCCCAAGCACAGTATCAGGAAGCTTGATTGAAAGTGGAGCAGCCTGAACTTGAACCAGTGCTTGAACATGGGACACTGGCATCACAAACAGCAGCTTAACTTGCTGAGCCATGACGCTGGCCTAGTCTCTTTTCTGTCTTTATAGGCTTACCTCTTCTGGAAATTTTATATGAATGGACTCATACCATATTTGTGGGTCTAGCTTTGTTCACTAAGCATAACAATTTTGCAGTTCATTCATTTTGTAGTATGTGTCAGTACTTCATTCCTTTTTATCGCCAAATAGCAGTCCAGACAGTCAAACCACATTTTATTTTCCCATTTACCAGTTTATGAGCATTTGGATTATTTGTACTTTTGAGCTTCTATGAATACTCCAACTATGAACATTCACATACAAGTGAAAGAGAGAGAGAGATCTTCCATCCGCTGGTTCACTCTGCAGATGACCACAATGGCCGGAGCTGCACCGATCTGGAGCCAGGAGCCAGGAGCTTCTTCTGGGTCTCCCTCACGGATATAGGGGCCCAAGGACAGGCAATCTTCGACTGCTCTCCCAGGACACAGTGGAGCTGGATAGGAAGTGGAGCAGCCGGGACTCCAGCAGGCACCCATAAAGGATGGTGGCACAGCAGGCGGCGGCTTTACCTGGTCCGCCCCCTCCCCAGCATCTGTCTTTTGATTTAGCCATCCTGCTGGGTGTGTGGTGGTATCTAATTGTTGTTTGGATTTGCATCCTCTTTTCATGTGTTTATTAACCATTCATACTTCTTCTTTGTCCAGATGTCTTTTTTTTTTTTTTTTGCCTATCTTTAAGTTGTGCACCTTTCTTATCATTGAGTGCAAGATTTCTTTATATGTATCAAATACCAACCTTAATCAGATAGAATTGCAAATATTTTCTCACCCCCCCAATCCCCCCCCCAATTTCCTAATGGTATCTTTTGAAGCACAAACTTTTAAAAAATATTTTATTTATTTGAAAGTCAGAACCGTCTAAACTGGTTCATTCCCAAACAGCAGTAACGGCCGGGATTGGGCCAGGCTGAAGCTAGGATTATTTGTACTGGTTCTCCATCCAGGTCTTCCACTTGGGTGCAGGGGCCTGAACACTTGGGCCATCTTCTGCTGCTTTCCCAGGTGCATTAGCAGGAAGCTGGATCAGAAGTGGAGCAGCAGGGACTCAAAGCAACATCCATATGGGATGCTGGTATTGCAGACAGCAGTTTAACCCGCTGTGCCACAATGCTGGCCTCACGAAGCACATTTTTTTATTTTGACAGCGTCCCCTTTATTATTATTTTTTAAGTGCATGCACTTTTTGTTGTGTCTATAACAATCACATAGGTTTACATCTACGTTTTCTTCTGAGGGTTTCTCAATTTTAGCTCTTGCATTTAGATGTATGGTTCACCTGGAGTTAAATTTTGAATATGATGTGAGAGGTAAAGGTTTGAATATGTGTTGTCTTTTTGCATGTGGATATCCAATTGTCCCAGCACCATTTGTTGAAAAGACTAACCTTTTCCTCTTGAATTGCCTTAGCACTTTTGTTAAAAATCAATTAAGCATAAATTTAAGACTCTTTAGTATGTTAATATATGTTGTGAATCTCCAACAGGGAGGACATAAAATGTTTCCAAAATGTTTTTAGTGAGGAATTCTCCCCCATTAACTCCTTTTAAAGCATCACCTTTCTAGAGATCCTCACTGCAGACTGTGGAGCACACTTGAAGAAATGCTTCTCTAAATTGCTCAGGGCTCTAACTTTTATTCGCAGCTTTGTTTTAGAGGCCCAGAGTTCCACTGTTGTATTTTAAACTGCAACACAATGATATAATTTCTCCTAATGAGTTTTTGATAAAACAGCTCATTATGCAGAAGTTTGGTTAAAGCTGCTGAAAATATTTGTTACTGCATTAGACCCTTGTTTTACACAAACAGAAATAACAGGCGTTTTACTATAGGCATAATGGATGAAAAAAGTGTGGGTACTTTTGTGATTATGTGTGTTTTCTTCATTTTTAGGACAATGCATTTTGCTTGGTTGTGATTATTAGTAATAAGGCATTACAGTCAAAGAAAAATTATTTGTGTTCACTTTCACACACACACACACTTCAGAGATATATTTTTTCCTTTTAAACTGGAAGACGTTGTCTTAATCTTCTCATTTAGCCACATATAATGCAACATGTTGGACAATTGTTTGAATTTGCAAAATGAATATACTCTCATTTCAGCATTCTATTTATTACAACTAACAAAAGAACCTAACACAAAAATTAAAAGTGTGAAAGTAAAAGTCTCCTTATCACCTTTTATTTAACTGCAGAACAAGATAAAAAGTCAGTGATGAGAGGGAAAAAAAATGTACGAATACTTGGACAGGGTAAGAGAGCTTTGCCAGGCCGCTGCGCAAGAGACGAACGAGAGCAGGTGCCCAGCGGCGACAGGCAAACCACGCAGCGAAAGGCCGCGGTTCTAGAAATCCGGAGTGTGTCAAGATGAGCCGAGCAACGCCTCGACGCGCGTGCCTCCTTACCCCACACACCGCGCCGCGCCTCTCACCCGCCGCCGTCTGCCCGTGACTTTGCCTTCTTTTTAAAAACCGTGACGTTGGTTGTCCGGGAGCTTTGTTCGGACGGCATTATCTAACCTCACATAAAAGAAACAGAGGTATGCACATCCAGATACATAACAAGAGTATTTTTCTTTTTGGTGTTCTAGTTTCCCCAACATAATCACTAGCAGAAAATATATTTTCTTGTCAGCTTTAGCCTTGCTTCGAACAGGATTCGGAATAAAAAGCAGCCTTCCACCATCTTTAGAGCCAGGAGGCTTAAACTTAACGGCGCTCATCCACTTCTTTTTATTTATTTATTTTGAGTAGCATTCAAAATTTGCATTATAAGCAAAGGCTTAAAGACGCTACTAAATAAGGAGTTCACCAAACAAAAATTAACAAGACCCTCGTCTAGCGGGAAAATAGGCAAGGGCTATCCACAGCCATTTCACTCAAGTTAACTTCACTGTGCTGTTCACCTCGCTTCAAATCTTAAATCCTCTCCACAAATGCGTGGTAGCAGTTAGCCAATTGATGGAAAAGGTCTTGTACTTTATGCTCTTATTTTGTTATCTGAAACTCCGCTGGATACTTGCTCAGCATTTCCCATCTCTGCCGACCCCCGGGCCGTGTAGAAAGTTCCAGGCTACTTCCTCAGGGCGGGGGGCGCTTGAAGATTTGGTTCCGAGCGGCCCTCACCGGGCCTTGGCGCACGCGCGCGTGTTCTCTTTTTAAATTTTTTTAAAATTTTTCCCCGCCCGCGGTGCGCAGGGCTCCGGTGGGCGCCACGTGGGGCAGCGAAGGCCGCGGCTCTCCCTGACCGCGCCCTCCATCGGCGGGCGGACGCGGGCACGGCGTCCACGGCCACCGTCGGGCGCGGGGTCCGCCCGGGCGGCAGCCGTGACCGCCAGGCCTCCTGAGGTGGCGGAGTCCCGCAGTAGCGACAGCTCGCGTTTCATCCCAACAATGGGGGCATCCAGGGCTCTGTCTGCTGGGGTTGGCTCCTTTCAACAGGGCCCCCTGTTCTGTAACAGGAGGAAACCAGGCGCAGCCGCGCGGTAAGGTCGGGGGCAGAAATTTGACGTGGCAGAGCCTGCTGCGAACAGGAAGCCATTCCTGAAGGACAAGAAGCGAGAGGCAGGAATCTGCACGTCTTCCCCAGGAGTACTGGGATCTGGGAGAAGATCCTCCCCAGAGTCAGCTAAGAATGCGACCTGCAAGGGACCTTCCCTGAGCTGGTTTGCTGGAGCGGCTGGCAGAACTTGGGTGATGTGGGAACAAGATGAGGACTGGGATTATTCTGCCAGGCTAAGACGTTTTAAGAGAGTAGAGAGGGATTGGAAGTTAACACATTTGTAGTCACCTATACATCTGATTTTATAAAATGATGGGCTTTTGCTGCCCTCACTGTGGCGGAGCAGGTAGAGCTGCTGCCTGCAGTGCTGCCATCCCATACGGGCACCAGTTCGAGACCCAAGTGCTCCACTTCTGATCCAGCTCTCTGCTGTGGTCTGGAAGTAGAAGATGGCCCAAGTCCTTGGGCTCCTGCACCCCCGTGGGAGACCCGGAAGAAGCTCCTGGCTCCTGGCTTCGGATCTGCTCAGTTCTGGCCACTTCGGCCAACTGGGGAGTGTGAACCAGCAGAGGGAAGACCTGTCTCTCTTCCTCTCTCTCTCTCTGCCTCTGCCTCTCTGTAACTTTGCCTTTCAAATAAACACATACATCTTTTTAAAAAAATGTTGGGCGTTCTTACTGTGCAGCGTAGGGTCCATTATGACCAAGTCAGTTACTGTTGGTGTTACCTTCCTGAAGCTCAGATTTGAAGAACTGCTGCTTTGTTGTTGGAGACAAATGGGCTGGGAACTCCCACATCACTATCGGCAACCCGGAAGCCGTTGTTCAGTCTGGCTACCTCAGCACCACACATTGCACATTCACAAGTGTCGGCAGCAGCAGTGAATATCAATGAATGACCTAGCACCATACATCTGTAAATTCCAGTCAAGTGGCAATATATGCCTCCTCAGTTTACCTGTGCTCTTCACATCTCCAGTCCTCCTGTTTATAAAGAGGAGAAGGCCCATTGAACCCAAACATCGCTTGACCCCAGTCTCAGACAAGTCATAGAATTTGCCAGAGGGAAGGAAGCTCTTTCAGCACAGGCAGAATGGCAGGGAGTAACTCTTCAGGCGCAGTCCAGGACGAATTGGCAATTTTCCCCCACATAGCTGGAAGGTTTTGATTTGAAAAACATCGTCATCCAGTCTTCCAAATGTAAGTATAAATACAGTTACCAAACGGAATGGGAATGAGTTTCTACAAAGATGTATTTATTATTAGAAAGGCAAAGTGACAGAGGCGGAGTTACGGAGGGAGAGAAAGGGAGATCTCCCATCCACTGGTTTACTCCCCAAAGGCTAGCAACTGTCAGGGCTGGGTCAGACTGAAGGCAGAAACTAGAAACTCCATCCAGGTCTCCCACATAGGCTGCTGCGGAGACCCAGGCACTTGTGCCATCTTCCACTGCTGTCCCAGCTGCATTTGTACCGAGTTGGATGGGAAACAGAGCAGCTGGGACTCAAACTGGTGTTCATATGGGATGCTGGTGGGGCAAGTAGCAGCTTAGTTAACCCTTGGCACCACAACACAGGATCCCCAAGAATGATTTTTTGAATTGACCACCCTATTGCTTCCCTCCTGTAGCTGGTTTTCATTGCCTTGAATAAATTTGCACATTTAAATAGAAACAGAAGGCGTAGATTATGAAATGAATGGGAATACGGACACCTATCTCTGAAAGTATCCTAATTTTTCTGGAATTTTACAGAGGCAAATTAAAATAGGAGGGGCTGGTGTTGTGGGGCCACGGGTTAAGTCACCACCTGCAAACCCAACAGCCCATATGAATGCTGGTTCAAGTCTTGGCTGCTCCACTTCTGATCCAGCTTCCTGCTAATGCATCTACTAAGGCAGCAGAACATGACCCAGCGCTTGGCCCCCACCACCCAGGTAGGAGACCCAGATGGAGTTCCAGGTTTCTGGCTTTGGCCTGGGCCAGACCCTGTCATTGTGGTCATTTGGGAGATGAACCAAAGAATAGAAGATCTCTCTGTCTCTCCTTCTCTTTCTTTCTCTGTCACTCTGCCTTTCAAATAAATAAAATAAATCTTTTAAAAATCACACCAGGAACGGTTCCCATGCTATGTCAACTTGTGCTGTCCTTTATTTGCTTAGATTCACTTGGAGTGCACAAAAAGAAAGCTACCTCATTTATGTATAGCTGACTTATTGACTCATCTTTTGATTTATAATCTGTTTTTTAACTTTTGGAAATGTGGACAGAAACCTTTCGACCAATTGCAAAATAACTCTTGATTTCTAAGAAAGTAGAGATTGTGAGAACATCTACAAAGTGAGGTACGTCGTGGTTGTACAATGTGGATTACAAAGTGTTGTTTGAAAGGCGAGTGGTATTTATATGTACTCGTGTGTACATAATTTTGTAATGACTTACAGTTTGTCCCAACCCGCTCTTAACCTCAGTGTTGTACTGCTTTGGAGAAACATCACACTTCTTCTAGCCAAAGAACTTGTAAACATCCTAAAGAACAGTAAATAGATTTTTGAAACTCCTGAAGCATTTGTTGTGCATAGAAAACTAGGAGGACTCTCCTGTTTGAGCAACTCTGTGAGAATTAAGGTTAGCAGAGGCAATGCTAAGCCAGCTCTGGGCCTATGCTTTAAGAAGGGCTGCAGGTTTCCAATTTCTGTCTCTTTTGGAACCTTCAAACTACCACGCAGAGAGGCCACGTGCCCTGCATGGAGAGAGAGGGGGCTCATCCTGCCTGCCTCTTGGAGGGGCTTCCAGGCCCCTTTATTTCCAGCTGTGCTTTTTTTTTTTTTTTTTTTGAAAGTCAGAGTTACACAGAGAGAGAGGAGAGGCAGAGAGAGAGAGAGAGAGGTCTTCCATCCGACGGTTTACTCCCCAGTTGGCCACAGTGGCCAGAACTGCGCCGATCCAAAGCCAGGAGCCTCCTCCCAGTCCCCCACACGAGTGCAGGAGCCCAAGGACTTGGGCCATCTTCTACTTCCAGACCATAGCAGAGAGCTGGATCAGAAGTGGAGCAGCCGGGACTAGAACTGGTGCTCATATGGGATGCTGGAGCTTCAGGCCAGGGCGTTAACCCGCTGCACCACAGCGCCGGCCCCCGAGCTGTGCTTTGAAAGATACCAAGTAAGACCAACAGAACTGCCAGTTGGGCTATCAGTGCAGAAGCTAGAAAGCAAACTAGGTGGCTGCTGTTTGTGAGATTTGGGTAATTTGCTACGTAGCAATAAATAAGTGAAATAGAAAGCAAGCGCTTCACTGTAACCCGTGACTCTTTGTTTTCAGGGAGTCCTTTGTGGATGGGAAGGACAGCTGGACATGGTTACCTGGATTGAGTTTTGACTGTTGATTTTAAAAAAAAAAGATTTTATTTTATTTTATTTTATTTTATTTTTTTTTTTTTTGACAGGTAGAGTTACAGACAGTGAGAGAGAGAGACAGAGAGAAAGGTCTTCCTTCCGTTGGTTCACTCCCCAAATGGCCTCTACGGCTGGTGCTGTGCAGATCCAAAGCCAGGAGCCAGGTGCTTCTCCTGGTCTCCCATGTGGGTGCAGGGCCCAAGCACGTGGGCCATCCTCCACTGCACTCCCGGGCCACAGCAGAGAGCTGGACTGGAAGAGGAGCAACCGGGACTAGAACCCGGCGCCCATATGGGATTCCAGCACCACAGGTGGAGGATTAACCTGCTGTGCATGGCTCAGCCCCCGACTGTTGATTCCTTGTGTGTTGTGGAGAGCACAGGGAAGGGCTTCTGTAGTCAGGGAGGGTAGGGAGATGGGGTCAGAAAAGATGCCTCAGGGTCCATGCGGAGATCCGACCCGCAGGCCTGGGCACTGGCAGACGTGGAACCCAGCAGAGGCTGTGAATAAAGCCAGTGATCTCGAGGCAGAAGCAGAACCAAGGCTTGAGTGAGGAAGGAAGAAGGGAGGAGGGATGATAAAAATAAAGCATAATTATTCAAATAAAAATGTTTATTCATATGCCACATAAAATTATCTACCCTACTACGCTTTTGGAAGTACTGCCTAGAAATAGCATGCTTTTCATACCTCATGGCTCCATCTGAAGGAGTCCTTCATGAGCAAGTAAGTACATAGGATTTTCTTTCTAAAAACATAGACATCAGGGCCAGCGTTTAGGCATAGCACATTAAGCTTCTACCTGTGATGCCGGCATCCCATATGGGCACTGGTTCGAGACCTGGCTGCTCCACTTCTGATCCCATTCCCTGTTAATGCACCTGAGAAAGCAGCAGCAGATGGCCCAAGTCCTCAGGCCCCTGCACCCATGTGGGAGACCTGGATGAGGCTCCTGCAGCTATTTGGGGAGTGAAACAGCAGATGGAAGACCTCTCTCTCTCTCTCTCTCTCTCTGTGTGTGTGTGTGTCTCTCTTTGTCTCTCTGTAACTGCCTTCCAAAAAAAATTAAATGTTTTTTAAAAAATTAGATATTTTTTTCTTACATCCCGAAACATAGATCCTTCTCCTTGCCTTATGTGGTGGTCACACTTAACCTATCAACACAATTATAGACACATTCACAAATGCAAAACACACAACACACACACAGTTAAACGCACAGAGGTATACACAAACATAGGAAAACAGTCTTTTTAAAAAATTAATTTATTTGAGAGGTATAGATAGAGATAAAAACAGAGACACAGAGACAGAGCGAGCGCCCATCTGTTGGTTCACTTTCCAAATGCCTGCAACAGCCTAAGGCTGCAGCCTGGAACTCAGTCGAGGTATCCCACAAGGATGGTAGGAACCAAAATACTTGAATCATCGCCACTGCCTCCTAGGATCCACATCTGCAGGAAGCTGGAGTCAGGAGCTGGAGCTGGGAGTTGAATCCAGGCACTCCAATGTGAGGTGTATGTGTCCCAGCTGGGAGTTTAACTGCCAGGCCAAATGCCTATCCCTAGATGAACATTCTTAAATAGGATGTTTTTCAAATTGGCAGACATAAAGATTTTTCAACTTCTAAAAATTATTTATTTTTGTCAGAGAGAGAGAGAGAGATTGAGTTCCATAAAATGCAGAGGGGAATTACTTGGTTATGTCTTGAAAATTTAATTTGTAGAGTTATTTATTTGAAAGAGTTAACAGGGAGACAGAGGCAGAGAGGGAAGGAAGCAGGGGAGAGAGAGAGAGGTCTTCCATCCTCTGGTACACTCCCTAAATGGCCACAATGTAGCCAGGCTGAAGCCAGGACCCAGAAGCTTCTTCCAAGTCTCCCATATGGGTGGCAGGGGCCCAAGGACTTGGGCCATCTCCTGCTGCTTTCCCAGGCATATTAGCTGGTAGTTGGATTGGAAGTGGAGCAGCTGGCACTTGAACCACAGTGCCATTCCCTGTTTCATTCTTTATGTGTTGTTAGAAGAGTATTAAGGCCGGCGCCGCGGCTCACTAGGCTAATCCTCCGCCTAGCGGCGCCGGCACACCGGGTTCTAGTCCCGGTCGGGGCGCCGGATTCTGTCCCGGTTGCCCCTCTTCCAGGCCAGCCCTCTGCTGTGGCCAGGGAGTGCAGTGGAGGATGGCCCAGGTGCTTGGGCCCTGCACCCCATGGGAGACCAGGAAAAGCACCTGGCTCCTGGCTCCTGCCATCGGATCAGCGCGGTGCGCCGGCCGCAGCGCGCCGGCCGCGGCGGCCATTGGAGGGTGAACCAACGGCAAAGGAAGACCTTTCTCTCTGTCTCTCTCTCTCACTGTCCACTCTGCCTGTCAAAAAAAAAAAAATTACCTTTATCTAAACATTTTTATGATTTTGGTTATTTGAGAAGCAGAAAGAGAGAGAGACAGAGACAGAGACAGAGAGACAGAGCCCGTAATGCAAACACACTTCCATTTGCTACTTTACTGCCCAAATGCCTGCAACAGCCAGAGCTGAACCAGGAGAAAGCCAGGATCTAGGAACTCAATCCAGGTCTCCCAAGTCCTCGATCCATCATTTGCTGCCTCTCAGGGTGCACATTAGCAGGAAGCTGGAATCAGGAGCAGAGGTGGACTTGAACTCAGGCACTCCAATAAGGGAAGCGAGCATCCCGGGATTTTTCTTAATAGTAAGGCCAAATGCCTATCCCTGAGAATTTTATATAGTCTGTGGGCTTAACACCTACCCATACTGTGTTTGTCATCTGATGCATTTCTCTTATTGTCCCTATTTACTCGTTATGGAATCATGAGACTTGTGAGCTGTGGGCACTCACGGAAGTTGCTTAGTTGTTAATCCAACCATTTTATTTGATAATAGGGGCCCAGAGAGAGTCAGCTGAGTCGTGGTTCAACGTCACAGTGTCTGCTCATCCTCTTTTATTTGAATGAATTGATCTTGCACGTGATTTCTCAGAAAGATCCCATTTTGTGATGGAGCAGCTCTGCCAGCAGGCTGGGGTCATTGTCCCCCAGATTGGGCAGGGACCTAAACACCAACACTGGCTTTCTGGCGGGCAAGTCCTCTCCAAAATGCAAAAGGCTTGGACTAAGACAACTCACTCTGGCCTGGTCACCCGAAGTCTCACGCTCTGGAAACACCAGTTCTATGTCTATTCTCACTGGACTAATCCCTCTGAGCTGAGCCATAGGCTGGATCAAATTCCTGCTGTGTCTTTTTCTCATTCTGTGCATTGGTCTGTGACACACCTGGGTGGGAGGCAGCACGTGGCAACTGAAAACCCCCTGTGCTGGCACAAATGTGCAATCCCAGGCAACCCTCTTATTAGCTCCGGTTTGTAATGGAGTAGATTAGTTGATGTCTAAGATAAATGAGAAGGAGACAAGAGGTATTGAATAGAATCCTAGAAGGAGACTAGGATTTTCCACTTCTGCTTTGAAAAGAATAGACTCTACTTGGTTGAATTAGAATAATTCAGCCTTTCTTCCTGCCCCTTAATCCAGGAGCAAGAAGATTGGAAGGCGGATTCATGAAAAAGCAACAGCAGGGTAAGAGAGCTGTGGAACTGGGCAAAACAGAGGACATATTTATTATTATTTTAAAATTTTTAAATTATTTATTTAGTTATTTGAGAGACAAAGAGCAAGCTCCTATCCACTGGTTCACTTTCAAACGCCTGCAACAGTCAGAGGTGGGCCAGGCCAAAACCAGGAGCCCAGGACCAGGAACCCAATCTTGGCCTTATAATTGGGTGGCAGGGACCCAAATACTTTCAGCTATGACCAGCAGCTTCCAGAGTGTGCATTAGCTGGAAGCGGGCATCAGAACTGAAGCAGGGACTTGAACCCGGCACCCGAATATGGTATGCAGGGGTCTCACATGGAATCTTAACTGCTGCATCCAACGACTATCCCGGCTCTATTATTTTTAAAGTAATGGGAGTAGCACTTAACATGGAACAAGGCAATGGAATATTTTAGAGAATCTGCATGTCAGGGGGTCAGAAGTTAAAACATGATGTGCAAAGCCACAGGGAGTTTTTGGAGATGACTTGCTTAGCTCGTGTCCGACCGCTTTCTCTGGCAGCCACCTTTCTCCCTGTTTTAAATCAGTGCTCTCTTCTACAGATGATTGGCTCAGAGGTGAACACTTGGCTGAGTCGGAGCAGTCAGATGTTTTTGCTCCCATATTTGGAAAGCAGATGCAGAGATAGCCAGCTAATAGTGTTCCTGGAACTCAGGTGAGACGAACTAAACTTCTGAGTGACCTCACTGATCATGTGTTCAGAGGATCCGAAAGCTGCTCTACAGAGGTGAAAAGTTAAACAGCTTCGTGAAGAGAAACCGAGACCAAAGGCAGACGAGGGGAGGGTGTCCTGCTGTGCTCCGGGTGACTTTTGGATTGGTGATCAAGTCACTGCTAGGCCAGGGTGCACCTGCCCTTGGGCACCATCTAGCATGACTATGTCCCTGTGTCTCAACAACATAAACTCCCTGGGTAAACATTGTTAAGGCATCATATAAAAAAGGGCAGGAACATTCTTGTCTAGTGTAGGCTGGTAGCAAGATCAGTAAAGATAAAACCTGTCCTTGATCTGGAAGTATGGTTCCTGGAAAAGAGAGGAAAGGGTGAATCCAGTGAAATCCAATCTGCCGGTCTCCCAGGGTCTTTGCATGAGCTGCCTGTCCCTCCAAGAAACCCCTGCTTCTACTCACCAGGGCTGCTCAAGCTGCCCTTAAGAAACCCGCATGCAGGGGCTGGCATTGTGGCATAACAGGTAAAGCCAATGTTTGCAATGCCTGCATCCCATATGGGTGCTGGTTCATGTCCTGGCTGTTCCACTTCTGAGCCAGCTCCCTGCTGACGGCCTGGGAAAAGCAGCAGAAGATGGTGCAGGTGCTTGGGCCCCTGCTGCCCATGTGAGAGACCCAGATGAAGCTCCTGGCTCCTGGCTTCATCCAGGCTCAGTCCTGGCTGTTGTGGCCCTCTGGGGAATGAACCACTGGATGGAAGATTCTGTGTGTGTGTGTGTGTGTGTGTGTAACTCTGATTTTCAAATAAATGAATTTTTAAAAAAAAGAAAGAAAAAGGAAACTGGCATTGAGCTGAAAAAGTCCCTTGCTCAGGGAGGTCATCCCTCCCAGTGCCTACCTCCGCATCCTTGTCTTCCCTCCAGTGAAGCTGACTCTTTGATTGGATGTCAATACCAGCAGCATTCACATTGCCTGACTGACAAATGGCCCTCTCATTCTCCATCTCACTCCCTAAGATTTCAGCATCTCTTGCATGAATCAAGGCCAGAACTTTTGGTTCCAAAACTGAAATCCAGGGTCAGCTCTCTGGATATTTCTAAGTCTACCTGGATGCCTTGGAGATGACCTCTGCTTTCCACCTGACCTTGGGCAAAAAAAAAAAAAAAAAAAAAAAAGGTGGTTTTTATCTAAACCTTTGGTCCACAAGGAAAAGCAGCAGCACCCCCAGCCCAGAGTCTTCCTCACCATGACAAAAGTCACACACAGCTGATGACAGCTGAAATGTGCTTGGCTGATTGTTCGTCTCTAAGGTTTCTGGAAGGGGAGGAATAATCACCTTGAAGGCAGGACGAAGAGGGGCAACAAAGGTAGAATTCCATTTCTGCCATTTTTAATCTGGGTGTTCTTGGGCCAGGTTCTGGGTGTCTCCAATCCTCAACCTACTCACCTGTAAAATCAGCCCAGGAATAATACACCAGGCAGGTGGTCCTCAGGGGGCCACGAAGATAATGGGTGTTGCTTTAATGCCCTGTGTCTCACAGAGAGTCACTTAGGATCTCACACCCCCAAAAGTCAGCCATTCCTTTTATGAAGTTAGAGAAGTCGGGTGATGCTTCTGGCTGTCACTCTTGTCCCACTTCAAGTCCAGTCTTCCATCCCCAGACATTATTTGAGCTTCCTCTAAGTTATGTGTCCTGTGCAATAAAGCTATATGTTAATGTGGGGTGGTGTCCCGAGTCTTGTTTTATAAGGCCTTTGTTTTTTCTTTACTTCATACTAATGAGGTCCAGATAGAATGTTGTTGCTTTTATTTTTCTAAGAAAATATATTGCTTCCTTTCTATATCAACAGCACATGTGCTTAGAATTATTGGGTGATCAATACTAATTAGGTATTCTGTTCAGAGGATGTTTAATGTTTTATTCTAGGCTTTCATCTAGTCATTTGGAACTGGTTGGCTCAAACTCTCTATTGATTAAATTGTCTTCTTTTTGCTTGACCTCCTCAGTAAGCGGGGGGGGGGGGGGGGGGAGCATGCCTTTGTTTTTTTCCTTAAATCTCAGACCTAAAAACCAGTGTGTGAGTACAAAAGGAAAAAAGGCATGCAATAATATCACTGTAAAATTCTGCTTCTGAATTCAATTAAAAGGAACTTTTGTTGAGACAAAGACTGGAATCCTGTGAAAAATTCTTATAATCTCTCTCTCTCCCTCCCCCATCCCTTCATTCTTATTTTCTAATAAATCTTATTCAGACCCGAGACCCTACTGGGAAATTTCACTTTTAGTTTTGGGAAATGTCAGATACCAGTGATGGGAATATCGGGATATTTAAGCAAAGAAAAAAAGAATTTCTCCTCTCTCACAAGTGTTAAAAATAGCCACAGGGTATGTTTCCCTCTAAATTCTGTAAAAAGAAAGAAAAAAAAAATCACCTTTGGACTAAAGTTAATGAGGGCGTGTTTTCCTAAAGGGAAAACCTTTTTAGAAAATGAGAAGAAACAGAAAGATTTGAAACTGCAAACAGTTGCAGCAGCAGGAGTGCCTCGGCCAGAAGGCGTCTGTCTGACCTCCTTGTCCCTGCCTCTGTCCCTTTGGGCAGGGCCATCAGGGAAAATGGCTCTGGCCACAAGCGCGCCCTTCTTTCTCTAGTTTTTCAGTGGCCGGAAGACAACAGAGTGAGTCCGTATCTCTAAACTTCCTGGAGGCCTGGCCTGCTGGGCCTGCTCAGTTAGCTGAGGTCTCACCTCACCCCTAGTGGGAGCATGGATATTCAAACTTGACCCCTAACCAAAAAGTAGGCCTCCCTTTAGTTTTCAGCCTAAAAAATCGGTAGTGGCAGCCTTACTGGTTCTAACTACCTTTCTCCCCAGCTCTTATTTTATTTGACTTACTCCCAGCATTGCCTATTCTGCTAAGGGAAAAGTTAATCCTTTGCTTACCTCTGCCCCAAATGTTCCCTTTTTGTTACTTCAACTTCCTCTTTCCTCAATCACTCACTGTTGTGTTCTTCCCCTAGTGCAAGGAAGGGACCACAAGCAGGGACTGATTCAGACAAGAAAACACGAAGAGAGGAAAGATTTTAAGAGGTGGGTCTATTTCCACGATCTATTTACAGAGGCCAAAATCAGCAGCAAACTCTCAATCAACTTGGTTTTGAACGTGCGAACATCACACGGTGCTTAGTCTATCCCTCCTTAAAAAATATATTTATTTGCTAATTTATTTGAGAAGCAGTGTTACAGACAAGAGAGGGGGAGACAAAGGGAGAGAGGTCTTCCATCCCCTGGTTCACTCCCCAAGTGGCCGGAGCTGGGCAGATCTGCAGCCAAGAGCCAGGAGCTTCTTCTGGATCTCCCACATGGGTACAGGGGCCCGAGCACTTGGGCCATCTTCTACTGCTTTCCCAGGCCATTAGCAGGGAACTGGATCAGAAATGTAGCAGCCAGGTCTCAAACCGGTGCCCAAGTGTTTGGGTTCCTGCACCCAGGTGGGAGATCTGGAAGAAGCTGCCCTGGCTCCTGTCTTTGGACTAGTCCAGCTCTGACTGTTGCAGGCATTTTGGGGAGTGAACCAATAGATGTAAGATTCCCTCTCTCTCTATCTCTGTCTCTGTCTCTCCCTCGCCCTCTCTGTAACTCTGACTTGAAAAATAAATAAATAAACCTTTAAAAAAATAAATTACTGACTCTCAAATTTACATATCTAACACCAGAAAAATTGGACGTGGTTGAGCAATTCATTGGAATGCTTCAGTTTTTTGGTTTTTTTCCCATGCTTACATTCAGAACTATTCTAGAGAAGAAGTAGAGGAAGACCTGCTCTTGTGGCAGGTGTGGGCAGGAAACAACTGGTCATTCCAGTCCTGCCCAGTACTACAGTTTGAATGGCAATAACGGGGTAGCTCCATGCCTTCTCTAAGTCTCAGTTTTCTCACCTATAAGATGGGCTAATAATGGTACCTGTCCTCTAAGTTTAAGAGAATGAAATAAAATGCTAGTGTCCATAAATCACTTAGCATAGTCCCCAACATTCAGTGAATCCTCAAACAATGCAAGTAGTGGCGAATCTAAAAGAGGAAGTCATGCATTTTACCGCAAAAAGTGTGAACATTTAGAATTTTCTCGATATAGTTGGAAGTTTGTTTACAGTGTCTCTTTTGGGTCCAAGATAGAGTTGAGGCTAGATATCACACAATTACTAACTTGCAAGTTTTCCTGTGACTTGGAGGTAGCTAACTAATTTGGGAGTATGTGGGAGGGAGAAACCAAAAAATGTTCCTTTGGGTAATTCCTGAAAACAGGGGGTTACAGATTAGGATTTTCAAAAAGGCAACAAAAGCCCCAGGCCATGTCCACAGAAACTGTTCTTTTAGGCTTCTGAGGCCTCTTTGACCTTTGTTTTATGAAACACTGACAACTTCCCATTTGATTGGTGAATTTTCTGCTGTTACAGACACACACACACACACACACACACACAACCATGCTCCCTGCCTGAAAGTTAAACCTATTTATGGTGAGCACTGTTTTTTCAATTAGGGTTATTTTCATTTTCCCAGAAGCCATGTGAGCTGAGAAAGCCCAAAAGTTTATTTTTCTTCCCTTTACTTTTTATAAGAATGTTAAAGCATACAGCATTTATCTATAGGTTTTCTTTTGAAATACTTATGTCTGAAATAAGGCGCCCCCTCTTTTTTATTTTAAAGATTTATTTGAAAGAGTTACAGAGAGGCAGAGACAGAGAGGTCTTCCATCAACGGCTGGAGCTGGGCAGATCTGGAGCCAGGAGCGTTTTCCGGGGGACAGGGGCCCAAGCACTTGGGCCATCTTCCACTGCTTTCTAAGGCCATAGCAGGGAGCTGGATCAGAAGAGGGGCAGCCGGGGTTCGAACCGGCGCCCATAGGGGATGCTGGCTCTAGCGCTAGGGGCGGCGGTTTTAACCTCTACGCCACAGCGCCGCCTCCCCACCCTCCCCCATTTTCACAACATGGCATAAGAGCTAGCACGCTTTTCACAGCATGGTTGTAGTCCACTTTCGTGGTAAACTCTTCTTCGAGAGCATGGATCCCATCCATCTCGCTAACTTTGGGGCAATGTCTTGCGCAAGTTGCTGTTCAGTAAACAGAACTCACGAATGGTATTCGTGTTGGCGTCTCCTCAACATGTTCACCTGTGTATTAGAAAATATCGTTTCAAAGGCCAAGCTTAGCACGCACAGCTCTCATCACAAGCTCCCCGACGGTAGGGGACCCCAGACAAACCCCACAGGACCTCCCTATCGGTTTTGTAAAAAAAAACATTCTCGGGTGCAAACGCTGCGGGCGAAAGGGGAGCCTCGGCGAAGACTCCCTCAGCGGCCGGGCCTGCAGCTCGCGGGGCCTGGGAAAGCCGGGGTCGCGGGAAAGGGGTTCTCTCGGCTCGAAGGCAGGGCGCTGCCCCCGGGCTGGGGAGGGCGCCCGCCGCCGCCCCGCCCGCCCCGGCTCGCGCTCCGCCTCCGTCCGCGGAGCAGCTGGGGCAGGAATTCAGCGCGAGAACCCCGCGGCCCGGGCCCCAGCTCGAGAGCGCGGGGCGGGGCGGCTCGGGGCCGCGCCCTTCCTTCCCCAGCCCCCTCCCATCCCCCTCTCAGCGCTCCCCGCCCCGGTTCCCCGCGCACTCCTCCACCCCGGAGCTGCTCCTAGCCCCGCACCCACGCTCCTGCGCCCTCCCTTCTTTCCTCCGCAGCTCCCGCCTCCTCTCTCCACTCCCCTCCCGGGTCCCTCCCCGGCGCCCCTGCTCCCTGCTCCCTCCTCCCCCGGGTCTCCGCTGCTCCCCTTCCCACCCCTCCCCTGCATCCTCCCTCTCCTGCGCCCCTTCTCCCGGCTCCCCTCCTCCTCCCGGCTCCTCTCCCGGGTTTGCGGAGCTCCCACGCTGTTGCTATGGAGGCGCCCGCGGCTGTTGGCGGTGAGGCTGGAGCTGCCCTGGGGCCCCGGGGACGGAGCGGTGTCCCTGCCCAAAGCTGTGGGGCCCAGGAACAAAGCGCGCTCTCCCCAACCCGGGAGTGCTCAGTGAGACCTTCAGGCGCCCGGGGCCCCGAGGCTTAAGACCACCGCGAGTCTGCTCGCCCCCAACCCCTGCGGGCAGGCCCCCTGGGGCCGGGGTGACAGCTGCGCTCTACCGCGCCACCTCCCCGGCCCCCCGGAAGATCAGTGCGGCTTACTCCATCCCGGAGGTGTCACTGGGGCCGGGGGCACAGCCAGATGGCCCCATTTAACAGGACTGTCCCCTTTTGTTGGGGGCCGAAGCAGCGTCCAGGCCAATTTACATAGGAAAATGGGGTTTGTGTCCCCAATTCAGTGCAGTGCCCCGACAGCTGGTGGCTCAGTCATTATGTCAGGACCCCACAGCGTGGTGTTTGAAGTGGCTTTATGTGTGCAGATGTGTGAGTGTGAATAGCAATTGATTGGGAACCGGTAGCTTCGGGGGCCGACTTGGAAATACTACGTGGGTATTTTTATCAAGAATACTACAAAGGTAATTTTATCACCCTGGTCACAGAGTAAGATCGGAGAGTGGGAAGGCTTTGCCGATAGCGGATGCTCCTTTTGGCTGGTTTCGAATCGGTAGTTGAAACGCCTGTGCTGACACTGTGCATTGCTATAACAGATTCTCCAGTTCTTGGGTTTTGCCAGTGAGCCGCTAGAGTCTCTGAGAGGTGAAGTGAGTTTTGTCCAGCAACGCTCAGCTCTGTGCAGTGTGAGCTCAGTGGTTTGAATCCGTCCAAGACGACGGAAAAGGAAACTTGAAAAGACAGTCGTTTTACCGGTCCTGAAAGCACCTTCATGAAGATGCTGGCAAACCTTTTCCACCAGTGCGCTGGAGCCACCCACAGGTAACTCCCTAGAAGACAAGGGGTGGAGAGGATTTTTTTTTCTTTTCAACTCAGCCTTTATATATTGATCATCTTTCGTTTCAGTCTGTATTGGAGCCAGTTCCAGCCACTAGAATTTTCCAGAACCCTGTCCCGGGATTTGTGACTTTGATCCCATCAGAGCGATGATTGTGTGCCGCGGTGGACGGTTCATGGTTAGGGTTTGTAGGAAAGGGGAAATCGAAGCTGGGCAGGACTCCTCTTGGTCTCCTGGATGGGTGGACGTAATGACTGCCCTGGAGCCTGCACTCGCCTTCCCAGAAGACAGAAGGGTGATTCGCAAAGGCTTTGATCTCCACAAACAGCAGGATCAGCTACTTGTATAATGATTTAAAATAAACTGACGGGTGGGCCTTGTGGTGCAAGAGGTTAAGCCAGGGCTTGGGATGCCTGCTTTCCGTTTCAGAGTGCCTGATTCGAGTCCCAGCGACCCGACTTCCAATCCACCTTCCAGATAACGCTCTTGGCAGGGCAGCAGATGATGGCACAAGTACCGGGTCCCAGACACCTATGTGGGAGACCTGGGTTTGGCCTGGCCCAGTCCTGACTGTTGAGAGCATTTTAGGAATGAACCAGATCTTTCGATCTTTCTCTCTCTCCCTTTTTGTCGCTCTTTCAAATCAATGAATCAATCTTTAAAGAATCTTTAAAAGATGGTCTTACATCAGGAAGGGTATTGAAAGAATTCTATTGGTTAAACCCTCTGGCTTTACACCCCAAGTGAGTTTACAAGGATTTAGAAAACACTGCTTCTCTGGAAGCCTTTAATTGATGTGTAGGGAACCACAGGATGCCACATTAAGAAGGCATGAGGGGCTGACCTTGCGACTTCATAGGTCAAGCCACTGCCTGCATCCCGTATGGGTGCTGGTTCGAGGCCTGGCTGCTCCACTTCCAATCTAGCTCTCTGCTAATGCATGTGGGAAAGCAGCAGAAGATGGTCCCTGCACCCAGGTGGGAGACTGGGATGAATCTCCTGGCTTCTGGCTTTGGCCTGGCCCAGCCCCGGCTGTTGTAGCTATTTGGGGAGTGAACCGATGGAAGATATCTCTCTCTCTCCCTCTCCCTCTCCTTTTCCCTCTCTCCCGCCCACCCTCCCTCCCTCTAACTCTGCCTTCAAGTAAATAAGTCTTTAAAAAGAGTATGAGTTTACATATTGCACTTCAGACATCTGCAAGAGCAAAGAATGTAGACAGTTGCACTGAACAGGAGATAGGCATTAATTGCTGCTCTGCTCATATCTGAACAAGTCAGCAAGTTTTTTTCTGCTTCATATTTGTTTGGACTTCCATGGTACTAGGGTGAAAATACAGAATCTGTGTTGGGGATGCCATGTACTGATCTCAGCTGTTGGAAAGAGAGGTCTTTAGGATCACAAACGATTAAGAGATAATTGTATGTTATAAACATATTTGAAATGGATTCCAGCATCACCACTACTGCACAGTGTTTTTTATTCTCTATACTGCTTTACTTGGATTGTTCTTTAACACTTGCGACGGTTGGCTATTGAGGTGTAGCAAACAACCGCCAGACTCAATCTCAAAACAGTGATCATTGATTATAAGCACATGCATTGGTGGGTTCATGGCAGGCCAGCGGATCCAGGCTGGGCACACTGAGTGGCTGGGCTGATGTTGGCTGGGCTTACTTCTGTATCTAAGAGTCTCCTGGTCCTCTACATTAGACGAGGTTGGGCTGAGGAGGCTTCCCTAGAACAGCTATGCCCTGTGTCGCTTGTCCTTCTCCTTGGACCAGCTCACCAGCGCCTTCTGTTGGCAAGGCAGTGTGGGCATTAGAATCATGAAGATCTCTTGTTTCTGTAGGATGTGTAGCAGGAATTGGCATGTTCCGAGTTCTATCTCATTCTATTGAACAGAGCAGATCACATGACCAAGCTCAAAGTCAAAAGGAAAGGAGAAAGCCATACTCATTCACTGCAGAAAACAGGACACGGGGAAAGTATGGGGGAGGGGGAAGCACTGGGACTGTTAATGCCATCCAACACACACTCACCACACTTCTCATTTCTCGTCCTGCTGGAAGGTAAGCCCCACATAGGCAGGGATTTTTGCCTGCTTTGTTTATTGCTATCTTCTCAACCCCCAGAAGAGTGGCATAGAAGTTTAATAAATATCTAATGAGTCAGTCAGGAGGATTATAGGAATTATTTTTGGCTTATGCGTAAAACCAAAAGTCCTTGAGATAGTATGACAATTTATTAATTTATTCTAAATTAATGGCAAAAATTATCTGTTTACATCATTATCTACAATGTGGAAACTGTTGGCAGTTTAGATTAAACATTATTTCTTAACCCTTTTTCTTTTCTTTTCTTTTTTTTTCTTTAATTTTTTTTGACAGGCAGAGTGGACAGTAAGAGAGAGAGAGACAGAGAGAAAGGTCTTCCTTTGCCGTTGGTTCACCCTCCAATGGCCGCCGCGGCCGGTGCGCTGCGGCCGGCACACCGCGCTGATCCGATGGCAGGAGCCAGGAGCCAGGTGCTTTTCCTGGTCTCCCATGGGGTGCAGGGCCCAAGCACCTGGGCCATCCTCCACTGCACTCCCTGGCCACAGCAGAGGGCTGGCCTGGAAGAGGGGCAACCGGGACAGAATCCGGCGCCCCAACCGGGACTAGAACCCGGTGTGCCGGCACCGCTAGGCGGAGGATTAGCCTAGTGAGCCGCAGTGCCGGCCTAACCCTTTTTCTTTTCAAAAAAATTGTATCTATTTGAAAGGCAAAGAGAGAGAGACTCTCCCATTTGCTGGTTCACTCCCTAAATGCCTGCAGCAGCAGGGCTGGACCAAACTGAAGCCAGGAAACAGGAATTCTCTTATGTGGGGGGCAGAGACCCAACAACTTCAGCCATCGCTTGCTGCTTCCCAGAGTGTACTTTAGCAGGAAACTCGATTGGAAGCAGAGCTGGGACTAAAATGCGGGGAGTTCAATATGGAGTGTGGGTATCCCAAGAGGTCTAACTGCTGAGCCAAACACCTGCCTGATTAGAGACTCTCTGTTACATAATCAAACTCAAGTTGGGTTGGGGGCTGGATTTTACCACCCTTCTGCCTACAAATGCAGCTGCACTACCCAGGAGATGTTATTTACAGCATCTCTGACCCCTGGAGGCGGCCTCTGAGGGCTGACAGTTTGTCTCTCTCTCCTCTGTTTTATTATCTTTGTCTTTGGACAGCAGCACAGAATTTCCTGGTGACACCTACAGTTATGACCCCAGTCATGAGAATCCATTAGTTCTCCTCCATCTGCCTGGATCGATAGCTCAGGCAGCCCTGGCCCCGCGGTTCTGTGCAGGGTGGAGCATCCGTCCTCCTCTGGAAATACAGTGTGGAAATCCACGGCAGTGTCACCCTGGCAAGTAGGACGTCTTCTCCTTATGGCCAGCGGTAGATTATTTTTGTTAATACCTTAATTTTATTTCTTTAAAATATCATAATTTAAACATCATAAAGCTCTTTCAAATGCAGGAACACAGTTTCTCACCCCCAAATGATGCTGTCCAATTAGCCTCCAGTTCCTGAAGAGGAAACCGATTCTTTTTTTTTATAAAGTGTTTTTTTTTTCCTTTCTTTTTTATTATTTGAAAGAGTTACACGCACATACAGAGGTTCACTCCAGTGGTTCACTCCCCAATTGGCCACAATGGCTGGAGCTGTGCCGATCAGTAGCCAGGAGCCAGGAGCTTCTTCCGGGTCTCCCACGCGGGTGCAGGGGCCCAAGGATTTGGCCCATCTTCTACTGCTTTCCCAGGACATAGCAGAGAGCTGGATTGGAAGTGGGGCAGCTGGCTCTCGAACTGGCACCCATATGGGATGCCAGTGCTTCAGGCCAGGGCATTAGCCCACTGTGCTACCACACTGGCCCCAAAACTGATTCTTGCTGTAGGTTGCTAACTGGTAGCTGACATGGAACCCACTCAGCACCTCATGCTCTTCGGCCATCCTCTTTTTCCTTCATGGTGGGGAGGGGGTTAGCGGGGGAGGCAGCGTTGTTAAATAATTAAAGGGTGACATTTTCTACAATATTTTAAAACTTTAACACTGTTGTTTTCCTTCTATACAAAGGATCAAAGAAACATTTTTTCCCACTTTGATGTCAAGTACAGTGGAATGCTACTAATGCACGATTGCTACATTTCCTTGATGAATAATCGCTCTCTTTCTTCATTGGCAAAGTGAGCTGAACCGGTGTCTTTGAGCCACCCTTAAAATTCACCCCTCAATCTAGCTGCTGAAAGGAGTGTGTATCCAACCAGATAGCTGGAATCTGACAATGTAGGCTAAAAAATATTAATTATAAAAAGGTGTTGCCTGCGTATTGCCTGATCCAATCCATCCCTTATGAGTTCCACAGAGAATAGTAATAAAATACCAGCAGCATTTACCGAATGTTCGCCGGGGAGACCATGCATAACACAGCCTGCGGCTGTCCACCCACTGTCCTGCACTGCTCAGGACAACCCCACGACGCAGTCCTGTTTTGGTCCCATTTACACATGAGGAACTGAGGCTTCCGTTGCCCAGGTTTCACAGCTGAGCAGTGTTCCCAGTCTCACCACTGACTTGATTTTGACACCTGAGGCAATCTTATTTCATAGGAGAAAAAAAAAATCCACACAAATTAAAACAAAACCAAAACCAAAAACACCCAACCCAGAAATGAGCTGAAGAAGGGGAGACCCAGCCAACTGATTTAAGCATTGCTTTTGGGAATCTTGCTTCTGTGGAGGCTTGTTCATCTGATTTTCCTAGAAAATTAATTTGCATTTCAGTAAAGCCTTAGGATCGTGCATCAAGTGTTACAACTAAACTGGGCCCTTTAGCCAGGCACAATTTGTACAATTTAGAAGGGGAAAACTGTCAATTAAGATAAAGCAACGTGCAACATTTTTCACTGAAAGAAAAAGCTAACCGTGTAATAGATTATTATTTTTTTTTCTAGCTCCAGGGTCCTGGCACTTTGGGGGATATTGAAAGGAACAACAGGATTGATTGAGGAAAGGGAAAAACAGCAACTGTAAAAAGCCTGTGACAGATGAGAGAGCATTATGATGCCTGGTCGTGACTTCCTCCTGCCAAGAGGAGATGCATTAAAGAAAACTCTTAACTAAATTAAAACCCTGCTCGCCAGTAGCCTCCCCTCCAGATGCTAACAGCCAGCGGGCGGCTCCTTGGACAATGGCACTGTGGGTAATTATTGGAAATGCTTCTATTAAGAGGCATGACAAGAAGCGCTGGGAAATGGTTTATGTCCTTTTAACCAAACATGACAAAAGCAGCTGACTGATTGATGACTTCTGCTATCAGGAGCCCGTGAGACCCTCACTACGTAGAGCGGTGGCTCCTGAGTCCCCATTGGCTGTGCTCGCAACGGTGGGAACCCGTTGTTCACTGACTTCTGTGCGTGCTGACAGCGTGGCTCAGAGAGTGCTGGCGGCGGGGCCTGTGGCAGAGCCCCGGATGGTCACCGGGATAGCTTACCTTCCCGAATACGGCAACGGTTCATCCTGCGGGCATTTTGGTTTATGGAAAGTGGCAGAGAACAGGACTGTCCATGTCAAGTGAAAATAAGTTCTCGGATCTGCCATTGCATGTGTGTGAGTGGGAAAGGGCACGTCTGGTGAGCGGGCTGCTCACCCTTCCTCCCCAGAGTGGTGGCTGGGGCTGGCACCTGTGAGAGACCCTGGGGGTCCCGCGGTGGTATTCCACCTTTCCAAGGCTGGGGGGAGTGTAGGGAACCACCCCACGGTCATCCTCATCCCAGGAAACAGGAATGCTGATGTGAATCAAGGAGTATTTATTTGCTTGAATCTTTAGATGGTAAGCTGCTACTGCTGCTTTTTTTTTTTTTTTTTTGAGGATACATGCCTTTTTTAAAAGATTTATTTTATTTTACTTATTTGAAAGGCAGAGTTACAGGGAGAGGAGAGACAGAGGGAGGAGAAACAGAGAGAGAGATCTTGCATCCACCGGTTCACTCGCCAAACAGCCGCAACAGCTGAAGCCAGGAACCAGGAGCCAGGAGCTTCGCCCGGGTCTCTCATGAGGGTACAAGGGCCCAAGCATTTGGGTCATCTTCCGCTGCTTTCCCAGGATCAGAAATGCAGCAGCTGGGTTTTGAAACAGCGCCTATATGGGATGCTGGGGTTGCAGGTGGAGGCTTAACCTGCTATACCACAGCACCGCCCCGGTAATCTTGAAGATGCTTGGGGTGGGTGTTTCACACAGTGGTTAAGATCTGGATTCAAGTCCTAGCTCCACTCCCAGTTCCAGCCTCCTGCTAACATGCATCCCAGGAGGTAGCAAGTGATGGCTCAAGTCCTTGTGTCCCTGCTACCTGAGTGGGAGACCCAGAGGAAGTTCCTGGCTCCCTACTTTGGCCTGGATGGGCTCCAGATGCCATGGACATTTGGGGGAGTGAACCAGCAGATGGGAGCTCTCTGCGTTTAAAATAAATAAATCAATAAAAGTTAGAAAAGAGAAACAGGAACTTGTTAATTATGTGTACAGCTTCTAGTTACTGCTTGGCTTGTAATAGGAGCATGATAAATATTACAAATAAATCAATAAGTGGATGAGTGCAGGCCTGAATTTAAAATGCAGGAGGCCTTTGCTTCCACTCATTTCGAGGGTGCTTGTGGTACAATCCTGCTTCTTGCTGGGAAGGGGCTTCTCTGAGGACCAAGTGTATCCAGGGGTGCACAGCGAGAGGAGGTGTGTGTGTGGGGGGGGGCGCCTTTCCCCCTCCGCTCTAGGTCTTAGGGCAGAGGGGACTTTTGTGGTTTTTGTGGGCCTGGAACTCTAATTCTCAACCTTCACTGAACCTTAACATCTACTGGGAGTATTTAAAAAAAAGAAACAGCCAGGAACCCACCCTAGACTAATTAAAGGAGAAGCTGGGAGTGGTGTTACAGGAGGAAGTGACTGCTTTAAAAAAGTCTCTGGGGGTGAGTGTGTGGCCTAGATGTTCAGATGCCTGCATCTGTATCACAGTGCCTGGGTTTCAGTCTTGACATTGCTTCTGTTCCAAGCTTCCTGCTAATGTGCACCCTGGGAGGCAGCAGGTGATGGCTCAAGTACTTGGGTCCCTGCTTCCCATAGAGGAGACCTGGGTTGAATTCCTAGCTCCAGGTTTGAACTGACCCAGGCCTGGTTGTTACAGGCAGTTGGGGAGTGAACCAGGGCATGGAAAAATCTTTCTCTTGCTTCGCTCTGCCTCTGGAATAAAGAACTAAATTTTTAAACAAGTCTTTAATGTGCAGCCAGAGGTGGGGGTTCTCAGCTCTGTGATGTGTCAGAATCCCTAGTGAATGTTAAAAATATCAGTCTAGTACCCGACTTCTAGAGATGCGGTTGGGTTCACATTTCTGGATCCTCACAGTGTTCTCAAGGACATTGGGATTGAGACAACGCCAACATGATTTCACCTTTTTTTTTTTTTTTGACAGGCAGAGTGGACAGTGAGAGAGAGACAGGGAGAAAGGTCTTCCTTTTCCGTTGGTTCACCCCCTCAATGGCCGCTGCAGCCGGCGCGCTGCGCTGATCTGAAGCCAGGAGCCAGGTGCCTCTCCTGGTCTCCCATGCGGGTGCAGGGCCCAAGGACCTGGGCCATCCTCCACTGCACTCCCGGGCCACAGCAGAGAGCTGGACTGGAAGAGGAGCAACCGGGACAGAATCCAGCGCCCCGACTGGAACTAGAACCCGGGGTGCCAGTGCCACAGGCAGAGGATTAGCCCACTGAGCTGCGGTGCTGGCCATGATTTCACCTTTCAAAGAGCAACCTGGGGCCCTTGGTAAGAACACTCTGCTGAATCAGACTTTTTAAATTTATTTTTTAAAAAAGATTTATTTTACTTGGAAAGGCAGAGTTACAGAGAGGCTAAGGCAGAAAGAGAGAGAGAGAGAGGTCTTCCATCTGCTGGTTCACTCCCCAGATGGCCACAACAGCCAGAGCTGTGCTAATCTGAAGCCAGGAGCTTCCTCCGGGTCTCCCAAGTGGGTGCAGGGGCCCAAGGACTTGGGTCATCTTCTACTGCTTTCCCAGGCCATAGCAGAGAGCTGGATCGGAAGTGGAGCAGCTGGACTTGAACCTGTGTCCATATGGGATGCCAGCACTGCAGCTGGCAGCTTTACCTGCTACGCCACAATGCCACGCCTGAATCAGGCTTTCTAGGAGAGAGCACAGGCCTCTGTAGTTTACAAAGCACTCCAGCTGATTCTCACAGTAAGGGAACCCTTACTGTGGCTTGAAATTCTCTGAAACTATGGCCCCGAAGCACTGTTTCCACCTGAACTCACTGAATCAGAAACCTGGAGTTGGTCCAGCAATCTGCTATTCGGCCAGCCCTGCAGGTGACTCTCATCCCTCCCCAGCAGGATAACCCTGCTCGGGTCCCCTGCTTCTCAGGTGTGGGCTGCAGAGCGTTTGTGTAGGCTGCAGAGCGCCTGCATGGGCATCACCTAGGTGCTTGTTGAAAGTACACGCACTCTGCCGGCGCCGCGGTTCACTAGACTAATCCTCCGCCTTGCGGCGCCGGCACACCGGGTTCTAGTCCCGGTTGGGGCGCCGGATTCTGTCCCGGTTGCCCCTCTTCCAGGCGAGCTCTCTGCTGTGGCCAGGGAGTGCAGTGGAGGATGGCCCAAGTGCTTGGGCCCTGCACCCCATGGGAGACCAGGAGAAGCACCTGGTTCCTGCCATCGGATCAGCGCGGTGCGCCGGCCACGGCGGCCATTGGAGGGTGAACCAATGGCAAAGGAAGACCTTTCTCTCTGTCTCTCTCTCACTGTCCACCCTGCCTGTCAAAAAAAAATAATAATAAAAAAAGTGCATGCACTCCCTAGGCAGGTAGTGAGTCTAGCAGGTGAGATGCCCACACCTGACCACACCAGGTTCAAGTCCTGGCTCCTGCCTCCAGCTTCCTGCTGACGTGCACCCTGGGAAGCAGCAGAGGAAGGCTCAGGCAGTTGGGTCCCTGCCACCCATGTGGGAGACCTGGATTGAATTCCTGGCTCCTGGCTTCAGCCTGGTCTAGCCCCAGCCTATTATAGGCATTTGGGGATTGAACCAGCAGTTGGGAATACTCTCTCTCTCCCTCAACCTCTCTCTCTCTCTGTCTCTCAAATAATAATTAGAAAATTAAAAAAAAAAATAAAAACACAGACTCTCAGGCCCCATCCCAAACCTGAGGAGTTAGAATCCACATTTTATTTATTTTCATTTTATTTAAAAGGCAGAGAGACAGAGAGATGCGGAGACAGAGAGAGATATCTCTTATCTGCTGATTCACTTCCCAAATACCCACAATGGCCCTGGCTGGATCAAGCTGAAGCTAAGAACCGGAACTCAACTTTCATCTTCCACATGGGTGGCAGGGATCCAAGCACTTGAGCCGTGACTGCTGCCTCCCGGGGTGCACATTAGCAGGAAACTGGGATTAGAAGGGGAACAAGGACTCAAAATCAAGCACTCTGATGTGGGATGCTAGTGTCCCAAACAGAATCCTAACTGCTGTGCCAACTACCTGTCCCAAGAATTCACATTTTCAAAGGATACCCAGGTGATCCGTATGCACTTTAAAGTTTGAGAAGTCTTGCTCATAGCACAAATATTGCTTTGCTGTAGAAATGGAAAACTGTAAGATCCTTTAATGAGAAGCAGGATCCAAAATCAGTACTATGTCTCCTTTTAAGAATAGAAGTGGCTTTAATTATAGAGACACTACTAAGCAAATAACTGCACTACTAAAATAAATCCCAGACTTGTGTTTTTAATTAAGCTGAAATGAAGGATTCAAGTAAAATTAAAAGTAAAAATGTTCTATCCCCAATCCTGTATTGTTCTTTCCCTGATATTTCCTAATTCAATATAGTGCCTGTCATATTATTTTACTCCAGAGACTGACTTTATTGCTTTGATATATAAATATATGTATTATATAACACACACACACCCTATAGACATACATATGTATGTATTGCATTAGTCAGGGTTATACATAGAAAGAGACCTGCTATCTATAGCTACGTCTATATCTGTATCTCTCTCTATTTGTCCATAGATTTTTTTAAAAAAAAAGATTTATTGTTTATTTTAAAGGCAGAGTTACAGACAGGGAGGGAGAGACAGAGAGATCTTCCATCCATTGATTCACTCTCCAGATGGCTGCAATGGCCAGGGCTGGGCCAGGCCAAAGCCGGAAGCCAGGAGCTTCTTCCAGGTCTCCCATGTGGGTGGCAGGGGCCCAAGCTCTTGGGTTATCTTCTGCTGCTTTCCCAGGCTGCTAGCAGGGAACTGGATCTGAAGTGGAGCGGCTGGGACTCAAACCAGCATCCACACGAGATGCTGGCATTACAGGTGGCAGCTTTACCAGCTATGCCACCACACCAGCCCTGTCTACAGATATTTTAAGGAATTTGCTCACACAGTTGCTGTGGGGCTGACAAGTCCAAAATATGCAGGGCAGGGCAGCAGGCTAGAATTCCAGCAACTGCTGGTGCTGCAGGTGGAGTCTGGAGGCAGCATTTCTTCCTCCTTGGGGCCCGAGTTTTTGCTCTGAAGACTTTAAGTTGATTTGATGAGGCCCAACCGCTTTAGAGAGAGTAACCTGTGTTGTTCAGATATACTTATTAGAAGGTAATAACTTAGGGGATGACACTGTGGTGCAGTAGGTTAATCCTCCGCCTGCAGTGCTGGCATCCGATATGGGCACCAGTTCTAGTCCTGGCTGCTCCTCTTCCCATCCAGCTCTCTGCTATGGCCTGGGAAAGTGGTAGAAGATGGGCCAAGTCCTTGGGCCCCTGCACCCGCATGGGAGACCTGGAAGAAGCTCCTGGCTCCTGGCTCCAGATCAGCTTAGCTCTGACTGTTGCGGCCATTTGGGGAGTGAACCAGTGGATGGAAGACCTTTCTCTCTGTCTCTCTCTGTCACTGTCTGTAACTCTACCTCTCAATAAATAAATAAATAAACTCTTAAAAAAAAGTTAGTAACTTCTACAAAATACCTTCACAGAAGCACCCAGAATGATGTTTCACGAAACATGTGAGCACCACAATCGAGCTAAGTTGACACATAAAAATTAATGTGCTCTCTCTCTCCACACAAATGATATATACACACTTACATTTATGAAATATATTTTAATATTTTTAAAAAATTATTTACATGAAAGGCGGAAGGAGAGAGACAGTGTTCATAGCTGCTGGCTTACTCCACAAATGCCTATAATGACCAGGGCTGGGTTGGGGCCAAAGCTGGGATCTGTACCCTCAGTCCAGGTCTCCCATGTGGATGGCAGAGACCTAATGATCTATTACTTGGTCTGTCACTACTGCCTCACAGTATCTGCATTAACAGGAAGCTGGAGTCAATCAGAAGCTGGAGACAGGTTCTCCCATGTGGACATGGGCATCCTAACTGGTATCTTTTTTTTTTTTTTTAAAGATTTATTTATTTGAAAGCCAGAGTTATAGAGAGGCAGAAACAGAGGGAGAAAGAGAGAGATCTTCCATCCGCTGGTTCACTCCCCAAATGGTCATACTGGCCAGAGCTGGGCTGATCTGAACCCAGAAACCTGGAGCTTCCTCCAGGTCTTCTATGTGGGTGCAGGGGCCCAAGGGCTTGGGCCATCCTCTGATGCTTTCTCAGGCACATTAGCATGGAGCCGGATCGGAAGTGGAGCAGCTAGGACTCGAACCAGTGTCCATATGGGATGCTATCACTGTAGGCGGTGGCTTTACCCACCACACCACAGCGCCAGCCCCCTTACTGGTATCTTGATTGCCAGGCCAAATGCTTGTCCCGTAAACATATTTTTAAAGTTCTAGAACATCATAGCTTGTGTATGTTAGCAGAGCTGGTGACAATTCATAAAATGTATTGTTACTTTAAATGTAATTGAGTTTTTGGGATTTTCTTTTTCTTTTTTGCCCCCTATCTTACCCCTTCTTGCATTAAATCTTATCTTCAGATAATATACAGATCATGGTGTTCCAGATGGCTGCTACCATTGCTGGCTCATTGTTAATGACTGTTAATACGCAAAGTCAAATTAAGTATATACTTTCTGACAGTACCAAGTTAAAACATGGTGAATCTTCATCTGGGAGTTTTTTTCCTGGAATGTTATCACTTTTGAGGCCCTTTCCTTTAGTGTATTAGTTTTTTAAAAACACAGTTAATGATTTCTGTATGATACTGTCGTGCTCATATTGTGCAGGCAAGCCTCTGAAGACACATACTGTAGTTTTGTGTGGCTCAAAGAAGGAAAACAGGATTAATTTCCAAGACAATGTCTGGATTTTTTTCTTATTTTTCTGGTTTTTTTTTTTTTTTTTACATTTATTTTATTTATTTGAAAGAGTTACAGAGAGAGGTAGAAACAGAGATAAAGGTCTTCCATCCACAGGTTCACTCCCCAAATGGCAGCAATGGCTGGAGCTGAGCTGATCTGAAGCCAGGAGCCAGGAGCTTCTTCCACATTTCTCATGCAGGTTCAGGGGCCCAAGGACTTGGGCCATCTTCCACTGCTTTCCCTAGTGCGTTAGCAGGGAGCTGGATCAGAAATGGAGCAGCTGGGACTCAAATTGGTGCCCATATGGGATGTTGCTGCTGCAGGCTGGGGCTTTAACCTGTGGCTCCACAGCACCAGCCCCATTTTTCTTTTTTCTCTTCTCTTCTCTTCTCTTCTCTTCTCTTCTCTTCTCTTCTCTTCTCTTCTCTTCTCTTCTCTTCTCTTCTCTTCTCTTCTCTTCTCTTCTCTTCTCTTCTTTCTCTCTCTCTCTCTCTTTCTTTTCTTTAGATTTATTTACTTATTTGAAAGAATCTTAAAGCTTCTCCCATGAAGTGCCCTTTCAGACTGGAGATACCAATGACTTTACAGACAAGGCAAAACGGAACATGCTCTGGAAAAGGAGGGGGAGTAGGGGGTGGGGAAGCAGGGAGAATGAAGAAAAAAGATTCATGGAAGACCCTGGTTGGACAGTTTTATGATTTCCAGCAACCAAAACCAGCTACAGATCACTTAAGCATTGGAAAAATGTGTGTAGGTCACAGAATTTAAAAATAAATTCATGAGCTAAACTGAAGGAGGACAGATCCCGAGATGTTCCAGAAATTCAGGGTGGAGAAACTCAGGGGCAGTCTCCAGCACTGAGCCGTGAGGACAAATGAGCTTCAGTCACTGCTTCTTGAGCTTGGCTGGGAGTGATTTGGGTCCTTGGAGTCACAGCAAGGCTGTTTCCAATGGCGGCGGGGATCCTGCACAAAGCAAACTCAAGTAGCTGCTTCCAAAAGAAAGGATTAGAATAAATGTGGGCACGCAAAACAACTGCTGTCCCCTCCCTACAATGTCGATGGAGAAGAAGACCAACTTGTCCCTTCTGGGGTCCATTTATCCTCGTGATGGGTCAAGAACACAGTTGCATTATTCTTGTAAGGCTGTGCTCTAATACAGCCAACACAATGAGATTACGTGAGCATCGAGGAGATGCAGATCTTTCGTATTTGTTTTGTCTCCTTCTGGGTTTATTTTCTGGGACGAAATTCCCAGGAGTGGAATCATCAGGTCAAAGGGGATGATTAAGTTTATGGCTGCCCAACTTCATTGCTAAATGGAAAACAGGTGAAAGCAAAGACATTCAAGAAGTGAGAGGAAAATACTGGGACTTCATTTTGTCAATCATGTTTTTTTTTTTTTTTTTTTTTCAAAAGACACAAGAAGACATGTGCAACAGTAAAATTCAGAGATGAAGGGACAATATTATTAAATAATATTTTGGGAGTCACCATCAAGGGAAACATCCCAATAATGATTGTGTTAAGTACTTCAGATTTTGGACAAAATTCTCAAGTTTTGTTGGCTAATGGGAATTTCTTTCTTTGAAATACACATGGTATTTGGAAGTAATTGACTGAAAAGTCATAACTACAGGAAAAAAACTCTTTTATTACCCTGAACTATTTGAGGGTAAGCGGCCAACTTTACCTCGTTACTGTTTAATACGTCAGTGCTTGTTTTCCATAGGCAAAGACATTGTACTACATAACGACTGCACACCCTCCAAAGGCAGGGAACTAACAAGGAGCCATCACTACCGTCTAATCCTCAGGTCCATTCAAGATTTGTCAGTTGTCCTCTGTAGTAAAAGGATTCAGGACGGAATTAAGTGTTGAGTTCAGTTGTCATCTCTTCTGTTGTCTGCCATTTGGAACACTTCCACAGCCTCTCCTTGACTTTCCTGCGCTGGAGAGTTTTGCAGAACATAGGCAGTGATTTTATTATGACATGGTCCTAAATATTTCTCACTGCATCCTAACAGGTGGCATATTATTTTAATTTTCCCCTTTACTCTGCTATTCACTTCATCACTTAATTTAAGGTGATATCTTCTTCACTATAAGGTTACTTTTCTTTTTCTCTTTTAAGGTTTGTTTATTATTTGAGGAGCAGTTACAGAGAGAAAGGGAGAGACACGCAGAGAGATCTTCCATCCGCTGGTTCACTTCCCAAATGGCCGCAACAACCAGGGCTGGGCCAGGTCTCCAATGGTGTGGGGGCCCATGTACTTGGGCCATCCTTTGCTGCTTTCCCAGGCAGGCAAAGCATTAACAGAGAGCTGGACCAGAAGCAGAGCAGCTGGGACTCAAGCCAGTGCCCATTTGGGATGCCTGTGCTGCAGACGGCAGTTCAACCTGCTGAGCCACAATGCCAGATAAAGGTTACTTTCTACCATTTGTAGTTAATCAGTGTTTACATTACAAGTTTGTTGTGGGAAGATAATCAGCTTTCCATCTCTATGGGTCATGCATCCATGGATTGTTAAGTTTTTTTAAAAAGTGTGTCTTTGGGTTAGTTCTGTGGCATAGTGGGTAAAGCCATTGCCTGCAGTGCCAGAATCCCATATGGGTGCTAGTTCCAGTCTCAGCTGCTCCACTTCTGATCCAGTTCTCTCCTATGACCTGGGAAAGCAGTAGAAGATGACTCAAGTCCCTGGGCCCCTGCACCTGTGTGGGAGACCCGGAGGGAGATCCTGGCTCCTGGCTTTGGATCGACCCGGCTCAGGCCGTTGTGGCCATTTGGGGAGTGAACCAGCAGATGGAAGACCTTTCTCTCTGTCTCTGTCTCTATCTCTCTCTGCCTCTGCCTCTCTGTAACTCTGCCTATCAAATAAAATAAATATTAAAAAACAAGTGTGTCTCAGTGAACGTGTAGATTTTTTTGTTGTCATTTCCAAAGCAGTGCAGTGTAATAACTATTGACACAGTATTTACAGTGCATTAGTTGTTGTAGGTAATCTAGAGGTGACGTATAGTATATAACAAGGTGTGCATAGGTTCTATGCAAATACGCTGCCATTTCCATAAGGAACTTGAGCATCTGCAGATTTTGGCATCTGCAGGGGGATCTTGGAACCGTTATCCTATGGATACTTAGAAACTAAGTCGGAGCCAGTGTTGTGGTATAGCAGCTAAAGCTGCCACCTGTGACACCAGCATCTCATATGGGCATTGGTTCAAGTTCCAGCTGCTCCACTTGCAATCCAACTCCCTGCTAATGTGCAGAAAGCAGAGGAAGATGGCCCAAGTTCTTGAGCCCCTGCACCCACATGGGAGACACAGAAGAAGTTCCTGGCTCTTGGCTTCGATCTAACCCAGCCCTGGTCATTATGGCCATCTGGGGTGTGAATCAGCGGATGAAAGATCTCTCTCTCTCTCCGTCTCCTTCTCTCTGTGCAAACTCTGCCTTTCAGATAAATAAATAAATCTCTAAAAAAGGAACTATGTAAATATTCTGTTTCTCATCACATTTTGAGTTCATGTCCATATGGACTCAGGGTTTCCTATTTCATTCCACAGGTTCTGTCATTATCATTTATTTTGATCCTCAGATTGTCTCAGAGTTGGCCACTGAAGGCCTCTTCAAGCTGGCTCCCATGTCTTTTAAATTCATTCTTTGAATGTTTCCCTGACTTCTGGGCCAACAAGATGTTCCAGGTCATTTCCTGCCCCATTCTTAGAGTTAGCCGTTTCTTCAAGGGACGCTGGTTTATTGTTTGGGGGAATGGTGCTTACAAAGCAAGATCTGGGTGCAAGCTGTGCTCTTTGCTTTTGGGCTGTGTTCATTGTGTTCATCGCTCTTCGACCTCAGTACATAAAGCTAGAGAATACACACACACATATACACACATACAAAACACAACACAACAAGCAAGTATATATTTGTTTCTTTATCCAAATATTTCTATTTACCAGTCTACCTATCTTCTACATGGAAACCATAGGGGTTGGTGCTGTGGCATACCAGGTAAAGCCACCACTTGCAGATTTATTTATTGGGGCCGGAGCTGTGGCACAGCGGGTTAACCTCCTGGCCTGAAGCGCTGGCATCCCATATGGGTGCCGGTTTGAGACCCAGCTGCCCCTCTTCCAATCAAGCTCTCTGCTATAGCCTGGGAAAACAGTAGAAGATGGCTTAAGTTGTTGGGCCCCTGCATCCACGTGGGAGACCTGGAGGAAGCTCCTGGCTCCTGGCTTCGGATCAGTGCAGCTCTGGCTGTTGTGGCCAACTGGGGAGTGAACCATTGGATGGAAGACCACCCCCCCCCCCCGCCTTTCCTCTCTCTGTGTAACTCTGACTTTCAAAGAAAAGATTTATTTATTTTATTTGAAAGGCAGAGTTACAGAGAGGAAGAGAGAGAGAGGTCCTCCATCTGCTGATTCACTCCCCAGATGGCTGCAATGGCCAGAGCTGTGTCGATCAAAGCCAGGAGCCAGGAGCTTCTTCCAGGTCTCCCATGTGGGTGCAGGGGCCCAAGGACTTGGGCCACCCTCCACTGCCTTCGCAGGCTATATCAGAGAGCTGGATCACACTGATAGGCACAACATCACAAGGTTCCATTTCCTTTCATGTATTTAGTTATTTGATCGACTTCCCAATTCCTCCACTGCCTCCTCCCCACCCTGGACATCTCCTCATCCTGTCAATTCTCTGACCTTCTTCCTAGCCTGGTTGGGACTCCAAAACCTCTCTGTAGTGTCCCATGCTGCCCCCTCATGGGGCTGTGAGAACTCTTCTCATCCTTCTCGCTCTCGGACATTGCCTGCTGGGAAATTCTTTGCATAGATTGAAGGTTTCTTTTAGAGAAGAAAACACCAGAGGTGGTTTTAGAAAGATCTGCTTCTTGGGTCTTGGTCTTAAGAGATGATCATGATGAAATGTGAGTATTTGGAAGTGTTGACGGGCATGATGGACTCCCGGGCAGCCAAATGACCACAAAAGAGCTAGTATATATATATATATATATATATATATATATATATATATATATATGAGGTAGAGTTACAGAGAGGGGACATCTGTAGAAGAGGGAAAGAGAGAAAGGTCTTCCATCCACTGGTTTACTCCCCAAATGGCTCCAACAGCCAGAGCTGAGCTGATTCGAAGTCAGGAGCCAGAAGCTTCTTCCAGGTCTCCCACATGGGTGCAGGGACCCGAGCACTTGAGCCATCTCTTTTCCAGGCTATTAGCAGAGAGCTGAATGGGAAGAGGAGCAACCAGGATGCAAACTGGTGCCCATAAAGGATGCTGGTGCCTCAGGCGTAGGCTCAGTGCCACAGCGCCGGCCCCAGAGGTAGAACTCTTAAGCATTACATCATTTTCAGTGTAGATGACGTCCTGGAGGCCAGTCTGTCCTTGAGGAGGCCACAACCTGTGCAGATGCTCATGCAATACTCCTTTGGTTTTACTCATAAATGCACAGACTTCCAGGAAAGTGTTCTGTTATTTGTTGCTGTGTCTTATCCTAAATCCCTAAGTGTGTTGCCACTGGCAACTTGAACCTCTATCTCTCCCTTGTGCCTGGATGGAAAACTGTTGTTGGCGAGAGCCTTGTCTGTCAGCCCCCACTCTCCCAAGGTGGACAATTGCAGAGACAGCTCCTTGGCTGAGCAGGAACAGGTGTGGGAGGCCCTCGCCACAGCAGGTCCCAGATGGCTTCTGCGACTCTGTCCAGCTCACACAGGTGGTGGGAGCCACATGAAGGGCTGGTGGGTTCTTTTATTTATTTACTTTACAATTTTTATTTGTTTTATTAGAGAGAGAGAGACAGACAGACAGACAGACACGGAGATGTCTGCCATCTGCTGGTTCACTCCCTAAATACTAGGGTCAGGCCACCTGGGTTTCTCACGTGGGTGCAGGAACCTAATTACCTGAGCCCTCACTGCTGCCTCCCAGGGTCTGCACTGGGGGTCTCTGGAATTAAGAGCAGGATATGGGAAACTGACTCCATGTACCCCCGTGGGACACGAGCCTCTTAACTAGCAGCTTCACTCCTGTGCTAAATGGCTATCCCAAATGGCCTGGTTTTTGACCTCCATGGCTGATGCTCTTAGTTCCGCATGTCTGGCCTTTATCATTCAGAATGAAGGTGAATCCATGAATGAGTTGTAACCAAATTTGAGAAACCACATGAGAAGGGACAGAATAATTAAATGCAGGGAGAAATATTGGGGACAAGGGGACAAGGGTGGGACACGTTTTTCTCCTGCCTTTTCCTTTAGCACCAACCCCTGAAGTGATGTTTGTTCACTGGAGCTTCAGTGAGGGCTTGGATGCCAAAGATGAAAAACCTGGAAATGTCCTGACTAGAAATTAGATTTCTTCCTATGCATTATGGATTTGAAATAAAAATTTTTGTTTAACATTCTGTCTAGATTCTTTCAGTTGTAAATGCTAATTGCACCTAATCCATAGGTTGTTTGTAATTTCTGGACTGTCCAGTCCCCTTAGAAGAGTCACAAGGAGCAAACACTGATGCTCTTGGCGTGTCCACTGTTTAGGCTGTCAGGGTCAAGGGCAGCGAGGACGAGGAAGAGAGTGCTACAGGTGGGCGGGGATCAATCAATCATTCATCTGTTCCAGAGGTCCCTGGGCTTTCCCAGCTCATGGTGATAGTCAGACAGTAATTCACTCATGGCCTCCGGGTTAACAAGTGCGCGTAACTTTTCAGGATGCTAGGTGGTTAGGTCAAAATAAGTCAACGGTTGAGTTTGTGCAGTGCCCGACAGATATCGCCTCGTTTCCTTCAAACACACAGAACCTCCTGCAGGGTCCCTTTGATTCACTGCAGCGCCGGGACACCTCAGCTGACAGGGTGGGAACCAGACAGCTTTCATTTGCTCTTTGTGGAGGGGTGAGGAGCCCTGTCTTTGGAGAGGATCACAGTGCTGCAAAGCTTTCATGAGGCTCTGTTCTGCTGGCGAGAAAAACGACTATCTGCTCACAAGGTATCAAAACGTGGGCTCCCTGTGAAATTCCGGGCATGGCAATCAATGAACTGGGTATTCCACATCCCGCTGAAAGAAGCCAGCAGAGTGGCTGATCACAGGCGGGGTGGGGGGGGGTGGGGGGGGTGGGGTGGGTGGGTGGGTTTACTAGACCACAGAAAAGCGGGCCAGCTGGTTATTCTCAAAGCATTTCCAGCCTCTGTTTCCTTGGCTCCTGAGTGCACGTGCTTTTGTGGGTTTCCTGTGACCTCTCTGAATAATGTGTCTTGGATCAGCTAATGCTTGCTACCTAGCTGTTCACTGTTGAGATCCTTCACCTCCTGGGCCCTGGTTTTCATGATAGTCTGTGAGCACATGGCTCCCCAAACTTCATTTTTTCTCCTTCTTACTGGAGTTCACCTCTTCAAATTTCCCCAGTCCTTGGAAAGAAAGTCAATCTTGACTTCCAGTGATGTGACCTTGGGGGAAAAGGAAGGGCAGAGATCCAAGGGATGCGTCTTGGGCTTCCTCTCCCTGAAAGCCCACAAAAAGAAGCTGGATGCTATGAAAGGAATGCAGGTGCAAGCCAGGGGGTGGCCGGTGGTGCTGTGGGGAGGGCCCTAAGCAAAGCAGGACCTGAGGGAGGAGACACATGACATCCTCAGATAGCATCTGGGGAGACTCCAGGGAGACAAAGCCTCCACACTTTCCCACGGTGAGCTAGAGCTGGGGTTCTCCAGATTTTTTAAATGCCACTACCCCATAAGAAGCCATAACCAAATTTGGGAAGTGGGGGGAGAATCTGGGCCCGTGAGGGCATTCCAAAGAGTAGCCAAGGCTGAGAACCCCCTTGCTAGAGGAGGTTGACCTGAAAAACAAGTGGGGGTGAGGGTAGGGAAGAGGGAACTGAGTCTCCCTGACTGACCAGCAGGTCCAGGGGATAGGGCCCGGGCCGGTTTGTCACCGTGTGTAGCCTGGGAATCAACCCAATGTTGAAGACTCTAGATCTGATTGTATCAGTCAAGACATTCCTGCAGTAGCAGTTTCTGGATATGTCGGTCACATATCTCACACTTTCTCTCTTACCTAAGCCAGGATGGTCTTCCGCCTTTGTAACGGACATAGCCAAGGCTGCTGGTATGTGTATTACTCCTACCTTCTCCTTTAGCACCAAACCCTAAAGTGGTGTTTATTCATTAGGGCTGAAATGAAGGCCTTCATTTTTGCTTTCATTGGTGGAGGCTGCTCATTTTACACTAGTATTAGTTCTTTCTTACCAAGTTTTTTTTTTTTTTAAATAATCATTTCTATTGATTTGAAAGGCAGACAGAGAGATCTTCCATCTGCTGATTTACTTCTCAGATGTCTGCAATAGCCAGGGCTGGACTAGGCTGAAGCCAGGAGCCAGGAGCTCAGTCTGGGTCTCCCACATGAGTGGTAGGGACCCAAGTACTTGAACCATCGCCTGCTACCTCCCAGGATGCACATAGGCAGAAAGCTGGAATTGGAAGCAGAACAGGGACTTGAACACAGGCATTCCCACATGGAATGCAGAAATCCCAAGTAGCATTTTACCCATTGTGCCAAATGCCTGCTCCCACGTGGTAGCATTTTTAAAACAGAGCTGCCTAGAGAAACAAAGACTGCAATTTCTCAGTCTCCATGGCCGTGCTGCCACGAAGGCTAAGTTTTGTCCACTAGGACACCAGCAGAAGCATACGGTGGTACCTTCTGGAATTCTTAACAGACAACAGGAATGGGCCCCTTCTCCATCCTTCTGCATTTTACTATCTGAAACACAGGTGTCTCCATCTGTGACCAGAGGATGGACAAGGCCATAGCGTGGTAATGATAGAGTGGGGAACCAGATGGGGAGCTTGATCCTGCAAATTCCAGGGAGCAGAGCCCCCACACTGACTCTGGCCTGAGACTTCAGATTCACAGTGTGCTTTTGGATTTTCTGTCATTCAAAGCTGAACCTAATCCTAACTAACATAGTCTTTCAATACTCTGTTGGGCCGTCACTTGGTGTCTTTGGGTCCTGACGTCATCTTTCACCAGCTCTTCTACTGCATCCAGCTCTCAGGCACCTGTTCATGAGAGAAGTGAGCTCTCTGTGCCTCTACCCAAGTCATTACTGAAAACAGGATCAGGGGAGGCTAAGGACAGCGACCTCCTGCCCGCTCTGCTATTTCACTTTTTGGAGTCTCGGTGCCCTGTCTACTTGCCTGTGGACAGGAGAGGCATGGCCGCTGGGGGCACCAAGGAGGGGAAGCCACAGATCGGTGAGTCCCAAGCTTTTGCCCGCATCAGGACCTCCCAGAGGGGTTGTAAGCATAGCCTGCTGTGTGCCGCCCTGAGTTTCTGATTCAGGACGTGCAGCGTGAAGCCCAAGGACTTGCATTTGTGTTTCTCACACTCTCAGGTGGTCCCGATGATTGCGGGACAGCACTCTGACAGCCACGTTAATTGGAAGGTGAACGACAAAAGGGAAAGAGTATTTAAAAGTAGCTTCCATTTTGCCACTGATGAATACGCAAAAGCACTCACTGTTAGCTGTGTCAGGAGAAATTATGAAACAAGAGACCAATAGGCAGACTCATACAGGGCCGAGTAACTGTTGAAGGAATACACAGACCGATCTTGGTATCCGTGTGCTGCCAAGAGTATCTAAGTGTTAGCCCCGGAATCTTCCCCAGGGTTTCTCCCGGCCCAGCAATGTGCTTGGAGAGGGCTCAGTGCACAGTTAACAGTACAAGGGCCGTTAGGGCCAGTGCCTCAGAGAAGGAACAGATGAAGAATTTGGGGACACGGAAGAAAGGGTGGCAGGATTAGGAGCTGTAGCATCCCCAGGCGCTCTGGGAGAAGCCACAGGTAACCGTGGATCAAAGGGAAAACACTCAGCAAAGATGAAAGGCGCGATAATTCTAAGTCAAGAGCGAGAGTTTTAGAATAGAAGTGATAATAACAGACACTTAGCACCAACAGGGCGAGTCCCCGGGCCAGGAGCTCTCCCAAAGCGCCATCCTAGGGGAGCTCGAGTTCTCGCGAAGTGATTTGTACTTTCCCTCTTGGATGTTAAAATCCCGCTTTTCTAACAGAGCGCATCTTCCTGCGGTATTTATTTTTGCTTTTGTCATGTTAAAAGTGGAACCGGAGGAGGTCCGGGAGCCGGGCGCGGAGGGTAAACAAGGCTGACTTTGGAGTGCGAAACCGGCGGCGGGGGAGGCGTGGCGTCGCCGAGGTCACCTTGGGGAGCCGGCTGAGCTGGCCGCGCCTCCTCGAGGAGAAGCGTACCCTGGGATCCGGAGGGCGCGTCCCCGCGGGCGCCCTGCCGCCTGCAAGCTGAGCGCCGGCCCTGCGCGCTCGCCTGCGACTTTCACCTCGCCCGGCTGGAGCGCTGCTCGGTCCCCGGGCGCCGCAGCTTCGAACGGCAGGTGGAGCGGCGCGCGCCGCTGGAGAGCCGCCGCCGACTTTCTCCCCGTCTCTGCACTGCTGTGAGGGCAAAGCCGGCTCGGCCGTGGGAGATGCAAGCCCTGGCGGGGCTTCTGCCCCAGGCGCCGAAGGAGGCTCACCTCCCTGCGGTTTCCCTTCACCCATCAGTTGCGTATAGATAGTAAGTGTGAAGAATCACACGGGGAGGAACTGGGCAAAGCATTCCGACCTTCTTAGGGGGAGAAAAGCCGTATCCTGTAAATACAAAGTGTGACTTGGGTGGAGAAGATGTATTTAAAAACTTGGAGAACGTGGCGGTGTGTGTGTGTGTGTGTGTGTGTGTGTGTTTGTGTGTGTGTGTGTGTGTGGTGTGCTTGGTTCCCCGGGTTCGTGAAGCTAAGTGGTGAATGACTTGCAGGCAATGGGCAAGAGTTTCCAAGTGGCTGCCAATATGACCAGAGCAAAGGCGTCCCGCCCAGTGTCCCTACTGAGTTCTTGCTGAGGTGCCCTTGAATTGTAAAAATTAACTCCTCTTTTAAGCTCTGCTTTAATGACATTAAAACTCATTGTTGCTGATGTGTTTCAAAATTATTGTGCATAGACAGTTCTAAAGTAACTTTTATGAGATAACATGCATTTAAAAAATTGTGAGGATAGGCCGGTGCCGCAGCTCACTAGGCTAATCCTCCGCCTTGCGGCGCCGGCACACCGGGTTCTAGTCCCGGTCGGGGCAACGGATTCTGTCCCGGTTGCCCCTCTTCCAGGCCAGCTCTCTGCTGTGGCCAGGGAGTGCAGTGGAGGATGGCCCAAGTGCTTGGGCCCTGCACCCCATGGGAGACCAGGATAAGTACCTGGCTCCTGCCATCGGATCAGCGCGGTGCGCCGGCTGTGGCGGCCATTGGAGGGTGAACCAACGGCAAAAGGAAGACCTTTCTCTCTGTCTCTCACTGTCCACTCTGTCAAAAAAAAAAAATTGTGAGGATATTTGTGAAGTTAACTCAAGTCGGCCTTGGAAAATAAAGTATTTTTGCATATTATGGGAAAGCTATCCCAGTCAGGTAAATATCTGAAGTACCTTGGGAAATGATGACAGTGTCAAATTTTATGAAAGGTACAGTTTTTAAGTTATAACTGCATAATGAGTATTTAATTTCTTTTAAAGACTTATTTATATATTTGAAAGGCAGAGTTGCAGAGTGGCAGAGGGAGGAGAGAGGAAGGGAGGGAGTGGGAGAGAGAGAGACAGAGAGAGAGAAAGGTCTTCTATACACTGGTTCACTCCCCAGGTGGCCTAAAGGGCTGGAACCCTGTCAATCCGAAGCCAGGAGCCTGGAGCTTCTTCCGATCTCCCACACGGGTGCAGGGGCCCAAGGACTTGGGCCATCTTCTACTGCTTTCCCAGGCCATAGCAGAGAGCTGGATCAGAAGTGGAGCAGCCAGGACTCAAACTGGCGCCCATATGGGATGCCGGCACTGCAGGTGGTGGCTTGACCCACTATGCCACAGCGCTGGCCCTGAATATTTGATTTCAAGAGATGTGCATATATTTATTCTGTCCTCTTTGAAAACACTTCTTAAGAATTTTTTAGCTTTGGTTAAGAAGACGTAACAGCTTTGTAATCATTTTTGGCAGAAGATTTTACCAAACCTCCCACCAGAGGGCAGTATTTAACAAGTATTTGATAAAAATATACATTAACTGTAATTCATAGAAATCACATTTCAAGAGCAATAATATCAGTAGAAAGTAAGTATTTTCTTCCATCAACACAACCAAAGTAAGAAACCCATGGACACTTGGCTTTCTCGTGGAGTAGATAGTTCTTAAAGCAGCATATCCTAGGTTGGGAAGAGTGTTTGCTTTTTAATTTTCAAGATGGAAGAAGTAATCGAAGGAACTGGAAACGATTTAGGTAGTTCTTTACAAGCCCTGGACTGATCCCACTGGCTTGATAGAAAGAAGCTTGGTTGTTTTAACTCAATCGCCAACACATTATTTACCCTCCCTGAGAAACCATCCAAATTTGGCTGCATTCCATATGCTAGAAAAAGCTGGGAGCCGGAGCCAAGGGTAGGTTTGACAGAGGGAGCAGAACAGTGCAAGGAGAGGCTCCTGGGACCCCTTTGCTGCGCCCACAGGCAGCGGCCACCGCAGGTGCTGGGAGCTCCGCCTGACTCAGGGAAGACTCAGTGGACGTTGATTTCTCGTCTAGTCACTTGCTGTGTGGTGACTTCCGGCCTGGTGGTGTTGCTTAACTTCTGTTTGCTGTATTAGAGTTTGAAAAAGAAACAACTGTACGTGGTAAACAAACCATAGAAGATAGTGCGTAATTAAAAATGTTGTTCAGGGGCCGGTGCTGTGGCGTAGCAGGTTAAAGCCCTGGCTTACAGCACCAGCATCCCATTTGGATGCCAGTTCCAGTCCCAGCTGCTCCACTTCTGATCCAACTCCCTGCTAATGCACCTGGGAAAGCAGCGGAGGATGACCCAAGTGCTTGGGCCCCTGCACCAGCGTGGGAGACCTGGAAGAAGCTCTGGGATCCTGGCTTCGGACAGGCTCAGCTCCGGACGTTGTGGCCATTTGAGGAGTGAACCAGTGGATGGAAGATCTCTCTGTCTCTTCCTCTCTCTTTCAAATAAATAAAGTCAATCTTTAAAAAAAATGAAAAATATGTTTTTACTCAGTCTCCAGAGGTAGCCACAGCAATGATTTTTTTTGTATGTCATCCAGAAAATGCTCACACACAGACACGCTTACACGGACACATGTCAAGTCCACACACGTGGTTACACTAATGGGAGCGCACTGCACAGACATTTGCCGGCCCTTTGTTTTTCTTGTTTCAACAACACAACTTGCAAATCTGCCTGCACTCCACTGCTTCACTCTTTGCTTTATTTCCTCAGTGAGGCATTTCTCCAGGGCAGGATGGCAGAACTTCTTTTTTTTTTTTTTTTTTCTTTTTCCCTTTGCTTCACAGAGTCAGAGAGAGTACTGTTAACATACGAGGTGTTTAATGACCAGTGTGGGATTGATTAACTAGAATGTCAGTTTGTTCTTGGCGAGCTGGGACGAGGAAGAAGGAAGGGCCATAACCACACTGAGGAATTTGTTTTGCTTGTTTCCAAAATGCGAAAACTAGAAAGAGAACATTGATCTTGGCTAGTATTTTTCTCAGCCTCTAATGCTTGAATTTGACTGCAAATTCTTGCATTATTTTGGCCTGTGGGTTGTCCTAGCTTCTCTCCTCGCTCATTCAGCGGTGAGCGGTGCCTTTGGAGGGACAGGTCTTCAAAATCTCATGATAAATGATGGACGTGCTGTGGGAATGGGGGCGTAAAACCCTCTTCAGAAACAGGAGATGCCATTCATTTAGGTCTAGTGGCCCTGATGATCGCTCTTCATTTTAAAGATTGTGTATCAGGATAATTGAAATGACGTGCAAAAATCTTAGTTCTTTTTATATTACATCTTCTGTTTGGATTTTTTAAAAAGGGGTTTATTGATTTATTTTTATTTATTTTAAAATCAGAGCACGAGAGAGAGACAGAGAGAGATCTTCTGTCCACAGGTTCACTCCCCAAATGCCTACAATAACTGGGGCTGGGCAAGGCCAAAGCCAGGAGCCTGGAAATCAACCCTGGGGTCCCATGTCAGTGGCAGGGCCATCATCTGCTGCCTCCTGGGATATGTGTTAGCAGGAAGCTGCATTCCAAGTGAGTGAGGACACAAACCCAGACACTCTGATGTGAGATGCAGGCATCCCAAGTGGTGTCTCAACTGCTGTGCCAAACGCTCAGCGTGTGTAGACTTTACGGCACTGATTTGAGAATTTTTTTTTTTTTGTTCTCAGACTATGAATGCATTTTGTCCTTTAGGTAGATGGCGGCATAAGCTCTCGAACTTTTCGAGTCCTGGCAGTGTTAACAGTGAGTTCCTACCATTTGTTATCGAGTAGCATCTGAAAATCACAGTGAATCGGAATGTCTAGTCTTTCCAAGGACCTACCTGCCAACAGTCTAGACTGCTTCCAGAATGTGCCCCACTGTTTTGCCTCTGGGCTTTTTGCTGCTTGTGTGCTTTCGGAAGTTCTGCCAGCGTCTTATGGCGCAGCCGCAGTGCTGCTATTCACATGCAACCCAGTGGACTTGGCGGGTATCCCGGGTGCAGAGACTCGTCCACAGCTCTGGGGAAACAGAGAGAGATTGATTTCCATCCACTGGTTCACTCCCCAAATACCCTGTCACAGCTTGCACTGAGCCAGGCCAAGGCCAGGAGCCTGCAGCTCCATCCAGGTCTCCCCCGTGAATGGCAGGGGCCCAAGCACTCACACCATCTTCCACTGCCTTCCCAGGAGCATTAGCGGGGAGCTGGATTGGAAGTGGAGCAGCCGGGACTCAAACCAGTGCTCCTATACAGGTGCTGGTGTCACAGACTGTGGCTTAACTCGCTGTACCACACTGTGGGTATTTTCCAATACGATGACAAATATCGTGAATACATTGCAAGTTGGAGAGGCTGCAGGCAGACCACACTTAGCTTCTATAGAGCCCTGATTGGCTGCTCAAGGATGAGTGTTGGGGGTGGCCAAGTGTGTTCATCACACCAAGGTACACAGGTGTGCAGGCAGGGCGAGCAGCGGGAATGACCTGGTCTCCCACCTGCTGATTTAGGCTCCGCCAGGGACCTCTCACTGGTGGCTTCTAATCTGACCTGGGGAGCTCAGAGGCTCAGGAATAAGGCTGTGTGAGGACAAAGTTAGCAAAGCATTTTCTCCTTTTCTATGGAAACACAGTTCTGGGGTAAATTTCTAGCCCTGTTCGCCCGGCATCCTGATACGGGTGCCAGCTGTGTTCACAGGCAACACTGCTTATGGCAGACTGGCCCGTGCTTGGTGAGCTGCATCTGGCGTGGGTATAACCGGGTCAGGAGGAGACACAGCACTGGGCTCCCTTGCTGAGACCTGGGCCCGTGGCTCTCTGGGCCTGTTACAGTAGAACCGGCTCCCCATGTGTGGGGGCCAGGAAGGCTCGGCGTCCACCTGGATGTTCCCAGGCCCTCATCTCTGACCCGTGACTCAGGCCCTTCAAAGTGGCCCTGGGCCTGCTGGGAGCACCCTGCGGTGTGCTGTTTCCTGCTCCATTCCTCCAGTGAAACCGGCACCTGCAAGGAGGCGCCTTGCATCCATCCCATCGCTCTCTGAGCTGAGCCCGCGACTGCCAACAGTGGATGTGGCAGGAAGTAGCTACTGGATTTATTTATATGCAACAGGCAAACAAAACAAGACAAAAACACCCCCAGATTCTTGTCTTCCTGACCATGAAGGAGGCTGCTCCAGCTTTGTGCCATCAGCCTTGTCCTCCGCTCACCCCTGCAGCGAGCCAGGCGTGTGTTCCTAGCATCTGGCAGGTCCAAGCTGGTCACACAGCAGAGGATGTTCTGTCAATAACCATTGCGTCATTGATGTCAATAAGCCCTTGTTGATCACCTTTGGCACGTCCAGGCCTTGTGTGCGTTGCCAGTGCAAATCTGTCTCAGTGGATCCCTGCCCTCCAGGAATTCACATCCTATGACCCAGAACACGCTCAGCACTGTCTCACCATGTGTGGGAAGGGGAACGATGCACGCAGGGCTCTCTGGTTGATACTATTTTTTTTTAAGATTTCTTATTTATTTGAAAGTCAGAGTTACACAGAGAGAGGAGAGGCAGAGAGAGAGAGCAAGGTCTTCCATCTGCTGGTTCACTCCCCAGATGGTCACAATAGCCGGAACTGCGCCGATCTGAAGCCAGGAGCCCGGAGCTTCTTCCGGGTCTCCCACATGGGTGCAGAGGCCCAAGGACTTGGGCCATTTTCTACTGCCTTCTCAGGCCATAGCAGAGAGCTGGATGGGAAATGGAGCAGTCGGGTCTTCGCCCAAAGGGGGAAGGGTGCCTGCCAGCACAGCAGGCGGCTTGACCTGCTATGCCACAGCGCAGACCCTGATATATTTTTTCAAATAAAAGATTTGCTTATTTAAATAATGACAGAGAGAGAAGGAAAGACAGAGAGAGAGAGAGAGAGAGCATGCACTTCCATCCATTGATTCATGCCCCAGATGTCTGCAATGGCTGGGGTTGGTTCAGGCTGAATGAAGCCAGGAACCTGGAATTTCATTTGGGTCTCCCACACGGGTGGCAGGGGCCCAAGTACTTGCATTAGCAGGGAGCTAGATCAGAAGCAGAGTGGTCCAGACTTGAACCAGTGACCCAATATGGGATGCCAACATTGCACGACCTGGCTTAACCCGTTGTGCCACCATGCTGGCTCCAAAATTGACTTTCTTGAAAAGTCCTTCAGCATCGCTGCCCTGGGAGAGCGTCAGGAGCTGTCCAGTTTCCTCAGGCCTCTCCCTGCTGCTGTGGCCCAAGTTTGGTGAGGCAATGTGTTGATGTGAAAGGTGCTGTCCCATAGGGCAGCCAGTCACATGTGGCCATTTTACTTTAAATTTATCTTACTTAAAAATGCAGTTTCTCATTCCCATCAACCACATATTAAGTGCATAGTAGTCATGTGGGCTACTAGCTACCATATTGGAAGCATAGATGTAGAACATTCCAGGGGACAGCACTGTGCTGTCCTCCCAGGTCCCTTGTGCTTCTTGCCCTACACACACACACCCCATATACCCCCCCTCCACTGCATGTCCAAATTGTATTCATTTATTATGCAGAAAAAATTGACTATTCAGGCTGTGCCAAAAGGCTTCTTAAAAAAATGAAACAAAACACATTTATTTGAAAGGCAGAGTGAGTGACAGAAAAAGAGAGATCTTCCATCTGTTGGTTCACCCCAAGACGACTGCAACAGCTAAGCCAGGAGCCAGGAACTCTGTGTGGGTCTCCACAAGGGTGGCAGGGGCCCAAGTACCCGGGCCATCATCCACGGCTTTCCCAGGTGCATTAGCAGGGAGCTGGATCAGAAGTGGAGCAGCCAGGATGAGAACCAGCACTCTAGTAAGAGATACAAGAGTCCCAAATGGCAGCCCAACCCGCTGAACCACACCACCAGCCCCTGAAGGGAATTCTTCCCCTTCCACTGAAAAAGAAGTGCCAAAGCGATCTGAGGTGTTCTCCTAAAGCCCAAAGACCTGTCTACCTCGAGAAGAGAAATCCTTCTCTCCTAGACGGCAGTCCTCATTTCTTGAAAATTATGACACTGATCCTTGAACGTGGCATGTGGAAGCAGTTTCATTACTTGATCATCATACAGAGGATAAAAAAGTACAAGAAGTTCTAAGTCAAATCCTTTGTTTATTTGGCTATAAAAAGCAAAGAGAAGAAAATGAAAAAAGAATTACAGCTCAGCCTTAGGCACAGCATCAACTTTGAAATAGAAAATATTTGACTTGCACCGAGGAATAGTCTGTCTGAGCTCCATTGAATCATCGTGCCAGATGGCTGTCCAAATAAATGAACTGAAGCAAAACAAGCCAGATTTATGGCTTCTTTGCAGTCAAAAATAACATGTCTATTATTAAAGGTAAATAATGTCATGCTGAGGTGTTGTGGCTTGTATAACAATGACTTGGTGTTCTGAGGTTATGCTAGAAAATGGTAAACATTCGCCTGTAAGAAGTGATTATTCTTTTAGAAGAAGCAAGACCGAGGGTGTACATTTATAATCTAGTTTTTCCAATTGAATATCAGACTGGAAAAGTTCTAGCACTTCAGCCTCTACTCAGAAGCAGCGACTGTTAGAGTTTTCTCAGGAAACCCTCTTCCTTCCATTGCTCCCACCTCATAAAAACCTAAAGGGTTGGGGGAACATTTGGTACCGCAATTAAAACACGTTCTTGGGATGCTTACATGGGTTCTAGTCCTGGCTATGTCTCAATTCCAGCTTCCTGCTAATGTGCACTCTGGGAGGCGGCAGGTGATGATGGCTCAAGTACATAGGTCCCTGCTACTCATGGATGGAGCTACTCAGGATGCAGGCTTTGCTTGGCCCTGTCCTAGATGTTGTGGACATTTGGGGAGTAAACCAGTGAATAGGAGCTCTCTGTCTCTGTCAGTCTGCCTTTCCAAAGGAAAAAAAATCATAATGAGGAGATGCGGAGCTTTGTATTTTCTCTTTTGTAACTTTTTTCCCAATGAAGATGACGAAAGTGCAGTTTTTATTCCATTTATTCATTTAACAAACTTTCAAGCACATTTTATTTTAAAATAAAATTTATTTCTTTGTTTTTATTTATTTGAAACAAGGAGAGAGAGAGAGAGAGAGAGAGAGAGAGCGAGAGAGAGCTGTCTTCCATCCACTGGTTCACTTCCCCAAATTCCTGCAACAGCCAGGGCTGGAACAGGCCAGTCAGGAGTCTAGAACTTCATCTGGGTACTAGAGCTGTGGCGTAGTGGACTGAAGCCTCCACCTGTGGTGCCAGCATCCCATATGGGCACCAGTTCGAGTCCTGGTTGCTCCACTTCTGATCCAGCTCCCTGCTAATGTGCCTGGGAAAAGCAGCAGAAGATGGCCCAAGTCCTTGGGCCCCTGCACCTATGTGGGAGACTCAGGAGAAGCACCAGCTCCTGGCTTTGGATTGGCACAGCTCTGGCTGTTGCAGCCATTTGGGGAGTGAACCAAGGGATAGAAGACCGACCTCTCTGTCTCTCCCTTTCACTGTCTAAAACTCTACCTTTCAAATAAATAAATAAAATATTAAAAAAAAAAGAACTTTATCAAGAACTTTATCTGAGTCTCTCATATGGGTGGCAGGGACCCAAGTACTTTCTTTTTGCATTGTTTTTAATTTTTTAAATTAATAGGAAGAGTGAAGATTTCATGTAATTTATAGATTTCTGAACATAGGACACTTCCCTCTCTCCCTCCCTCCCTTCTTCCCTTTCTTCCTTGTTTCCTTCCTTCCTTTTTCTTTCTTTTGTGATAACACACACACACACACACACATATATACATATACATATTTTTGTTTTTGTTTTTCTTTTAAAGATTTACTTATTTATTTGAAAGTCAGAGTTACACAGAGAAAAAAGGAGAGGCAGAGAGAGAGAGAGAGAGAGAGAGAGAGATATCTTCACCTGATGTTTTACTCCCCAGTTGGCCGCAATGGCCGGAGCTATGCCTATCCGAAGCCAGGATCCAAGAGCTTCCTCTGGGTCTTCCCACATTGGTGCAGGGCCTAAGCTCCAGGGCCATCCCCCACTACTTTCCCAGGCCATAGCAGAGAGCTGGATCGGAAGTAGAGCATCTGAGACTCCAACTGGCTCCCATATGGGATGCTGGAACTGCAAGTGGTGGCTTTACCTGCTACACCACAGCACTGGCCCTGAGGGAATGAATTTCTCCCCAGCACAAGGCAGTGGATGACTTTTGGGAATGTGCTACTGTTGGACTCATGACCTCGTTGTCTGATCATACATAAAGGGCTAAGGACGAAGGGGAGGGGATAACTTCGGTTGACTGTGTTAATCCAGGAACAAAAGAACCTTGAGAAGATCCTAATATGAAAACAATCTGGCCACTAATGGTAAGGGGAAACTAGAGGAGTGGCTGGGTTAATCATATATGATGTTGGCAGAGCCAGCCGTGTGGTGCAGCGGATTAAGCCTCCTCTTGGACCCCCCCCCCCGCCGCCACCTCCTGTGTCAGAGTGCCAGTTCAAGTTTTGTTTTGTTTTTAAAGATTTATTTATTTATTTGAAAGTCAGAGTTACACACAGAGAGAGGAGAGGCAGAGAGCAAGAGAGAGAGCGGTATCTTCCATCTGCTGCTTCACTCCCCAATTGGCCGCAGTGGCCAGAGCTGCACCGATCTGAAGTCTGGAGCCAGGAGCTTCTTCTGGGTCTTCCATGTGGGTGCAGGAGCCCAAGGACTTGGGCCATCTTCTATTGCTTTCCCAGGCCAGAGCAGAGAGCTGGATTGGAAGAGGAGCAGCTGAGACTAGAACCAGCGCCCATATGGGATGCCAGCTCTGCAGGCCGGGGCTTTATCCCACTGTGCTACAGCGTGGGCCCCATTTCTTTTATTTCTTATATTCCTTGAACTAATTAATTATCTGAAATGCAGAGTTACAGAGAGGCAGAAGCAGAGGGAGAGACAGAGAGAGAGAGAGAGAGAGAGAAGAGGAGAAGAGAGAGAGAGAGAGGCGAGGGGGGAGGTCTTCCATCTGTTGGTTCACTCCCCAAATGGCCACAATGGCCAGAACCCCACCGATCCAAAGCCAGGAGCCAGGTGCTTCTTCCCGGTATGCCATGGGGGTGCAGGGGCCCAAGGACTTGGGCCATATTCTACTGCTTTCCCAGGCCATAACAGAGAGCTGGATCGGAAGTGGAGCAGCCGGGACTCGAACCAGCGCCCATATGGGATGCCGGCACTGAAGGTGACAGCTTTATGTGCTATGCAACAGTGTGAGCCCCAGTTCAAGTTCTGACTGCTCTGCTTCCTATCCAATTCCCTTCTAATGTGCCTGGGAAGGCAGCAGATGATGGTCCAGGTACTTGGGTCCCTGCCACCCACCTGGGAGACCAGAATGGAATTCCTGGCTCCTGGCTTTGATCTGGCCCAGTCCTGGCTGTTGCAGACATTTGGGGAGTGAACCAGTGGATGAAACATTCTTCTCTCTCTTGCTCTGCCTTTCAAACCAGCCAATTAATCAATCGGGTTTTTTTTTTTTAAAGATTTATTTTTATTTATTTGAAAGAGTTACAGAGTTAGGTAGAGATAGAAAGAGAGGTCTTCTATCTGTTGGTTCACTCCCCAGATGACCACAACGGCTGGAGCTGCACAGACCCAAAGCCAGGAGCCAGGAGCTTCTTTTGGGTCTCCCATGCGGTTGCAGGTGCTGAAGGACTTGGGCCATCTTCTACTGCTTTCCCAGGCCATAGCAGAGAGCTGGATTGGAAGAGGAGCAGCTGGGACTAGAACCAGTGCCCATATGGAATGCCAGAGCTTCAGGCCAAGGCTTTAATCTGCTGCGCCACAGCACCAGCCCCCAAATAATCAATCTTTAAAAATATATTTAATGTTGGGAAAAATAGCCAGATATTTGGGTAAAAGAATCCATTTTGACTTTACCTTATACCAAAAAAATTTAGATACTGAAAAAAAAGGTAAAAAAACATAAGGGAATATTTGTTGATACATGAATGTGAGAGACCCATTTAAGCTATGTGTGAGATGTGAAATTTTAGAACATTGACAGTTAATGATGTTAACATTTTAAAATGTGCAGGCAAAATGTCTCATACTTGGATCTAAAATGCATATAAATTGGGAAAACAATTATAACAAGTAAGAAGTTTAAAACCAAATAATAGGGGCCAGTGCTGTGGCACAGCGGGTTGACACCCTGGCCTGAAGCGCCGGCATCCAATGTGGGCGCCGGTTCGAGTCCCAGCTGCTCCATTTCTAATCTGGCTCTCTGCTACGGCCTGGGAAAGCAGTAGGAGATGGCCCAAGACCTTGGGCCCCTGCACCCACACAGGAGACCCAGAAGGGGCTCCTGGCTCCTGGCTTCGGATTGGTGCAACTCCGGCTGTTGCAGACAACTGGGCAGTGAACCATCGGATGGAAGACCTCTCTCTCTCTCTCTCTCTCTAACTCTGACTTTCAAATAAATCAAATAAAAAATAAATCTTTAAAAAAAAAACCAATAATAAAAGGAACGCCTGCTTAGTACATAAGGAAGGTTAAGATCTCAAAGGCAAAGGATATGAAAGAACATATTGTAAATAGAAATTATAAATGGATAACAAAGAGAAATGTTTAATCTTTTAAGTATCAGCTTGTATGTAAGAAATATAAATTAAAACAAGAGTGGCATGTTTTTCAAATACCTATTAACTTAGGACAGATTTTGAAAAATGATAATACTCATTGCAGATGAGCACACAGAAAGACACTCATGCATTCATTTTGCTGTTGGGAGAGTACATTGAACCTAATCATTGGGATAATAATTTGGCAATCTATAGAAGAATTTAAGATTGGAAACATACATTTTCCCAGTAGGAGAATAGTCAGGGAAATCAGTCTATGTACATACTGTGCTAATACCTAGCCATTGAAATGGAGGCATTTGGAAATATTTAATGACATGGGGAATGCACATGCTGCAATGGTAAGTGACTGAAGGCAGCATGCTGAATTATATATACAGCGTGATCACAACTGCACAAGTAAATATGCAGGAAGCAGCTTGGAAAAAATGCATTGTTCTACCAGTGCTGATTTTTGAGTGACAGAATCATCAGTGACTTAATTTTTGTTTTATTTTTCCGTATTTCTATAATACAAAGTTCTAAATTGGGTAAATTAGAAAATGATCTTTATTAGCAAAAAAGATGCACTTTTAGTTTATTGCACCTTAACTAATGGCTTCTGCTCTAGTGGTTTAAGCTGCTTTTATGGGCTAATGCATTTGTGTCAAGCTATTCAAATAATGATGACTCAGGCACGATGCTAAGCACTTTATACCTGATAACTCATTTAGAATTCACAATACTTACATATGATTGGTTATGTTATTATTCACATTTTATGGAGCAGGAAATTGAGGCATAGAGAAGTTAAATAACCTCCCCAGGGTCACACACCCAATAAATGGTGGGTTGGGCTCTGATTTCACATTGTGGCTCCAGCTCTTTTACCTGCTATGCTGTACGTGGCTATGATTAAGACAAAGGACAACTTTCCCTTTCGGAAAACAGACGAGCATCCAACAACACTCATAAATGTCAAGTGATATTCATGGGTTGTGAATCTCAACGATGAATTAAGAGAGTTGAAGTAGGTGCTCTTTCAGATACTTCCTGGTCTTGCTATCCTATGATTGGATTTATTGGCAAGAAAATGGACTTTTGTACATTGTATCAGGCATGCTGATCATTTCCTTTCCAATCTCACACCTTTTTACTGAAGAATCTCCATGTGACCTGGGATACTGCCCTTCCCCGCCAGCCCAGATGGTTATAGCAGGGAAAGATTTCGCACCTGAATTGGATCGATCAGGTTCTCTGGGGTTTGGATCTGGCCTCCAAGATTCGCGTTCCCTCTTGACTGCATGTGCTGGGAGGTGGTGTAGGCATCTGGTGGCCAGTGTTTTCTTGGCTAGAGAAGCAAAGAAGGCAGCGATGTAGAGCGAGAAGAGACCTATGGAGACGAGAGGCGTTCTGATGCTGCAGCCCCACAGAGGCACAACGAAAGGATGGAGCTGAAAGGGTGCGGAGTGTGGTTTCCTGGTTTCCCAAAGGCTTTCTCACTTCTAGTTCCAGGACTCCACATGGCCTGGCAACGTTATCTGGCTGTGGGTCCCACAAAGATGCTCTGTGTACTTCCAAGAAATCCCCCACTTGTGTTTGCTTAATCTGAGTGAGAGTATTCTTTGCAATCAACCACATTAGACATATGTGAACAGCTGCTTCCCAGCACCTCTGGCTGTAGCCGCAAGGGGAAGAGTGAGCAACTCTTGCACTGGCCAAGTCATCCTGCAACACACAGGGTACTTCAAAGAGCACATAGGGAATGGAATTAAAAGATAGGCTTATTTTGGTGCAAATATTTTTGGAATCCACGCATATGAGGAGGTTTCAAGAAGTTTCACGGAAAATGCATATTATGAAAAAAGCTTTGCATTGTGTTTAAAAATGTTTGCATCAAAATACACTTATCTTTTAATTTCCTTTTTGAAGTTTTTGAAAATTCCTATGACTCGAGGGGTTTTCTTGCAGGGCTCTGAACATTACAGTAAAATCAGCTAAAATAAGGAAGGTAAGGAGAACTAGGACTTGTGTAGATGATAGCAAAAGAGACGGCAAGAGACTCGCTAGCTAACTGCTTGGCTGAAGGCTTTGGTCTGGGGTCTGAGGCTAATTTGTAGGCTTAATCTGTAGGTGAGGACACTTGATTAATTTCAGGTCACACTTTGGTGAACTGGTTCATTGTTAGTGGACTCATGAGAGATTCACAGATCAGCCAGCAGGCGCTTGGTGCACGTGTTGCTCAGCACATTCTTTCAGCCGTGTGCAGAGGCACCCCTTGGAATGAAGGGCACTTGCTTGTGCAGCCCCAGGCTGCACCCTTTCCCTCACGCTCTGGATATTGTACATACCTTGGGTAGTGCTGGTTTTTCTGTTTGCCAGACAATATGCATACACAATTAAATTTAAAAAGAACTGGAGACAGGTATCAGAATAAACAGTTAAATAAGTTGAAAGTGGCTATTTTGGGGGTATGATGAGGGCGGACATGGGCAATGTAACAGGGGTCTCCTTTTGCTACAGGCCTTTTACTATCCCGACTTTTTTCTTTTGCTATGTGTATATGAACAATCACTATAGTAGCCAGAACCCCTTCATGAGATAAAGTCCATTAGTTATAGTGCCAGCTTATATTCTCTCTCCTGTGTTACTGACACAAATCCTAGTGGTCTCATTCCCTTTACTCTGCATGCTTTTTTTTTTTTTTTCCAAAGGAAAGGTTTATTGGCTGGTTAGGGGAAACCCAACAGGCTGAAGAGAGAGGGTGGAAAGGGAAAAGAGAGGTTGAGAGAGAGAAGAGAGAGAGAATATGTGCGGGGAAGCAGTCCTGTTATAGACTTGCAGCAGGTAGGGAAGTGGGAGCAGCGAATCCTGTTAGGGTGGGGGTGGAGATGACGCTTGTGGTTGGGCCATTTGGTCACCTGACTCCTAGTAAGCCAGTCTGGGCTTAGGACCAAAGCTTACTGTGCAAGATGGCCACCCCGGCCAGAGCCTAAGATGGCACCTGGGGCTTAAGATGGTGCCACAGATAAGACGGCACTGTTTTGCTAACATTCCCTTTTTTGTTTTTTATAAAGCAAGTGTTGTATGGGATTACATCGGCCCCGAAGAGTCCAGGAGGGACTCTGTGTGCTTTTAACAGCACAGATCCATATTGCTATTTATTTCATTTAGAAACGTTCAGTTGTTTTTTTGTACTTATTTATTGAATTCTTGTTAAGTGCAATGTATTTCTCCATGAAAACAGTGCTTCCTCTCTGCTCTGTTATAAATGTCATCAATATAGGCATTTAGAGTTGGCAATTTTGAGAATGTGTATATATATATATATATTTATTTTTTAAATTTTATTTTGAAAGTCCAAGTTACAAAGAGAGAGGGAAGGAGGTAAAGGGAGAGGGAGAAAGAGAGGAAGAGGGAGAGGGAGAGGGAGAGATATAGATAGAGAGATAGAGATAGAGACAGAGACAGAGATAGAGATAGAGATAGAGATAGAGAGAGATCTTCTATTCCTAGATGGCCACAACACTCCCTAGAAGGCCACACAGCCAGGTCTGGGCCAGGTCAAAGCTAGGAGCCTGGAGCTTTATCTGTGTCTCCCACATGGGCAAAGGGGCCCAAGTACTTGGTCATTTTCTACTGCTTTCCCAGGCCATAGCAGAGAGCTGGATTGGAAATGGAGCAGCCAGGACACAAACCAGTTCCCATATGGGATGCTAGCTTTACCCCGCTCTGCCACAACACAGGCTCTGAGAATGTATATATTGTAAAGTAGTTTTTGTTTGACTTTTTTTTTAAAGATTTATTTTATTTATCTGAAAGAGTGACATGGAAAGAGTTCTCCCATCCACTGTTTCACTACCCAAAAGACTACATTGGTTGGGACTGGGCCAGAAAGAAGCCAGGGGCCAGGAGTTCCATCCAGGTCTCCCACGTGGGTGCAGGGGCCCAAGCACTTGGGCCATGTTCTGGTGCCTTCTCAGGCATATCAGTAGGGAGCTGGATTGGAAGCAGAGCAGCTGGGACTCGAACCAGTGCTCTAAAATAGATGCCAGCATTGCAGGTGGTGATATAATCCGCTACACCATTCTGACCCCCTAAAGTATTTGTTTAAAATCATGCTTAGACTTGGAAAGCCAAGACACTCTGGCAAAAAGATCTCTGTGAGTGAGATCCCAGTGGAAAGAACAGGTCTTCAAAGAGGGAGGTGCCTTTCTCTGAAGGGAGGAGAGAACCTCCACTTTGACTATGACCGTGTCTAAACAAGATAAGAGTCGGAGAACTCAAGGGGCTTCCATAGCCTTGGAAACTCATGACTGGTGCATAGGGAGATTACTGATGCCATAAACAGGAGTGTCAATTTGTAAAGTCAACAACAGGAGTCACTGTGCACTTACTCCTCATGTAGGATCTCTGTCCTTAATGTGCTGTACACTGAGGCTTAATGCTATAACGAGTACTCAAACAGTATATTTCACTTTGTGTTTCTATGGGGGTGCAAACGATTGAAATCTTTACTTAATGTACACTAAACTGATCTTCTGTAAAAAAAAAAAAAAAAAAAGAAATTATCAATTCCCAACTTGACTCTCACTGGGATTAAACATGACAATAGGTCTGATCTGATTTCATCATCATTTAAAAAAAATCATCTATTATTTTTCACTTTATGTTTCTGTGTGGGAGCAAACTGTTGAAATCCTTACTTAAGGTATACTAAGCTGATCTTCTGTATATTAAGATAATCGAAAATGAATCTTGATGTGAATGGAAGGGGAGAGGGAGTGGGAAAGGGGAGGGTTGTGGGTGGGAGGGACGGTATGGGGGGGGAAGCCATTGTAACCCATGAGTCGTACTTTGGAAATTTATATTCATTAAATAAAAGAAAAAAAAATCATGCTTAGACTAAATAGATGTCTAGGCCAACGTTCAAAAGTGTTCATTCCTTTGCTCTTTTCCTTGTTTGGGGGATGAGAGTTTGAAACCAGAGACTACATCTAAAGCCTGAAGAAATGCTTTGTCTGCACAATGTATTTATTCATTCATCAAAAATATATTGATGGGGCCGGTGCTGTGGCATAGCAGGTTAAGCCACTGCCTGCAGTGCCAGCATCCCATATGGGTGCTGGTTTGAGTCCCGGCTGCTCCACTTCTGATCCAGCTCTCTGCTGTGGCCTGGGAAAGCAGTGGAAGATGGTCCAAGTCCTTGGGCCCCTGCACCCACATGGGAGAGCCAATTGGGAAATGAACCACTGGATGGAAGACCTCTCTCTCTCTCTCTCTCTCTGCCTTTCCTTCTCTCTCTGTGTAACTCTGACTTTCAAATAAGTAAATAAATCTAAAAAAAAGTATTGATCATCCAGTAGTGTACCATGTACGGTGGATACAGCCAATAGCATAGAGTCTGGATCCTCAAGAAATATTAAGTTCTTGGAAAGTATTCTTTGAGGAAAATATAGTTTTAGCTTTTGCATTAAAAGAATTCATGGCTTTATGAGCAGGTTGCCAATGTTTGCAGCATGCCTTAAGATAGTTAAGCATTCAGTAAAAACTTGTTTTGCAACCCATCATCCTGCATTATCCAGGCAGGATTGGTTCTGCATGGGTACCTGGTGGATACCACAACTTGCAGATGCTGGGTGCCTCATATAAAATGGTAGATAGTGTGTGCCTGTAACCCATGCATGCCTTCCAGTACACTGTAAATCATCTCTAGTTTACGTCTGGTAGCTAGGACAATGTAAATGCTATGCAAGTTGTTGTTATCTGTACTGTTTAGCCTTTGGGGCCCCTGAGTGGGAGGCAGGCTGGCATGGGATGTGGCCATGGGTCTGGCAGACCTGCTGTGGTGCAGCCTAAGGTAGACTTGAACTGTTGGCTGTGAAGGCAGTGCCAACCTTTCCTTGCAATGGCTTTGGATGGGGGTGGGGAACAGGATGGCAGAGAGAACACATGGGTGGGAAAGAGGCAGGAGGACAGTGAAGTGGAGGCTGGAGTGGGGAAGAGCAGCTCATACGTCACTGACAAGTCTGGAGGACAGCCAATAAGCAGAAGTGGAGACTAGGGGCCGGCGCTGTGGTGCAGCGGGTTAACGCCCTGGCCTGAAGCACCGGTATCCCATATGGGCGCCAGTTCAAGACCCGGCTACTCCACTTCTGATCCAGCTCTGCTATGGCCTGAGAAAGCAGTAGAAGATGGCCCAAGTGCTTGTGTCCCTGCACTCACGTGGGAGACCCAGAAGCTGCTCCTGGCTCCTGGCTTTGGATTGGTGTAGTTCTGGCTGTTGCGGCCAATTGGGGAGTGAACCATTGCATTGAAGACCTCTCTCTCTCTCTCTCTCTCTCTGCCTCTCCTCTCTCTGTGTAACTCTTTCCAATAAATAAATCTTAAAAAAAAAATAAAATAAAGATTAGCTCTGCCTTCCTAACCCACAGTGAATCCACATATGATTAACTTCCAAAATACACGTATCTACCATGGATGGGCTTGGGGTAAGGGATGTCCACATCCTTCCGGGCTGTGTGGTGTTGGGTCAGTTACTGGGCCTGTAAGGGGGTGTCTCCTGGATAAAAGGGGGGGTGATAGAATATCTAGCCTTTTAGCCACAGGGGATACCTTCCAAGACTCCCAGGGGATATGTGAACCCTCACATACTACTGAAGCCTATATAAATATTAGGTCTTTTCCTATACACTCATACTTAGGTTAGGATTTACATTATAAATTAGGCACAGTAAGAGATTAACAGTAATAACCAATAATAAAACAGCACAATCATAACAATACCCTATGCTAATAGCTATGGGAATGCTGTGTATTTCTATTTCAAAATATCTTATTGTACCACACTCACACCTTTTCTTGGGGTGGTCTGAGATGACACAATAGCTACACCATGAGACGAGTGAGTGGGGCTGGCACTCTCATGCGCCACTGGGCGATTACTGACCTTCTGACAGCACGTCAGAAGTAGGATCATCCAGCCAGGTTGACCTCGGATAACTGAAACCATGGACGAGCAGGAGGGGCTGCTGTAGTGCCCCTCAGAGGGTGCACCACAGAGCTATGGTGGGCAGCAAATGAGATCACCACACAGAAGCATCTGCATACTGCGTGGCACCGCGTGGGAGTTCGGCAACCTTCGTCCTGCCTCCTGTCCCACTGCATCTCAGGGAAGGTCCAAGAGCGGAATGGGAGGAAATCACAAGGCTTCTGTTTGTGGGAGCTAGGCTGAGATGGGGCTGGTCTGGAAGACAGCAGTGGCGTCCAGCTGTGTGACCCTCAGGACACTCTAGCTCTCCAAGAGGCTGAGCCATGGACCTTGGTCCCACAGCCCATTCTCCTAATGGATGCAAACTACGATGGCCACCAAGAAAACATGCAGATGTTGTGTGTATGCTAGTTAATAGGGAAGGACATTTTCATCCTAGAAATTTTTCTAAGGGATTGAAAAGAGAGAATTCTGGCATTCAGACACTCCTCTTGGCTACTGAAGGTTCTGGATGTTGAGTGTTTTGGCTTTCCTTTGTGGAATACTTCTCTGTGCACCGCGACATTATCATTTCAGATAATCCCAGGATGCAGGAACTTTTGGGGACAAGAGAGCAGGCCATGAGTCATATTCCTCCCTATCTCCAGGCTAACTGGACAGAGTAAAGTTATTGTGCAAATCAGGCTAACCAATTTTCCTTTCTTTTGTTATCATTCTTATAATAAGGATGAGATCTATAAAGGTAAAATCATTTGTCCCTCTATCCATCCAGCAAGAGGCAAAACTCAGATCTGTGTGCAAGTCTGTGGGACTCCAAAGCCTGATGCCTTGTTGAACACAGACGCACGTTTGGCTCTTGTAGGTAAACACATTGAGTTCTAGGGGACACACACTTGGCCTGGAGAGGGGTTTGCAGGCTGTCTTAGCATTAGAATGGACAGTCATTTCTCTGCACATTGTGTCTATTCGCTCAGGACCACAGGATCTGCAGCAAAAAGGGTTCAGCTCATGTAGCAGGACTGTCATTGTCAAGGCACTGGTTTTAGGTTGTAACTGACAAGGCCACTGGGAGAGATTTCATCCCACACCCTTTGAACAATGACTTTGATGGTGAACAGTAGAAATGGGGAAGATATGCTCTTGATTCTTAGTTTTTTAATCCTGGGTAAAACCTCAAACCCTCTAACCCCAGTGAGCCTTTCTTGGTATCAGTTTGTTACCCGTTACTTGAAGAAATGGCTCCCAAACAGAAGCGGATACACAAAAAACTTTTATTAAGTGGAAGTTAGACTTATTTCATGGTAATCCACCAGTTACAAGTGCATTTAAATTCATGTGTGTGGACACTGTAGAAGTCAGAATGGTCTGATTGAAAGTCCAGTGTTCTGGCTTGCTTTGTGCCAGTGCAACCCAAGGTAGAACCATACACAAAGTTAAGTACAGGTCAACGATGACGTCAGACGAGATTGGCAACACCATACTCATTGTTACAGCTAAGCATTACAAAACATGAAAGTCCAAAGACCAGAAGACGAGTACTAAAGTGATCCTTAACTCTAAGCCTTTCCTTCTACCTAACTCCTGCCAGAGCACCGATGCAGCCAATCCTCAGCTCTGGGGAGACAGAGCCGCTTCTGTATTTTACACTTCAATGGGCCAGAGAAACTGTACACAGCCGGTGGTCCTCCTGACGCCCATTTCAGTGAGATGTCAGCTGTCCCCTCGGGAAAGTGCAGTTTAACTAGTGTGAACATTTTCTATTATAAATCTTCAAGCTGAAATTTTTCTTCGGTTCCAATTAGCACCAGTTTATTTTAAAATATTTTTCCTGGTGTTAAAGATGTACGAAAGTTTTTTTTTTTTTTAAACTAACACACAAAGTCCAAAACAATGGAAAGCAAAAAACATTCAAAAAGTTGTTTTAGAGAACAGCATTTAGAAAAACGACATCATTTAAACATTCAACAAATCTATATACAATGTGCCAAAGCTGGCAAGGAGCATGGCTGAGAACAGTCAGGGAAAAGGTGTATTAACCTGAACCTCCACAGGCTATATGTACAGTCGGATAAGTATTCAGAAACGCAGTGTCAGAACATCTGGATTTGGCTAAAAATCATATAAAAAGACACATTGCCCCTCCCCCACTAACTTCTAATCAGGTAGCAAACATATCCAGTATAACCTTCAGTACCAGGTTTACAAGTGTGTTTTCCTGTATTTTACAGACAGACAATTGGGGAACGCTCAACAGACATAGAAGAGAACCAGAATGACAGAAACGTGGATTATTTTTACATTGTCAAATGAAGGAAGGACTATTCTCCCGTGCTGAGCAACACAGTGAAGCAATGATTAATGAGCGAAGACAAATTATCACGGAGAAAGGTCTCATGAAAATCAACAAGAGGGCTGAAGAGATCTGCGATACGGGGCATTTTGCTTTTCAAATACGTTACAATCTCCATGTACTTTTGAGAAGATTAATGATTTGCCTTGCTGGAAAATATTTTTGTATTTTGTTCTTTAATGTTATATAACCGAAACCCTCTTGGATTGAGAATGCAAATGCAGTAGACAAAACCTGTGCTGTTTTATCCAACATGATGTTCATTAACTTTATGCAGTTTTGTTTGCTTGTTAATCCAGTGTTCCTAGAACATCCACCTTGAAAGAACTGGGTACATTTCGTAACAGCATTTCCCATTCATGCTGAGGGACTAAAATATAAACCATTTCCCACTGATTCACCTTAATGGCTGAATTTTTCAGGGCCTGAAGTTTCAGAGGAAAGTTTCAATGCACTGTCTTTAACAATATCAGCCAGAGAATATAACTGGGAGAGCCATACCTCTCAAGGATAGGATTCAAGTTTATTTTGAATAGTCTGCAGTTGTGATAAGTCTTTATGAAAAAAATTTACTGGGATTCATTACAAAGTACACTTTATTCTTTGAAAATGCATAGTTCACACTTTTATACATTCATTCACTAATATTAAAGACTTTTGCAAGCAACTGCTCACCCCCTAATGGTGGTAAGATTGTATTTCAAAAGCTCTCTAAACATTGGATAGCATTGCCACATGGGTTTTGGAGGAGCGCCCACTTTCCTGCGAATGCCTATCATTTGAATGCTGGCCTCTCCCTCCAGTCTTTGTCTTATCATACTTGTTTAGTGGGCAATACAAAGCAATGCTTTCTGCCAGTAGCATTTCCACCAAATACCCCATTCCAAATATTAAATAGTTCAGATTTGGTGTAGAAAACAGTTCAAAAGATGGCTTAAGTTTTAAAAGCAGTTTTGCTAAACCTTATCATAGCCCAAGGGCAACAGAGGTTTTATGATTACTGTTCTCTCTCCCCAGCTCCCTCATTTGAACAAAATGACTGTAGGCCACTGGGCAGTCATATTTGATGATAGTCATGAACCCTTTGGGACCTAGCAATTGTTTCTTATCCTGAGTTCTTCCTGTAAGAATATAGGGTTTTGATACATGAAACACTTTGGAAACTATACGAGTATCTGGTTATTCCAGAGAGCGTATGTTCAAGTGGCTGACCATTGTGCAACCATTAATTACAAAAATAGGAATTCTAGGGTGTACTTTAGGAAAATACTGATTAATGACATTTTACACCTAGAGCATTTTCATTTCTTGAAGTCATGAAATTAGTATATTTTGGGGGTGTTAAGTCCTTCTCTAAAACTCTAAGTCTATTCTAAAGGAGGTTCCCGAATAGTTAGGATGCTGGGCAGGGGGGTTTTTGCTGTCATCACAGAGCTTGGTCAGGTCACAGCCATTGATTTCCAAAAAGCAGAGTGCAGGAAGCCTAACATGGGTGGGTAACCTGCATGGGTGGGTAACAGCACTGGCTCAATTTTTGGGGGGTGGGGTTGGGGCCGTTGTTTACTAAGTGCCACTGTAGATCCCTGAGGGGTTCAAACTCTTGTCAGCTGCCGGCCCCAAGAGGTCCTCTTCCCTCTCTGTCCTCAAATGGGAAGGGGACTTCAGGGGGTGCTGAGGGACAAGCAGCAAACATGTGAGCAGTTTGCAGTCATTTTCTCTTTCCTCAAATAAAATCAAAACAATTATACACTGCAGAAGCTGCTTCCTTTTGACACAACACAGGCAGTTCTGTTTGCTCTGTAATTGCAAGGTCAGAGCCTGGCGTGATGGAACATGACACTCTGGCCCTCTGCCCTCGCAAGTCAGTTGGCGTGGCTGGTGGTTCTGATGGCTCTACCTGCCTTGCAGGTGGCAGGGTCTGGTGGGGCAGGTGACAGGTGCAGGAGCTTTGAGTCAGGGGAAAGTGTCCCCCTGGCCACTCTTTATCAGGGTGGCTGAACACATCTCTTGGCAGGTTGGACGCTGAGCCATTCGCCTTGGGATCACCTATAACCCTGCTGCCACAGACAGGAATGTCCCTCCTGCTCCCCACACCCCCACCCCCTGGAGGAAGGTGGTGGCCGCACTGACTGAGCCCTAAAGTACCAGTCGCAGGAAGATTTATCCCTGGGACCTTAATTTCAGAGAAATCAGCAGCACGGAAGTAAAACCAAGTCTAAAACAGCCTGGCCTCCTGCATGGGGAGATGAGGGCAGAGCAGGGAGAGAAAGCAGGTCACTTAAAAATTCGGAGGTGGCTGCCGCCATGGGAGAAAGCAGGACTAATGTGCAGCATAGGGACTGCTGTTTCCCAAAGGTTGTTTTCCCTTTAGTCAGGGATGTTGAGGGAAGTCGGAAGAAAGAAAGGAGTGCCTCTTTTAAAGGAAAAGAGTCTCCTTTAATGATTGCTCTTCTGCTTTTTTTTTTTTTTTTTAAGTTAAGGCTTTTTACTCTAATCTTTTGAATTAAAAATTGAGAGATTTGGTCCAAGAAAGAAAACAGAATAGCTAAGTAGATTTCAGATGTGATCCTTGGGCTGGTGTTGTGGTACAGAGGGTTAAGCTGATGCTATGTTAGTGTACTGGCTCATATCCTGGCTGCTCTGTTTCCCATCCAGTTCCCTGCTAATGAGCCTGTGAATGCAGCAGAAGATGGCCCAAGTGCTTGGGGCCCTGCCACCCCCATGGGAGACCCAGATGGAGCACCAGGCTCCTGGCTTTGGCCTGGCCCAGCCCTGACCATCGTGGTCCTTTGGGGGAGTGAACCTGTGGATGGAAGTCCTTTCTTTCTCTAACTATGCTTTTCAAACAAATAAAAAAATCTTCAAAAATAAGCAATTCTCTGCATTTTTATAATAGAAATAAAGGGGCTCTTCTCTTTGGAAGCTGGTAGTTAATCATTATGTGGATGGTGCCCAACACAAAAGGCATTTTTGAAAACCAAGGACTAGAATGTCCACCTTTCAAATCTATAGTCACATGCTTTGGGAACCATAGCTCTCCTTTTTCTCCCTAAGGCTTGGATTGTTCAAGTCCTGTCCCTGTATGGGTGCTGGCTCTAATCACTGCAAAATGGGCCAATTCCTCCTCCAGCACTGGATTTCTTTAGCAACACAATGAAGGCATCATTCATCACAAAGTCTATTAATGAAGGAGCTGACAGGCTCAAGTGCTTCTTTTGAGGCTGAGTCTAGCTCCATAACTAAATTCCCCATGAATGGCTTTTCCCTAAACTGAAGACGTTCAACCTGGCCAACTCATGGGAGAAGAGGAAGGGCCTTGCCACGCCTTTTCATCATTTACGATGTAAGAAATCTCATGTATAGTAACGTTGCCTAAATGGCATTCACCTTTAAACATGACTAAGCCAGATTAGCAGATGTTCCCAATGTTGCGATTACAGTACTTATTGATTACAAGTTACAAATCTGAGCTGGTTTTCTATTTTCTGGCATCAAGTTAAATTTATATAGCAAATGTTGAATGCTAGCAACAAAATAAATTTTCTCAAGGAGCCAGAACTTTTACTCAGAACACAGTATTAGTGACTAAATGAACAATTTAGTAATTACTTAGCTGCCTGCAGTCTAGGGACTAAAGGTGTGAGAACACATTTGGGAATGAGGAAGTTGCCACCTGAACATGAATGATCAGAGGAGTGGTCTCTGTACCCCTATGCTGAGAGGCCTGCTCTGAAAGGGCTGGTGGAGGCCATGGTGCGGCCCTGGCTCTTCTCAGGGGAGAGTGGTTCTGGATGACTAAGGTCTGGGCCAGCGCTTCCTCCCTGCTTGCATAATGAAGCTGACTCAAATGTTCAAGACTACTCTGGGTTGGCCTTGCACATGGGTGATGGTGACCTTCAACGTTCCTATTCTATACTAGGTTCTTATGAGGATCAGCTGAAATGATGAATCTGAAAGAGAAATACTTTGTTATATACATGAAAGGGTTATTGATTATCTGGACTCCATCAGGACTCCAAAGCAAGATACAGTTTAAAATAACCGTCCATCCAAGTGATGGAAGCCCTTCTAGTGTTTTCTACAACACGATTATTCCCATTTTGTTTTGGACCTTAGTCAAAGATACTAACTAAGGTTTTGGAAAAATGCTTTTGAACTCAGTGGACACATACTTAAGTACCTACCAGTTCTGAGGCAAGGACAACGGTGATTCTACACTGGAATGAAGTCTCATGAGGCAGGGGGAGAGGGCAGGGGTGTGAAGAGGCTGGCAGAGGACTTTGGCACAAGGAGGCGACGTGTGCTATCTTAAAAACTTCAGGGGCTCCTGCTCGCCTTTGCTGAAGGCACAAGGCTGCTCTTTGCCAGCCCCTCATCACAGTGGTCACGGTAATGAAAACAGTAAGAAAATTAGGATTACATTAGTCAATGCTTTGAGGCCTGGCCTGGGCATGCCAGCAGGAGGCAGCTCTCACTAGAACTGGTGAACAACTTGGAATATCTGATCAGAGGCAAGACTAGTGTATCAATTTCTATAGTATCAATTTCTATATTCAAGTTCTTCCATGAGAATGTTCCTGGGGGATATGTGACTTCTTTCCCTTCTTTTAGCTGCCCAGAAGGTGCCAACATGTGTGTCTGTGGGGCTGATGGAGAAACTTGGCCTGATGGCATAGCATGTGAGATCTACTTCCCCCAGCAGCTGACAATGGGTTGCCAAGGGCCGCATCTACCCACAGGCAGCTTCTCTTTGGTCTGCACGGTATCGGCCAAGAATCTGAGCTAGTTGTCCACACTTAACATGTAGGTCATATATTTCCAAGTCAGGAGATCTGGCAGCCCAGGGCCTGATTTCTATGCAGTTTTGATTGTCTAGGACTGAGTGTGGGTCCCCCTTCAGAGGAGGTGTGTGCTCTCTGGTTCACGGTCTCACCATTTCTCTGCTGTCACACTTTTGTCTGATCTGCATCCATCATGGACAGAACTTGCCCGGCTCTTTTGAGACATGTAAATTGGCAACCTCTGCTATACATCATCAAGAAGCTTCTATTTAAAGATCAAATGGGACTCATTTGGTTCAAAACCATACAGCAATTGGCACTTCTTTGGGACTCAAATGCTAACAATGGAGATGTTCCAAGCCAAGCAGCTAGAGGTTTCAGGTGGCCTCATCACACACTGGGAGTCAAGGCTACGCATGGTTTTCCTCAACACCATGCGTTTCTAGTTCTCTTGTGTGCAGATTCTCAGCCTATTTGCAACCAAGGTCTGCGTAGCCTTCTGACCGCCTCATGGGAGTTGTGCAATGTAGCTACAACCATTTTAGCTTTTCTTTTGATGTTATCTGCAAACTTGGCTCATTAGGCTGGTTTTTGGATTACTCACATCTTAGAAAAGATGCTTTCTTGTTTCAACAATGAGTGGGCTTGAAAAACTTGTACAGCATTATGAAATGGTTTTGGCAAGACTTGGTCTTATTTGTGCAGTCAATAAACTCTCCTCAGCTCCCCTCCTTATTTCTGAATCAGGGGAACACGGTCCCTTTTTGATCACAACCCTTGTGTGCCTGAGTCCCTCACAGTGAAAAATCAAGCACTTGTTCTGACAAGGAGATCAAAGCCACTGAGCATGTGCTGAGGACAATAGTTATCTGAGACACCACTGATCACCTAAAAATTCTAGCTCTGGACCTATATACCATGATTCTAGAAATTTCCACCAAGTGATACACTTGTAGTTAAATGCGGGTGTGTGGTTGACAGGTCAAGTGGTAAACATATCTTTGGGACAAAATTCAACATTTTACACTAAAGAATTTGTAAGAATATTTCTCTCACGGCCTAAAGCACAACTGCTAACATTTTACAGTTTTAAAATACATGGGATGATTTTTGAAGTGTCTTTTTTCCCATAATACTTTGAAAACACACACTGGTAATGCTAAAAGGCGTAGATTCTCTTGTACTAACCATTCCATCTGATCTGCATTTCTGCCCTTGCAGCAAAGGGTTAACTGGAAGATAGACATCAAAACACTGGCTTAGAAGAGGCATAGCCCTTTGTTTGGTGAGCAGGAATGCTTGAAATACTAACACTGCCTGCCTGGTAAAATACTGTATTTTAAAAAATAAGCTACAATGTATAAAACCAAAGTCATTTCCCACAAAATGTTCATGTTCTTTGTGATTACAAAACACTGCATCTTGTAAAATATTTCCAGTTCTCTTAACGTGAGAAGTTGAGTCCCAATGCTTATTATAAAAGTGGCATCCTTCTTAGAGCTGCAGAAGCTGTAGCAGTCCAGCTCTTATGGTATTTGGAAAATTAAGCTATAATTATTATTGGATTTAAGATGATATTTTGCCACTACACTTTACTACTGTGATTCTCAGCCCCACAACCAAAGTTATAAAACATGAGATTGTCTTCAAAAAACAGGTTCTATTTACAAAACAGGACCAGAAGTAAAAATTTCTATTTTGATTCCTGGTACTATGAGGGATACACCTTTTAAAGCATATGTAGCATTAGACGTGGGCTTTTTCAAAGCCAGTCATAATAAGCAAACCAGTTGGTCTTCAATACATTTCATACTTTTTTGCTCTACTGGTGTGCATTACTCGGTGATACACTCGGTACCAAAAAGTGCTAATCACATTTCATTTACTGACTTCAGGTTTGGCTAATTACAATGCAAAGAGACACAATGAAAGAACTCCCCTATGGAGGGCTCCCCCCAGGGAGGAAGAGCAAGCAGAGTCTTTGTGCCACTGGTAGGGTCACTTTCTTGAGAGATGGAATTTCTAGTTGACCCGCGTGCCCAGCACTCTCTCCAAAAGATCCACATGCTCATTCATATTCATGAATCCTGCTATGTTTCCACTCATTTGTATGCAAAATGTCTTCCCTGGTTCACGCAGGTCAGTGCTAGAGCTGATGCGGTTGATGGAAAGTGTACAAGATTGTGAGAAAAAGCAGCACCTTGTCCAAAAAAGGTCTATGGAAGTTTGCTCCTCAACATGCCAATAAAGCAAAACGCACCTCTTTGCTAGCTTTCTGTCACCCACAGAAGCCTCCTTAGAGCTAATGAAGTCTCCCAACCAGCTGGTCGTGGCAATGAAGGGCAAGGCTTCAGATCACAATTACATTCAGCAAAAAGCCATCCCTGGGTCCATGAGTACCCAGCAGGCACTGCACCTGCAGGTCAGCTTCGGGCAGCTCTGCACCGCAGGGCACCCCATGCCTTGTACAAGGCAGTATCGCCCTGCTCCTGCCAATCTCTCTTGCAGTGATCCCATGTGCATCTGAAAAACACCGCTCTGATACACAAGACTTTCAAATGAGTAAAATTCTTCCTCGTCTTAGGATTCTCCAGATTTTCACATATTTTTTTTTTCCCTGAGGAAATGAAAAGTATTTACAGTATTTTGCTACTATTCTCCAAGTGTTCTCGCCTCTGTGTACAACTCTTGCCACGTCTTCTCCGCACGCTGCGCTGTTGTTCTCCCATGGAGTCTGACGAATGCCTGCAGTGCCAGCTGACTCCGAGCCCCGGGGCGGCTCGCAGAAGTGGGGCATAGTGTGACCGCAGACACAGCAGGCTGCAGCTCGGGCGCTCCCGACATGTAACGGGGGGACATGTCCCTTTCAGAAATCACATGACTATCTCTTTGGAAAGCCCAGCAACCGTCACAGGTGCCAGTCTTGAACGACCACTTGCCTCTGCAAGGTGATGAGGAGTGTGCAGACATCTTGATGGTGTGTGGAGCCGCTGACAGGCACTTTTCAGCTCTGCGTGCCTACGCCCGCTCAGAAACTCACCACTCTCTTCCCGACTCTGGCTTTGGCCAACCAAGGAAGGGAACCTTCCAGGAAGTGAGGGAGAGAAGTCCCTGCCTGCTGGAGGTGTAAAGGGCAGCTCCGCCCCTTGGCCCGAGCTGCTTCCCCACAGGCAGCTGCGGGCAGTGCAGCGGGAGAGAGCCTGGCTGCTCCCTGGGAGGTGTCTGAGGACAGGCACTGGCTGATGGATACCCAGAGGAGGGGCAGCGGCTAGATATCCAGACTTCTGGCATCGCCTTCCTCACCCACTTGCTATCCGAGTGTCTTCTCCACACTGTCACACCGCTTCCTACAAACTGGGCACGTGTCCTTGGGGAAGGACTGCAGCTCGAAACTGCCTGCCATACACTCTTTGCTTTGCAGCTCACTGGAGATGCCCTGTCGCTCACTGGGAAGCACCATCTTTCGAGAGAAGTGACAGTCTGTTGGGGTACATCATCAGAAGCCTACAAGGTGACTTATTTGGAACTGCCCGGGGCCCTGATAGCATGATCTCCCTCTCCTGTTGCACAGACCCATGGGGTGCCACTTCAGCAGCCAGTGTACTGTGGGACTCCTCCTGCACCCCCTCCCCCCCACCCAGCTCCCGCCCCTCCTCTCTGCCAAATGAAGACAGAAAGAACTTGGCTTCAAGGGACGGCACAAAATCCAAGTCTGGCTTAACTTGGCACTTCATTTAGTTCCAAAATATAACAAAATGACTCTACTTAAAAAAATTCAAATTTTACAATCAGTGGCTGTATATTGCAATTCATTGCTTTCTGGGTGGCTTTCTTCAAGGCCAGCCAGGGGTAGCTTGGTGCTCTCCCAAGACAGGGAACAGGTGTCTGTGTATCCAGGAAGGTACTGAGGGTCTGTCTGCCCCTGGAAGCCAGAGAAGAAAGGACACGGAGCAGAGAGGACCCCGACTTGGGTGGCAGATACAGAAGACTGTGTGCAGAAGGCTTTAGAAAGGAAAAGAAATTCCAGGATGTTGTATTCGGCTCTATGGTTTTGCTTACACCTGTGCACTGGCTAAAGCCAGGGATGGACTGAGCTTGGCTGAGCAAGGCCCAAGCTCATGGACGGTGTCTTTGGGGGTTGGAGGCCCAGGGCCTTGCTCCAGGACTGCTCCATGGCAAAGTTCTGGGAAGGGGGATGGATTCATTCCCGCATCACTTCAATCTTTTTTTTTTTTTATTGGTGACTTCATCCAAGGGTCAAAGGTCAGGGTGCTCTGCTGAAGAGAATAACATCTGGTCCAAGATGGCTCCACTGTGGTCATTTAAGCACACAGCGAGCTTGTTTGATTGCTTGAACAGTCCTGGCCTCCCTGGCCACTGAGCGATTTGCTGATGGCCCAGGGCCTCCTGGACCAGACCAGGGTATCACCACAGCAGCAGGGCTGCAAGTGCAGCGGCACGACACGAGGAGCAGAAAGGACATGCTGGGGTGGAGGAAGCAGGAAGCAAAACATTTCTGCATTTAAAAAAATACTCTTTCCTGGCTGGCCTTGAGTAGCTGGTGCTCTGGCTAGTCTTGGTGAGAAATTAGATCTTTTTCTTTTTTCTTGAAATAAGTGTGTTTTTTTTTTTCCCATAAATGAATGAAGGAAAGAACCAGGATCTCTTCCAAGGAATAATTTTAAAAAGTCACAAGAGTTTAATAATAAAGTTGCCAAAACATATGAGTGCACAGATTGTGGCTGTTGCGTCGTCAAAGTCCCTCATACTTCCTTTGCTTATATATATATATATATATCTAAAATGATACCCATCATTTCTTGATGACTTCTTGCTACTCTTTAAAAAAAGCAAATATACAATCTCTAGACATATATTAAACTTTCCTCTGTGCAATTAAACATGCCTGTGGCTGGCCCTTCTTCTCCCGCCCCTACACAGTGCCTCCTATAAGGTGCTCTTACTTCTTTGCATAGGTATAGGAGAAAGACCTCTTTAGCAGGGCATTCTAGAGTAGGGTCGACAGAGAATGCACTTATTTGCAGGGCTTGACAACTCAGCCTGTCTCCCAAACCAATCAACCAACAAGCAAGCAAACACAACAGACAGGTTTTAGAAAGCCCCACGAACAGAGCCCAGTGCAAGCCTGGCCCTACCGAACGGAGAGATTCCTATACCAAGCATTTTCCTTTTGGTGTTCTGTGTGTTTCCTTCAGAGCAAATTCTAAATGAATAGCTCCAAAGTTGTGTTAAGAAAAATAAAGGCTTGGACCTCTCATTTACCCATAAAATGTTTATATTGTTCATTAACCCATCTCCCAGACATGCTAAAGCAAAAAACCCATTATAAAAGTGCACTCAGAATAGAAGTAGGTTTGTGGCCTTAACTTGACTTTCTGATCAGAAGGGGGCATGTTGGCTGTGCTCTTTTGTCTAAAACGAACCTGCTGGGGTAGTCTGGAATTTTCTACCTTTCCTGGAATCAGTCAGTGGTGGAGTTTTGAGGGAAGTACCGTTGACCCAATAACCTGGCCACAATCTTGAGAGGCAAGCAGTAACCAGCAGATCCGAGCTGCAGTTTCTATCACATCATGGAAAGAAGCATCGAGGCTTACCCAGACGGCCACGGGGGCCAGTTTGCGACTGAGCTGTGGCTGGCAGAGAAGTAGCTGTGCTGCGTCTTGGGGAAGAGCTTCTTTCTCACCCGAGGATTTCTTCCAGATGTTTCCCAACAGCTGGACTGCCCTGAACTCTGCTTGGGGCTGAAGCCTGCTGGTCATTTCCATTGCCAATTGCTTTTAGAGTTTATGCCATGTGGGGCCCTCCAAGCTAATGGCTTTCCCGCGGTTCAGTTTGGGGGCCATTCTTAAAAACAAAACAAATGAAAAAAGTCATAGAAAAGATACCCGCAGCGCTGCAGCTTCCTGCAACACATCATGATGTGTACTGCTCCCAAAGCGGAATGGAAAACAGGGAAAAGACTATTCACAAAGTGGCCACCGTTCTTTGTACAAATGCTACTGAGCAACACGTAGCTTTAGTGTCAAAAAATCTTGGAAACGGCAAAATTCAGAAAGCTTATCAAAACAGGCCTCCCTCAGAAGTCCATAGTTAATCTAGACAGAGAGCAAAAACCACCGACTTTGCATCTGAAGGAAACCAAAGAGTTAGAGCTGCTCCAGCGTGGGTTCCCAGTTACGAGCAGCGAGGGTGATGGGCTTGCTTTCACTTTTTCTTTCTTTCTGCTCTAACTCCATCTACATTCCTGGAAGTGGGCTCCAAGTGCGTTTTGTTCCGAGGGAAAAGCTTTCTCCGACACTTGCCACGGAAGGCGAGGTGGCGGGGGCTCAGGGTGCCAGGCCGGCCAGCCTATCTCAGTCGATGAACCTCTGGCAGGCCTTTTTCCAGCGGCAGGCAGTGCACCACATGTCTCGATTCTCCATCCCGTACACCTTCCTGCACTTCTTGCCCTCCCCCCTGGGCTTCCTGAAAGAGACACAAGGAAGACTGGTTTAGCGGGAGCAGCTCCAGGGGCCTTCCAAGGAGTACTCGAAGGCCCTTGAAAGAAAGAGAAAAATGAGTTAGGAAGTACTTCAAAAGGTTTGTGGAAAATAGAGTTCCATGAAGTTTATTTCGCTGCAAATGTTTTTGAAACTGTATTTATGATGGTTCTTCAAAAGTTGATAGAAAATGCATATCAGGAAAAGACTATGCATGGGTTTCAAAACAATTTTTATAAATTAACTACCTGGCCGGCACTGTGGCTCACTAGGCTAATCCTCCGCCTGTGGTGCCAGCACACTGGGTTCTAGTCCTGGTTGGGGTGCCGGGTTCTGTCCCGGTTGCTCCTCTTCCAGGCCAGCTCTCTGCTGTGGCCCAGGAGGGCAGTGGAGGATGGCCCAAGTGCTTGGGCCCTGCACCCACATGGGAGACCAGGAGGAAGCACCTGGCTCCTGGTTTCGGATCAGCACAGTACGCCGGCCATAGCGGCCATTTTGGGGGTGAACTAACGGAAGGAAGACCTTTCTCTCTGTTTCTCTCTCTCTGTTTAACTCTGCCTGTAAAAAAAAATTTATTATCTGATGGGTGGTGTTGTGGCACAGCAGGTAAGGCCACCACATGTGATGCTGGCATCCCCCTTTTTTTATATTATTTTTTTATTTAGTAAATATAAATTTCCGAAGTACAGTTTATGGATTATAATGCCCCCCCATAATTTCCCTCCCACTTGCACCCCTCCCATCTCCTGCTCTCTCTCCCATTCCATTCACATCAAGATTCATTTTCAAATATCTTTATATACAGAAGATTGATTTAGTATATATTAAGTAAAGATTTCATCAGTTTGCACCCACACAGAAACACAAAGTGTAAAATACTGTTTCAGTACTAGTTATAGCATTACTTCACATTGGACAACACATTAAAGACAGAGATCCCACATAAGGAGTAAGTACACAGTGACTCCTGTTGTTGACTTAACAATTTGACACTGTTGTTTATGGCGTCAGTAATCTCCCTAGGCTCTAGTCACGAGCTGCCAAGGCTATGGAAGCCTTTTGAGTTCGCCAACTTTGATCTTATTCCAACAGGGTCATAGTCAAAGTGGAAGTTCTCTCCTCCCTTCAGAGAAAGGTACCTCCTTCTTTGATGGCCCGTTCTTTCCACTGGGATCTCACTCGCAGAGATCTTTCATTTAGGTCTTCTTCTTTTTTTTTCTTTTCCAGAGTGTCTTGGCTTTCCATGCCTAAAATACTCTCATGGGCTCTTCAGCCATATCAAAATGCCTTAAGGGCTGATTCTGAGGCCAGAGTGTTATTTAGGACATCTGCCATTCTATGAGTCTGCTGTGTATCCTGCTTCCCATGTTGGATAGTTCTCTCCCTTTTTGATTCTATCAGTTAGTATTAGCAGACACTAGTCTTGTTTGTGTGATCCCTTTGACTCTTAGACTTATCAGTGTGATCAATTGTGAACTGAAATTGATCACTTGGACTAGTGAGATGGCATTGGTACATGCCACCTTGATGGGATTGTATTGGAATCCCCTGGCACGTTTCTAACTCCACCATTTGGGGCAAGTCCGATTGAGCATGTCCCAAGTTGTACAACTCCTCCCTCTCTTATTCCCACTCTTATATTTAAAAGGGATCACTTTTCAGTTAAAATTTAAACACCTAAGAATAATTGTGTGTTAATTACAGAGTTCAACCAGTAGTACTAGAACAAAACAAAACAAAAATACTAAAATGGATAAAGTATTGCATTGTATATCAACAGTCAGGACAAGAGCTGATCAAGTCACTGTTTCTCATAGTGTCCATTTCACTTCAACAGGTTTCCCCTTTGGTGCTCAGTTAGTTGTCGCTGATCAGGGAGAACATACGATATTTGTCCCTTTGGGACTGGCTTAATTAACTCAGCATAATGTTTTCCAGATTCCTCCATCTTGTTGCAAATGACTGGGTTTCATTGTTTTTGACTGCTGTATAGTATTCTATAGAGTACATGTCCCATAATTTCTTTATCCAGTCTACTGTTGATGGGCATTTGGGTTGGTTCCAGGTCTTAGTTATTGTGAATTGAGCTGCAATAAACATTAATGTGCAGACAGCTTTTTTGTTTGCCAATTTCATTTCCTTTGGGTAAATTCCCAGGAGTGGGATGGCTGGGTTGTATGGTAGGGTTATATTCAGGTTTCTGAGGAATCTCCAGACTGACTTCCATAGTGGCTTAACCAGTTTGCATTCCCACCAACGTGGGTTAGTGTCCCTTTCTCCCCACATCCTCTCCAGCATTTATTGTTGGTAGATTTCTGAATGTGAGCCATTCTAACCGGGGTGAGGTGAAACCTCATTGTGGTTTTGATTTGCATTTCCCTGATTGCTAGTGATCTTGAACATTTTTTCATGTGTGTCTTTTGGCCATTTGGATTTCCTCTTTTGAAAAATGTCTATTGAGGTCCTTGGCCCATCTCTTAAGTGGGTTGTTTGTTTTGATTTGTGGAGCTTCTTGATTTCTTTGTAGATTCTGGTTATCAACCCTTTATCTGTTGTGTAGTTTGTAAATATTTTCTCCCATTCTGTCGGTTGCCTCTTCACTCTCCTGACTGTTTCTTTTGCAGTACAGAAACTTCTCAATTTGATGTAATCCTAAATGTTAATTTTGGCTTTGACTGCCTGTGCTTCTGGGGTCTTTTCCAAACATACCAAAACTTATGGGATACAGCAAAAGCAGTGTTAAGAGGAAAGTTTATATCAATAGGTGCCTACATCAAGAAATTGGAAAGGCACCAAATAAATGAGCTTTCAATTCATCTCACGGATCTAGGAAATCTGCAGCAAACCAGACCCAAATCTAGTAGGAGAGAAATAATTAAAATCAGAGAAGAAATCAACAGGATTGAATCCAAAAAAACATTACAAAAAATCAGCCAAACGAGGAGCTGGTTTTTTGAAAAAATAAACATAGTTGACACCCCATTGGCCCAACTAACTAAAAAAAGAAAAGACCCAAATCAATAAAATCAGAGATGAAAAAGGAAATGTAACAACAGACACCACAGAAATAAAAGAATCATCAGAAATTACTACAAGGACTTGTATGCCAGCAAACAGGGAAATCTATCAGAAATGGAGAGATTCCTGGACATATGCTACCTACCTAAATTGAACCAGGAAGACAAAGAAAACCTAAACAGACCCATAACTGAGACAGAAATTCAAACAGTAATAAAGGCCCTCCCAACAAAGAAAAGCCCAGGACCAGATGGATTCACTGCTGAATTCTACCAGACATTTAAAGAAGAACTAACTCCAATTCTTCTCAATCTATTCAGAACAATCGAAAAAGAGGGAATCCTCCCAAATTCTTTCTATGAAGCCAGCATCACCTTAATTCCTAAGCCAGAGAAAGATGCAGCATTGAAAGAGAATTACAGACCAATATCCCTGATGAACATAGATGCAAAAATCCTCAATAAAATTCTGGCCAATAGAATGCAACAACACATCGGAAAGATCATCCACCCAGACCAAGTGGGATTTATCCCTGGTATGCAGGGATGGTTCAATGTTTGCAAAACAATCAACTTGATACACCACATTAACAGACTGCAGAAGAAAAACCATATGATTATCTCAATAGACACAGAGAAAGCATTTGATAAAATACAACACCCTTTCATGATGAAAACTCTAAGCAAACTGGGTATGGAAGGAACATTCCTCAATACAATCAAAGCAATTTATGAAAAACCCACAGCCAGCATCCTATTGAATGGGGAAAAGTTGGAAGCATTTCCACTGAGATCTGGTACCAGACAGGGATGCCCACTCTCACCACTGCTATTCAATCCAGTTCTGGAGGTTCTAGCCAGAGCTATTAGGCAAGAAAAATAAATTAAAGGGATACAAATTGGGAAGGAAGAAGTCAAACTATCCCTCTTTGCAGATGATATGATTCTTTATTTAGGGGATCCAAAGAACTCTACTAAGAGACTATTGGAATTCATAGAAGAGTTTGGCAAAGTAGCAGGATATAAAATCAATGCACAAAAATCAACAGCCTTTGTAAACACAGGCAATGCCACGGCTGAGGAAGAACTTCTAAGATCAATCCCATTCACAATAGCTACAAAAACAATCAAATACCTTGGAATAAACTTAACCAAGGACATTAAAGATCTCTACGATGAAAATTACAAAACCTTAAAGAAAGAAATAGAAGAGGATACCAAGAAATGGAAAAATCTTCCATGCTCATGGATTGGAAGAATCAATATCATCAAAATGTCCATTCTCCCAAAAGCAATTTATAGATTCAATGCAATACCAATCAAAATACCAAAGACATGCTTCTCAGATCTGGAAAAAATGATGCTGAAATTCATATGGAGACACAGGAGACCTCGAATAGCTAAAGCAATCCTTGTACAACAAAAACAAAGCTGGAGGCATCACAATACCAGATTTCAGGACATACTACAGGGCAGTTGTCATTAAAACAGCATGGTACTGGTACAGAAACAGATGGATAGACCAATGGAACAGAATAGAAACACCAGAAATCAATCCAAACATCTACAGCCAACTTATATTTGATCAAGGATCTAAAACCAATCCCTGGAGTAAGGACAGTCTATTCAATAAATGGTGCTGGGAAAATTGGATTTCCACGTGCAGAATCATGAAGCAAGACCCCTACCTTTCAGCTTACACAAAAATTCACTCAACATGGATTAAAGACTTAAATCTACGACCTGACACCATCAAATTATTAGAGAGCATTGGAGAAACCCAGCAAGATATAGGTACCGGCAAAGACTTCCTAGAAAAGACCCTGGAGGTGCAGGCAGTCAAAGCCAAAATTAACTATTGGGATGCCAGCATCCCTTATGGGTGCTGGTTCAAGTTCTGGCTGCTCTGCTTCTGATCCAGCTCGTTGCTAATGGGCTAGGAAAGCAGCAGCAGATGGCCCAAGTCCTGGGCCCCTGCATCCATATGGGAGACCCAGATGAAGCTCCTGGCTCCTGGCTTCCACTTGGCCCAGCTCTGGCCATTATGGCCATCTGGAGAGTTAACTAGTAGACTGAAGATCTCTCTTTCTTTCCCTTTCCACCTCCCAAATAACTCTGCCTTTCAAGTAAATAAAACCAATCTTTTAAAAATTTTATTATTTGAGAGCAGAGAAAGCGAAGGAGAGAGAGGTTTCCTACTTGCAGGTTCACTCCCCAAATGCTTGCAGTGGTCAGGGCCAGGCCAGGGCCAAAACCAGGAGCTGGAACTCCACCAGGTCTCTCACATGGGTGGCAGGAATTCAATTATTTGAGTCATCACCATTGCTTCTTAGAGTCCACACTAGGTGGAAGCTGGACTCAGGTACCCTGACATGGGACATTGGTGTCCTAACTGCTAGGCCAAATGCCTACTATTCAAAAATTTTTGATTCAAAATAAACTTTTTTAAAAAAGATGTATTTATTTATTTGAAAAGCAGAGCTACAGAGACAGGGAGAGAATCTTCCATCTGCTGGCTCACTCTTGTAATGGCCACGATGGCCATGGCGGGGCCAGGCCAAAGCTAGGGGCCAGGAGCTTCATTCATGTCTCCCACACAGGTGCGGGCCCCCAACCACTTGGGCCATTTTCCACTGCTTTCTCAGGAGCATCAGCAGGGAGCTGGCTCAGAAGTGGATCAGCCAGAACTCAAAATGGTGCCGACATGGGATGCTGGTGTCACAGGTGGTGGCTTTACCCACTATACCACAACGCCGACTGCGCACCAATATAAACTTATTCTTTAATTCCATTTTCCATGAAGTTTTGAAGTCCAGCACCCTTGTAGGTGCTGGAATTTTTCATAGCCCCTGCACCTAGTTGTTACAATTTTCTATTTTTTTTTTTTTTGGCAGACATATTTAGACAGTGAGAGAGAGAGAGAGAGAGAGAGAGAGAGAAAGGTCTTCCTTTCTGTTGGTTAACCCCCCCCCCCCCCAAAGGCTGCTACGGCCAGTGCGCTGCGGCTGGCGCGCTGTGCTGATTCAAAGCCAGGAGTCAGGTGCTTCTCCTGGTCTCCCATGGCGTGCAGGGCCCGAGCACTTGGGCCATCCTCCACTGCCCTCCCGGGCCACAGCAGAGAGCTGGGCTGGAAGAGGGGCAACCGGGACTAGAACCCGGTGTGCCGGCGCCGCAGGCGGAGGATTAGCCTAGTGAGCTGCAACGCCGGCCTACAATTTGCTATTACAACCCATAAGCTTGTATTTGTTCATCCGTGGACAGGTCCATTTGGCCCTCTTTTTAAAACTGAATTAAATGTATAAACCCAAGAAATGCCAGCAGAGAGCAACACTGCTCTTTCAAGTTGTATTTTTAAAGTTTTACTTATTTTGATTGAGTTTAAAGACAGAGTGACAGAGAGATTGATCTTCCATCTTCCAAATGCCTGCAAAAAAACAGGGCTGGGCTAGGTCAAAGCCAGGAACCTAGAACTCCATCCAGTCTCCCACACAGGTGGGTGGCAGGGACTCAGCTACTTGAGCCATCACCTGCTGTTTCCCAGGACTGGAACAGCAGGAAGTTGGATTAGGAGTGGAGTAGCCCAGACCTGAACCAGACACTCTAATATGGAGCGCAGGTGTTCCAAGTGATGACTTAAGTGCTGTACCACAATGACTGTCCTCTCTCAAGTTTCAAAATACATACTTTCAAAACTGCTGTCCCATGTTTCCAATTTCTTCAGTTCTAGTTAGTGAACTCTGGGGTGGGAGGTCTTCCTTGATCTGCACTAAAAGCTGTATTTTGTTGGCTCATTTAATATAGAGGTCACTGCAACATGGTTTTCCATTGACACCATAATCACCCTTATCTACCTTGCAAGAAAACTCATTGTAAGTCATTACCCACCCATCTCAAATAAAATCTCCATCCATAGTAAATGGCTGGGGCTTGCGCTGTGGCGCAGCAGGTTAAAGCCCTGGCCTTCAGTGCCGGCATCCCACATGGGTGCCGGTTCCAGTCCTGGCTGCTCCTCTTCTGATCCAGCTCTCTGCTATGGCCTGGGATAGCAGTAGAAGATGACCCAAGTCCTCGGGCCCCTGCACCCACGTGGGAGACCCGGAAGAAGCTCCTGGATTCAGATGGGTGCAGTTCCGGCCGTTGCGGCCATCTGGAGAGTGAACCAGCAGATGGAAGACCTCTCTCTCTCTGTCTCTACCTCTCTCTGTAACTGTCTTTCAAATAAATAAAAATAAATCTTTAAAAAAATAGTTAATGGCTGCAAAAAAACTCCCATGAGAATAAAAGAAAGGGTGTGTTTATTGACTGTGGAGAAATTTTACAGATGGTCAAATCTGATTTATCTTTGGGGTTCTTCAGTTGATTCCCTTGAGGTGAGATGTAAGGCATTTCCGTCCTACCTTAGGCTGACTGTCCCTCTGGGTGGGGAGGACAGCACCGTGTGGGCATGTTGTCTCTGCTCTCCTGTGCCCGCCGGATGAGGATGTGTTGGCGACACCTGGTAAAATACACGGAAAACCAAGTTGATGGAGCGGGTTCTTCTTTCCATGCATTTATTTAGCCTTTGCCACGTGGGCAATAATCCTGGACCACAAGACACAGAGGTGAAATGCTTCACAGAGACTATGTGTCAGAACGGATGGGGGCAATGGCAGATTCTAAATGCATCCTCAGGCAGAAAAAGCCAACAATTAATACTGACAAAATCTCCATGATGTCATATTGATGCATGACAAGTTACCCAAAATAATGTATTCTTACAATATTTAAGCCTTAAAGAATATTCCCATCTATTTTATTCAGTTTTCATGAACCCTGTTGAGTACGGCAAGCCTCATGAATCCCCTTTTAAAAGATGAAAAATATTTAGAGAGGCAAGAGATTTATCGAAGATCACAGTCAGTGACAATGACAGGATACGCGCCTAGGCCTTCTGTCTGCTCTATCAGATCATTCGCAGCCACTACACACAGGGATTCTTGTCTAAGACACCCCCATGACAGACTCTGGGCGCCAACAGCGAAAAAGGCCAAGAGGCCAACAGTCTGAGAAAACCAAGAACATACGCCATCCACGTAGTGCTTCCAGAGTACTCGCTGTGTGCCAGGCATGCCAACATCAGCTTTATTTTTTGTAGTTACCACATGGGATAAATACAACTACTGTTCCCATTTTCCAGATAAGGAATCCAAGGCACACAAGGTGCAATGGCAGAGCCAGGGCTGTATACTGCACTCTCCGATGGCAGAGTATGTGTGTAGCTCCAATACTTCTGCCTTCTAGTAGTAAAGAGGGGTCTTGGTACCTTCGACTGCCTCAGATTAGTCAGGGAATCCCTCTGAATCGCCTGCTCTCACAAGAATATTTTCCCAGCCCCTGTGACTCTCAAACAGCTAAAAAAAAATCTGATTTTTACAGCAAAAAAAAAAAAAATGATGTTTCAAGTAAACAGTATTGCCATTTACTGAAGAGGAAACATTCAATAAATAAATTTATAAACAGAATCACCCAGAAGCTGATGTGGTCACAGAAATACCACGGGAGCATTCCTAAGGCATATGTTTAGTACAGGTACTAGGGCTTTCTCTTTTCTTTAAAGATCAAGGAATGTACACCAATGAGTTTTCCCAGACCTTCACTTAAAAAATTATACAGGTAGCTAAAAAGCTAACATTTACACCTTTGTTGTCATCAGTCTGAATTACTCTGGACTTTTTTGCTATTTTTAGGTGGACTGGAAGCCAGCAGAAGTGAGTAACATAATTATTTTTTTTAAAAATGAGAGCTTTGAAATCCAGTGTATGCATTTTATGTGCACAGACATGTAGGTCCTTCCAGAAGCAGGGTGCCCCCAGCCTGTAGCCCATGATGGACTTGATTTTGTACAGGATGCACAATAGCAAACTAGAGGGAGTGAATAAACACTTCAGGTGTCCACGGCCACTGGGGATGATCTAGAATATGCTCATAAGAATTATTTCAAATGATCAGGCTAGCAAAAATTAAAATTTAGGGGCTGGTGCTGTGGTGTGCAGGTAAAGCCGCTGTTGCCTACAGTGCCGACATCCCATATAGGCGCCGGTTCAAGACCCCACTGCTCCACTTCCCATCCAAGTCCCTGCTACATCCCCAGTAAGCAATAGAAGAAGATGGCTCAGGTGCTTGGGTCACTGCACCCACATGGGAGACCTAGAAGAAGCTCCTGGCTCCTCGCTTCAGGTTGGCTCAGCTCTGGCCATCATGGCCATTTGGGGAGTGAACTAGCAGATGGAAGATCTCTCTCTGCCTCTGCCTCTCTGTAACTGCCTTTCAAATAAATAAGTCAATCTTTAAAAAAATTAAATAAACATTTAGACATTGCCGTGGAATTTGCAGAATTCCAGGAACACTGCCTCATTTAGTTGGAGACCTAGAGAAGTTTAGTTGGCATGACTGCAACTACTTTCATTATTCAGGGTTAATGTGGAAAGTTCTAGATTTTGCAAAGATACTACAAGCCTTTTGACACAGGCTGACATGAGATTTTCAGAGCTCTTTATTCAACAAATATTTATCAAGGACTTTGGATGCACTAGGCACTGCTGTAGATTCTGAAGCTACAACAAGGAACAAAGCAAAGTCTGCCCTAATGGAGCTTACATTCTAGCCAGGACAGACAATAAGCACAAAACAAACAAGATTACTTTGGTGATGTAAAGAAAATTGGACAGGGTCACAGGCTGAAGTCTAACCAAAAGAGAGAACATCTCATTATTTGCTTATTTAGGAGGGTAAGAGAAGGCCTCCTGGGACAGTAGCCTTCTGTCTACAGTGCACTCGGCAATGCCAGCGGACTCAGTGTGCAGCGTCCCAGAGGGGCCGGGCCACAGGAGGGAGGGAGGAGACGGTGCACCCAGCTTCTGCTTCTGCTGGGATAAGGGGTGGAGTGTTAATTTAAGTGCAACGAGAAGCCACTGGAGAATACCAAGGAAGTGAAACAGATGATTAATGCTTGATCGTTTTGGTGCCTGGGGAATGGATAGAAGACTGCCAGGAGAGGAGCCTGAAAGATTAGTTGAGAGATTTTTGCTGTGTTTCAGGCAAAAAGTATTCTGGTGGTTTACATCGGGGAGACAGTGGCAGTGGGAAGGGCTGGATTCCTGTTCTTCAAAGGCAAGAGCTTAGGATCTGCCATGGATGGGATGGGGGTCCAAGAGAGGTCTAGGACGGTGCCCAGGTTCTGATGCTAGTTACTGAGAGGCAAACAGCAATGCAGAGGTCGGGTTGAGGGGGCGTGAGGAACAGGTTTTTGAAAGTTCCAGGAGCACACTGTAAGGAAGATGGGCTTCCTACAGGAAGGACCCCTCTCTACAGTCTTTGTTCCTTCTAACAACGTTCTGAACGTTGCAGAGTTCAGCCCATGCACGTGTATGCAGCCCCCTCTCATTCCACGCCAGACTTGGCTTTTTGCTGGGCACGACATGGCATGCAACAGATGAGACCCACTTCCCACTTCCGTTATATGGCTTCATTATGTGGGAGACTCAATACGACCTAACTTACCTGCTTTTCTTGAGATTTTTTATTTATTTATTTTTTATTTTTTGACAGGCAGAGTGGACAGTGAGAGAGAGAGACAGAGAGAAAGGTCTTCCTTTGCCGTTGGTTCACCCTCCAGTGGCCGCCGCGGCTGGCGTGCTGCGGCCGGCGCACCGCGCTGATCCGATGGCAGGAGCCAGGATCCAGGTGCTTTTCCTGGTCTCCCATGGGGTGCAGGGCCCAAGCACCTGGGCCATCCTCCACTGCACTCCCTGTCCACAGCAGAGAGCTGGCCTGGAAGAGGGGCAACCGGGACTAGAACCCAGTGTGCCGGCGCCGCTAGGCGGAGGATTAGCCTAGTGAGCCGCGGCGCTGGCCTTTTCTTGAGATTTTTAACAGCAAGACAACATTATGTTTTAGCCTCCTTTTAAAATTTATTTTTACTGACATATTTGTACATATATGGGATTTATTATAACAATTTGACACCAGTATACAATATGTGATGATACAATCAGGGTGATTAGCAAATCTATCTCCTAATACAGCAGTCATTTACACGTGTTGGGAACCTCTGACTCGTCTGGTTATTCTGAAATATTATGATTATTGGAGACCACAGTTACCCTACTGTGCTGTTAATGTCCATGATATATAAAGAATTCAAGCAACTTGACAGAAAAAAAATACTCTGATGAAAAAATTGGGGAAATGATTTGAATAGACATTTCTTCAGAGAAGACATACAACGGCCAACAAATTGTATGAAAAACTGCTTGATATCACTGGTTATCAGGGAAATGCAAATCAAAACTACGAGATAAAATTTCATCCCAGTCAGAATGGCTATAATCAAAATGACAAAAAAAAAAAAAAATGATGTTGAGGATGTGGACAAGGAAAACTTTTTTTTTTTTTTTGAAGAATCTTAGGCTGTTTCTTCTCTTTTCTTTCTTTCTTTCTTTTTTTTTTTTTTTTTAAGATTTACTTACTAAAGCTTTATTTTTTTTTTAATTTTTTTATTTTTGACAGGCAGAGTGGACAGTGAGAGAGAGAGACAGAGAGAGAAAGGTCTTCCTTTGCCGTTGGTTCACCCTCCAATGGCCGCCGCTGCAGCCGGCGCACCGCGCTGATCCGATGGCAGGAGCCAGGATCCAGGTGCTTTTCCTGGTCTCCCATGGGGTGCAGGGCCCAAGCACCTGGGCCATCCTCCACTGCACTCCCTGGCCATAGCAGAGAGCTGGCCTGGAAGAGGGGCAACCGGGACAGAATCCGGCGCCCCGACCGGGACTAGAACCCGGTGTGCCGGCGCCGCAAGGTGGAGGATTAGCCTATTGAGCCACGGCGCCGGCCAAGATTTACTTATTTATTTGAAAGTCAGAGTTACAAAGAGGCAGAGGCAGAGAGAAAAGTCTTCCAGCTGCTGGTTCACTTCCCAGATGGCTGCAATGGCCAGAGCTGTGCCGATCTGAAGCCAGGAGCCGGGAGCTTCTTCCTGGTCTCCTACACTGGTGCAGGGGCCCAAGGACTTGGGCCATCTTCTACTGCTTTCCCAGACCACAGCAGAGAGCTGGATCAGAAGTGGAACAGCCACGACTCAAATCAGCGCCCATATGGGATGCCAGCACTGCAGACAGCAGCTTTACCCACTATGCCACAGTGCTGTCCCCCTGAAAACCCTTAACACCCTGTTGGTAGGTATGTAAGTTAGGGCAGCCACTGTGGAAAACAGTATGAAAATTTCACAAATGTATTATAGTTTCTAATTTTAGCTGGGGACAAGGGTGGGGAAACCAAGAATGACTTGGTTTGGGAATTAATATTTATTCAGAGCTTGCAAATGTGAAAGGCAGGATACTAGATTATTATCTCTTTTAATCCTCACAGTAAATCTGCAAAATAAATAATAGTATCTGCATCCTGTAGGTAAGGAAGTGGCCTGCTCAGCATCCCAGAGACACAGGTAGCAGCAATTGATGAAGACGTTAAGCACCTTCTGTGTTTAATTTAATCTTCACAATGACCCTATGATAAAAGTATCCCCATAATTTCCACTGTATAGATGGGTAAATGGAGAAGTTAAGCAAGTTGTTGAGGCCACATACCTTCTTTGGGTATTAAAAAAAAAAAAAAAAAAAACAAACATCAAAAACCAAGCCAGCTAAGCACCTCACGGTTACGCACTGCTATATCATGTTTGGAGAGTCTGCCACAGCCTGAAGCCCCCTGCAAGCTCCCTTGCACTGCAGGCTGAAGAGCGAACCTATATGTTTGCTTGGTGCTGTTGGAGACTAAGCGCTTGTATCTCCTACAGTCACAGGCTGGCACTTGAACTCCCAGTGTAGCTGTACTTGGGATACAGCCTTTAAAGAAGCAACTGAGGTTCAATAAGGTCATGGGGTGGGGCCCTGAGAGAGGTTAGAGGGCAGGCACGTGCGTGCCACCTGTCTCCCTCCCTCTCTGGAGCACCCACAGAGGAAAGGCTGCAGGAAGACACAGCGAGGAGGTGGCCATCTACACACCAGGAGGACAGCTTTCCCCAGAAACTGAACTGGCCAACCCCTGACCTTGGAATTCTACCTTCTACCACCGTGAGGAAACACACTGCGGTTGTGGAAGGCACCCCGTCTACGGTATTTTGTTAGAGCAGCCTGAGCTGAGTGATAAG